>NC_081213.1:8982423-10182423 GCF_902713425.1 Acipenser ruthenus
TCTTCTTCCAATTATTTAACATTAAGAAACAAAAACACAAATGCAGTGCAAAACAGATATTTCCTAATAGACAATGCTGACATATTTTATTTACTCATCTTTATATATATTATGTGTGTGTGTGTGTGTGTGTTTGTGTGCATATATATATATATATATATAATATTTATATATATATATATATATATATATATATATATATATATATATATATATATATATATATATATATATATATATATATATTATTAGATTCTTTATTTCTAATTGTGATAGTATTTTGTAGATCACTTTGTATATGTCATGGTTGTTTTAGTGTTATTTTATCTGTTTTTCCCTTACTTGCTAGAAGCAGCTGGCTCTTTGAGCTAATATATATATATATATATATATATATATATATATATATATATATATATATATATATACATACACACACATTGTAACGTGCACGGGGGTAGGCAGCAGTAGGGCTGGTAGGTGACGTAATCACACACCAAAGACATTGTATTTGTAACATACCTATTTGTAAAATAACATAACTGCCAATAAAGAAAATGAACTGTCAAATCACAACATAACAGCGACACCTGGAGTGGTCCGGACCACTGTGACGTCTCAGCACTGAGTGGTCTGGTCAATCACTCGACAACACCCACAGTACAGAAATGTTCATTAATGATCAACAAATTGAGAATACGTTTTAAAAAAATGATTTAAAGTTGTTAGATTCGTATCTCAGAGAAACTGGTGAGGAACAGGAAATTAAAACAAGGTAAAGGCACTGAAACAATACGTTTAAAAACCCTAACTGTACTGCTGAAACTCGTCTTCTTTATATTAGCATCACAAGGGTATCCATGTATTATTAAAAAAAAAAAACAATAGATGAGCCTCTTCAGTGAGTTACAGGAAAACAATTCCATCTCGGGTTTCTGTGAAAGTTTAGAAATTTATGACGTCACAGAAACCGTAAATGTTATTATTTTCCAGTAACTCACTGAAGCCCATCTAGATATATTTTACTATGCCTGTAAAATATTTGGTTCCCTTGGTCTTTATGGTCACTAATGTTCATGTGCACTTATTACTACTGTACAGTAGCTCAGTCTTTGAATGTTAATATGATAGTGCTATTGATCTTGAGAAATGCGGTTTTAATTTATTTTGCCTTTTTTATATCGCAAAATATATTAATCAGTGATAGTATGACTAATTTAACCAATAATAAGCAAAGCTTATTTCCTCTGCATATTTAAAACTAAAACTTTTATAAGGGCTGTGCTAACAACCCCCCCCCCCCCCCCAAAAAAAAATATATAAATATATATATATATAGTAACAGAAACTCCAGCATTAACATTACATAGCATTCAGCGTTAAATAGTAACAATAAAAATAATTTTTAAAAAAACAAACAATACCGTAACTTATTTCTTGGAAAATATATAACATATAAATATCTGTAGTACAATATCAGCGTAAATAGTTACACAGCGCGTCGTTTTTAGAAAGTTCTAATATTCGCAGTGCTACAGTATAGTATAACTTACAAAACAGCAAAGAAAACGAACCTATTGGACCTATTTTCACATATAAACTATGTGAGAAATGTCAACAGAAATGCATTTCTTTCTTCGGGATCGTTGCTACAGAAGCACTAATGCCAGGTCCTTATGGGCAACACCCATGAAGAGGAGCATTTGTGTTCAAGAAATCTCAGCGCCTACCTTGAAAATACACTCCTGAGCAAATCTGTAATATTCTGGGGAGGGTGGATTTGTCCAGCGATGCAATGTAGTCCTGCAGGGAGACGGGTTCGGTGGTCCTCGGTAGGACAGACATTGCGACGGTCGGTCAGGCGAGTTCAGTCGATATAATCCAGCGCTATGCATGCATGTGCACTACAGTCTACGCGAACTGCGGTTGTGGCTAAATGCACACTAACAAACTTCTCCCTTTTTTTTTTTTTTTTTTTTTTTTTTTTATACTTGACGTACAATGCAGGAAATCCCCAGCTAGGCTTGTAGACAATCTATCCATTCCGCTTCTGTTTCAGTTATGGAGCTAATAGGATGTGTGAAAAAACAGTGGTCTGATTTTTACATTTGTGCCACTGTTTTAGTGGAATAAAACCTTCCAGCATTCACCACCTGTGAGCTTGTGAGGAGCGGGGAGCTGGGCACTGCATAGCCTGGGCAGTAGGGGTGGGCCGGTATACCATTTGCAGACACACACAGCACGTAAACACACATACACAGAAGTACAGTATATACAACACAAATGCCCAGATCGTTACACTGCCCCCACCTTAGTCTCTTTTTGTACCCAAAAAGTCTGTAGGGCGCAATGCAACTCGTAGCCGCAACCGGCCACCTCCTCCCTTAAAACACAGCCCCTCTCCCCTCATGTCCGGTTTTTACCCCCCGGATCCTTGTAAGGAGGTTAGCGGGCAGCGCTGTGATGCAGGCGGTCTCCTCTCCTCCTTCTGCCAGGCTGGGTCTTTGGTCAGGGGCGCCCGTTTAACCCCTCTGGTAACCCCTGGTCTTCTGTAAGGGGGTGCCCGTTTAACCACCTTACTACCCCCAAAACCCGAGTGACTTTTGCCCCGTCGGGGCTCCTTCACCAAGGGTGGCAATGCTGTCGGTGGCGCGGTGCACTCCAGCAGGGACAATGCCGGCAGTAGCAATGCTGATGGTGGCGCGGGACCCTCCGGTGCTTGCAGCGGGCAGCTCGGCAGCGTTAGCGCGGGACCCTCAGACAGCGGCGCTGGGCAGTCAGGTGGCAGCTTCGTGCAGTCAGGCGGTGGCGCTGGGCAGTCAGGCGGTGGCGCTGTGCAGTCAGGTGGTGGCGCTGGGCAGTCAGGTGGCAGCTTCGTGCAGTCCGGCGGTGGCTCTGGGCAGTCAGGCGGTGGCGCTGGGCAGTCAGGCGGTGGCTCTGGGCAGTCAGGCGGTGGCGCTGGGCAGTCAGGCGGCAGCTTCGTGCAGTCAGGCGGTGGCACTAGGCAGTCAGGCGGCAGCTTCGTGCAGTCAGGCGGTGGCACTGGGCAGTCGGGTGGCAGCTTCGTGCAGTCAGGAGGTGGCGCTGGGCAGTCAGGAGTTGGCGCTGGGCAGTCAGGCGGCAGCTTCGTGCAGTCAGGCGGTGGCGCTGGGCAGTCAGGCGGCAGCTTCGTGCAGTCAGGCGGTGGCGCTGGGCAGTCAGGTGGCACCTTTGTGCAGTCAGGCGGTGGCGCTGGGCAGTCAGGCGGTGGTGCTGGGCAGTCAGGCGGCAGCTTCGTGCAGTCAAGCGGTGGCGCTGGGCAGTCAGGTGGCAGCTTCGTGCAGTCAGGCGGTGGCGCTGGGCAGTCAGGTGGCAGCTTCGTGCAGTCAGGCGGTGGCGCTGGGCAGTCAGGCGGTGGCGCTGGGCAGTCAGGCGGTGGCGCTGGGCAGTCAGGCGGCAGCTTCGTGCAGTCAGGCGGTGGCGCTGGGCAGTCAGGCGGCAGCTTCGTGCAGTCAGGCGGTGGCGCTGGGCAGTCAGGCGGTGGCGCTGGGCAGTCAGGCGGCAGCTTCGTGCAGTCAGGCGGTGGCGCTGGGCAGTCAGGTGGTGGCGCTGGGCAGTCAGGAGGTGGTTCTTTCCGGTAGGCTTTTGCAATATCATTTTGTAGTTTATTTGTTTACATTATGTTACTTTTTTTTTTTTTTAATTATGTCTCAATCCTAAAATTTTAGGTGATGGAAAACTTTTGGCTATAGCTACAGTTCACGTGACATATTGCCAAGTGCGCTTCTAATTTTGTGATTATTACACATTTGGAGTTTGTACAAAAAAACAAGATTTCTTCACTTACCTGAAAAAGTTAGCTTTGAGCTACCACGCCGCAGTCTCTTGTCTCTGCTAATCGAGACATTTGAAACTATTATTATTATTATTTATTTCTTAGCAGACGCCCTTATCCAAGGCGACTTACAATTGCAAGCAAATACAAATACATTATTATTATTTTATTATTAGCTGACGCCCTTATCCAGGGCAACTTACAATTGTTACAAGATATCACATTATTTTTACATACAATTACCCATTTATATAGTTGGGTTTTTACTGGAGCAATCTAGGTAAAGTACCTTGCTCAAGGGTACAACAGCAGTGTCCCCACCAGGGATTGAACCCACGACCCTCCGGTCAAGAGTCCAGAGCCCTAACCACTACTCCACACTGTTCAAGTGTGACAAACCACAATTCAATAATACAGCAGATAATAGTGATAGTTACATCAGGATATGATTAAGTACAAAATACTACAGGTTAAACACTTGGCAGATTACAATATTCTGAAGTACAGGATTAAATGCAGTAAAAAAGGGGGCAGATAAGAGCAAAATAAATCACATTTAAATGAAGGGTGATAGTGTCCCAGGATACAACAGAGGAGTTCTACAGGTGCTGTCTGAAGAGGTGAGTCTTAAGGAGGCGCCGGAATGTGGTCAGGGACTGGGCAGTCCTGACATCTGTAGGAAGGTCGTTCCACCACTGCGGAGCAAGGGTGGAGAAGGAGCGGGCTCGGGAGGCAGGGGAGCGTAGCAGAGGTAGAGCCAGTCTTCTAGTGCAGGCGGAGCGGAGAGGTCGAGTGGGGGTGTAGGGAGAGATGAGGGTCTGGAGGTAGCTGGGTGCAGTCTGGTCAAGGCATCTGTAGGCTAGTACAAGAGTCTTGAACTGGATGCGAGCGGTGATCGGGAGCCAGTGGAGTGAGCGGAGTAGTGGAGTAGCGTGGGCGAAGCGAGGCAGAGAGAACACCAGGCGGGCAGCAGAGTTCTGGATGAGCTGGAGCGGACGGGTGGCGGACGCAGGGAGGCCAGCCAGGAGGGAGTTGCAGTAGTCTAGGCGGGAGAGTACCAGGGCCTGGACCAGGAGCTGGGTAGCATAGTTGGTGAGGAAGGGTCTGATTCTTCGGATGTTGCTCAGGAAGAATTGGCAAGTGCGTGCCAGAGTGGAGATGTGCTGGGAATAAGAGAGGCAGGGGTCCAGGGTGACTCCAAGGTTCTTAGCGGAGGAAGAGGGAGAGAGTGTGGTAGATTCCAGAGGAACAGAGATAGAGAGATCAGAGGAGGGGGAGGAGGAGGGAAAGAAAAGGAGGTCAGATTTAGAGAGGTTGAGTTTGAGGTGATGTGAGTGCATCCAGGAGGAAATAGCAGACAGACAGGTAGAGATACGGGAGGAGATGGTGGAGTCAGAGGTGGGGAAGGAGAGGAAAATCTGAGCATCATCAGCATAGAAATGGTATGAGAAACCATAGGATGCGATGAGGGGGCCCAGGGAGCGGGTGTAGAGAGAGAACAGGAGAGGACCCAAGACTGACCCTTGGGGGACTCCAGTTAAGAGTGGGTGAGGTGTGGAGGTTGCTGCACGTCAGGTTACCTGGTAAGTGCGGTTGGAGAGGTAGGAGGAGAACCAGGCCAGAGCAGTGCCAGAGATCCCCAGGTCAGCAAGAGATGATAGTAGAATAGAGTGATCAACAGTGTCAAAGGCAGCAGAGAGGTCGAGGAGAATTAGGACAGAGGAGAGAGAGGCAGCTCGGGCACACTTAAGTGAGTTGGTGACAGACAGGAGGGCGGTTTCAGTGGAGTGAGCAGAGCGGAAACCAGATTGGAGAGGGTCAAGCAGAGAGTGGTTGGACAGGAAAGCAGAGAGCTGGCGGTGTACAGTCCGCTCGAGGGTTTTGGAGAGGAAGGGTAGGAGGGAGACAGGACGGTAGCTCTGGAGGGAGGTGGGGTCGAGGGTAGGTTTTTTGAGGAGGGGAGTGATAGAGGCTTTTTTGAAGGCAGAGGGAAAGATGCCAGAAAGTAGAGAGGTGTTGAGGAGTGAGGAGATGAAGGGGAGTAGAGCAGGAGCAGCAGCTTGAAAGAGGTGAGTGGGGGGGGGGGGGGTCCAAGGCACACGTGGTGGGTTTGTGACCCTGGAGCAGGGAGGAGAGGTCAGAGTCTGATTTCTCTCTCTTTCTCCTCTTTCTCTCCTCTCTCCTCTCTCTCTCTCTCTCTCTCTCTCTCTCTCTCTCTCTCTCTCTCTATTTATGTATGTGTGTGTATTTAGAGGTGTGTTGTTGGCTCCAACCCCAAAAACCTCTTTAATGGCAGCAGATCCACTATGTGCCTCTGAAGACCAGCATACGCTGCTCTCTGTCCAGTTTCAAACCAGTCCTGCTCAGACCTGACACCGCATTCCAAGTGTTTCACCCCATTGATGTCTTTGAAAACTAGCCTGGTGCTTTGCTTTGGTGGGAAGAGATGAGGAAGTAGTTTGAAGCATGAACACACCCTGAGTCATCGTTGCAAACTGCTGAAGATCATTTTGCATGTGGCTTCCTTTTTCTATTCTGAGGTGATTATTTTGGGTTGACCACCAGCCAGTATTTTCACAGCTCAGAGCATTTTTCTTTCATTTTTAACCGTAGTCATTTTAAAAATATATATTTAATAATTGCAGGCCTTCTGAACTTTTTCAGTGCTTTTGTCGAGAAACATTTACTCAGAGAGAGTGGCCTACCAGGTGAAGTAGTGGGATCTAAAACACTGGGAACATTTTTAAAAAGACATGATTCGGTGCTTTTAAATGAGTTCCCCCCAGTAAGGGAGAATGGTGTGCTAACAAAGGATGAGACTTGATGGGCCGAATATGGGCCAAAAATTGTACTTTGTCATATTTTATTTTCACTTTCACTCTGATGAGGCCACAGTATCATACCCTGTGCATCTGGTATTAGGAACCCGCCTGGAGACCAGGAATGGAATGCCCGTGCCCTCTAGTGGAAGATCGGGAGATTGCATGCATTACCCCTTATTTGTTAAATTGTAAATTAATTTGGCTATACAGTCGTCCCCAGGTATACGGCTGCTCTCTATATCCACAAGCTATTTGGTATTGTATTCACTGTACATAACTAGTATCATTGCGGATTGTCATTTGGTGGCTGTTTGTTTAGTTTATCGGATTTTTAAAAGTGCCCCCTACATTGTCAGTTTGCCTCCTGTCTTGTATGTGGCGCTGTAACACGGGAGGACTTTATACATTGTCTATCACGTGATTAAGGAATGTCTGTGTAAGTTTTGTGACTTGCAATAATCAAGGCTTCAGAGTGGTTGAAGCTCACAAACCTATTCCCTCGTCGTACCTGTACGTCTCAAAAGTAAAGTTTTGACAAAGAAAAAAAAAAAAAAACATATTATAGTAAACGTGAATTTGTATTTAAACCATTACGTCTGCCATCACACTGGGTTTGAAGAACTTTCTGTTTGCAAGCCGCACTTCCAGTCCGCGTTGCACATGCTTAGCCCTTTCATCTAGAGAGGGGAAATGGTCCCCACCCCTTTTAACAGCTTTTTTCCTGTCATTAACCAATCCGCTGCTTCCCCAAGTGACTGACATGCATTTCAGCCAGTAACATGCTTTGACCCAGAAGGCACTACTGAGGTGAAATGACCCAGGAAGTGCAAGTGTACCATATCCTAGGAGTAAGGCACAGAGAGCTGTCTTTAACCCAGAGTAGTACCATATCTAAGGTTTGAAAGTGAAGATACATGTTTGATATAACACAACAATACTCACGTGAGACCCTGTTAGCTAACACAAGTGCACAACAGCTACGATTTAGAATTATTTTGTTAGCTACAATTATTTCAAAATCAAACATTTGATTACCTCTCATAACAATAACAATACGTCCCTTGCTACTGCCCAGACTGTATTTACACTCTAGATGATGACACAAGTTTATCCTGACGCCACACTAAATCCATTTCCTGCGCATATAAGGGCTCCACTGTTCTGCCTCACAACTTGGTCTGGTAAAACAACGGTACAGTTAAACCAAAACAATGACAAAATCGTGCCATATCACTGTCAATAATGTGTTCAGTCACCATGGAAACCCAAAACGGGTCTAAAGTGTTTATACTGGATTCATTTTTTAGATTGTTCCTAATTTATGCAGTCTTAGATATGGAAGCCCTGCCAACTTGTCTAAAACTGACGTGCTACAGGGAGATTCAACTTTTATATATCGCAAAATACCATTCAAACAAACTTCTCGCTCGAATTGTTTAAAGACTACAACTCCCAGATGACACCGCATCGATAGGGGCGCACGCAGCAAAATGTGCCGCGGTAATCCCGCCTCTTTCCCAGCATTCCTTGGGCGAGCGTGAATGGAGTCCGAAGCAAGATGGCTGCGAACGAGAACGCAATCAGCCCTCTGTTTGATTGTCCGACATGGTAAGCAGAAATTAAACTCAGGAAAGATACTGGAGGAGAATGAATAAACACGCGTGGGCGGGAAAGCGCTCTCGCAGCCGTGCTTTCGAAACGCCGCAGCGAAAGAGAGTATGGTTTAGTTGGCCGTGGTATTGCATGGTCTAGTTATGAGGAAAATGTGCTTAATTAATTTGTGTGTGAAGCAGTAATGCTTACTTTAAAAGTTTATACTATCATTGTTGCAGGAGTTGCATTAAACGTGCATTGCTGACGTAACTTTTGAAAGCGGTATCGTGCAGATGTGTGGGCGTATACTGCTGTGTCGATAAATAGTGTGTGTTTGTTTGTGTGTGGTGGGGGCTGGGTTGGTTTGGCTGAAAGTGTTACGCTAAATTAACCTACCCGAGGTAAAGTTACGTAACAACTGTTTACTAAGTAGCAACCCTTTCACGAATAACATAATCGGTGAAAAAAAGTTTTGGACACAATAAATCTATTTTTCATTGAACGTGTTCGTTTTTTTCCCATTGCTTTGTATGGGAGGGAGGGGCGGCAGGCATCCATCCATCCTCGTATGAGACTCGTGTATTTGCATGTCCCCATAACGACTAGAAGAGAGGTTTTGTATCTGTCACCATATGAGGTTGCCATGGATGAAATGGTTCAGCTGGAAATCACAGTGTGTCAAACATGCAACAACCGTATACACCCAGACGGGTTCATATGGATTACAGAGCACTTGGTGAACTGAGAAAAATCTGTCTCATGTCCTTTTGTAAAATGGTGTATTCCCCGCAAACGTTTTATTCAGATGGAATCCTCGTTATTATTTGATCTCCAGATGTTTAATAACATTGTGCTGCACAGCGGCCCCCTGCAGTGCCATGCTTGAGTGTTGGGGTTGAACACTTACCTGGTGGCCACACTGCTAATTTTTTCTAAAAAGTATTTTGGATGAAAAATAAAAACAAAATAGACATAGGCACTGCTAAATGTGTTAAACTATGTTCCTGTTCTAGTCACATGCTGCACAATCCCAGCCAAATCTAACAAAACTAACAATTTGCAATGCTTTTCAAAAGCTTATTGAAAAAAGATCCCAGAGGAATATGTTGTGAATGCTTTGCTTTACCCCACTGAATTAACTGTAAAGGAAAGGAAGGTCTCACATAGTTAAAGAAACACTTTTCTTGTGTGTTTCAGGCAAAAACAGCACAAAAAGTAGAAATCATTTTTTATTTTTTATCCCTGCCTTTGTTGTTTCTTCTCAATAAAATAGCATCGAGACACTTCTTTTGCTGTTTTCTCAAATGTATCTTAAACTCTTAAAATAAAATAAATGTGGAAAAGGGGGCATTGTACAAACCGTTTAGGTTTTCGTTGAATAAATTCAACACAACAGAAAATAAGATCACAACATGAAACACAACGCTGATATGTAACATTTCATCTACCTTGCAGTTTGGGTCAGTGTTTGGAAAGCGTGAAGCATTTTCGACTGACGTACCTGCAGCTGTATCACCCCGGTCTGACTCGCTTGCCAAATCTGAAGCAGCACTTTGTTGATCTTGTTTTTTCATATGTTAGTCCCACACATTAGATAGTGCTTTTTTTTCACTTGCCATTTCTGAAATGTCCTTCAAATCTGGCAAGGTGGTGCATACAGGTATTTTCCCAGCACTAAAGATAATATATTATTGCATACCACTATTTTCACGTCGCACTACTAAAGCCTTCTCTCGTTGATCAACCAATGAGCACTGACATGAGCAAAATGGGCTCTGAAATCTATTCAGAATGAAAGCTCAGCCAATCAACTTGCAGCGATTATACTGATGTCAATGCTAGCCAGTAGCAGCTAACAGAAACAGAAGCAGTATGAGGAATCAAAATGCAAGCAGAATGAAATGTGCCGGATAGCGGCGTCGATTTTAAGGTAAAGGTTAATTAATAGAGGAGCGGCTGTAGCTGCACAAAATCACGCTGGTCTAGGGGATCTGTGGACTCCTTTTGAACAAAGCTTGCCAATCTTTGTGTCAACAGACAAACAAACATGACCAGGGATGGAAGTAAGACTTGTATAGTGTATATGTTTTTAATATTGTATTTGAAAGAAAGTTGGTCTAAGTTATTAGGCTGTTTTTGCAGCTTCTTACCTCTTTGAAGCACTCTGCAAGACTCTGTATGCTGCTACTTTTCAATTTGAATCAAATTGAATAAAAGCTGCTTTTTGTGGAAAATAACTTATTGTAACATTTTTCATCTGGTTATCGATAATAGCAATGTAATTCTCCCACCACACAAGTACTGAATTTACTGCTCTTGTTTACAGGGCAGGCAAACCACCCCCAGGGCTGCATTTGGACGTTGTGAAGATAGACAAGCTTGTAGAGGTAAGAGCTGATTGTCATTTAAAAGGTAAGGGCAAACAACACAGACGCTTTTATTTTATAAGACTCTCCAGCTGTGCCATTCACTTGTTCAGTTTATTTATTTTTTTAACATTGACTTCTCTGCACATTTCAGTCAACCTGGGTTAGGGGACACACATGACAAGCTTTTGCCCCAGTGTAAACATTGCACCTCTTTGCTAATGTGAGTGGGAACGTGCATATTGCAATAGAAATGTATGTACCCAGAGGCTGGATCCTGTGGCAGTGACTGTGCATGCATACACCTGTATGTTGCACTTTAGGGTTTCATATCTGGTTATTCAATTGTGAAAAATGATTTTAGAGAGCACGTTATTTGAAGTATCAGAGCCTCGTGCTGTTCTGTGTTCATGCACAGTACCAACATAACTCACCTGCGGCTCAGAATTTCTTAACCAATTGTGATAAAGCTTAATTTCAGCATTCTGTACTGCCACTTGAGAGTATTAAAATCTTGAATATATTGGAAGAACCTTTCTATACGTCCGTGGATGTGGATGTAGATCTCATTGTTCGTGATGCGTAGTTCTGTATTTAGCCACATGTCAAAGGTGCAGGTTCTCACTGGAGTGCAAGCTTTGTATGTCTGTCCCAAAAAGTTTTGATTCCACAGCCCTCCACTACCCTGCATGAAAAAGCATCATGAAAACAAAGTTCAAGAATGCAAATCTGAGATCTTCTTGCATGTGTCTAACTGAATGTGCAACGCATCGTTGTTACTGCACACTAGGGATATAGTGGAAGTGCCTGTATGTATGTATGTATGTCAAAACATTACTGATCAGTTGCAGTGTAGTGAATTTAGTTCACTTTATTATTATATTTATTTGGCAGACGCCTTTATCCAAGGTGACTTACCGGTGTTGCAGGGTTACAATGTAAGATTCATATTTAAATACAGTATGGATTACAATAAGTGCAGTAATACTACAAGAATACAATATAGTCCAGTACATAGTAGGAGGGGAGGATCAAGAGATCTACAAGTGCAGTATAAACAGGTGTGTCTTGAGGAGGCAGCGGAAGGCAGTGAGAGGAGCAGAGAGAGTGAGAAGGGGTGTAGGGAGACACAAGGAATTGGTAGGAGGAGCAGTGTGGTGAAGAGCGGTAGGCAAGAACAAGGGTCTCACATTGAATGCGAGCAGAGATAGGTACCCGGTGGAGGGTGCGAAGCAGAGTAGTAGCATGAGAAGACGAGCAGCAGAATTCTGAATGAGCTCAAGGGGGCGGATAGCTGAAGCAGGGAGACCAACAAGGAGAGTTACCGTAGTGCAGTCTGGAGAGGACAAGAGCTGGACCAGGAGTTGAGTCGAATAACTAGTCAGAAAAGGAAGGATTCGAAAGAAGCGGCAAGTGTGTGTGATGGAAGAGATGTGTTCAGAGAAGGAGAGGGGATGGTAAAGAATAGCACCTAGGTTTTTAGCAGAAGAGGTGGGGGGAGAGAGTGATAGTCAAGGGATACTGAGATGGAGATGTCACAGGAGGGAGAGGAGGTGGAATTTAGAGAGGGTGAGTTTGAGCTGGTGAGAGTGTGCCCAGCAGAGGGATTACGTAAGCTTGATCCACTTGCTTGGACTAACATTAGTACCACTGATATCTCAAAATACAGCGTACCAAAAGTTAGTCAGCTCATTGGAATCATCAGTTAAACTAGTCCAGGTTTAGTTCTGATCGCAGTGTACTAAACCAGACCTTTGCGGGCACAAAAAAGACCCACATTAAGTGGATTAAGTCAGTCCTGTGAGGTCACAGACTACACTAGTTTGCATGTTGTGGTCTGTACCCTTTTCCTCAATACTTGCGTGCAAATCTGTTGAATATGGGTTATACACATGACAGCCGTGTTCTTTCCATTCTGTGTCAGTGTTACATCACAGCGGATATAATACCACACATAATGTATATTTTTATAAGTGTTTTAAATTTCTAATGCATCATTGCAGCACCATCCCATGTTAATGTGACATGATCTTGTGCTTGCTTTTCCAGTGCTAATAGAGTGCATGTACAGTGTTTTTATTACTCTGCTGCTGAGACTAATACCATACCTCCTTGAGCATCGTGCCCAACAGTGCTTTACAATGCGGTCACATATTATACTGTGCTATTTTATTATTATTTATTTTAACTTAAGCGTTTATTTTTCATCCTGTGTTTCTCTTGCCAATGTGAGGGGAGTTTATTTGAAAGAATATAAATATTGTTGCAGCTTTGTACCTTTTTATAATACAGCGATGGCCAAATGTTTTGCATCACCTCGAATTATTTTATTTATTTATTTATTTGTTTGTTTGTTTATTTCTTAGCAGACGCCCTTATCCAGGGCAACTTACAATTGTTACAAGTTATTGCAGTAAAAAGTATTGAATTATAAAATATCACTTTACGAGATATCGTAATACAGATAAGAGCAGATATGAAAGCACAATAAAATCAATTCAAGTAAGTAATATATATTTACAAGTCCTGTCTGTTAAAAATGAATAGAGAAAAAAATGTGGGCTAATTATCATTTCACTGCAGGGTACAGAAAACACTTTTTTAATTGTCTTAAGATCCTGGATTATATTTTCTGTATAATAGTCTATTGGTTGGTTCGCATGGTTGCTCTAACTTGGTCCACCTGATCAGATCAGCTGAACTGATTACCTGCATGTTCTGATTGGTACACTGCAATTGGAATCTGTTTTTGTCAGTTTCTTTGAAGTGGGCTAAACCACTGGTACACTGCAAGAGTTCTACATAGATCCTGAGCACTTCTTATCCAATTGTGATTGGATGTGGTGACACCATTGAAAGGAGTAGAACTCTTTTACTTGTGTGTGTGTGAATAACAGTATGCTTTTTGCATCTATCCAGTATGTCCTGAGATTGTGTACATTACCACATACAGTATTTTACAGTGACCTCATCTTAAAGTAAAATGCATAGCTGTTTGATTTATTTTTCATAGTTTTCCAAATATTTAAAAAAGAAAATTGTAGTCAAGCCCTAATATTCTTTTTTTTTTTTTTTAAAACTGTGTTTCTTTAAATTCTATACTGTGAATTAAGTTTTTTTTTTTTTTGAGGGTAAACATACATACTGTGCATGGGCCCAGGAGCTACACAAAATATATATTTTAAAAGTGGCAAACTTCATATAGCTTTGGTGACTGCAGCACCTGCTCTCCTCTGCATTTCTATACCCAACATACTCACAGTAGTTCTGATTGAGTATTTTCTTTTTTTTGCAAAAGCGATTATTAAACTGCACCAGATACTAACCTGCCTGTCTGCCCTGCAGTTTCTTTTAAACTGTCCAGTGCTGTGCGATTGCTGGGTCACTCGGGTGCAATATCAACCCTTGCCATGAGATGTAAGCTCAGAGTGCAGAGAGGACACCCTGCGTTAATCTTTTCAGTGCCTCTGCACAAACCAGAGGCACTGAAAAGATTTTACTTAAAAGAGCATTGTGTCTGTTTCATTAGTCATTTTATGGTCAAGTGCAGATTGCTACACAGTACTGGTATGTATGTCATGGATGGGTAACAGATATCACCAAATCAAGCACCTAAAACATGAAGAAACACAGATTTGTTTACTAGAGAACATAGTTTATTTTAATCTTAATATATTCACATCCATAGCTAAAACACTCAACAGAGTTACATTTCGAGATACAAAAGAAATTTCATGAATTAATTTACAAATGTTTTAACCATCTTTTTTCAGTGTCTGATATATTCACCCATTTAACAGTAACTGATATTTCTTAACGAGATTGTCAAATAACACAACATCTAGAACTGTAACCCATGGGTGTTTATTGAGTTGTGAGTGGCTGTTGTGTTGAGCTGTGTGGTTTCAGTGGTGTCACTAGTGGGCTAGGCTGAGACCACCAAACTCCTTTCATTGTGACCTAAACTGCAGAGAAACCCAGGCCTCCAGACGTGAAAGGCTACTGAATGGACCCTGTGCGATATGCTAGAGACCATGGTAAACGTCTTTAGTACAAACCCAAGTATCTGTATACATTTTCCTCTTTTAGAAACTGATCATTGATGAGAAGAAGTACTACCTGTTCGGCAGGAACCCTGATATCTGTGACTTTACGATTGATCACCAGTCCTGCTCCAGAGTGCATGCAGCCTTGGTCTACCACAAGCACTTGAAGAGGGTGTTCCTTATCGACCTCAACAGCAGTAAGTGATCGAGAGCCACCGCAGCCTTTACCTCACTCTGTCCTGCACAGCCTCATTTAGCTTCCAACAAGCTCTTTTCTTCACCCTTTTATTCTGTTGAAGTTTGTTACTTGTGTTTTACACCTTGATTTATAATACGCAGTCCAAGACAATGCTGTGGAATTAGGAGTTGCTGCCACCCTGTGCTGTAGGTCAGTTTTACTCCAGTGTTTCAGCTATAATCGGTCCATGTGACCCACAGCACAGGAAGTGATTTGATACTGGGAAGACGTTTTTTTTTAAAAATCTGTGTTAATGTAGAAAAAACGACCAGGGATGTACCGCCCATGTTGGCCACCCAAAGTTCAGAAACCAGCAACACCCAGTGTTTCAGCTGGGTTCTCTTGGCATAATAAGCTCTTGAGTTGTCTGTTTTCACTGGGAGCTCTTGAATGAAGTGTCTGTGCTGTGCCCTGTCTCCCTCACAGCACACGGCACATACCTGGGGCGCATCCGTCTGGAGCCCCACAAGCCGCAGCAGGTACCCATCGACTCGACGGTGTCGTTCGGAGCCTCCACGAGACTCTACACCCTGCGAGAGAAGCCACAGACCCAGCCGAGCACGACCACTGGGGACGCCAAGACAGGGGAGGACGAGGAGCTGAAGGGGCTGCTAGGACTGCCGGAGGAGGAGACCGAACTGGAGGTCAGTGCAGCAGAGACACCAGCCCTTGTGGAGAACCACATTAGCAGTTAAAATAAAAAATGGTGGTGACTATGATTTGCTGTTTTAGAAGTAACTGAACTTTGCCTCACACCACTTCATCAGTGGTCATATGTAGCCTATCTGGTGTCTGCTTAGGGATGGAAATAAGACTCCCATTGAATAGCAGTTTCATTCTTTCCTGGTTTTAGTGTGAGTTTAGTAAGACACACCTGTCCTTGTTACACTATGCATTGTGGCTAATCAAGCATGTGTCAAAATGCAGTAGGTGTCTTTTTTCCATACCTGCTGCTCTGACAAACTGGGTGGGATTTTAACGAGGTATGAGCTAGCGTCGCGTTTCCCTGGCGATACTATTGCAGGATATATGAGAAGAGCTCATGGTCTGTTAGAGGTTTTTCAATCGGTTGCTGGTGAGTGAAACTCAGGTGGTCAAAATCCCCAAACTAGGCTACTGGATTTCGCCATTTCAATACACCCAAACTGTTTAAGAAATCACAAGCACTGCATTTATTCATTCAAAGATTCTGAACAGTTTCTCATGCTTGAACAAGCATTGGTGCTAACATTGAGACACATGCTGCAGCTGCAATGCAGTCCTGATCCACGAATAACGATGCTTTGGTAGTTTGCTATGCTAATTAGTTTTAAGATGCAGGCCAAATATACATGTGTTTTCATTTAAACACATGTGTCTTTTTCCTTACACTTGTAGTCTGAAATTTAGTCATGAATTTTCAATAAGTTCAAGTTTAAAGATATGTTCAAGTTTAAAGATTAAATATGTTTATTCCTAAAATGTAGTTAATGTATCCGAATCTAGCACACCTCATGTATGTATGTATTCCGCCCTGGGTTGGCTACTACAGAATTATGTTTTGTTTTTGTCAGATTTGGATTTCATTGCATTCACGATGCCCTTTGGAATTTTTTCCATTTCAATTGATGACAGGAGTGGAAATTATAGTAGAAAATGCCAAAGGGCATGTAGAGTTGTTGGACAAAAAAAAATATAGATAAGTTTATGAAACTATAGAAATGGGACTCCTGTTGCACTGCTGTTTGTAGCATTCCAGGTTTTACTATGGACCTAATTACACAGCTGAGCGCCTCACGTATACACTGTGACTAATTAAGATCCTGGTAAAACCCAGAATGGAATGGCTATGCAATGGGAATCTTATTCCCTGTACTGCTAATAGGGTATAGGGGTCATCCGCAGAAACATAAGCAATGTGTATAGTCTCTGGTCTGGAAGCACGTGCCAACCGAGCACCTACTACTGTATCTGCGGTGTAGCATGAAAATAACTCCTCGGAACCGATTTATTACCAGAGTATGTTAATAAGTGTCAAAACCATCGGGATTATGTTGAAAAATATATTTTAGGAATACGTGCAACAAATGAGGAGGTTTGCGGAAGCAATGCGTTGTGTTTAAACCCTACAGACCGTTCAGTAACACTTGAAGATTCACTCCTAGGTGACACTAAGGGGTGCTGGCAGCTCATGTACCGCTCATCAGTCATTTGAAACTCGCAGAGGTGTCCGTCCTTGTGTCACACTAAACGTATATACCAACATACTAACAATCTATCAAGTGTTTTTTTTTTTTTTTTACAAAATAATTTTGCTACAGAACACCCTGGGTGAGCAATCCATTTTTAATGTTCTCTGTGTATGTATACACTGCAGAACCTGACAGAGTTCAACACAGCACACAACAAGCGAATCTCCACTTTGACCATCGAGGAGGGCAACCTGGACATCCAGCGACCGAAACGCAAGCGGAGGAGCTCCAGAGTGATCTTCAGCGATGAGGAAGAGATCATCAACCCAGGTACTGCTTCAGTCATAGTACCCTGGGGACATCGTGGTCACCTCAGTATAGCACTCAGAATCATGTGTAACCTCCAAGTGCATCTGGGGTACCTGTGGAACCATGAGCATTCCCCCTGCAGCACTGCCCTTCTAGTGGATATAACACACAGCACATTTGTTCAGGACTATATGGTATTTCTCACACAGCTAAAAGCAGGGTGTGGCAGGGAGACAGGTTTCACTCTGGTGCACCCGAGGTACTTGGAGGTTACGTGATTCTGGGAGCTCTACTGAGGCTACAGGGGTGCTTTAACCCTTTGCGGTCCATTTATTAATCGCACGTCAGGCACGTCAGGTCTAATTAATTTTCACACGCGCAGTTAATTTTAGACGCGCTGTTTAAAAGTATTTTTTTCCACAGTCAAACGGGTTTAAATGGCCCTGCATATCAACAAAGCACTCACTAGGCATCTCCAGCCCCGCCCCACCCTTTCGTTTGCTATAGCGTTCACCTATGTAAGAAATAAATAATAATAATAATAGTCGTACATACCGATCGATCATCTCCGGATCACTCGTTTTATCACCAAACTCCTCAATAATGCGATCCAAGTCATTATTTTATTATTATAACATCTCAAAAAAGCTCTGCAAATGTCTGTGTTTTCTGTGCGCTGATTCAGTCAGCCAGTTTGTTTACTTACGACCGCCCCCGTTATCTGATACCAGATACCATGTATGACTATTCATGAGATACGCCTTTTTTTTTTTTTTTTTTTTCCCGACTTGTCTCGGCTCCTGTCGCTCCCACTCGGCAATTGAATGGTTTTCTCGGCTTTTTCCGGAGAAAAAATGACTAGTCACCCGTTTATTGCGTTGCTATAATGATGTTGGACCCAGTCCGACAAAGGACCTGTGAGGAATAATTGCAATGTCGGACCCATTCCGACAATGGACCGCAAAGGGTTAAACTTGTCACCAGGACGTGACAACTGAACAGTGATACTAAATGAAGCTTAACAACAAAAGTATTTTAGTCAACATAACTGATATTCCACATCCTTGCCATGTTCTTTAGAAATAACCTTTTATATGATGAAATTTGATAGTATCAAAAGCAGAGTACTCCACCGCTGCAGTGTGTGTAATGCTGAACCACTGATTTGATTTTCGTTCTGCTCTTGCAGAGGATGTGGATCCCTCAGTTGGTCGTTTCAGAAACATGATCCAAACAGCTGTTGTTCCAATAAAGGTGAGTGTGTGACACTTCCCAATATCATCAATGATCCAAGGCAGTAGATAACTGCACTTTTACAAATGGAAAGATAGATAAAATACAGTGCATTTAAATTATTTTATTTATTAGTGTGGGCTTCTATTTGAATTACTTTAAAACCAGTTCATAATTAGATTCTCTTTATTTGAGTGATTTCAGGATAAGCGGTGTAACTGTTATTGCGTAGTATACAGGAAATCACAGTTTGATTAAATGGACATCGTAGAATTAGCTTCAGTGAATAGTAGTCTTAATAAAGGATGCCAATTAATAGTATCTAAACAGCAGATCATTTTGAACTCTACTCTTATCCTTTGCTGTTCAGTCCTAAAGTAACTTCCTAACTAACCAGCATAATCGGTGAGTGGTTTATAGTACCGTCTGACTGTGCTTTCTCTTCGCTCTGCAGAAGAAGAAGCTGGAAGGTCACGGCACGCTGGGGCTGGAGGAGGCGGTGGCCCGGCGCATGCAGAACTTCCCCTTCAGCACAGGGCTGTATGGAGACCTGCCCCCCACCAGCCACGAGGCAGGGGGGCACTCCCACGGGGCTCACGGGGGGACCACCATCCTGGGGGGACTCCCCATGCCGTTCCCCAACCTTGCCCCCGACGTGGACCTGACCCCGGCCTCAGTCCCGCCCACCGTCGCCCTGAACCCCACCCCCACCCCCGGGGCTGGCTTCCCCTCCGAGACACTCAACGAGCCCAAGAAGAAGAAATACGCCAAGGAGGCCTGGCCGGGCAAGAAGCCTACCCCCTCCCTGCTCATCTGACAGGGGCTCTGGACTGTGTGCCATCGGGGGCGCCCTTGCGCTGTGTTTGTTTTTTTATGTGGGAGGGGTGGGTGGGGCAGCAGGGTTTTGAAGCCGCATGACAGCTTTAAAAGTTTGAATAGCAGTAGTTTCATTGACCAAAAACATAGTGTGTTGTCACAGTGATTACAATACAGCTCCCGTTGCATAGTAGAGTAAAACCATTCCAGGTTCTACCGTGGGCCTAGTCAGTCACAAACACAGGTCCACAGTAAAACCTGAAATGCTCTGAGCTGCTAAAATACAAAGCAAATACAAACCATTTGTGACAAATCAATGTTATACAATGGATAATTGGGGGCCTGCTACACCCTACACAATACAAAGTTGTTTTTTTTTAATACAGTGCGTCTTTATTGGACCAAAGGGAGACACAAACTATGTCTGCAAACTATCTGTTGGAAGTATACTGTTACCATTAGAACAGAACTTTTTTCTGCTATCGTCCACACAAAATGCTTTTGTTTCTTCTTAAAGTACATTTGACTTGAAGAGACCTATTCTGTAATCCAGAAACGTGTAGACCCCAGGTGAATGCAATAATAAAATGTCCAAAAACACACCTGTAATAGTGCAGTCAAAGTAAGCCCACACACACCCCCACGTACTCACTCCCACACGTCTTCATCGTCCGGTAAATCCACACCTTTTCCACTGGTGTGCAGTGTTTCAGCAGAGAGGGGTTGGGAACACAACACAGGTGGATACCCTCCCTCCCCCCCTCCCCCCCTCCCCCTCCCCCCCTCCAGGCATGCTGATGTCTTGGATGAACAGCGTGGGGTTTTGATTAAGTGACCATACCTAAAACGTTTCTCCTTGCGGTTCAAAACTGCAACCCTCCCACTGGAGGCATAATAATCTCAGCAGCAGACCCAAGTCTCTGAGCACTGTCTGCCATGTGCATTGGGAAGTGGTCATTGGGATTGGCTGGTCATTCTCGTTTGTTTATGCGTTTCAGATTAGAATTATTAGTTGTGTGTTGCAGAATTGATGTTAGATTCTGTTTGTTTCAGTTTAAACTCTTTTGAAATGTTTGGACACAATCAGTAGAGTGCAGTTACTGTTTTTTTTGGTTTTGTTTTTGTGGCACTACTAAAAAATAAAAATGGTAATATAATTCCACATGCATTGTAAATCTTTGTTAAAAGTCTTTTGTGTTTCTTGTCTTAATGCAAAAGAGCTTGATGAAGATTTATAAAACATTTGTCTAATTATACTACCAAGTTTTCTTTTTATGTCTAACCTGCAACAACAAACAAAGCCCTGAAGTGATGACTGGGATTGAGTGTCTGGTGACT
This sequence comes from Acipenser ruthenus, assembly GCF_902713425.1. Lineage (NCBI taxonomy): Eukaryota > Metazoa > Chordata > Actinopteri > Acipenseriformes > Acipenseridae > Acipenser > Acipenser ruthenus. The sequence continues at coordinate 9,003,170 of NC_081213.1, forward strand.
GGTGTCCAGATCAGGGTCAGTGGAATCAATCGAAACAGCAAAAGAAAGAGCTGCTCTGCACACAGGCTAAGACAAGCGGACAGCTTGGTGGAAAGCAGCAATATACAGCACACAAGCAAGCAGCGGTTTCTTTATTTATTTCAATTGTGATTGCAGAGTGACTCATGTGGCACGTGCTTGCTGAGGAGAGCTCAAGTGGAATAATTGCTTTGGCACTTCTGGTTTGATCACACCGACTCTGTCGTTATATAATCGCTGACTGTCTGCGGAATACATTTGTTTGCATGTTCAGATTTGTTATGCCAGAGTATCATCATGATTAAGAGTTTGGAGTTATTGCATAGCTGTGATTGGCTTTAGTGAAAAGGTTCTGCAGAATTTAGCATGGTTGAACTCTGCAGTGGTACATTGTTTTATCCACTTTGTTTAGACTTATTTATTTTAATTTTATATCTTTGTACACGTGAGTAGGGTAGATGCTGGTAGATGCTGCAAGATGCCTCTTTTTATTTTTTTTATAGCGTTTTCATTTTGTATTTGAAGGAATTGTTAATGAAATCATTGACAGGGCAAATGATATGTTTACTACAAGTTAAGTTCTCCATACTACATTCTTCCTTCAAACCTCATCAGACCATTTTGTGTTAGATTCTGTCCTTTCCCCTAATTGTCCATGTCTTGTAAGACACTGACCCACATGACTATCCTATTTCTAATGGTGTGGCTTGCTGATAGGACAGGGATGGTTACAGTTTTACAGCCCAGTAGAATTCCTGCTTGAATGTTTACGCTGTCCCTCCATTCTGTACCCTTCTTGCACTCTGATTCATTCAAAATCAGACCTTGTTGACCATACAGTTTGTTTACATTCCCTAAAGGTTGGTAATCTGCAGACAAACCTGCTTCCAGTTTTAAAAACTAAACAGGCATGTTACTGCTGTATCTGCCATAGAGAGAGACCATGGGTGCAGTCTGTTTTTGTATTTTAAAAGAAATGTCTACAGATTTCACTGTGAAAACCTCAGTTCAAGAATACTGAATTTCAGGAAGTTTTTTTAATCTGCATGGAGCATTGCATCTTGTGCCTCTCGATCACTTTTTCTTTCATTCCAAGGGGACACTTGCTATTCGTTAAGGTTGTAAAACTGTTTGTCAAATAAGAAAAACAAAATTACAACTGCAGGAACAGTCCAAAAATAAGGTATTCAAAACCTGGAAATACTAATGCATTGGCCAAACCATAAATACTTTCATTTTTTAACACTCCTTGCAGTTCCCAATCGCACCAATATTTATTAAAATAAAATAAATAAAAGGCGTTAGTGTTAGAATTAGTAAAGAGCAACACACTGTAGCTTTTTAGCTTCCACACAGTTTCTCTTTTGAGCTGTGCAGGCTTTGCAGTAGAGAAGTAGCTTTGGTGAGACTGTCTTAGTGTGACCAGTACACTTCTAGGCTCAGCCACTAGATGGAACTGCTAACAAGGTTGAGGTCTAAAGCCAGCCCTGTTGATCACTCCATGGTTGTTCAAATGTGCACCCATGACTGTAACTAGCTATGAGGACACCGAGGTTGTGTTCTCGGTTGTGTTTTTGCATCATCAATGCTGATGCTCATGTAAAAATTCTGGTGAAGTACAAAAGACTCCTTCATTTTCTCTGTTGGTTTGTTGTGTAACAGATTTAGCTTGAAACCTCAGTTTGACCTTGGTAGAATGTCAGCTCTGGTTACGACGCTGTGTGCACCCAACCTTATGTGCGCTTTCATGGTTAGCTGTCATTTTATATATATTGAAAACCAGGAGTCACTCTCTGCGGTTCGTTTGCCCCTTTTAAAAGTAGACCCAGGACACGACTTGAATTTTCATGCTTACGCGCTAATTTTAAATAAACAAAAACAAAACCTAGCTGTCCTCGAGCACTAACTAAACAGACCAGCAACCTAACTAAAAACAGGACAGCTGAGCTGTTTTCCTGTTAAAACAAACACAACAAAAAAACACAGTTTAACGAATAACAAAAAACTACACACAGTACTGTTTTTTTTTTGTTTTTTTTTCTTGATACGCTTGAGCATACAATCATGCGGGCTTTTCACACAGTAGCCCTGAGCAGACTGACTGCTCTCCTTATATACCCTGCACCTGGCTCTAATTTACAATGATAGCCAGGAGCAGGTGATAATTAACAATAAAACAATTAACAAATCATAATTAAACAAAAGCAATTAGTTTGGCAGGGAGGCTTTCCACCTTGTCCCTGCCACAAAACATGCTGCTGGGGGAGGCGGAGGGGTTTGTCAGCTCAGTGGTTCCTGTATTTGGTCAATGAAATTACGAGATGGACTCTTGGGAGGGCTTGTTCTCCATCCCTTTTTATTGCTGTGAATAGGCAGGATGATTTATATAAGCTTTGTACAGGTATTTGTACAGTTGTGTAACAGGTCTTTTTTCACACGTACTATTCAAGCTTTTAACCTGTAACCTGTACTTCATTGTAAATTAAAAGCGAACTCTGAATTTTGTCACAAAAACAAACTCTTGGTCCTGTGGTTTGTGAATAAGCGTTTGTGATTCATGTTCTCAATTGAAAGTGTGCGGAGTTATTCACCAGTCCTCTTGACAAACAGCTTTATGAGCTGGTCTGACTATACTGTGCTTTGGGAGGATTATCTGTGATCTAGCAAGAGATGGACCTTGATGGGCCTACCCACCCCTTCTTATAAAACAAAACGAAGAACCTAGCCGAAGAACTAAGGCTTTAAAATACATGTGCTTCCCTATTGTTAGCATCAACTATACTGTAAAACCTTGCTTAGGGCCGCCTTGGTGAAAAGGCCACCACAATTAAGACAACTGGAATTTGTTTCCAGAATTTCAATGTACCTTCAGGTTTTTTTTCCCCATTATACTGTATATAGCGTTGTGTATAGCAAATAACGATACAAATTGCCATCAGAGGAGAGCAGGTAAAAGGTTGTCACGCTAATATATAATTGATTTCAAACGCCAAGGGCTGGTTTCACAGACCCTGATTAGCACTCGTTTTGGATTACCTTACCTAAAATAACATTAGAGGGTCCAAGATTAGTTCTAATCGAGGTCTGTGAAACCAGCCTTTATTCATCACTCTTTAAAAGCCAGTAAACAGAAAAGAAATGCAAAACCAATTCTCACACCAAGTTTGACAGCAGGTGTTTGCATGTCACAATGCTAAATGTGTGACAGTTACAGATTGCACAGTGCAAGATCACAAAGGAAATAACCTTTAAACTGAGCGTCCAAAGCAGGTTTACCACAATATTCACTTAGATAGTGAGCATATTCTGCTGTAGTTTAATACTTATGCAACACATGTAACAATGTACATGTAGAATAGATTACTCGATAATTCCACCGAGAGGAAAGCTAGAGAAGTTTATAAAATGTCTCATAACTCTGATTTATATATATATGCATATACAAACGTATAAAATATTGCAGTTAAAGGAATGCAAATTAATGTTAAACTTGTTTTTTGGTTCTAAACATATAGAGTTTATTTTAGTTTATATACCATTGGGTGTGTTATAGCTATGGATGATGTTAGTTACAGTAAACTATAATAAAACTATGAATTTTATATGATGTCATCACTGGTGTGAACATTTGCATAATCTAAAGTGTAGAGGAATGCCTTTTACAATGTGTTAATGTTCATGTTGCAAAATAAAAACAAATAACATCGTTTGCAAAACAGCAATGTAATTATAGAACTTAGCAGTTTAGTTGTATTTTTGTAAAATTGCAAAGTGTTTTTTCTCCTTTCATAAAGTAGGCCAGGAGTTCACCCTTTGAGATGATACTCCACTGGGTTGTACTCCACAGACACACCTGATTTATCACTGCTTCTGAACCACCCAATGTTACCTCAGCTGAGGCACTCCACAGTTTATAGCTGCAAACCAGCCCGATGGGTCTTACTCCTGTTTAGAAGCTGGATGAACTGTTTACAGTGTAGGTTTGCACCATAGTCAAATGTGCCTTGATTTTGTGTTCAAGATAAAAATAATTTTAAAAAAAGCATTATAGTTTAAACTAGCCCTCTCTGTGCATGTGTGGCGCTCTGTGTCTCCACTTGTGTTTGTGAGTGTGTGTGTGTGTCTGTCTGTCTGTCTGTGTGGCTGTGTGTGTGGCTGTCTGTCTCTGTGGTTGTGTGTGTGTGTATGTGTGTGGCTGTCTGTCTCTGTGTTTGTGTGTGTGTGACTGTGTCTCTCTCTCTCTCTCTCTCTCTCTCTGTGTTAGTAGTTTTTTTTTTTTTTCCTTCCGTATAAAGTCTGCTAGTAACAGAGGGGACTGCAGACACACTGACACTGATCTTACACAAATTAACCAGAAATAATGGAGACTATCATCTTTATTACTGTGTAATACACTGTTTACCCAAAACATTTTCAGTCATTATAATCTCTAAAAAATTATGTGAAACTGAGGGGGCTCAGAACAAGGCTGCTTTGAAACTTCACTGTGCATTAAATGCTATTCAGATTGTATTTACATTTGAATGATGTAACAAATCATTTTCAAATAAAAGTTTTGTAATGCAATGTTTCTACAATAGTTTTAATACCAGCAAACACATTTTAGAATTGTAACAGAGGGGCAAACTGAGTGCAGTTTCAATAAAGTACAGAACAAGCACTCGCTTGAGAGAGTTGAATAGCTGAGGATAAAAAGACTCGGATAGGTCGACTAGTCTCCACTTTAAACAAATACTACTACTACTACTACTAATAATAATGTAAGCCAAGTATTTGATAATGTTTAGTGCTCTGTTTGCGAGTGTACTGTTTCATAACACTTTTCTGTTTGCGCACTATATTTTAAAACTGTTTTATTAATGTTCTGAAATGTCATTTCTATGTTAATGGATGGCTTTCGTCTATCTCAAATCACGTGACGAGCCATTAGAGGTTGGCTGCCTCTATTCTGTGCTACGCCTACCTTACAGGTGACCCGCTTTTAATTCACTGCCGGTATTTGGGCCCCGCCTCACGCTCACAGTGTATGTGGGATCCTAATTCATAGCGTGCTGGAAAGATAAGCACTCGAGTCAGAGTGAGAATGAAACTGGATGTACAGCAGAATGTTAAAAAGCTTGAGAAGGCTACAGACAAATCAATAATAATGCTGTAATTCAAAAACTTACACAAGACTGTTATAGTTTGAAATCTAGACTGACGCCCTCTGCAAAGATTCTCTAAAACATCATGGTGTGTGTTTTTTTTTTCAGATTGAATACAGGAAGCCCCCCTGTATCTCTGGTTAACCATCTTCGCCCGGAATGCAAGTGAGAAAGCAGCAGCCCCCTGTTGCTGCCTATATGACACTTCTGAGACAGTAAGCCACACAGCATCACCTAATTGTTTGTGTCACAGTGCTCCTTGCAAGAATATATGAGGGTGTTTGAGGGCTAATAAACCACAAGCATTTTCTGTGAGTGCTTGAAGGTGGTAACTGCTGCTGTATTCTGGGTGGGAGAGGAGGTAGTGACAATAAAATATTAAACTTGGACTGAGGTTAGAAGCATCAAATACCAAGTTACTGAACTGTATGCGAGGAGAAGCTGTCAGCGGTCTTTATACTGCAGTTCTGTACACTTTAAACCAGCATTGGATGAAGATTTGACTCAGGTAAGTACTGTATACAACATAGTAGGCTGCTCTTTTACAACAGGTGCTAAACATTTTTTTAAACCTTTTTTCTCCCACAATTTCACCTTTCCTTATTTGGAAAAAAAAATTAATTAAATCTATACACACACACACACACACACATATTTACTGAGACTAGAAAAGACAATCTCAGAATTAAAGTTTTTACAATTTGTTCCTCATATATATTTTGGGATGCTTTCCTATTTTAGAGTCTATACATTCAGACATTCCTATATAATACTGAATACACACACATATATATATATATGTGGTGTGTGTGTGTGTGTTTACATGCAGTATGGAGGTATAACTGCAGTGTACAGAAATGAAAGCAATGAAAAGGGTTTTTTTGGGGGGATGTACACAAAAGGTTTAAATGTTTACAAAATAATTTATTTCAGACAAAATCTCCTTTCAATTGTGTGGATAGTAAAAGTAAACATTTAACCTTTTGTATATACCCCCCCCCCCCCCCCCCCCCAAAAAAAAAAAAAACCCTCATTGTATCCAGTTTTTGAAATGAAATCTTGGTTTCACACGGATCGCTCGCTGCTTCTTGTTAATTTCTCAAGCACAGTATTTGATTTCATTGTTTTGCTTTGGTATATTGGGTTGTGCAGCAGAATGAATAAGAAACTCAAGATCAATTCAAGGTCACGAGAACTGCCATGTAGCTTTCAGCCCTGTCGCATGAAATGAATACACCTCAGCCACAATGGCAATGCTTGTTTATAAACTGCTGTACGAGTACCGTTTCTTTTTAAATATCATTTATCACATATAGTAGAATGCTTTTTTTTTAAACAACAAAGACCTGTTTAATTATTATTATTATTATTTATTATTATTTATTTCTTAGCAGACGCCCTTATCCAGGGCAACTTACAATCGTAAGCAAATACATTTCAAGTGTTACAATACAAGTAATTAATTGGAATACATATAATTCATTCACATGCATTTCAAATAACAATAAACAGAATAGCTTGTTTGCAATAACAGAATAAGTAAGGGCTCGTTTCTTACATGCACAGCTCCAAAGGTTTTGCATCCCCCTATAGAATTAACACATTTTGATTCATAAAGTCAAATGAAACTTGCTGAATAATGTTGCGTTAACATACTGAATTACACACCGCTTTGTAGTTTCCCACATACTTAACCGAAAAACTGACAAAGATTGAAATCTAACATGAAATACTGTACTACTATTATGGCTTCTAGTAGACTTCTGCGATATCATTTTGAAATTTCTTTAATTTTTTTTATATAATTATGTTTCAATCCTAACATTCTTGGTGATGCAAAACTTTTGGCCACAGCTATAGATGTAAGTTTTAAAAAATGAGCATGTAATATGAGCTGTAATCTCTGAAGCACATCCACAATGTTGGTTTTGTTTCACCGGGCTGCTCCCATTAAAGTGTGTAATTCATGGTACTGGTTCTGTTTTCTCTTACAGCACTCGTGTGATTAAATGGATCAGAACCCTGGAGCTGCTGTTCTCTCTGTGGTATTGTGTCTGTGTTCAGCAGGGATCTCGCCTCTAGCAACAGGTAGGCATTCTTCTCTTACAGATACTGAGAACAAACACTCAGTTTTAAATGCTGAAACATTGATAGACATTTATACCAGACCTGAAAACACTGAAAATTATTTGAATCAAGATTTCATTTTAGGTCACTAAGCCTTTTGCTCTGCATTGTCATAGAAGAACACAAGGTGTATCTGGAAGTGAACAAAGGGAGAATAATTGTTACTTTTGAATCTTTATAAGGTGTTTTTCACCCTTCATCATGCTGAACCCCATACCAAACAGCAGTGTTATAATGAAAAGACGCGCGTCCTGAAGAGAGCCACGCTGTCTTTGATAACTCTCTACTCTGCAGTGATAAGCCACAGCTGGGTTTTGTGAACGGCTTTTACAGCTCCGGGAAATCCAGCTGGATTTTCATTTTTAGTGGGAATCTCGGTGTGACTACAGACCACAGTGCTGCATGCAATCCAGCGGGATTCTCCAGTGCTGTAAAATGCTCTAATAAGGTCCAGCTTTGCTCATCCCAGCAGGTAGAAGTTGATCAAATTCTCACTTAATGGTTACTTCGAGTGAATTCATTATTATCTAAACAGTAGTAGATAAGGAGGGATTTGGAATGAAATTGCTATCAGTGGCACTTGAATGAAGTAAATTGATACTGACTATTTATATCCTCACTATTAATAGTTTTTTCTATATTCATGGGAGTTTAGCTCTGTGTATGTCTGGTGTTTTCCACCTTTGCTGGACTGTTTATTTTGCTGGGTTTCCGAAACCCATGGAAACTTGTGGCAACATTAAAAGGCTTCACCTTGAATTAATGTTAATCTATCAGACTATTCATCAGGTAAGCCCCATTGTGATGCAGCCCACTGTGATGCAGCCAAGGACAACTTGTTTAGTGCAAAAAGGTGAAGTTTAAGAAAAAAGAAGTTGGGTTTTCAGAAAAATAAGTGTTTGTCTATTAAATATCAAATCTATCATTATGTGACTAATACATGTTGGAGATTATGGGTATGAATATTAGTCTTGTAATATATGTGGAATGATTTCTACATATAGTATCGAGAATATCTTTATACTCAGTGAGTCTTAGATACTGTATTCTCCAGTTATTTTGTTTTAAATCTCTTTCCCAAATTATAATTTTATGATTAAAGTTATACGTTGCAACTAAATAAAATGTGTTACTATTACTACAGACACAAGTTTGATTAAGAATTAGACTGTTTAAATGTAACAATATGTTTTGTAATTGTATTAATAATAACATTTTCAGAGGGGTATAAAAGTTTAAATGTATAAAAGCAGAAACCACGCGCTGAATCATTGGGGTTCGGGGAAGTTTCATCCTCACCTTATAATTCAAAAATGATTTCATTCCTTTCTGATTCTTTATTATCACACACACTGCTTATTTATTAATAACAATTATATATATATATATATATATATATATATATATATATATATATATATATATATATATATATATATATATATATATATAGGAAAGCTAAATCTTGTGATTATTCAAACATAGATCATTGTATATTATGTCTTGTTATTGGTAACATATTGCATGTTAATCACTCAACTTCTCTTTTGATTAGATTTTTTTCCCCCATGATTTTTTTAATAGTTGCAGACAAATAATTCAACCTGGTATTTGAGTTTGCTTGTTTTTCTTCTTGTTAAATACATATATTGTTCGGCATTATCATTTATATGCAGTAATAAATACATTATTCAATGATATACCTGCATTTACCAATAAGCTGGTAAATAAGATGAACCGCTAATGTCCGAAAAGCAATCTATTTCTTCACAATTTCCGACATTTACCGCGAAATGTTTTTTGCAATTGAAAATGAAATATTTCTTGTTTTAAATCCCCATGCAGCTTTTCTAAATAAAGGGGTTTTAAAATTAAACATATTTTAACTTTCAGACTATTATCAAAAAGCAGATTTCAATTGGTCTCATCACGAGTAGTTGATCATTTCTGTTTTAGGTAATATTTTTGTTTCATTTATGTTTCTACAGGAATAGAGCGCTATGCTCGGACGGGAGACACCGTTGTCCTGCCTTGCAGAGAGGCTTCGGTGGGGTTCAGGGAATCGATACAGTGGTCTTACAATACAGCCTCTGGCACTCGCTCTACTTTATTCACTCTTCAAAGCTCTGGGACAATTATAACTGGAGTAACAAAGCTTAAGGACAGGAAACAGATTGTGCGCAGCTCATCTCTAAGGATACAGGAATTGAAAAAAGACGACTTTGGGACGTACACGTGTGATGTTTGCGTTAACAAAGGACTGCACTGCACGACAGTATCACAGATTTCCTTGTTGCTTTCAAAAGGTGAGTTCACGGCTTTGATAATCATTAGGACTCAGTTCACCCTTTAGCTGCTGATGAAATCGGAGTGAATGTAGCGAAGGCATGAGATTTTCATAGCAGCATTCTGCAATCTACAGCCCCTGTTGACTTGGCAGATTAATAATGATGGCAGGAAATGATCAGTCTCGTTTTGAGTGAGTTCCCTTCAATGCATATTTATTATTTAATTGAAATGTATGGGTGTTGTTCACAGTCAGTCAGAGCTACTTATTTATTTTGGGCAGCCTGGTTAACAATAATAAATAGTTTAAACCATCGTGTTGTTTCTGATCGGTGGTTAATACTGATATCACAATGCTGACTTTCTCCAGATGAAGATCTATCCGTCAGGGCAGGCGGCGCTGTGTCCCTGCTTTGGGTTTGTCATTAAGCAATCGGTGCGATGCAGGGGCGTCATTTAAAGCTGAGACAACATAAACATTCTGTCCCATGAATGAGAAAAAAACAAGCCAGTTTACAGCGTGCTGTTGTTTGTCAACATCGTTCTTATACTTAAAATAAATTATACAAAATGTGCAATGCAAGTATTTTTAAAGCACGGCACAGGTTTATCACAAACTCGAAAATGCCGTTCCAAGTCTCATTTTACAGTTACGGTCGCCGTTTTCACTGAAGTGTTTTTACAGGGGGTAAAGGCTTTATCGCTAACCGAATTGCTCTGCTGCCAGCTTTCGATATCCCAGTTAAGTAAATATTTCAGTGTTACATACTGTGACTACTTTACATTAAACAAATAGCGGTACAACATATATATAGTTTTACAGTAGCAGCTGGGACATTAGACTACTATTTCAGATCATTGAAAAAAAAGTCATGTATTGCATGGGCTGTACAAAAAGAGCCGGGGGTAAGAACGCGGTTTAACTCTTTATTACAGAGCGTCCATCCGAATACATCTCAACAGATCTGACACATGCTTACAACCTGGAGTTAAGTTTGATACATTTCATCAGTGAACACAAACTGCTAAATAAGCACCGCATTACTGTGAATGTCAAAGTAGAAATATGTAGCAACGTTTTAAATAACACGCCTACACAGATAATCACACATAAACTACAATCAAAAGGCGTAGGATCTCGCTTTCATCTTGGCAAATTTGTCAACACCAGCCTGTGAGTCGAATGTTTTTGCTTGTCGGGTTAGCTCGCAATAACCAAAAGATCCGCGCAATCTCTCGTCCCCGTGCTGCGTGTTATGTTTTAACCATTTTCATGCACAAAAATAACTTTTCATTTGCCAAACTAATACCAACATTTGCATACGGCGAAAATGTTAGAAAAATAAACCCACTGATTTTCATGTATAACATTGCCTAATCAATTCTTCCCATACAAATGCATATGTAAGCACTGTAACATTTTAAAACATTAATTATAGCAGCAACTTTCAACCAGAATGTACCTAATACTGTAGTGTACCACCTTCATTTAAATCTCATTTTCCACCGATCCACTGTGAAAGACATTACCATTCCGGTGTAGTGTTATTTTCAGAAAGGCCTGTGCGGTAAAAAGTGGTTGCTCGTCCATGCATAAACAATGCGTAAACAACTTCCGCTAAGAAAGCAGGGAAGTGCCCATTCAAATCTGGTATGTTATGCTGTTTTCGGTCTTTTGCATCTTTTAAAATTGAATTTATCATATTTGCCAGTCTTTTACATCGTTGTTAATATAATTAACATGTAGTACTTTGTATTTAATCACATCCTGATGTAACTATCACTATTTAATCATATCCTGATGTAACTATCACTATTATCTGCTGTATTATTGAATTGTGGTTTGTCACACTTGAACAAAAGTTATTGTATTTCTTGCTCTTATTGTATTACTTGTAACACTTGAAATGTATTTGCTTACGATTGTAAGTCGCCCTGGATAAGGGTGTCTGCTAAGAAATAAATAATAATAATAATAATAATAATAATAATAATAATAATAATAATTTATCATATTTTTCTACCATTACGAAAATAGTATGTGAATATTTATCATATGCAATACATTGGCGCTTGTACATTTTTTTTACTTGTGCAACTTTGCAGTGGGCTTCTCATTTTGTCTTGTTGGTAGTGATTGTTAATGTATAAATAATGGTAAATGTACCTCTTGTTTGAAACGGAAAACACCCAACAGATCGCAATTGATTGCACCTGTACCAAAATCAGACAGCGTACCAGGGGCGGCGCCACTCTTGAGCCTGAGGGGCCTGGGCCCCCCCATTTTGCTCATGGGCCCACCCAGTTATGGAGTGATTGACAATTAAAAACATTTCATGCCAAGCCGTATCAGACTGTAATCCGCTGCGGCGAGTCTAGCTCATCCTTGTGGTTCAAAAAATATATCCGTCCCACCCACCTCAGCACCGTTGTCATGGTTATGAAAAAAGAGATTGGTGATTGGATGGCTGCGATATGAGATCTTACGTCTTCGATACTGCAGTATCGAAATTACAGCGGGTCGGGACTCGGCAGCATACATACAGGAACGTTTCTTTCATTGAAAGGCATGCAAACCACCTGCTTGTGCAGCTGCTGTTTAGTTATTTTTTACGTTTGCAATTAGCTATCTAAGTACCTACACAGGGCAGCAGTGTGGAGTAGTGGTTAGGGCTCGTCGTGGGTTCAGTCCCAGGTGGGGTGCACTGGTGTTGTACACTCGAGCAAGTAAAAACGATAGGTTGCGGATGCAACCCCGGTTCCCTGAAAGAGAAAATAACCATCAAGGTATGGAAAATAACCATCAAGGTATGGGACATTGCCGTCAGGCAGTAGGGATTGGCTGAGCTTTATGTCAAAGCTGCCGATAGGCCTCCGCGCAAGCTGCCGTGTAAGCCCGCCCCCCTGGGAGCTTACTATACGCAACGCGCGGAGAGTCACTTCCTCTTTTGCCCTTCAGGCCGTGAAGGCCTCCAGAGCGACCTCGCGGCTTGATGGTTATTTTCTCTTTCGGGGTTGCATCCGCAACCTATCGTTCCCTTTCAAGTCGAAAATAACCATCAAGGTATGGGAACAGTGTACCCAAGCCGTCGCGAGGGAGGATTCTCGGCAGTAGGACAGACTTACGTCATAAAGCAACTGCGTAGGCAGTACATCTACACATATGCGGAGCTGCGCCTCAGCGTCTATGCTCGCAATGACACCTGTCCTAAGGTGGAATAGTCACACCATATTGTCAACCACTCTACACGTCCGCAACCTGAGGCGTCATAGAGTGCAACACAGATGCTCCAAATGACGGAGCAGAGGATTCCAGTACATTTAACTGGTAGAACCTCGTAAATGTATGCGGTGTAACCCAACTGGCTGCAGCGCAAATGTCAGACATCGGCACCCCTCTAAAGAGGGCCCAGGATGTTGCCATACCCCTAGTGGAATGTGCCTTCAACTGCCCTGGTGGCGGAAGGCCCATAGAATCATATGCTAACTGAATAGCATCCACTATCCAATGAGAAAGGCGTTGCTTAGACAACGGCTGACCCAAAGATTTAGAACCATGGCATATGAACAGCTGTTCTGTTTGCCTCACAGTCTTTGTGCGGTCAATATAACACCTCAATGCCCGCACAGGGCAGAGCATGTGTAACCGCTCTTCCTCTGGGGAAGAAAAAGGAGGAGGATGGAACGCCATCAACTCGACTGGTTGGTTCATGTGAAACGGGGATATGACCTTGGGTAAAAAGGCTGGATTTGGACGCATGGAGACCTTAGAACCGTCTCCTGCGAAACGAGTACATGATGAATGCACCGAAAGTGCATGTAACTCGCCCACGCGTTTTGCTGATACCGCTGATAGCAAAAACGCAGTCTTAATAGACACGAACTTCATATCCACACTGTGGAGAGGCTCGAACGGTGCCTTGGTAAGGGCTTCTAGCACCACATCAAGGCTCCATGACGGTAAACTGGTCGACCTTGGGGGCCGCAAGCGTCTTGCGCCCTTTAGGAACTGAGATGCCAGAAAATGGCAACCAGGTGATAACCCGTCAATGCGTACATGGCAAGCCGAAATAGCGTCCAAATACACTTTAAGTGTAGAGGGAGACTTCCCCTCATCTAGCAGCTTCTGCAGAAACTGTAATATCACTGCCATAGGGCAGGAGACCGGGTCATGGCCCTCAGCCAGACACCAACTCTGAAACAATTGCCACTTATACGCATATTGCGACCGAGTAGAGGGCGCTCTCGCACTCTGAATGGTGGATATAACCGCCGTCAAAAGCCCTAAGGCTGACAGGCGCTCCCGTTCAGGGGCCAAGCCCATAACTGCATGAGTTTGGGGTTTGGGTGCCATAGCCCTCCTTGGGCTTGGGACAACAGGTCCGCTCGCAGAGGGAGCTCCCTCGGGCGACCGTGCAACAACTGCACCAGACTCGGGAACCATATCCTCCGAGGCCACCGAGGAGCGATCAGAATCACTGTCACTTGCTCTACCCTGACCTTCTCCAAGAAGGCGGGGAGCATCGGAATCGGTGGAAATGCGTACAGGAGCTCTGGCGGCCATTCGTGAGCCAGTGCATCGACTCCTAGGGGGCTGTCGAGGTCCTTCACCGAGAACCACAGGGGACAGTGCGTGGTCTCTCGCGAAGCGAAGAGATCGACTTGCGCTGTGCCGAACCAGTCCCAAATGCGCTCTACCACCCGAGGGTGAAGACGCCATTCGCCTGCAAGAGGACCTCCTCTGGACAGGAGATCCGCTGCGTAATTGACTCTGCCCGGTAGGTGAACCGCACGCAGAGAGGCTAAACGCGGTTGTGCCCAAAGCAACAGCCGTGTTACCATCCGGTGAAGACCGGGGGACCGCAAGCCGCCCTGGCGGTTGATATACGCCACTACCGTGGTGTTGTCTGACCGCACTAACACGTGCTTGCCTAGAAGCACTGGCAAGAAGTGCCGAAGGGCGAGGTCCACCGCTCTGAGTTCCAGAGCATTGATGTGGGCCGACCTCCAGGGTCCTGACCACACTCCGCGAGTCCCCGACCCGTTCCAGACTGCTCCCCAACCCTGGTTGGAAGCGTCGGTCGTAATAACCTCCCTTCGGAAGATGGGACCCAAGCGTACGCCCTGGCGGATGTTCGACGGAACTTTCCACCAGCGCAGTGCTTCCCAGCAGGTTCGGGATACCATCAACCTGCGGTGTTTGTCTCTCTGCGGATGCAACGCGAAGGCATTGAACCAGGCCTGCAGAGGTCTCTGGTGTAGTAAGCCCAAAGGAAGGGCTTGCGAGGCGGCAGCCATCAACCCCAGCATGCGCTGACACAGCTCCATGCTGACTGTTTCTCTCAACCTGAATAGGGAGAGACACCGCTCCAGCGAGGCAACTCTTTGTGTCGACAGGGTCGCTTCCATGGACACAGAGTCCAGATGCAGACCCAAGAATTCGGTCTGTTGGCTCGGCACGAGGCGGCTCTTTTCTGAATTGACCTTCAGACCTAGCCGCTGAAGATGGTCTGTAACCATCTCTGTGTGCTGTGCCAACTGCTCCTTTGACTGCGCGCAGACGAGCCAGTCGTCCAGATAGTTCAGCAGTCGGACGCCTTGAGCCCGCAAGGGGGCTAAAATGGCATCCATACACTTCGAAAAGGTTCGAGGAGCTAGAGACAGGCCGAATGGCAGGACACAAAACTCGTAGACCCTGCTCTGAAATGCGAATCGTAGGTACTTCCTGTGACCCGGACAGATGGGAACGTGAAAGTATGCATCTGTGAGGTCTACGGTGGTAAACCAGTCGCCCTGCCGGACAGACTGGACAATGTGCCTGTGCGTAAGCATCTTGAACGACGACACCCGTAGGTATTTGTTCAGTAGTCGCAGATCTAAAATAGGGCGGAGCCCGCCGTCCTTTTTTGGCACTAGGAAGTACTTGGAGTAGAACCCCTGGTCGGTCAGAGCAGGGTCTACTAGTTGAATGGCACGCTTCTTGAGCAATGCCTGTATTTCTGCATTTAGAGCTGAGGACTGAACCGAGTCCTTCACTGCAGTTACCACCACTCCCCTGAAGGGGGGGGGGGGGGTTTAACCGGAACTGAAGGGTGTACCCGGTGAGTATAGTTTTGCGCACCCAGATGTCGTTGGTGCATTGTTGCCAGAACAGGAGCTGTGGAACAGTGTAGGGGTGGGTTAACGGCTGCCGGGGTTTCTCAGGGCTGCTTAGGCTGCGCTCGCTCACGAGGGGCCTGGCCAGAGCCACGAGGACGCGGTCTGCTACCTCCTCTAGGGCGCCACCCTCCGCGCTGCGGTCTTGCAAACGCGGGTTGGCTGCGTGCTGAAACCCCCAAAGGGGCGGTTTTACTGCCCTGTGGGTGCGCTTGCTGCTGCGGTGGTGCCCTGCGCCACTGGCGCTCCTGTGGCCGCCTTGGCTGGAAGGGTTTACTTGGCCACATCTTTGCCAACTGCTGCGACGCCTCACGCGCCTTGACAGAGCGTTGCAGCATCTCCTCCACCGCTGGGCCAAACGTGTGCCCCGGGGATATAGGAGCATCTAGCAATGGGGCCTTATCAGGCTCCTGTACCCTGGCCTGCAAGAGCCAGAGCTGCCTCCTTGCCACCACAAGGGAAGCAATGCTCCTGCCCTGTGCTCGCGCATTCAGCTGAGCCAGCTTAACCAAAAGCTGCGCAACTGCACCCAGCTCGGTCCTAAGTCCAACAGATGGGGACTCAGGCAGATCGCGAATCAGCGCCGCCTGGTAGACCGTCAGGAGGCTGGCCACATTAGACAGCCTAACTGCCTCTGTAGCCGCGGCATAACCCTTTTTCAGGTGGGCCTCCGTAATCCTACACTGCCTGTTAGGGCAGGAAGGGTCCTTAGCCAGCCCCGATAATGTCGGCGCCTTTACTAGCGCGGCGAACGCGGCGCCCACTGGCGGAAAGGACGCTAACCCAGCTTCGCTCGCCCCGTGCATGGTGAAAGCCGAAGCCTTGCGAGAAGTTGCAGGGGCGGAGGCCGGGGCTCCCCAGGTGGACTGCACCTCCTTAATAAAATCCGGGAATGCCGGGAGCATCCTGGACTGAAGGGGCGGAGCCGATGGCAACTCAAATAGAGAGCGTCGTGTTGGCTCTAACGCAGGCCAGTCCACGCCTAAGTGACGGGCTGCCCTCTCCACCACTGACCAGATAGGGTCATTAGTATCCAGCACTTCAGGGTCGTCCTGCCCAGAGTGCTGGGATGCCACCTCAGGCTCTGTGTCTTCAAAGAGCGGGTCTGCGTCAGATGCGTCCCTTGAGACAGCATCGGCGTCCCACTCTACTTCTTGGGGTTGGCCGTGAGGCACTGGTGGAGGAACCATCGGCTGACTAGCGATGGGTCCGGTTACTAGCTCTGGGGCCCGAGGCACCACATTCGCTAGGGTCATGAGGAGGGATTGCTGTCCCATCATGAGCTCCATGAACTGTGACATCTTGGAGGTGAGCTCAGTCACTCCAGATGTGTCCTGGTAACGCCTACCCCTTCGAGGGGAGCGAGAGTGCCTTCTCCGGCGAGGCGATCGAGATCTAGATTGAGACTCCCGACGGGGGCGCGCGCCCCGCGAGAGGAGGGACTACGGGAACGTTCCCGAGCACGCCTGACTGGAGACCTCTGACCAGCTGTAAGCTGGGAGGATGGGCTCCGAGGGAGCTGAGACGTCGCCGGCAGCGACACGACAGATGACGGTGGGGCCGAGACGGTGTGGGACGAGCCCGAGGATGGGGAACGACCTCCAACCGCCTTCCTAGCTCTCTGGCGAAGGGTGCGCGTCTGAAAACCCGCACATAGCTGGCAGTATGCCCTATCTGCCAGGGCAGATGCGGCATGGTCCTGAAGTGCGTGCGTCGAGCACTGCCGCGTCAAACGCCGAGGTGTGTGCGTCGAACGCTGAAGCGTCGGACACCAAGCGTCGAGCACCTGAAGTGCGTGCGTCGAGCGCCGCCACGTCAAGCACCGAGGTGCGTGCGTCGAGCACCGAGCGTTGAAGCATCGAGCACCGAGGTGCGTGCGTCGAGCGTCGAGGGTGCGTGCGTCAAGGGTGCGTGCGTCAAGGCGCCGAAGCGTCGAGCGCCGAGCGTCGAGCGCCGAAGCGTCGAGCACCGAGCGTCGAGCACGCCGAGCACAGCGTCGAGCACCGAAGCGTCGAGCACCGAGGTGCGTGCGTCGAGGTGCCAAGCACCGAGCACCGAGCGTCGAGCGTCGAGCACCGAGCGTCGAGCACCAAGCGCTGATGGAACGTGCACCGAGCGTCGAGCACCGAGCGCCGAAGCGTCGAGCGTCGAGCACTGAGCCCCAAGTGCAGAAGCACTAAGCACCACGCGCAGAAGCGCTGTACAAAGCGCCGAAGCGCTGCACCAAGCGCACAAGCGCTGACACCAAACGCGCCGGAGCGCGAGCGCCGAAGCGCGAGTACCGAGTGTGGAGCGCTAGCACAGACGCCTATGCGTCAGCTGACCCGCCAAGCGGAGACGCTAAGTGCTGGTACGGTGTCTGATGCTGTGCAATACCTACCTGATGGTGCTGGGGATTTTGCACGTTGGTGGTTGTCTTCCTCTGAATAGTAAAAGGGAAAAAAGTTTTTTTTTTTTTTTTGTTTTTTTTTGTTGGACGCTGTAGAAAGTAAGAGGGTGTAGTACAATACCACGTGGCGGGAACGCGCCGCGGTGGGGAAGGAACACTGCAGAGCAGACTACACGCACACGCACGGTCTAGCTTAGCAATACGCACGTGGGCCAAGGCCAACGCAACACGCTTCCGAACAAAAATAATAAACACAATATATATAACAATATATATATACACACAAAATATACAAAAAACCCAAACACAATAATAATAAGAAACAGAGGAAAGACGGAGAGACCACGAAGAAACGCGATGCAAAAGCAAAGCGAGAAGAGATATATAAAGAAAACAATATATATCTAACAATAATAATAATAATAATAATAATAACAATAATAATCACTGAAATAAACTCAGAGAAGGGGATAAATAAACCAGCTTTTCAAGCCTAAGCTTATGGAGTACAATCAGTGTACAGCTCTAAGTCCTACCGCTACTGAGGCTGAAGGCAAAAGAGGAAGTGACTCTCCGCGCGTTGCGTATAGTAAGCTCCCAGGGGGGCGGGCTTACACGGCAGCTTGCGCGGAGGCCTATCGGCAGCTTTGACATAAAGCTCAGCCAATCCCTACTGCCTGACGGCAATGTCCCATACCTTGATGGTTATTTTCCATACCTTGATGGTTATTTTCGACTTGAAAGGGAACCCAACGTATAAATCGGTAATTATATGTAAAAATGTGATATCTTGTAACAATTGTAAGTCGCACTGGATAAGGGCGTACGCTAACAAATATAATACAAAATGTTTAGCCAACTTTGCAGTAAACCATAGCTATATTTGTGTCTTAAGCATTAGCAATGTCCCGACAAATTTTGTAAAAAGAAAACGAACCGACGAAGCAACAAATGCGCCAGTGATGTAAGTACCTACATTTCATTTTATCTCGATTTTACAGTTGTGTATGTAGGCCTACTTATAACCAGTTTAGCTGCTTACACAATATTTTGTTTTGAAGTGTTTATTTTATTATAGTTTTTCATTTCTGAAGCCGTGCTATGCAGTAGGGTAATGTGAAAAAAAAGCCTTTTATGTTATATTTGTAAATAATGACTTCGTTTTCACAGTTTTGTTAGTTTCTGTTTGCACTTTGTCAAATGAAACGGTTTTTGCAGTTATTGTGCACAGTGTGTTTATTTCTGTAGGTTGTATGTATGCTTATGTGTTTTGTATTTGTAGTGTATACTTGCAACTACTGTTATAAACTGCAAAACATGTTTGCCTTGCTTCACTCGGCACCATATATTTTCAGTCTTGGCTAAGTTGCGCTGCTCAAACCCCGGGGAGATATTTGATGTATTCAGAGTTTTAATTGATTTAAATCATGTTTGTAATATAAACTGTTTCCTGTGACGTCAGACCTTTGGTACTTGCTCGTCCACCCGAAGTTGGGGCCCACCCAAATGTCCATTCCTAGCTACTCCCCTGCAGCGTACCACTTTCAATGTGACAACGTATCGCTCTCTGACATTGCACTGGTCAAGTTTTGGTACGTGTACCACATTCTGATGATGTACCACTTTCTAACACTACACTGGTACCAAACCCCAAAACGCACAGCACAGCCCTACACAAGCCAAAATCTCATTTTAAAATCTATGGTCCTTTTTCTTTACAGCATGTGTAAAAAATTGTACCTGGGTGCAGCAGAAAAGAATATCCACTAGAAACTGTCCTCAGGGCATCAGATGATTCTAGGGCATTTGTTCATCACCTCCACCGTTCACCTCTCCGACATCAACCCGCCCTGACCCTAACCAACCCCAACCCCAAACCAAGGTCTGGGGGGGGGGGCCCGCCCTATAGCAAAAGATGCCTCTAGTGTGATGGTATTTCACTGCACCAGCAGGCAGTCCTTCTAAATGATTCACTCTTGAAAACTCTGATACCAAAGCTGCTAAATTAACAGTGCCCGACAGAATGAAGCTGTTTCTCAACTCGTCTGTCTCCATACGAGACGTCAGCGCAGAAGATGTTGGGATGTTCATGTGTAATTATCAACAGTGACAAGTGTCTCCTTGGTTCTTTTACAGAGTAAGTTTAGGGATTTACACAACAATACTGTTTATTATAGTGCTGTGCTCAGAAGAGCCAGCTGCCCAGTGTAGCTTATATGATAGCAGGGACTCTACGTGACACGTCTCAAAGTGTTTATACTGTCCTGGTGGGATACCTGACTGTTCTCATTGATTCCTTCCTCAAATTGCTTTAGGGAAGTTACAGGTTGAAATTTACTACAAATGTATTTATTTTGTTTATTGTATTTATGATTGCTATGTAAGTTGTGTATTGTACTCTTAATGCACTAACACTGCTTTATATTTTTGTAAGACCATGTGACAGGTTGGCCGAGTGGTGACGTCACAGACCAGGAAGTAACCACACACAGACAAGGTACTACGGGTGAGTCACAAATGCGCTAATTATAAACAAAACAAAACACTACACCCAAAACAAAACACTACACACAACACACTACACCCTAAACAAAACACTACACCCTAAACAAAACACTACACTACACACTACACCCTAACCAAAACACTACACAACACACTACACCCTAAACAAAACACTACACACTACACCCTAACCAAAACACTACACAACACACTACACCCAAAACAAAACACTACACACTACACCCTAAACAAAACACTACACACAACACACTACACCCTAAACAAAACACTACGCACAAAACACTACACCCTAAACAAAACACTACACAACACACTACACCCTAAATAAAACACTACGCACAAAACACTACACCCTAAACAAAACACTACGCACAAAACACTACACAACACACTACACCCTAAACAAAACACTACGCACAAAACAAAACACTACACAACACACTACACCCTATACAAAACACTACACCCTAAACACACTACACCCTAAACAAAACACTACACCCAAAACAAAACACTACACACAACACACTACACCCAAAACAAAACACTACACACAACACACTACACCCTAAACAAAACACTACACACAACACACTACACCCTAAACACTACACCCTAAACAAAACACTACACCCTAAACAAAACACTACACAACACACTACACCCAAAACACTACGCACAAAACACTACACAACACACTACACCCTAAACAAAACACTACGCACAAAACAAAACACTACACAACACACTACACCCTATACAAAACACTACACCCTAAACACACTACACCCTAACCACACTACACCCTAAACAAAACACTACACCCAAAACAAAACACTACACACAACACACTACACCCAAAACAAAACACTACGCACAAAACACTACACAACACACTACACCCTAAACAAAACACTACACCCAAAACACACTACACACAAAACAAAACAAAACACTACACACAAAACAAAACACTACACACAACACACTACACCCTAAACACACTACACCCTAAACAAAACACTACACACAACACACTACACCCTAAACAAAACACTACACAACACACTACACCCAAAACAAAACACAACACACTACACCCTAAACAAAACACTACACACAAAACACTACACACAAAACAAAACAAAACACTACACACAACACACTACACCCTAAACAAAACACTACGCAGAAAACACTACACCCTAAACAAAACACTACACCCAAAACACTACACCCAAAACAAAACACTACACACCACACTACACCCAAAACAAAACACTACACCCAAAACACACTACACACAAAACAAAACAAAACACTACACACAAAACAAAACACTACACACAACACACTACACCCTAAACAAAACACTACACACAACACACTACACCCTAAACAAAACACTACACAACACACTACACCCAAAACAAAACAAAACACAACACACTACACCCTAAACAAAACACTACACACAAAACACTACACACAAAACAAAACAAAACACTACACACAAAACAAAACACTACACACAACACACTACACCCTAAACAAAACACTACACCCTAAACAAAACACTACACACAACACACTACACCCTAAACAAAACACTACACAACACACTACACCCAAAACAAAACAAAACACTACACAACACACTACACCCTAAACAAAACACTACGCACAAAACACTACACAACACACTACACCCTAAACAAAACACTACGCACAAAACAAAACACTACACAACACACTACACCCTATACAAAACACTACACCCTAAACACACTACACCCTAAACAAAACACTACACCCAAAACAAAACACTACACACAACACACTACACCCTAAACAAAACACTACACAACACACTACACCCTAAATAAAACACTACGCACAAAACACTACACAACACACTACACCCTAAACAAAACACTACACCCAAAACAAAACACTACACACAACACACTACACCCAAAACAAAACACTACACACAACACACTACACCCTAAACAAAACACTACACCCTAAACAACACACTACACCCTAAACAAAACACTACACACAACACACTACACCCTAAACACTACACCCTAAACAAAACACTACACAACACACTACACCCAAAACACTACGCACAAAACACTACACAACACACTACACCCTAAACAAAACACTATGCACAAAACAAAACACTACACAACACACTACACCCTATACAAAACACTACACCCTAAACACACTACACCCTAAACAAAACACTACACCCAAAACAAAACACTACACACAACACACTACACCCAAAACAAAACACTACGCACAAAACACTACACAACACACTACACCCTAAACAAAACACTACACCCAAAACACACTACACACAAAACAAAACACTACACACAAAACAAAACACTACACACAACACACTACACCCTAAACACACTACACCCTAAACAAAACACTACACACAACACACTACACCCTAAACAAAACACTACACAACACACTACACCCAAAACAAAACACACTACACCCTAAACAAAACACTACACACAAAACACTACACACAAAACAAAACAAAACACTACACACAACACACTACACCCTAAACAAAACACTACGCACAAAACACTACACCCAAAACAAAACACTACACACCACACTACACCCAAAACAAAACACTACACCCAAAACACACTACACACAAAACAAAACAAAACACTACACACAAAACAAAACACTACACACAACACACTACACCCTAAACACACTACACCCTAAACAAAACACTACACACAACACACTACACCCTAAACAAAACACTACACAACACACTACACCCAAAACAAAACAAAACACAACACACTACACCCTAAACAAAACACTACACACAAAACACTACACACAAAACAAAACAAAACACTACACACAAAACAAAACACTACACACAACACACTACACCCTAAACAAAACACTACACCCTAAACAAAACACTACACACAACACACTACACCCTAAACAAAACACTACACAACACACTACACCCAAAACAAAACAAAACACTACACAACACACTACACCCTAAACAAAACACTACGCACAAAACAAAAGCGCATGGTGGCCAAAATAAACAGACACAGTCTTCTAACAAGTAGCTTGCTGGTGTAACGCCAGCACGAGTAGCAACTGTTATTTTGGTCACACTTTAAAATAATGGCTGCAAATTCCTAATTAATTAATGTATAAATACCACAGGAATTCCACCTGAATGTCATACATTTCCTCTGAGTTCTGATGTTATCACAGTTAAGGTTATGGATAGGGGCTGGGGTTAGGGTTAGGGTTATGGATAGGGGCTGGGGTTAGGGTTAGGGATAGGGGCTGGGGTTAGGGTTAGGGATAGGGGCTGGGGTTAGGGTTAGGGATAGGGGCTGAGGTTAGGGTTAGGGTTATGGATAGGGGCTGGGGTTAGGGTTAGGGTTATGGATAGGGGCTGGGGTTAGGGATAGGGGCTGGGTTTAGGGTTAGGGTTACGGATAGGGGCTGGGGTTAGGGTTAGGGATAGGGGCTGGGGTTAGGGATAGGGGCTGGGTTTAGGGTTAGGGTTACGGATAGGGTCTGGGGTTAGGGTTAGGGTTAGGGATAGGGGTTGTGGTTAGGGCTTACACATGTGATGACATATTCAGGTGGAATTCCTGTGGTATTCAATCATTAATTCATTTGGAATTTGCAGCCATTATTTTAAAGTGTTACCGTTATTTTTATATCTTACTTCTCAAGTTCCTCCTCTTTGAACAACCAACCCTGATGAGCGGCTGATCCGCTCTTCAGTGTTTGCTTCAGGACTTACAGACTGAGGGTCAATGTGGCCCCCACTCTAAATTTTAGGGGGACATTTTCTTCGGTGAGGGGGTCAATATGTTTGATAATTCAGAACCAACCACCATTTCTTATTTGTGTTTCTTTTTAAATATGCCAGCAGAGTTTACTGACCTTTTGTTTCTGAAGAACAAAAAATAAAACTGTAAAGCTGTAGATACAACCAAGGTGTCTCTACAATACTCACTGTCACTTTTGGGGAAAATATTGGGAAATGTGTCACAGTGACGCTGGTGTGTCACTGAGCAGAGGATATTCATTGTACCAGATCACATTAGAACAGGGGTTTTCAATCTTTTTAAGCTGCATACCCCTTTCCAAAAAATGTAGTCCACCGCGTACCCCCATCTGAGATACAGTCATAATAAAATTAAAACTGAAAAAAAGATTTGTACAATAACATGATACAACAAAACACACAAGCCTTGGAGTGTGTGATGGATACAATTATAAAAGTTACAGTATTATAATGGAAAAAATATATATTATATTTACTTTTGGATAAAAATAGTCCCTCAAACAGGTTTCTAGTTGTTGGAAACATCCAACATAATTTTATTGTAATTACTAATTAATTAAAATCAACGAAGCCTCCGTGCTAAACTCAGTCACTCAGAAATGACATGGGACTATTCCATGATAGCAAATGGCAATCATGTATTTTTATTGATAATAAAATTACAGAAAAGGTGGCAAAGAAAAGTTCACTATCCACGGCTCTCTACAGCTGACCTCATTACCAAAACATACTGGCATTTTTTAATTCTTGGTGACTAAAAGGTACAATACTGATGCTAATTAAAAAATAATAATAAAACGCTTACCTAGTATCAGTGTGATAGATGTCCCTGCTTGTTACCACACACATTACTGATGATGGCAGAGAAATTGGAGAGAGCTTCAGTCACAAGACATTTTGGCGTTTTTAATCTCTGACGGTATTTCGTCTTGATCGCCCTTTGCTAGTAATGTACTAGTATTGAGCCAACAATCCATATTTGTTCACTGGATTGAAAACTAAAAACTCTCACACCAGACGTAACGGCTTGTCAAATTAGAACGCATGGCAATACTTCGGTTTCTGATTGGCCATACATTATGTATTTTGAAATAAACCAATAGTACTTAAGTTACAATATAACTTTAATCGGGTCATTGAAAAAAATATATATCGACTTGCAGGCATGAACACACACTGGAAATAAAATGAGTTAAAGACTAGGCT
Source organism: Acipenser ruthenus (assembly GCF_902713425.1). Classification (NCBI taxonomy): domain Eukaryota; kingdom Metazoa; phylum Chordata; class Actinopteri; order Acipenseriformes; family Acipenseridae; genus Acipenser; species Acipenser ruthenus. Next base: position 9,028,920 of record NC_081213.1, read on the forward strand.
TTTAGCTTAATATATATATATATATATATATATATATATATATATATATATATATATATATATATATATATATATATCCCAAAGTCAGACTGCAGTAACCGCCCAACTGTTTATATGACATTTAAACAACAGGGTCCATTTATACGTACATATATAATATGTAAATTAGCCATGTGTGCACTGAACACTGTTACAGCACAGCAGACTGGTGTTAGCGATTAAACGTTGACTACATGATAAAAGTTTGCAATAGATTGGGAAGTGGTACTAAGTAAAATGCGTTGTCTGGCGTTTTAGAATTTTTCTCGCGTACCCCAGTTTAAAAACCGCTGCATAGAAGAAACCACATTACCAACAGATACAGTTTAATAGTCGTATTTAAATGCCATTGACCTGACTGGTAAATTCTTACTTTCCAGCTGCCCCTTTATTTTGACAATTGCCATATCAAAAATGGCTTTTTTTGACATGTTTCATTCTTAGCCCACAAGTAAATATTTTTTATAGTTTTCAAAGCAAGTTTTGCTTTATTTTTACAACACACGTTGATGTTGTTGATATGATAAACGCGTATATCTGCTTCAGGAACATTGAATTTTTTTCAAGGTTAAACGATGGCCCGTGTTGCACAGAACACTAGAAATAAAATGTCAAATATACAATATGTATTTCGTAGTTTTTGTCGATTTGCTATATTTTAGTACTGCACATAATGATATGGTTTTGAAAATGCTACTTACCAAAACCGTGACTGCACGTGAACTGCATTACATAATAATTTCCTTTATTCCGATTCCAGTGGTGTTATCTCAATACAAGATGTATTATATACAGTGCTGTATAACATCACATAAACTGTATTTATATATATTATTTTTTATCATGCCGTTATAGGCCTACTGTCAAAATGGCCAAGAGACAGTTAGTGCTTAACACATACTGAATTATTTTAGCATTTTTGTCATAGAAAGGACACATTTCACATATTTTATAACGTTACCGTAGTCAGCTTTTTTTTTTTTTAATCGATGCGGTTTTCGTTTCACAAATCTACTGCACTTCGTCTATAAACTTCTCCCATTCACTTTCAAATAGATAAGTTAACAGCGGATGAATTTCACAGTAATTTTAAGCACAAATATAATAGCCTACGTTTCAAGAGTCACTGCCGAAGCTGATTACTTATTCTTCCAGAAGTAATGGTCGGGTGTAACAGGGACACAAGGTTATATTTGCGCCGGGCCATGTTGTTAACAAGCCTGATGACGTTGTCTGTAAAAAAAAAAAAAAAAAAATTGACTGTAAGTTACCAGGGAGGGTGCGAGCGCATAATATTGGACTGGGGAGTTTAATTATGAAAACACAAGTGTAAACAAACAAGTAAAAAAAGATTAGCCTGTCGTCAGACATGTCATGTTAATACAAAATGCATTCATTTGCTGCGTATTGGTGTTGCGTCTGGTCTGGGAAGGGGGACATACGGGCGCGTTAAGAGAAATTCAACGGGACATTTTTTTTATTTCGGGGGGGAATTGGTGCAATCTTTACCGGACCATCTCTGGAGATGGCCACATTATGCACGTTTAGCTAGATGGGGAATGTAACCCCATTCATGCTGTAAAACAATAATAACAAACATTATGTGTTTAAACACCAAACAATACCTTTAAACATAATAATACAACACAAATACAAATAAACATGCAGAAGTGCCCTACTTACTTGTAGTCTCTGTTTTTATGTTGTACAGTTGACTATTATGAAATACACTAATGATTGTAACTCATTTAGGCTGAAGGCCCATTTGTTCTCTGAAGCCTTTGGAGTGTGAATATATTTTGTGTTTTTATTTTGTGTTTTATTTCACTTTTATTCTTTTGTTGTTCGGTCTTGTTTCACAGGCCTTTTTCCTTTTTTTATTATGAAGCTCTGCTTTGAGATGGCTTTGTTGTGAAAGGTGCTATATAAAAATGATTTGATCAATAGATGCATAGTGAATGCACAACAAAACAAGTACGATTTTAGACATCATTTTATTTGCCAGAACCAATGCTTTGTGAATAGTGCCTATAATTATTTTTAATCAACAGTTACAGCGTTGGATCCCAATACCACAGAGATAGTGTATGTCGCGGAGGGAGAATTCGTTCAGCTTCCCTGTGTTGGGATATCAAACCGGACGGAAGGCAGGCATGTGGAATGGTCATTTCAAGCGATTGGGGATCAGAGCCGAACCCTTCTCAATGTGTCTGCACCAGCATACCCCAGAGTCAACCCCAGAGAGACAGTGAGTCTGCTGCCCAATGCTTCCCTTCTCAATGTGTCTGCACCAGCATACCCCACAGTCAACCCCAGAGAGAGAGTGAGTCTGCTGCCCAATGCTTCCCTTCTCATCCAGGGAGTGCAGAGCCCCGACACAGGCACTTACCACTGCAGGAGGGACGAGCAAGAGAAATACCACATGCTTACTGTGTGTGTTTTAACAGGTAAGGACCAGCTCACAACTGACCCTGATTGTGCATTTGGAATTCTCCCAGCTACCCCAATAACAGAAACTCCTTCGAAATGTGGGTAACGAGTGATCCATCTTGATATTTAATAAAATAATAATAAAAAAAAAGCTGCATTTATAAATCACGACAGTTTGGCCACAATGGTGTAGAGGTTCGGTTGGCGGTAGTCATGTGTTTACAATGAAGAAATTCAGCCACCCAGGATATCCAGAAATATTTAGACCACATGCAGAATTGGGCAGAAACACAGGAAATGAAATGCAATGCTATCTAATGTAAAGTGTTACACGGTGGTCACATGAAACGATTCAAATACCAAGTATGTGGTACAGAACTAGAACAAGCCCTCTACGAGAAAGACCTGCAATCAAAACTAGGAGATGAACGAGCGCTGGTGGGACGAATGGCCTTCTCTCATTTGCACATTTCGTTTTTGTCTGAGGCATGTATCTCTATCTCTCCGAAACAATTTAAACACCTTGCAGATTGTGAAAAGACATTTACATAGAATGCAGAGGGCTCAGTTGAATTGATTTTAACAGAGGTTCATTAAATATCGTCGCTGTTTATCTTAGTCAAATAAGGCCAAGGTTATGGAATCCAACATCCCACCGTGTCTGAGTGTACGAGTCTGTATCTAGGGTTACAACTCCAGGGAGGTTTCTGCTTCAGTGATTTTAAACAGCAGCAGTTTTTGGATCTGCCACTGATCAGTTGAATATAGACCCCAGTTTACTGTGTCTTGAATGTTATGTGGTTGAAACAGTTAACTACACAATGATTAGGGGTGGAGTGAAAATGTATTCACAACCTTGTTTGTTTCCAGTGAAAGCGGACGTGTCTAGCCCTGTTTCTAAAGGCACAGAGGTCACTGTAAGCTGCTCCCTGCTCTGTGATCACACTCCCGAGGACGCTGTGCTTCAGTGGATGGACAGTAATGGGACCCTGCTGGAATCAAACACAACTCTTTCTACTGGTTCCAGTGCAGAGCTGGTGATTCCCAGTGCCTACAATACAACCCTGAGCTGCCTATTACAAGTTAAAGGACAAGCGAGAGCCAGCGTGGAATACACCATACCCATCCACGGTAGCGTGATTTTTTTATACACTTGTGAAATTGTCCCCACCCCTTCAGAGCCTTCGTTCCTGTCATTAACCAACCAGCTGCTTCCCCTGTTGACTGACATGCTTTCCAGCCAGTGGCACTGCTAAGGAGGAATGACCTGCGTCAGGCTACCTAAAAGGAAGGCATGTTAACTAAGAGTGTTATTTCATGTAGACTGATACCACATATCAGTTTTAAAATGAAGATTCAAACTGCACAGTCCTACCAAGTGACTCGGAGTGCATGACTGCAGACAGAGCCAATCTCCTTTACCTCACTAAATTAACAATAATCCAAGAAAAACTAAATGACATGCTATAATGTTTTACAGAAACAGAACAGCAGGGCAGCACTGAAACTGTCCTCCTCCCTGTGTTGTTGGGAGTAGTTGCTGTTTGTGTTGTGATTGCTGCCATCTTAATACTGCTTTTAAGAGGCAGAAGAACAGGAGACAAAGGTAACTTATTAATGTATAATGTGTTCTTGATTTAACCTTGTAGCAACCTATTGAGGTTGTGACCTGGCCAAGAGATGAAACTCAAGAATACAAAAAAAAAATCTTCAGACATACAAAAGTCCTAGAGTTCACGAGTTTATGAAATCTCAAACAGCATTGCATTGCTGTGCTGGCAATGGGATTTTTTGTGCCGGTTGTTGTTCCAGACTGTACCATGCTGTGTTAACACAGGACAGCGGGATTTGAATGGCAGAGATTTTTCACTTGTTGTATAATGTCCAGTGAGCTGCTGCTTATTTATAAGGCACTATTGTCCAGTTTTGAATTTTCTTTTTTTTTTTTTTTTTTTTTTTTTAGAAAATGATGTCGTTGGTGTTCAGCTGAATTCTACACACTCAGCAAGCCAAGTCCACGAGGTATGAATACTCTGATTCTCAAAGCTGCTTACTCCAAAGCAGAGAGTCACGTGGCTGTAGGTTACAGTGATCCACTTTTACATGGTGATGATACCTTTAATGTGTTGTGTACATCACCAGTGGGGCTATATAAGATCGGAGAACCGCTTTACTTTCACTGCTCCTCTGTTTCAATCAGTTTAGGTACTCACTCATTTGCATATCTTGCACACAGTATATAGAATAACACAAATGAAACTTTGTGCTTTAAGATCTTCTCTTATTTGTCACCGTTATTGAGTATTGCTGTGCCTGCCATTGCTGTGTGTGTTCTTTCCTCTGTGTTTGTTGTGTTTGGGATGGGCGGTGTGTTCTTTCCTCTGTGTTTCTTGTGTTTGGGATGGGCGGTGTGTTCTTTCCTCTGTGTTTGTTGTGTTTGGGATGGGCGGTGTGTTCTTTCCTCTGTGTTTGTTGTGTTTGGGATGGGCGGTGTGTTCTTTCCTCTGTGTTTGTTGTGTTTGCTATGGGCGGTGTGTTCTTTCCTCTGTGTTTGTTGTGTTTGGGATGGGCGGTGCGTTCTTTCCTCTGTGTTTGTTGTGTTTGGGATGGGCGGTGTGTTCTTTCCTCTGTGTTTGTTGTGTTTGGGATGGGCGGTGTGTTCTTTCCTCTGTGTTTGTTGTGTTTGGGATGGGCGGTGTGTTCTTTCCTCTGTGTTTGTTGTGTTTGGGATGGGCGGTGTGTTCTTTCCTCTGTGTTTGTTGTGTTTGGGATGGGCGGTGTGTTCTTTCCTCTGTGTTTGGGATGGGCGGTGTGTTCTTTCCTCTGTGTTTGGGATGGGCGGTGTGTTCTTTCCTCTGTGTTTGTTGTGTTTGGTATGGGCGGTGTGTTCTTTCCTCTGTGTTTGTTGTGTTTGATGGGCGGTGTGTTCTTTCCTCTGTGTTTGTTGTGTTTGGGATGGGCGGTGTGTTCTTTCCTCTGTGTTTGTTGTGTTTGGGATGGGCGGTGTGTTCTTTCCTCTGTGTTTGTTGTGTTTGGGATGGGCGGTGCGTTCTTTCCTCTGTGTTTGTTGTGTTTGCTATGGGCGGTGTGTTCTTTCCTCTGTGTTTGTTGTGTTTGCTATGGGCGGTGTGTTCTTTCCTCTGTGTTTGTTGTGTTTGGGATGGGCGGTGTGTTCTTTCCTCTGTGTTTGTTGTGTTTGCTATGGGCGGTGTGTTCTTTCCTCTGTGTTTGTTGTGTTTGCTATGGGCGGTGTGTTCTTTCCTCTGTGTTTGTTGTGTTTGGGATGGGCGGTGTGTTCTTTCCTCTGTGTTTGTTGTGTTTGGGATGGGCGGTGTGTTCTTTCCTCTGTGTTTGGGATGGGCGGTGTGTTCTTTCCTCTGTGTTTGTTGTGTTTGGTATGGGCGGTGCGTTCTTTCCTCTGTGTTTGTTGTGTTTGGGATGGGCGGTGTGTTCTTTCCTCTGTGTTTGTTGTGTTTGGGATGGGCGGTGTGTTCTTTCCTCTGTGTTTGTTGTGTTTGCTATGGGCGGTGCGTTCTTTCCTCTGTGTTTGTTGTGTTTGGTATGGGCGGTGTGTTCTTTCCTCTGTGTTTGTTGTGTTTGGTATGGGCGGTGTGTTCTTTCCTCTGTGTTTGTTGTGTTTGGTATGGGCGGTGTGTTCTTTCCTCTGTGTTTGTTGTGTTTGGGATGGGCGGTGTGTTCTTTCCTCTGTGTTTGTTGTGTTTGGGATGGGCGGTGTGTTCTTTTCTCTGTGTTTGTTGTGTTTGATGGGCGGTGCGTTCTTTCCTCTGTGTTTGTTGTGTTTGGGATGGGCGGTGTGTTCTTTCCTCTGTGTTTATTGTGTTTGGTATGGGCGGTGTGTTCTTTCCTCTGTGTTTGTTGTGTTTGGGATGGGCGGTGTGTTCTTTCCTCTGTGTTTGTTGTGTTTGGGATGGGCGGTGTGTTCTTTCCTCTGTGTTTGTTGTGTTTGATGGGCGGTGCGTTCTTTCCTCTGTGTTTGTTGTGTTTGGGATGGGCGGTGTGTTCTTTCCTCTGTGTTTGTTGTGTTTGGGATGGGCGGTGTGTTCTTTCCTCTGTGTTTGTTGTGTTTGGGATGGGCGGTGTGTTCTTTCCTCTGTGTTTGTTGTGTTTGGGATGGGCGGTGTGTTCTTTCCTCTGTGTTTGTTGTGTTTGGGATGGGCGGTGTGTTCTTTCCTCTGTGTTTGTTGTGTTTGGGATGGGCGGTGTGTTCTTTCCTCTGTGTTTGTTGTGTTTGATGGGCGGTGTGTTCTTTCCTCTGTGTTTGTTGTGTTTGGGATGGGCGGTGTGTTCTTTCCTCTGTGTTTGTTGTGTTTGATGGGCGGTGTGTTCTTTCCTCTGTGTTTGTTGTGTTTGGGATGGGCGGTGTGTTCTTTCCTCTGTGTTTGTTGTGTTTGGGTCGGGCGGTGCGTTCTTTCCTCTGTGTTTGTTGTGTTTGGGACGGGCGGTGTGTTCTTTCCTCTGTGTTTGTTGTGTTTGCTATGGGCGGTGTGTTCTTTCCTCTGTGTTTGTTATGGGCGGTGTGTTCTTTCCTCTGTGTTTGGGATGGGCGGTGTGTTCTTTCCTCTGTGTTTGTTGTGTTTGATGGGCGGTGTGTTCTTTCCTCTGTGTTTGTTGTGTTTGGGATGGGCGGTGCGTTCTTTCCTCTGTGTTTGTTGTGTTTGGGATGGGCGGTGCGTTCTTTCCTCTGTGTTTGTTGTGTTTGGGATGGGCGGTGCGTTCTTTCCTCTGTGTTTGTTGTGTTTGGGATGGGCGGTGCGTTCTTTCCTCTGTGTTTGTTGTGTTTGGGATGGGCGGTGCGTTCTAGGCGCTAGTACTGAATATTAGAGTAACTATATACTTTAGTTATCTTAACTAACGTATTCCTCTTGTTTAGAATCGCTTCATGTATTATTATTTAATGTGGTGTGGGGAGCAGGTTCTGGTTACACTCTGGTGTTCCTGCTGGTCTTGGAGATCAGACATGTTGGGGAGCAGGTTCTGGTTACACTCTGGTGTTCCTGCTGGTCTTGGAGATCAGACATATTGGGGAGCAGGTTCTGGTTACACTCTGGTGCACCTGCTGGTCTTGGAGATCAGACATATTTGAGAGCGGACTGGAGGCCACAAGTTCTTCAAATTTCTAAGAAGTCCCCAGGATGTGACGATTGAAACAGAAAATGATACAGACTGAATCTAAATAACAAGAAGCACACATTAAGACAGCTGTGCCTTTTCATAACAACCTTTTTATTTCTGTTTCTGTTTCTCAGGAGGAAGATGAAGTTAATTACGCTGCAGTAGAAATTAGACAGCCAGCCAGCACCAAGAGGAGAGAAATGATACAAGACGAAGGCATTTATTGTCTAATTCAAAAAATTAATTTTGAAGAATGAAAAAGATCATGTGTTTTTACTGTGTAAAAAAATATCTTCAATTAAAATTATCAAACAAACCTTTGTTACCATACTTGAAAGCAGACCGTGAGCTGATTCTGTCTATCAAATTCCAGTGCTCTGTCAGTATACGGGGATTCTGTGGGTTACATAACAGACTCTGAATAGACACTTTTACTTGATTAAACTCTCTCTATATATTTTATAAATACACTGACATTCTTTAAGTATTCCAAGATTACTTTCATTTTTATTTCAATTAAAACAGGATTTGAAATAGGAAGAAAAAAGCAAGTCATTCAACCCTTTGCATATTCTCTGCATCCATAATGTAATAACTTTAAACAGTGTATTAAGAACATAAGAACAGAAGAAAGTTTACACACGAGAGGAGGGCATTCAGCCCATCTTGCTCGTTTGGTTGTTAGTAGCTTATTGATCCCAGAATCTCATCAAGCAGCTTCTTGAAGGATCCCAGGGTGTCAGCTTCAACAACATTACTGGGGAGTTGGTTCCAGACCCTCACAATTCTCTGTGTAAAAAAGTGCCTCCTATTTTCTGTTCTGAATGCCCCTTTATCTAATCTCCATTGTTTCTTTTTTTCAGGTCAAAAAAGTCCCCTGGGTCGACATTGTCTATACCTTTTAGGATTTTGAAGAGATGATATTATAGATGAGATATTATAGTGATATCGCTCATATGTGAACATTATGCAACCAAGGGTTGACAGCTGCACATTGCAGAGAAACACATTTATTCTGCTCACATTGTGACATTGTCCCAAATCATACAAGTAAAATAAGAAGTATATATATTTTAATCAAATCTAATCACGAAAAGTAAACGTTTCTCCAGTTGAACTTAAAACTACACATTTATAATTATTTATGTTTAGTCACACTGTCGGCGAGATTCCCCACAAAAAGTTAACAAAAACAGAAAATAAGCTCTCTCCAGAGCTTATTTTCTGTTTTTATTCAGACATATTATGGCATCCACATTCTCCGGTTTCAAAGAACAGAGTTTGTTCACAAGCATCCCTGCTTTGCTGAACACACGCTCGCTCGGGACCGATGTTGCAGGGATACTTAGCATGCTCTGTGCCAAGGCTGCTAGGTTGGAAAAGTGTGTCTGGTTAGTATTCCACCAAATCAGGGGATCTTTGCTGATGTTTAATGGAATTTCAAAAGCATACATCATCATCTCTTGTTGGATTAAGGTTTCCTTGGAAGTAGTGTGTGTTTGTTGCCGTCCACGAAGTAACATTTCCATTGCTTGTTCGGTCTTCGTTTTCTTTTTAACAGGTAAGTCCTCTGTGCTGCTCTCACTTGTACAGGCACGATTTCTGTCATTTTCGAGGTTGTCCTCCACCAGCCTCACTAGTTTGGAAAACAGTGCTTCAGACACACAGGCTTTGGCCTGTTCATATAGGAAATCCAGATGGCGAAATCGTGGGGTCAAGAAATGACACAAAACGCAGTGGCATAACCTCATTACTTGTGTCATTCAGCTGATGTAAACAAAATCACCGAGACAAATTATGCACTAACTGGAACTGGAATTAGCAAATCAGTTGATTAAAGCAGACGGTGCCTCCTCTTCATCAGGAACTTCAGTCAGTCTGTGTTTTATCCCTATTGCAAGTGGGTACAAAGAACTAGCCCTGATGTTTTTCTCTGCACTCAAAAGTACTGTAGCCAGTTCGAATGGCTGTAGTAGTATCTCAGACATTAGCTTCGTGAGATCTAAAGTAGATGCGTCAGACGTTTTGGTCAAATCTGGGTTTGACAAAACAGCAATAACTGGCCATTTTAATTCAAGAAGGTGTTCAAACATATAATAAACCGTGTTCCATCTTGTTTGTACATCTTGTATTAACTTGAGTGGTGCTTTTTCTGTGTTCAGCATTTCTGTTGTTTCTTATTTAAAGCAGGTGTTGCCATCTCACTCTTTTTAAAATGTGCAGCCAGTCTCCTTGCTGCACGTATGGACTTGTCGTACATCCTCCAAGCTTTTCTGAATGCAGAGATTTATATTGTGCCCTGCACAGCTCACACTTGCCACGCTACCAAAAAGTAACACAGCACGCTCGCTTGCAGAAAGCAAACACATTGCTCTGCACATGTTGGCTGCGTTGTCATGAACACAAGCTATTACTTTTGTAGCCACTTCAAACGCTGTGTTTGTCTGATTGATCGCTTCTGCTAAATTCACAGCTGTGTGTCTCTCGTGTAATTTTCGTGTCGCTAATACTTTTGACTCGAGTTCCCAGTTTTGCTTATGTAATGGCAGGTGACTGTTAAAAGCGCTTCTTGTGTCATGCTTGTCCATACATCGGTAGTGATGGACATTGAATTACACTCTTAATTACACTTAAATTCTGTCTAAGCTTTTCCTTTGCACGTTCGTGATCCAGAGTAATGAATTTGGAGATTGTCTTTCGACAGGGCATTTCATAGCCCGGAGCAAGATTCGCAATCAGATTTTTAAACACAGCTCCCTCTACTATACTAAGTAACAGGGCTGATATCTTGTGTAACAACATCCACTATCAGGCCTGTTATTTCTGTTACTCTGACGCTTTTTGGATCAACTTTCTTTTCAAAATAAGCTGTCACTGAAGGGGTTGCTTCCTTTTGTTTTTAACTGGTGTTCCCGCTGTCGTATTTTGTCGGGTGCTGTCTTACTAAATGATCCCGCAGATTGGTGGTATTGCCACAGAAGCTCATTAAAACTCCACAAACAGCGCATTTTACATTCCCATTTAGGTCTTTTGTAAAAAAAAAAAAAAAAAAAAAAACTTCCAAACGTCTGACGTCAAAAAAATGTAACTAGGAAAACCTGATCCTGAAATGCAGCTCACCTCTAATTTCTTCTCTAGGTTTTTGTTTTTTGTCACGCTTATTACTGTGTGAGTGTGTGGCAAAGTGGTAATGACGTGCAGGTGAGTGCAGTGCAGAAGAATCACACAGACAACGTTGGTACAGGTGCAAGGGTGTTTATTTAATTTAATAAATGTCCAGAGCCTTAAGGCAAAACCTGCAAATAATAATAGTGCTGGAAGTGATACAGCGGCGTGTATCACTTCTATTTGTAAATCCTACGGGTTTGACCCGTAACCTCAAAGTCCCGTTCAGACACCCACACTAAACACAAACACAAAGACAGTGCGTGATTCAAGTGCTAAAAGGTGCAAAACAAAAGACAGTTCCTGTAGTGAAAAGGTGAGTGGTGAAGTCCGGGTTTTTCGCTGGCCTGCGGCTGCAGCTCCGGATCGTGCTCAGTAATCTTTGTGAGAAACGACACACAAGACAAACAGTGTAAATACACAGACAAGCAATCACTCGCGGTTTTTAGCACAAACAAGACGGGCTCCTTCTAGGTTATTTGATTTAACCATCTGCAAAGGAACAGATCACGCAAGCCATGCCCCCTATTTATACCCTCGCCCATGACCCCGAGGTTAACGAGCGCATCCGCTCCTCCAGTCCTCGGATGCCACGCCGCTTACCGTCTGGGTCACTGAGCTCGGGTGCCATAGCTCCGCCCCTTTCCGAACTGACCGACTTCCATCTACCCTACGGAATAAATTGTCGTGCCATTTCATTAAGGGTACTCTGTTCCTCGTGCACCGTGCCCTCACAGGTCGAGAGGGAGATCTAACACTAAGACTCATTCGATCTCTGTCACAGAGTGTTATCAGAATATTTGATTATGCAATAGACAAAAAAAAAAAAAGCAAAAATAATTACATTTGAAAGTATGCATTTTGCCAAATGCTTCTTGCTAATGAAAGGTTTAGTAGCTTTTTAACGTTGAACCGAAGCCTGCACTTTATTTCAGAAGCCAACTAAATAATACTGCAGTCTGGCAGGTAAAGAAATGCAGGAAAAGCAGCTGCCCCCCATTCCCTCCCAGACAGCACTGCAGCCTCACAGCGCCCCCTCCTGGCATTATTGCAGTCAGACCTGCCAGCGTGGCAAAGAGGTGCTTCTCCAGGGGAAGTCCAAACAGGGGCAGGTGCTGTTGATTGGTGCTGGAGGGCCTATCACAACCCCCTCCCCTACTTCTGACACACACATTCACTACGCTCCCCAGCCTGCCCCCTACCCCTGACACACAAACACACAAACACACACATTCACTGCGCTCCCCAACCCCTCCCCTACGCCTGACACACACACACACATTCACTGCGCTCCCCAGCCCCTCCCCTACCCCTGACACACACACAAACACACACATTCACTGCGCTCCCCAGCCCCTCCCCTACCCCTGACACACACACACACACATTCACTGCGCTCCCCAGCCCCTCCCCTACCCCTGACACACACACACACATTCACTGCGCTCCCCAGCCCCTCCCCTACCCCTGACACACACACACACACACACATTCACTGCGCTCCCCAGCCCCTCCCCTACCCCTGACACACACACACACATTCACTGCGCTCCCCAGCCCCTCCCCTACCCCTGACACACACACAAACACACACATTCACTGCGCTCCCCAGCCCCTCCCCTACCCCTGACACACACACACACATTCACTGCGCTCCCCAGCCCCTCCCCTACCCCTGACACAAACACACACATTCACTGCGCTCCCCAGCCCCTCCCCTACGCCTGACACACACACACACACACAAACACACACATTCACTGCGCTCCCCAGCGCCTCCCCTACCCCTGACACAAACACACACATTCACTGCGCTCCCCAGCCCCTCCCCTACCCCTGACACAAACACACACACACTTCACTGCGCTCCCCAGCCCCTCCCCTACCCCTGACACACACAAACACACATTCACTGCGCTCCCCAGCCCCTCCCTACTCCCTCACACACACACACACACACACACACACACACACAAACACAAACATTCACTGCACAGGCTTATCAACACAGACTGGATTAAGAGGCTCCTGAGCTCATGTAATAGTGCATTGACACAGGCTTATCAGCACAGACTGGATTAAGAGGCTCCTGAGCTCATGTAATAGTGCATTGACACAGGATTATCAGCACAGACTGGATTAAGAGGCTCCTGAGCTCATGTAATAGAGCATTGACACAGGTTTATCAACACAGACTGGAGTTTTACCAGATTTCCTGAAGCAAGTAAATGAAAAGAATAAAAATTCAAGCTAAGTGCAATGAAAAGGTTGATGACCATGACCCATAATGTATAATATAGTATAGATTAGGAAATACAGTAGCAATGAATTGTTGAAATTGGATAAGTGGTATTTAAGAGCTTCATTAGGCACGCAAATGAGGTGTTAGCATCAGGGTATAATAAAATGACTGATTTGACATTTTGATAAGCTTTTATAAGGGGGACCCATATTCTAAAATATGTTCTGTTTTCTCACACAGAAAGGAAGGTCATTTCGTTTTTGAATAGAGGTAGCTTTAGTACACAGTCCTTCCTCCCGTTAATAACTTGCATTCAAAAGCAACTGAATAAACAGAATCTGCAAAGCTGCTCATTCCTACAGTAAAGGGCCTTTATTACAGTATTTATAGCAACTTATTCAGCAGTTTCCTTTCATCCAAGGTTTATGAAGAGCTAAGTGCCATACCTGTGCCCTACCTGGAAGTTTACTGTGGTAAAGTTAACAGCAGCCTTTGTTATGAAGTTTTTCAGTGGGATTATTGACTGTGTGAAAGGTAGGTTAGGAGACAGTGGGTGTGCTTATTGTGTCAGGTCTCGATGAGCCCTCCCACTGTACTAGGTGAAAGGATACAGACTGTAGGGTTCCAGTAGTTTAATGATACAAATCAGTGATTAATCTAATTGGTTTCTATCCACTTACATCAGGTTTTTATTCACGCAGTGTTAATCACTGTCAAGTCTCCTTAATATATATGGTTCAGTGTGTTATATACACACACACACACACGCACACACACACGCACACACACACACACACACACACACACACACACACTATAATAATGCTGCAAATCATTCCAAAAAATCAACAACCTTTACCTTGCTTGGCAAAACCTGAGGAATTCCTTCTGAAGCCACGCCCACTGTGTGTGCTGCTCTATTTAAACACTGCCCAAACCCAGGAGCGTTATTCTGAACGCTGAGCTAATTAACAGAGAGCCCAGGTGTCTGTGCTCCTGACAAACATGTCTCTGATTAGGCTGCTCCTAGCACACACTGCCACGGTGTCTCTGGCTTTAGTTTTAACTGGTTTTATGTTTTTATACTTTTAGTCGAAATCCTCCAAGTCGTCTAATTACAACTTCCCCCCCGGCCCGCCGGCTCTACCTGTTATTGGGAACCTGAACATTTTGGACCTGCACCGGCCGTACAAAACGCTGAGTAAGGTGAGTGGCACTGGGGACTAGGCAGGGCATTAAGATCAGGATTGAAGTGGGTAGTTTGAGTAGGTTTTTACATGCATGGACACGTTTGGGGTTGGGTTTGTTTCTTTCTTTTAGTATTTCTTGAATTCTCTTTTAATGGCCTTCATTTAGAAGGGAATTGGTAGTTGTATTTGAAGAAGTGTTTTGTGCAGCTACTCAGCAGTGAAATCAGCTGTCTTAGTGCCCATAACATCTGAAAATAAATCTAACATGCAGGCAGGAGGAGGAAAATCATGCCCAAATCTGATCTGAAATATGAATGTGTAATATAGCAATTCCTTTATACAATTTTTACAATGGTAAAAACATAGACATGTGTAGTGAAGTACAGTGAAAGCATAGGCTAGCACAGCAAAATAGAGAAGTATGGAACAAAAATACAAAATAAACGAGCATGCAGCAAATGCATTGGTAAATATTCTTTCATTCTGAATTAGCTAGAAAACAAAAGTATTATTCATAACATATAGAAAATCCCTCAATGATTAAAATAAGCCTGGTATCAAATGACCTGTTAAAGAAACGAAAGACGCACTCTTCTGTACAGTGTGTTAGTAATGCAGACAGTATTTATGCATTTATTTCTTTATTTAGGATATCTGTTGTACGAATAAATACAAACATGGGCGTTTTTGGTATCAAATGCATTTCCAGCTGCGTGTTTGTCCCAGCACTAGTTCTGGCACAGATTCACACTGTTATTTACTCAAACAAATGAACAACTAGAAAACAAACAAATGACAAGCCTTCCGCAGCTCCCCTGGGCACAGGCCTGAATTAAAGCAACGTTTATGGTGCTGTCTTCACAATAATGTATCTGTAATCCAGAGCCAGACCTACACTAGCACTGTCGCCGGTGCTTCTACTGCAGCCGAGCCTCTCTGCGCTCAGTAAGGGTCCCCACAGCCTTGTGTCTGTGCAGTTTCATGACTCAGTGCCACCTTCTTATTACTCACAATTCATTCAACACAGGTCCTGCTTCTACAGTGTTCCTGCACGGCTCTCTCCTTTCTTCTCTCCTGTGCAGCCCAGACCCTCCTCTCAGTGTCCTCTCTTTAATAAACACCATCAATTACATTCATGTCAACCAGAATTAAACAGGCTCCACGTTAAAAATCCACAACCAACTGAAATAGGGAAGGACCATTTGTTACATTTACTAAAATTTAAATGGCAGAAGGCACAGGTGTCATTGTCCATCCATCAACAGTCCAAAGCACCTTTGTCCATTTCTCCATAGTCCAATTTCTGTGTTCTTGTGCATATTTTAGCCTTTTAGTCTTGTTCCCCTTTCTTAAGAGGCATTCTTACTGCAACACGTCCTTTAAGTCCTGATTTCAAGAATGACCTTCGTACTGTTGATCTGATGGACAACGACACCTGTGCCTTCTGCCAGTTCTGTTGTCAATTCAACACTTGTCTTCTTTCTATTCCTTAAGGATATTGTCATCAAGCATTGCTCATCCTTGTTAGACAGCTTTTTTGGGTCTTCTAGTCCTGGGTTTGTCAATTACAGATGATGTTTCTCTGTACTTGTTGATTATGCTTCGGATACCACACCTTGAAAATCGAGTGATGTGAGCTATTTCCGTGTCACAAAGACGGCCGGAGTGGGTGGCGTCAGACCAGAAGCAGGAAATAAACAGACAGAGAGGTGTGGTTTGGTGGAGCTGAGCGAATGGTTTCGCTCAGCATTTAATAAACAGAACAGAAAATAAAAAGGTTGAACAAACAAACACAAAACAGGACACGGCACTATACGCCAAAATAAAAAGACAAACAAAACAAACTATACCGACAAAACACGGTGAGCAGATTTTAACTATTATTATTATTATTATTATTATTATTATTATTATTATTATTATTACCTCCGTCTCCAATCCCGTTCTCCACTCACTGAACACCCAACCCTGAGTGAAAGCTATGTGTCTCTATATATACTGTTGTGCTGGGATTCAATTACTAATTAATTATTCACTTGAATCCCAGCACGTGAATTCATTACGTGCAACCCTGTGCTCACATATTACATTTAACCAGCATGTGAAGTGATTTGTGCCCTCCTCGTGCCTAAATATAAATCTATATTTTAAATCACACGTGAAACACAGACCCATTTATATCCCGTGTGCCAATCTATACACCAACATTAACACACGCACGCAATATACAACACATAATATGCACACAGGGGCGGGGCACATTGCCACATATACCCCCCCCGTGCAAAGCACACATGGCCTCAACGGCCACCTCCCCCCTTAAAAATCCAGCAGTCCAGGACAAAGTCTCGGGCTGGGAAGGGAGGCTTCAGTGGGCCCATGGCTGGCCATGCTGTCAGCACCCCTGCCGGTAGTGGCACGGCTGACAGCCTGCTAGTCCATGCTTGCAGCGAAATTGCTGCGGGGGATGCTGGTCTCCTGACCTCTCCCCCTTCCTTCATAGCCGGTAGCTCCCCTTGGTGGGGCTCCGACCACAGTACTGCCGGCAGCGAAGAAGCTGCAGTGGGAGCAGGTCTCCGGACCTCCCCCACGATCTCCGGCAGCAAAACTGCTGCAGTGGGAGCCGGTCTCCGGACCTCCCCCTCGATCTCCGGCAGCGAAACTGCTGCAGTGGGAGCAGGTCTCCTGACCTCCCCCACGATCTCCGGCAGCGAAACTGCTGCAGTGGGAGCAGGTCTCCTGACCTCCCCCACGATCTCCGGCAGCGAAACTGCTGCTGGGGTTGGTGGTCTCCAGACCTCCTCCCCCTTCTTCGTGGCCGGCAGCTCCCCTTTTTGGGGCTCCGGCAACCGTACTCCCTGTGGTGGAGGTACGGGAAGCAGAGACAGCTCCTGCTGTTCTGCTTCTGGCAGTGGCGGAGGCAGAGGTAGCTCCTGCTCCTCTGCTCCTGGAAGTGGCAGAGGCAGCTCCTGCTCCTCTGCTCCTGGCGGTGGTGGTGGCGGAGGCAGAGGCAGCTCCTGCTCCTCTGCTCCTGGCGGTGGTGGAGGCAGAGGCAGCTCCTGCTCCTCTGCTCCTAGTGGAGGAAGCGGTGGAGGTGGCGGAGGCAGAGGCAGCTCCTGCTGCTCTGCTCCTTGCGGTGGAGGCAGAGGCCATGGGGCTGATGCTGGCCACTCAGAGGGAGGCTGTGGCGGTGCTGGCTCCCTCTGCTGTGGCGGCTGGGCTGGTGTGCGCCGTGCTCCCTTCAGCAGCATAAACAGAGGCTGCTGGGGGACACCAGCATCCTGCCCTTCTCCCCCCCAGAAAAATTCAGGGGGTTGAGCCTGTAATTCCTCCCCTTCTGGCTCTTGGGACGGCAGCGATGGCTCCTCCCCCTTTAGCTCTCGGGATGGCAGCAGCAGGTGAACCAACAGGCATGCTTCCTCTGCTGGTGTAGATGGAGACAACAGGCATTGTTCTTCTGCTGGTGGAGGTGGAACCAGCAGGTATTCTCCCTCTGCTGGCAGCTTGGGTCCTAGGGCTGTGGAAGCCCCGACTTCCCTCTCTTCGGGCTGTGGACGCACCGACTCCTCCCTTTTGGGCTGTGGACGCACCAACTCCTCCCTTTTGGGCTGTGGACGCACCGACTCCCCCCTCTTGGGCTGTGGACGCACCGACTCCCCCCTCT
The DNA here is from genome assembly GCF_902713425.1 of Acipenser ruthenus. Classification (NCBI taxonomy): domain Eukaryota; kingdom Metazoa; phylum Chordata; class Actinopteri; order Acipenseriformes; family Acipenseridae; genus Acipenser; species Acipenser ruthenus. Next base: position 9,046,783 of record NC_081213.1, read on the forward strand.
TGGGCTGTGGACGTTCGGGCTCCCCCCACTCAGGCGTAGGACGTTCGGGCTCCTCCCACTCAGGCGTAGGACGTTCGGGCTCCTCCCGCTTGGGCTGTGGACGCTCAGGCTCCTCCCGCTTGGGCTGTGGACGCTCAGGCTCCTCCCGCTTGGGCTGTGGACGCTCACGCTCCTCCCGCTTGGGCTGTGGACACTCAGGCTCCTCCCGCTTGGGCTGTGGACGCTCAGGCTCCTCCCGCTTGGGCTGTGGAGGCAAAACCAGCAGGCCTTCTTCCTCTGCTGGTGGTTCTGCTACCTGGGCTGTTGTAGTTATGACCGCCTCCAGGTAGCTGAGGACCAACTCCACACCTTCCTCCCAGGTGCTTAGGGTGTGTTCCCTTGCATACGCCTCCCATCTCTCCCTGTCCATCAACCGCAGGAACCGGACGGCTACTGGTATTGACTGGGCCTCCAGCCCAGCATTTTCCAGGATCCAGTCCCGTACTTTGATGGCGTTTTCTGCCATTTTTTTTTTTTTTTTTTACTCCAAAAATGCGGTTCCTGCTCTGGCCTGAGTCCTGGAGGCGCTGTAGATCCCACGCAGGACACCACGTGTCACAAAGACGGCCGGAGTGGGTGGCGTCAGACCAGATGCAGGAAATAAACAGACAGAGAGGTGTGGTTTGGTGGAGCTGAGCGAAAGGTTTCGCTCAGCATTTAATAAACAGAACAGAAAATAAAAAGGTTGAACAAACAAACACAAAACAGGACACGGCACTATACGCCAAAATAAAAAGACAAACAAAACGAACTATACCGACAAAACACGGTGAGCAGATTTTAACTATTATTATTATTATTATTATTATTATTATTATTATTATTATTATTATTATTACCTCCATCTCCAATCCCGTTCTCCACTCACCGAACACCCAACCCCGAGTGAAAGCTACGTGTCTCTATATATACTGTTGTGCTGGGATTCAATTACTAATTAATTATTCACTTGAATCCCAGCACGTGAATTCATTACGTGCAACCCCGTGCTCACATATTACATTTAACCAGCACGTGAAGTGATTTGTGCCCTCCTCGTGCCTAAATACAAATCTACATTTTAAATCACACGTGAAACACAGACCCGTTTATATCCCGTGTACCAATCTATACACCAACATTAACACACGCACGCAATATACAACACATAATATGCACACAGAGGCGGGGCACATTGCCACATTCACTCAATATTTTTCCTTTATGCAAGTCAAGGTAGTTAATAGTAGAAAACACTAGTGGAGGCTTTGAGTAAATTTTTGATGCTCATAATGCATCAGAGGAGAAAATGCAACATGTCTAAGACTTGCACAGCAGTGTGTGTGTGTATTATATATAAATTATAATTTTATAAGAGTGAATGAACTAAAATGGAGATACTAGACTGATCCCAAGAGATATAACGTGTCCAAGAAGAAGACCTCCAGGACGATGGCAAAATGAAATTAGGAAACACACTGCAGCAACATGGATGAGAGACGCAGCAGACAGGCTTTTGTGGAAGAATCCTGGGGAGGCCTTCATCCAGCAGTGGATTGAAAAAGGCTGAAGATGATGAGATATAGTACTAACACGCACACAAGGTGCATGTGTCAATTTTCGAAACTACACAACGGTATGCAAGCCTATACTGTAGTAACATACAGCTGTGGCCAAAAGTTTTGCATCACCAAAAATATTAGGACTGAGACATAATTTTAAAAAATAATTATATGAACATAATTTAGGACTTTTATTTAACATCATATAATTAAAGTAACTACAAAATGATATCGCAAAAGCATACTGGAAGCCATAATAGTAGTACAGTATTTCATGTCACATTGATAAATTAGTACTGATAAATCTAATGCAAATGTCACAAAATGCTAATGTAGAGTACATTTTTAAAAAGCTTAGCTACCTAGCAATTGTTTCATGATGCATCAAACAAAAAATTATAAAAACTGAAGGCACTTCTGCCTCCCGGCTCGTACGAGCTGCTGACTTCAGAAAAACACAAGAATTCATAGCTCTAGCCAAAGGAGATTCTGAGCAGCACACACATGACTATCATGAGAGTAACGGACTGGCAGAGAGGAAAATCCCTGTCATCCTCACTGGAACGACAGGAAGATATCTTACAAGCGCTTTACAAACCTTTAGGCAGCGCAGCATCCAAAGAGAGGAAGAGTTCTGGGAGCAGCACAGAAATGTTGGTAGTGCACGGCACATATTTTCTTAATTCACTACTGTTCACTACTGACGCTACGCCACTGTAATGAGCGGATCTTGCAACTTACAGTCGAAGTTCTAACAAGCAGACAAACTTCCCTGCTAATGCTTTGAGAATCATCGCTCCTCCTCTTCTCTCTCCAGCTCTCAGAGACGCACGGCAATGTGTTCACCTTCCACATGGGTCCCAAGAAGTACGTCATTTTGACAGGCTATGAGGCGGTCAAGGAGGCTCTAGTAACCCAAGCAGACGACTTCTCAGAGAGAGGCCAGACGCACATTACAGAAAAATTCTCTAAAGGCGGGAATGGTAAGAGAGGCGTGACTCCAGAGTCCCTTCATCCAGACCTGAGCAGTAACAAGTTAGCTTTAACATTTGATAAGTAACTTGAACTGCAACTGTTTAGAGCTGAAAACAAGTAATAATGTTTAATTAAGCAAATTATAGTTCAATTAAGGGTCTAGTTAATAACTGAAAGCTTGGTTGGAATGAAAACCAGCAGACACAGGGGGTCCCCAGGACCGAGTTTGAGAACCCCTGCTATAGAGGGTTAAAGGACACAGACAGTTAGCTCCTTATGAGCAGTAGTTGCCTATTGTGTACCGTTGATTGGTAGTGTAACACAAGATTTATACAGGTGTAACTTCAGTTACATAACTAGACCCTTAACTGAACTGAAAATTTTTGTTTTCAGCTCTTAAACAGTTGCAGAGTTCAATTTACTTAGACAATGTTATAGGTAACTTGAACTCTGTGTCATGAAGGCGCTCATCACTATAAGAACACACAGACACAGTTCCCTATAAAGACTTTCTCAGACTGGTATATTGTATTTAAAAAAAAAAACGTAACTCTAACTCTTAGATATAAGACAAATGCAATGTGTGGATTTTAACTGCCATGTTTTAATTAATAATTAAGCTAACAACGTAAACATAGTACTTGCCTGTTTGCTTAAACGCCGTTGGCGGGAGAGGTCCTGGGGGGCAGGGCTTGTAACAAAAGGGTTGTGTTGCTTGTTAAATAAAAAAGCCTATTTATGGCAGAAGTTAACAATGCATTTATTTTAAGCTAGACAAGGTTGAGAATAAAAATGTTTGTATATAGTTCTGCCGCAGAGTTTGTGTGCATGGGTCAGGTCTACAGACTGACAGCGTGCTTGGAGCTCTTGGAGGACGTGAACCTGCATGTACCAAGTTGGTCTCCTCACACCAGGTGCGATGCGATTTTTTTTTTTTAATTGGCGACCTGACACTTTCGCAGCGGCGATGCGACAGGTTTGAAAACTGACAGATCTGTACAATTGTTCAAAATTGCTGTTGACAAAACTATGATCAAGACTGGTAGGCCTACATATTAGTCAATATGATGTGGAAATGGAGTGTCTTCTCTGACGGTATTTCAACATATATGGCAATAAATCATACACATCAGGCTTATCCAGTTCCTTTGAAATGGACTCCCATATATTATCTTTCAAATCTGTATCTTTTATAATTGTGATGCACTTTGTCATAAAGCTGTAGGTATTTTTTTCAATGACAAGTATTATTGTTTCCTCCGTTGTTTTGGATACTGCTTCACCCTGATCGACCGCATGCATTGAAGCTGTTTTCTAATTGCTCAATGCCGTAGTTGACGCGCAGCAAATCACAAAAAACAGGATTGAATCCTATTTATTTCGCGTCGCTCCGGTGCCGCCTGTGGTGTGAAAGATACTTATCAAAAGTATAGGTTCTAGTCATTTTGACGCATCGCTGCAGTTCCACTTACTACATCGCACCTGGTGGGTAGCAGCGGGAAGCCGGGCGCGCGCACAATGTTAAGCTTTGAGGGTTTTCCTCATAGAAAGTAAATATAATTAATTCCTGGATTTCAAGGTTGGTGAAATTTTAATAAACAATCGTTAGATGCGGTTTTGTTAAATTAAGTTATCTTATGCACAGTGAATTGATGATACATTTGTACTTGTTTTAAAAATAACTATTTTAGATTTTTGTTTAATCCAGAGGGAGGAGTCTAGCCCTTAGACTAGTATAAAAATATTCTGGTGGGTCATTACAGGTGGGTTAGTCTAGAGCAGGGCTTCTCAAACTCGGTCCTGGGTACCCTGTGTCTGCTGGTTTTCATTTAAACTGAGCTGTCAATTACTTACCCATACCCTTAATTGAACTAATCATTTATTTCAGCACTTAAACAGTTGCCGATTTCAAGTTAGCTGTAACATTTTATAAGTAACTTAAACTCTGTTTCCTGCAGGTATTGTCTTTGGTAAGGGGGAGTCCTGGAAGGTGATGCGTCGATTCACCCTCTCCACTCTGCGGGACTTTGGGATGGGGAAGAGGACCATTGAGGACCGGATCATCGAGGAGTCCCAGAGACTGGTGGAGGTCTTCCAGTCCCACAAAGGTGATGACCAAACCAAGAGCAGAGATAATAAAGGGTTGACCCTCAATGGGCACGAAACACAGACCAGACCCAGATCCTGCAGCTGTGTGTTTCCTCCCAAGCCTGTTAGTTTGAAAGTTTCACATTCTGCTCTGCTCTCTTCTGTTGTGACTTTTTCTTAAAGTAAAACTTAGACAAGTAGGCTAACTCTTTCAGATAGTGCCTTCCTCTGAAGAAAGAAGGCTAATGTTTTGGCTACTGCTTTCTTGTAGTGCCATAAAAATACTTTCTTCTGAAGAAGGCACTAGTAGAAGCGTTTTTCTACTTGCCTTTCCTTCTTCTAGTTTTACCTTCTAATTCTTATTAATAGTTTGAAGTTATGGACAGCTTTTCTTGTTCCCCCCACTCTAAGGAAAACCCTTTGACCCGCAAATCATCATCAACTCTGCTGTCTCCAACATCATCTGCTCTATCGTGTTCGGAGACCGCTTCGACTACAGCGACGCACAGTTCCTGAATCTGCAAAGAATGCTGAATGAGAACATCAGGCTGATTGTGAGCCCCAAGACACAGGTACAGTGTAGTGATTCGACCTCCTAATTTACAAAGCTGGAGTCAAATTAGTGAAATCTCACAGAACCAGTGTAGAATTGTTTTTACACCAATTTTAGAAAACAGTGAAATCCCTATTGTTTGTAAAATCTAATTATCAAAACCGAAGAAACTAGTTTTTGTCCTTGTGTGTGTCTCTGTATAGAGTTGTATGAAGAACATGCAGTTTTGCACATTGCTACTTGTATGTAGATAGCTTAGTAAAATAAACCAACTACACATTCATTGAAAGTGAACTTGCTTGTATTGATGCAACCCACGCCTTCTAGACCTTAAGGAGTGACGACAAGTTTTTTGGTGTTTTGCCGTTTTCAGGTGCAAAAAAATTGTAATTTTCTTACTCATAGATGACGCATTCTGAAATATTTTTCATACGGTTCATCATTTGAAAACTATAATTCTTGCCTGTCAGATAAAAAGGTACTGAATCCAGGTACACATGAACCCCTGTATATACTGATACAATCGTCCTGATACAGATGCAACAGGTACAACCCTCCTTGTCTTTCAGCTGTATAACATGTTTCCTTTCCTGGGCTGCTTCCTGTCCGATCACAAGAAGGCTCATACAAACGGAACAATACTGCTGGAGTACTTTAGAAATGCATATAAGGATTGTAAAGACGGTGTGGACAGCAATGACCTGAGGAGCTTCATTGACACGTTCATCTCCAGGCAGAGAGAAGAGGTAATATCAGCACAGCAGAGCCTCTATCAGGGACCAGCAGTGTGGTCTTAGTGCATTAAAAGTGCAGTTTTACTGCATATCTAGTGGAAAAGCCTTCACACAGTGAAACCAGGCAGAGAGAAGAGGTAATATCAGCACAGCAGAGCCTTGATATCAGGGCCTGGCAAGGGACCAGCAGATTTTAGTCTTGTAAAGAAAATCTTTTTTTAGTGTGTAGGATTTAACTTTTTATTCCCTGTTTCTAACAGTAGTTTTGTGAAGGTGCTTTGTTACAATGTCGTTGTTGTAGATTTACCTGCACAGTTTATCACTGAGTGTTTGAAGTTGTAGATGGATTACCTTGGAAAGGAGTTGTCACTGATGCCCTTCATTGTTTTACAGGAGGCCAGAAATTCCAACAAGTATTTCCACGAGGAAAACATGGTTGCCACCGTGGGGAACCTGTTTGCTGCAGGGACTGAGACCACCTCTACCACCCTGCGCTGGGGGCTGCTGCTCATGATGAAGTACCCCCACATTCAGGGTGAGCGAGGGGATACCCCCATTTTCGAGAGAGAGAGAGAGAGAGAGAGAGAGAGAGAGAGAGAGAGAGAGAGTGAGAGTGAGAGTGGCTTCACGGTCCTCCTTATCTTCTCCTTCCCCCCTCCCCTTCTCCAGTTTTCTCTCCTAAGAAGAGGAAGAGCCACCGGACTCATAGATCGGAGAGCTTGAAGCAGCTGGATAAGCTCTGGGAGGCAGTCTCCCAACAAGGAAACATGTTAGCGGAGCTGTTGCACGACTGCACTGCTACACCTGCTCCCTCTGCACCATTACAGTCACGGAGTAGTACATGCAGAATGGCAGCGAGAGGATTTGCTGTCTATCGCTGCTTCTGAGGAGGCAGTCGATCAAGAGTTCCTATCTGAGGAGGGTGACTCAGATGGAGCAACACCAGTAGCGCATGTGTTATTATCAGCACAGCTTTTGCCACTGATTTAAGAGGGCCACAGACGTTTTGAATGTTCCATGGCCTGTAGATGACAAGCAGAAACACTCAATTTTTGAGGATGATCCTGCTTCCTTTCAGGTGTCTCCTCCGGTACACCCGGAATACCTCTTTGAGGTGCATTCATCCTGGGGTCACTCGGCTACAGCACCCGCTGCTTCACGTTCTTTGGGAATGCTGTACAGCCTGCATGAGGCAGAAGAAATTGGCATGGCTGATATTCCACCAGTAGATGCCGCTATCGCATCATTGGAGCAAGCCCCAAAGATCGCGCTTTTAAAGAAAGATGCTGCCTGCCCGAATAAGCAGTGCAGGGTTTCTGAGATTATATTTAAAAAGGCTTACTCAGCTGGGGTTTTTGCTGCACCACTGGGTAATTATAACAGCATATTGGTGGCTTACCAGAGCAGTTTGTTAAAATCTCTTTCACAGAGTCACAGACCCACACCACACAGCTCGAGGAACTGTGGCTGGTGAATAAGAACCTGCTCTGTATATGAAAATTCAACAGGTAGGCAGTGGGTAGGAACCTGGCTGCTTTAGCAGCTGAAAGATGTCAGCTCTGGCTGTCTCGGGCACACACAGCGGATGCTGACAAGGCATCATTGCTGGATGCTCCCATTACTCCAGGACACACTTGGATCTGCAGCAGATGACATGCTGCAGCGCTCTTATCGGGCGTGGGAGTCTACGAAGGAACTGGTGCGCCTGCTTCCAACGAGGCTGCCTCCAGTACGTAGACCGGCGCCCAACCGGAGACCGAGGTTCCAGCAGTCTGAGAGACAGGCACAGCCGGCTCCTGTTAAAGCCAGAGGGGGTTTTCACAACCGACACGCGGCTGCACAAAGGGGGAACTTCAATAAGTTTCGCCGTCAAGCACAAAGGCAAAAGCCTCAGGCAAAGCAGCAGCCCTAGTAATTTGCTGCCACAGACCCAGGGCCCTTTATCAGGGTCACCTGGAGTACTGGCGTCAATGCACCTCGGACACATGGGTGCTCAAACCTCTTCATATCAGTAATTGCAGTGTGTTTGTAAATCCTCCCTGTTAACAGACAAAGTCCAGGAGGAGATTGAGAGTGTGATTGGGAGGGAGCGCCCCCCGCAGGTCGAGGACAGGAAGAGCATGCCCTACATGGACGCCGTGCTGCACGAGATCCAGAGAGTGGGCAACGTGGTGCCCATGAACCTGCTGCACGAGACCAGAGTGGACACAACCTTCCGGGGGTACAGGATACCCAAGGTGAGACAGACAGAGTGTATAGGGGTGGTCTGGTCCACACCTTCATCATGCAAATTCTTGTTTTGAGGGCATTGCAGTTCCTCTATGTCCAACTTCAAACACTCCTCATATGATACAATGCTCCCTCTATTTCACTGTCTGACTATCATGACTTAGTAAGGCACTCAAACCAGCAAGCCTCTTTGTAACCCTAACCCTCTGCCATTCCCATCTCAAACCAGCAAGCCTCTTTGTAACCCTAACCCTCTGCCATTCCCATCTCAAACCAGCAAGCCTCTTTGTAACCCTAACCCTCTGACATTCCCATCTTCACCCCCCCCCCCCCCCCCTCCTTTGTTTGTTTGGAAAGTTGATCAAGTGATAGCTTTAAGGGTGGAGATAGATAGGGGAGGTTAGGGTTAGGTAGATTTGAGATAGATAGGGGAGGGTTAGGGTTAGACAGATTGGAGGTAAATAGGGGAGGCAGTGTGTTCTGCATTTTGTGGGTTCTTTCCTGGGGGTAGTACTCCGTCTGGAACAAGCTTTTGCCGAAAGCAAGATTGACACTTGTTTTAATTAATGGTCTGTCTTTTATTACCAAAGAATTCCTCTTAATACAGCAATATCAAGTAATGTAGGAGTGATATTAATGTACAGTAATGTATCCTCATTGGTATAGCTGACAGTACAGCCCTGTCTCATTATATTAGATTAGCTTTGGTATTTTTCCTTTCTGTAAATGTGTGTCTGTCTGTGTCCCAGGGTACCCCGGTGATCCCGCTGCTCTCCTCCGTGCTCTCTGATAAGACACAGTGGGAGACCCCTCACCAGTTCAACCCCAACCACTTCCTGGATGTGCAGGGCAAGTTTGTCAAGAGAGACGCCTTCATGCCCTTCTCAGCAGGTCAGTGTGTCAGAGAGGAGCAGGGACCAGGTTAGACAGGATTGAGGCTAACCCCCCTCCACCCCGGCATTTTAACTGCAAAGGGAACTGCTATCAATAGAGGTGCAATCAGCAACCAGTTTCCTAATGGAATATAGAACAGGTAACAATCGCTACAAAGCCTTCAGATTCAGCTGAAAACATGCAGGTGCATATTCTACTAATACAATATATGCAATACAAAAAGTTTATTATTGAAAAGCAAGAAGACAACCTGTTTTCATTAGATTCTCCCATTTCGGGATACAAATCAGTATGCTACTGTCTTACAGCTACTTTACTAATCCTGAAGTCTCTCTCTGTGTGTGTGTGTGTGTAGTGTAGTGTAGTGTAGTGTAGTGTAGTGTGTGAGTGTTGCAGTACGAGTCAGTAATCCTCTGACCCCCCCCCCCAGGTCGGAGGGTGTGTCTTGGAGAGACCCTTGCCAAGATGGAGCTCTTCCTCTTCTTCACCATGCTCCTGCAGAAGTTTCACTTCCGCCCGCCCCAGGAGGTCAGCCCTGAGCAACTGGACCTCAAACCCACCCCTGGCCTCACCTCCGGACCCCAGCCCTTCCAACTGTGCGCCCTGAGCCACTGAGAAACCCTGTGATACTGCGACCCTGCCTTACTACATCTGCTAGACCTTACTACAGCCACAGACCCCTCACACTGGACTCTTCAGCCACTGAGAGCCAGAGAGACCCAACCTTACTGCAGCCATGAGAACCCTCAAACAGGACTGTACTCTGTCGGCCAAATGATAAATGAGGCGTGAGAAAGTTAAAGGGGAAGTCTCATGTAAATCGTTTGTTGGCTTAGTCACAGTTCAAGCGTTCACACAGGTTTTAGGAACTAAAAAAAAAAGATCTTGCCACTGACTTTTTCAGTTGGAGCCTACTGCTGTTGCTCCCAAAGACCCGGCCTTCCAACGACTCCAGGTCACTGCGACGGTCCTGTCCGGACCTCCCAATCAGCTCGGCACCGGGCGAGCCTACCTGTTTGATTGGTTGCCTAGCAATGCGTCTCCTGTTCCGCGTCCCAGCTGCACACATTTACGCAAGAACTAGCGGCAGGGCCTTCCCTGTCACAAGCCTCCAGGTTTCTGTCTCACTACATGATCATTTTGCAACATGAGAGCTCAGTGGCATATCATGCTGGGTACCTGCAGCATAGCAGTCCGCACATGCAAATAACTAGAACGAGGAAAGGCAAGCACTCCTCAGATAGTTCACTTGCACTTCCATTTGATCTCACAAAGCCCCAATGAGACTTCCCCTTTAATGAATGCATGTTCTGGTTGAACACCCAACATCTTCCTGTGTAATGATATTATGTCCAAAAAGAAACAAAGATCAGGACTGTAATAACAATACAAAGGTGTGTGTGGGGTGGGGTGGGGGATCTGAATAAATCAGGAGATTAATATAGAAATAGCAAACCCACTTAATAGCTGTTAATGTCACATATTATCACCACATTGAAATGTCTCGGCCAGAATGTAATAGGAGTCAATGGAAATAATCTCCTGATTTTAATGTCACTTTGGTTATTATCACTGGAAAATAATGGTGTAAGATTAGAAAGTTTGCTTGTAACTAAGTTTCTGTTCAGCTTCAAAGTGTTCCAACACATAAAGTAACACAATAACACACATTGGTTTTTCTGTGTTTTTTCTCTTCTCCTGGTTTTGAAGAGGTTTTAAGTTCACAAGTAGAGTTCCACTCCGCTATAGAGTCATCCTAGACCCAATAGCTGAATTTCACCTTTTCCTCACCTGGTTGACTGGCCTCCTGGTAACACCGACAGCATTGACTTTCTACACGGACCATGTGGCCTCTTTGGTAGCATAACTGGTGTTGGCTGAGGCTTTTCCAAATAACTCAAATAGCCTTAAGGACTCTCAGCTCCTCAGAAAACGTTTGCCGCCGATCCTCTTGACATATTTTTGTTTGGTCTGATTTTCGTACAGCGCTTACTACTCTCTGTACCCCTCAAGCCCGGGTGAAGCATTGTGCTGCCTGTATCGCTTTTTGGCTATTCCCGCTGATTTTGTATTGTAGACTTTTGATATTCCATTTTGTAGTTTCTTAGATTGCATGATGTTAAATAAAACATCGAAATTATGTTCAGATTTTTTTTTGTTTTGTTTTGTTTTAATTGTCTGCATCCTAATATTCTACTAGGTGATGGAAAACCTTTGGCCATATATGTAAATGATATTCAAGTACATAGCCTACGGTGTGGTACTGACAACTACCCTACCGCATAGGGCATACCGCTCCTGTGTGTCCGTGTGCAGACTAGCGGTACCGCAGCGTGAAAATGCCCAGCGGTGCCACGCCGTGCCTGTCTGTCTCGGCCTTAACTCACCTCACATCTGGGCTGTAAGTGCGGCCGCTAAATATCCTGCTGCACAGGCGGCGCTCATTGCGACCCTCATTATCAGGATTGCAGCTCATTATTTGTGCGTGTTGAGTAATATTGCATTGCTCTTAAGCTTACATAGGCCACTGTGCAAAATAATTGCCTGACCGCTAGGCAATTTAGACTTTGCAGTCGCAATTGTTTGCACTGCGCCTATCCTTACAATAGCCCCATAGACTCTAGTTGTTTGTCCCTGTATTTTCTACATAAAATTAAAAGGCCTATTAGCCCTTTTTATCCCTTAAAAACAAATATTAAAATTAAGTTAAACTTACCTAGGTATGCTGGTGTTGACTAGCTTGAAGATACTTTTTAAAGATGAATTAATTAAAATCATCTGTTCAGCTCTGTTTCTGAGTCGCTGAGTGAGGTAACAGAAGCGCGAGGAGGGTTGACGCTGGCTGGGCACTGCGCGCCGCTAGCTCGTGCATGCAAACACACTGCTCTTTCTGTACCTGAATAATATAAAGCTTCCCGACCATCGGGGAGTGCTTTTGTGCACTGACATGGCGGTGTTTTAACTTTGCGACTGCTTTTCGTGTTCCGAGCAAAAGTCAAAAATGGCCAGGAAGGATGAGAACAGTCTCAAAACCCCGATTCTGACAGTATGAATAATATTTTGCAAATGAAAAAGGTTGATGTGGTCGGAGTGAGTATTTTCCGTATAAAGTGGTTCCGTCTGTTTCAAGGAGTCCTAACGGAGGTGGGAACCTAATTGAAACAGGCTCCGTGCTAAAATAAAAAAAAGGTGTTCTGTGGGTGGAGTGACTCTATACTAATGGTACTGGAGCCCAAAGTGCTGCTAGGGATTACTGCGGTTTTAGAGGATGAAACTGATAATGTAGCTTGGATATAAATTAAATTTATACAAATCAACAGGAAAAAGGAACGTTCCTCAAAAACAAAAAACAAAAAAACTATTCAGTAGCCTACTATTTACACACTACCTATCAGTCTTGCTGACTGTGAGAGAGGTTTTAATACAATTAATATAATTACACGTACTCCCTAGCTCTGGCTGAATGTGGTAAAATCATCAAACGCATCCTCTCAGCACATTTCTTTCTGTGCATACCGGCACCTTTTTAAAACCACTTTAAACACTCTACACCTGACATAAAGAAAAAGCTGACAACATTGTAATGCATTTTTGTTTTTACAAATACAGGAACATTGTAAAATTGCACTCCACTTTCTGATCGTCCGCTGGCACCGACCTAACCCAGGTGCATGTTGTCTCCCATTCTTTATTGTAGCTGCATTATTTATTTATTCATTTAGCTTTTACGTTGTTGCTTCAATTTTGTAAAAAGTATTCACTAATGCTATACTGAACTATACTCGCGCTACATTTTCAAATATTCTAAGCCCCAGTGGAAGCAGACTGGCGTAACCATAGTAACAATCAGATGGGCGTGACAAAGTAAAGAGCGATTCCTATCAATGGGCTTCAGCTGCACACGCAGCCTACACTGTGGTACCTGCACTGTCACACTGTTTCCAGCACAGTGCATCCTGCGTCCCTTCATATTCCAGTTTGAAATAATGTGTTGTTGAGTAGTCAGGCCCTTCTTGAGGAGGTGTCAGGATAGCAGTGATCCAATTCACTGGGCATCCCCGTCTCAGCCGGGAAACCAAACACTCAAAAATATCGTTTGTTAAAAAAAAAAAAAAAAAAAAAAAAGTTATACGTTAACCGCAGAAGTGCCAAAAGATCGCCTCATTCGAGAGCATTATATTAAACAAGGACCCATTCAGACAGTTGACCAGAAAAGCAATACTGGTGTGCGCCTGCAGCCTGTCAATCGGGAAGCTTGGGACAGCCTGCCAGCATGTCTAATGTTAAAGCAAACTGCCGACCCTTGTCCTTGGGTTTTAACCCAATGACCAAGATTGATTAGTCCTAAATCAATGAACGACAGAGGTAATCTCACAGCAAGGTATATATATTGTAGCGATCTTGGTTCCCGTAGGCAGGCACATCACACAGGGCGAGGCAATCCACACACAGGCGGAGGGCGGGCGCGAACCCGGGACCTCTTGCACTAAAGCATAGCGACGATACGCTCCTTGCAAAGGAGACGGCTCTTTTGTATAGCGGTATCGGCGCTGTGCATTAGTGCGAGAGGTCCCGGGACCGCGCCCGCCCTCTGCATGTGGATTGACTCGCTCTGTGTGATGCGCCTGCCTGTGGGATCCGAGATCGCTACAATATACTGATGTACCACAGGAGGACGGCAGCATCTGCTGCTGCCAGTATTTATATGGTCCACTGGTATTTTCAGGAAGGGACAACGTCCTGTCTCAATCCTAAAATTTTAGGTGCTGCAAAAAATTTGGCCATAGCTGTACTTAAAAGTGAATCAGATTAAAGGCTTGGCCCTGTCAAAAAATGGAAAGTTTCTAGAGATATTTGTACTTTTGCCACAGTGGCAAAAAATTCCTGGCTACTCCAGTGAGGTATATCGAAGATTTATTTAAATAAAAAAAAATTAAAAATAAATAAATAGTAGCCTACTGTATTGTATATAACTTTTATTTTCTGCACGTATGCAAACCAGATCAGTACAGTTATGCTATGTTCTTGCATAACACAATATTCTTGTATCTATCTGTTTTTAATAGATAGAGACTTCAGATCGATCTGCCCAACCCCAACTCCTAACCCCTAACCCTAACCCTAACCCGAAAGGCTAATATTCGGAGACAATGCCAGCGTTTTTTCATGACAAATGGCCAACTAATGTACAAACACAAAGTACTTCTGAGAGTACTACACCGTGTTTCGGATGAAGCACGCTGCACAGAAGATATGGAAGTTTCAAACGGTCACGTGATGGAGACACTTTGGCCGTCACGTGGGTTTGGTGAAGTTCAGTAGTCTCATGATCAGACAAAACTAATCTCCCTCTGCCCGTGGTTGGATAAGTTCTACCCAAATATGCTTCTCATTGGTTTAAACCTGCCGTCGATCAAATATATTTTGCGCAATGAATTGTCATGTGACGCTGGTAGTGTTATTAGTTCTGGCTGAGCGCAGGAGTTTGCAATACGGATCTGAATTCAGCTCGGAGCAAGTTTTTCAAACCCGAAACGGTGCCGCTCAGCTGAGGCTATGGGGCTGTGCAATTGGGCTCTCATCTGGAGTTGTGTCATAGGTAGGGGGTATTTAACATTGAGGAAGGCAGGACCTCGTAACGTTTACAACAACGTTATATGGTTCTATTGTATTACTTTACAAAGAAAGTGAAATTGTTACACTATATATATATATATATATATATATATATATATATATATATATATATATATATATATATATATATATATACACACTACCTGTCAAAAGTTTTAGAACACCCCCATTTTTCCAGTTTTTATTGAAATTTAAGCAGTTCAAGTCCAGTGAATAACCTGAAATGGTACAAAGGTAAACGGTAAACTGCCAGATGTTAAAAAAAAAAAGTTTAGGTTACCAAAAACTGAAAAATAATGTACATTTCAGAGTTATACAAAAAGGCCTTTTTCAGGGAACAAGTAATGGGTTAACAACTTACAGCTGTTCTGCAGCAATGGAAGTAAATTAAGCCTTGAAAGTTGATGCTAACAATTCCTACAGGTGTCCCAACTTTTGTTGATTACTTACAAACCCTCTGTCTGTATAAAAGCAGTGTTGGAACAGACTGTGTTACTACACCCTCTTAAGCATTATTTGGACAGTATTGTACTGCAGGAAGTAGTATATTGCTCTCATAATGGCGAGAAAAAGGCAATTAACAAAGGAAGACAGACAGACCATTATAACCCTTAAAAGTGTAGGTCTTTTCTTTAGAGAAATTGCAAAGAAAGCGAAGGTGTCAGTGAGTACAGTTTCCTACACCATCAAAAGGCACTTGGAAACTGGAGGAAACTCTGACAGGAAGAGGTCTGGCAGACCCAAAGCCACAACAGAATCAGAAGACAAGTTTCTGAGAGTCAACAGCTTGCGTGACAGGCAGCTCACAGGACAACAGCTTCAAGCACAGCTTAACACTGGTCGAAGTAAGCAAGTCTCAGTTTCAACTGTGAAGAGAAGACTTCGAGCTGCAGGTTTGACAGGTCGAGTGGCAGTAAGAAAGCCATTGCTAAGATGGCAAAATAAGAAAAAGAGGCTTGCCTGGGCCATGAAGCACCGCCAGTGGACTACTGGAGACTGGAAGAAGATCTTATGGACCGATGAATCAAAATTTGAAATCTTCGGTTCATCACGCAGGGTTTTTGTACACCGTCGAGTAGGCGAAAGGATGGTTCCTCGGTGTGTGACACCAACTGTCAAACATGGAGGAGGAAGCATGATGGTCTGGGGCTCTTTTGCTGGATCCAGAGTCGGTGACTTGCACAGAGTGAGTGGCACCCTGAACCAAAAATGCTACCACAGCATTTTGCAGCGCCATACAATACCCTCTGGTATACGCCTAGTTGGTCAGGGGTTCATCCTACAGCAAGATAATGACCCAAAACATACCTCCAGGCTATGTCAGAACTACCTTAGAAGAAAAGAACAAGACGGTAGGCTTCAATCATGGCATGGCCAGCACAGTCTCCAGACTTAAACCCCATCGAGCTGGTTTGGGATGAACTGGACAGAAGTGTGAAAGCAAAGCAACCTACAAGTGCAACACATTTGTGGGAACTTCTGCAACAGTGTTGGGAAGAACTTTCCAAACAATATTTGATTTCTATTGTAGAAAGAATGCCACGAGTGTGTTCGGCTGTTATAGCTGCAAAAGGTGGCTACTTTGAGGAGTCAAAAATTTAAATTAAATTTTGTTAACCAAAACGATTCCATGATTTCTTTTTTATCGCCAATTGTTTATTTGTTCTATGCTTTAATTTCAGAGTACATTGAAACATTAAACTGCGTAAATTTCAATAAAAACTGGAAAAATTGAGGTGTTCTAAAACTTTTTATATATATATATATATATATATATATATATATAATATAAACACAATAATAATCCTCGACCTTAACAGCCTCTAATTTTGATACAGAGAGTACGGTAGCGGCACCTTATGTATTTTTTTTATATTATATGTATAACGATAGCGACCGTATTATTTTGCAAATCGTGTGATTGTATGATTTCGTCATGTCTTCAGTTTAAACAATGTTAAGATAGTACAGTAGTAATATAGCTCACTTTGTTGCTTTTTTTCTGAGACTCGTTTTTCGCTTGTCAAGTCAGAACAAGTTTACTGACGCTACAAGTTCCATTACAACATTATCGGGTGATGTGTAGCCTAGAGTGTGTAATTAAACCAGAACTCGCTGTCTAAATACTGTATCGATTTACTGTTACCAGACTTCATTTAATCCCTGTAGTTCCAGACACATTTTTATGAAGTCTGAATACAGCAACTAAACTTGTATCAAGTTGGCTTTATTCGGAAGTTGACTTTTGTTTTGTTTTGTACGGAATTGGGTATAAACTGAAACCATTGGCAGGGCTGAGTTGCTACATTTGTCAAACAGAGACGTCGACGAAACTCCGATGAATTAGCAGCGAAAGGTGTTAGCCTGACTTGTGTGCAAACAAAACCTCATTTAAAAGTTTAGCAAATAAAAACATAGTTTGGTTAAGAACCAGTATATTTGAGTATTAAGGATCCCTTGGTGCCCGTGTAACCCTTCTGCCTGCAGCCTGTCAATCGGGAAGCTTGGCACTCCTCGCTAGCATTTACCTCTTTGTGAACAAGTAGTGACATGCAGGTGAGGCTCGATGCCCTTTTCACTCCATTCCTGTCCTTGCTGTTAAATCGGTTACTCTATCCATTTTCACTTAGATGGGGAGTCCAAGTTTAATGCTTTTGCATGAAACCAACATTCATGTATTTGAGTTGATGCTGGGCAGAATCGTTTCATAATTCTGTATCTGTAACCAATCCCTCAGAACAGCTAACTGCACAGCTGGTTGAGTCCGCAGTGGCCTCCCTGACCTGCAGCATGTCCCTGGTTCCTCTATTGTCAGTAGTAAATGATTAATGGCTGCTGATTTATAGATGTTATTCCATTCTAGTTTTACTTTATCTTAGTGCAGCATTTGACACGGTTCACCACAATGTTTTACTTGGAAGGTTAGAGGAGACAGTTGGAATCTCCGGCATTGCTCTCAATTGGTTTAGATCATGTTTGTCCAATAGAGTTTCTCCTGGTGTTTTCACATCTGATTCTGAATTAATTATTTCTGTTTAATCTCTGTGTTGGACCCTCTACTGTTTAATATTCATATGCTGCCTTTAGGTCAGCTTTTCAAACGTTTTGGTGTAGATTTTCATTTTTATGCCGATGACCCCCAGGTTTATTTCTTTTAAAACACATTTTAACAAAGCAATCTCTCTTCTGTCAGACTGTATTGCTGATATAAAAAGATGGATGCATGATGATTTCCTTCAGTTAAATTCTGACAAATCTGAGATTTTGCTCCTGGGATCTGTGAATCACCTGTACAGTTACTTTCTCCTCACTGTCATTAGATGGTTCTGATATTAAAGTCAGTTCTAGAATTAGGAACTTGGGTGTTACTATGGATTCCTCCTTAACCTCTGAACCTCTGAATGCAGTGTTAGGACAGCCTTTTTTCACCTCTGCAATATTACCTGTTTACATCCTTTCCTATCATCAGTAGGTGCAGAAAGGTTAGTTCACACACTCATCGGCTTGAGATTGGATTACTGCAATGCTTTGTTCTGTGGCCTTCCTAATAATACTCTTTGGTTCCAATATGTCCAGAATGCTGCTGCTCGCATCCTAACAAGATCAAAATCTCGTGATCATGTTTCACCTGTACTATGTCAACTCCACTGGTTGCCTGTTAACTTTAGGATTGATTTTAACATTGCAATGCTAACCTATAAAGTTCTAACTGGTGCTGCTCCATCATATATTGCTGACCTGCTTACTCCCTGTGTCCCTGCTCCTGCGTTCCTCTGAGGCTGGTCTGTTGGTTGTCCTCCACTCCAGGCTGCGCACTCGGGGTGACGGGGCTTTTTCTGTATGTACCCAGACTTTGGAACTCCTTGCCAAATTATAAGTTCAGACTCTGGATTTTTTTAAAACTTCTTTAAAGACTTGCTATTTTAAATTGGCTTTTAACTGTACCTTTTGTTTGTTTTAAATCTTGTAAAGTGCTTTGGGATACTTGCTGTGAAAGGTGCTATATAAATGTTATATTAACCTGTGATTGTTGATCTTCCCTTAGTGCTGCTGGAAGGCAAGCCTGTGGCAAAGGCTCCTGACTTCGGAGCTGTTTACCACGTCTCTGGTAAGATGCAGCCATTCTTTATTTTTGATGATAGCCACGGGGACGGTTTCCTAAAACCTCATGTAACCTAAATAACTTTGTGGGGGCGTGGCTAGTCAATCATGTGAGGCTGTCAACATTCTTGATTCTGCAAACAAAACCAGTCTGGAGCGGAGTGGGGGCGGGGGGTGGGGGGGTTAATGGGATTCAGAAGCACTGATTCCTCCAGACCCCATTGAGTTTGTCTTGTAAACTCAGTACATGGTTTTCAGATTCAGCACAATCGGTTCTTTCTGCATGTAACCCCAGTAATGGAGATTTCCAGCACACTGCGTCAGCGAGTCATGCTGTTGAGGCAGAAACACTGGGATTCTTGAATACCCAACTGTTCAACAAAGTTCTGAGTGCATCTTTCTCAAATGTTCAGTCGATGTTTGGATTGGGGAGAGAATGTTGTGCGTGTTGAAATACATGTATACATAATAAAATAGGAGTTCCAGTAAAGAATCAGGGACTGCAGATGGCACCAAAATCTTCATGGTATTTATCATGGCACTGGCTACAGGTGGGTGCACTGCCAGCAGGTGAAAGAGAGGGAGAGTGCACCTCAACCCTGCCTGCTGTTCAATCCTGGGCCTCGCAAGCAGAGATCCACTGGTATTTTCCAAAAGGGACCTCATCTCTATGCGTTTACAGAAATAAATCTAAAATTCTACAGATAAAGATGACATGTTACATGAAACCCACTTTATCAGATTTAGTAAAACCAAAAACTGGAGCATTAGCCCTTGCTTGCTACGTGTGTCAATGCTGTTTCTGGAGTTTGTCTCTGTTTTGTTTCTTTTTTCAGTTCCTCTTCCAGGTATGGGGCTGTTCCTCTAAAATCAATTTTCTTGCTGAATTTGCATTTCAGAGCTGATTCCTCACATGTTTCTTGGTCTCGAAAACCCAGGAAACTCCCAAAGCAGAAGTTGATCACTAGCTTGTCAGCTGATTTCAGTTCATGGCTGTGTGGCAAAAATACTTTTTCCCTGACTCAAGAAAAGCCTGTAGGTGCTGCTGAGCCCCAGTAGGAAGCATGCTGTGGGTGTGTGTCTGAGTCCTCATGTATTAACACAATGCCTGTCTGTTGCAGGAGTGATCTCGCTGCCCTACGCAGAGATCCAGGAGCCCTTTGAAGCCTGGTACAACCTGACTGGAGGGGTCAGCCGCATCGACTACTACCATGCTGAGCTTCGGAGTCCACTGGCTCCCTTCACTTTGACCTGTGACCTGCTTTTGAAGTCTCATAGGAAATTACAGCAAGTAATTATAACTGCTTCTCCAGTTTAAACCTCTAGTTTGTGATACAACCAACATTAGGATTCAGTTCAAAGTTCAGATTAGCTGTATGATTTGTGAACTATCAAGAATGATTCAGACTAGCAAGGTATGTTGCGAACCCTCTTGAGTGTACTGTCCCTTTGGAGTGGCTCCGGACAGGCTGCTGTGTCAGAGGGGTTGACTCTCCGTCCCTCCCTCTGGTTTCAGGCCAAGTGCAGACGTACCAGTTTGGCTTTGAGAAGCCAGCCGGCTGCAGCTACAAGCTCACCCCCGAGACCACCGAGACCGAGGTCAACGTCATCAAGTGCTTCCAGGTCAACGGCACCAAGGCTGACCCCGTGCTGCCCCAGAGCGTGTTCCCCAGTCTGGAGGGGTTCCAGGTGCGGTGCTGAGTGTGTGCTCCAAGGATCAGGGGGCGCAGCCTGGGGGACTCTGCTCCAGTCCTCTATAGTGCACCCTTCACAAACCAGACATGTGGATGCCAGTTATATGAGGCACTTACTATTATACAGCTCATGCAAACAGCTCAAGCTTATTTCATGATTGATATATCGTCCATAACTGGTAAACACCCCATGGTGCTAAAAATAGAAATGCCAAAAAAAAAAAATAGTTTCAATGACAAATGTTTAGACTAGAAGTCAATGTCTTCAGTTGTATTGAAGCTTATTTTAGAGATTCTGTAATATGATAGGAGTCTGCAATATTCATTAAATATAGGTTGACTTGGGACTCCAATACGATCAGAGAAGCCATTCCCATTACGGTATTACCCTGGGATGCTTTGATTTTGTTCACAAAACCGTCTACTTTCTTATTTTAAATGTCTGTCACCCAGCTGGTGAGGGAGGAGTACTTCCGTGGGCAGCTGTGTGAGGTGTGGCAGAACGTGACTCTGGAGGGCAAGAAGAAGAACATGTACATGCTGTGGGTGAGCAGCGCTCCGGTGCCATTCCACTACGACAAGTACGAGATGGATTACAGTGACTTCTCACAGCACCCCGACCCCCACGCCTTCTCTCTGCCTGACGGTATGCTGCTCTTTCTCCCAGAATTTTAGGATTGAGACATTTTATTCATTTTTAATTCTGAACATTAATTTGGATATTTTATTTAACATAATGTAACCAAAGAAACTACAAAATTATATTGTAAGTCTACAGAAAGCCACAATAGTAATACTTAGTACATGCTAGATTTTGAAATGTATGTTTTTCTTGTTTGTTCCCCCCCCGCCCCCCAAGTGAGTTTCTAACCGTGAAAGAGACCACAAGCCTCCCAGGGGCAGCCAGGCACTGCACGGATTCAGTGATGTAGTCTGTGTTTCACCCTGCCCCCCTCGGTCTCCACAGGTCTGCAGTGCACTGGGTTCCCCGGGCCGGGGGTGGAGCACAGGGTCCTGGCCAATCCCATGCAGGACTTTGTAAGCCCCTACCAGGAGGACCGCACCCACCGGCTGTTTGGACACTTCCGCGACAGATTCCAGCATCGCTATGGAGACGAGGAGCACGAGACGCGCAAACACATCTTCGTCCACAACCTCAGGTAAGGTGAAGTGGACTCTGCGCCCTCTGAACCCCAAACTAAGATGGGTGAGAGAAATGAGAAGAGAACACGCCCTGAGAAGAGAAATGCATAAACGTCTGTTTGTCGTAAAAAAATAAATTGCGTGACATCCATGAGATGCCGATGACTGACCAGCGGAGTTCTAAAAGAATAAGAAAGAAAACTCAAGACTTTCTCCTGCGCTCCATATCCGTGATTATGCTCATTTAGGTGTTTAAACTCTAGCAAATCCAAAGACCTCTGTGTATGCACAGGGCTCCAGTGTGTTATCAGTGTTCGTGGAGTCTGTGTGTGCACAGGGCTCCAGTGTGTTATCAGTGTTCGTCGAGTCTGTGTGTGCACAGGGCTCCAGTGTGTTATCAGTGTTCGTCGAGTCTGTGTGTGCACAGGGCTCCAGTGTGTTATCAGTGTTCGTCGAGTCTGTGTGTGCACAGGGCTCCAGTGTGTTATCAGTGTTCGTCGAGTCTGTGTGTGCACAGGGCTCCAGTGTGTTATCAGTGTTCGTGGAGTCTGTGTGTGCACAGGGCTCCAGTGTGTTATCAGTGTTCGTCGAGTCTGTGTGTACAGGGCTCCAGTGTGTTATCAGTGTTCGTCGAGTCTGTGTGTGCACAGGGCTCCAGTGTGTTATCAGTGTTCGTCGAGTCTGTGTGTGCACAGGGCTCCAGTGTGTTATCAGTGTTCGTGGAGTCTGTGTGTGCACAGGGCTCCAGTGTGTTATCAGTGTTCGTCGAGTCTGTGTGTACAGGGCTCCAGTGTGTTATCAGTGTTCGTCGAGTCTGTGTGTGCACAGGGCTCCAGTGTGTTATCAGTGTTCGTGGAGTCTGTGTGTGCACAGGGCTCCAGTGTGTTATCAGTGTTCGTCGAGTCTGTGTGTACAGGGCTCCAGTGTGTTATCAGTGTTCGTGGAGTCTGTGTGTGCAGACTCCAGCATAAGGAAGTGTAAACATTGGGTAAAACGCAGTGGCATGTGAGGGGGCTGGGCGGGGGGAAGATATATACACAGTGGTGTATTTGTTAATATTAACCTACAATGTTCAGTGTGGCAGATAGATAGTATTATCTGCTCAGGGGTACTAAGGTAATTGGTAGTCAAGTGTAAAACCAGCTGCACAGAACAGCAGGGCTGCATTGGAGCGTGACTGACTCCTCCCATTGCTGCCTCCCTCACCCCAGGTGCTGTGACTCCTGTGAAGGACCAGGCAATCTGCGGGTCCTGCTGGAGTTATGCCACAACTGGAGCACTAGAGGGCGCTCTCTTCTTGAAGGTGAGGGTTAACATGATATAGAATTTTTTTTTTTGTGTGTGTGTGTGGTTGGAAAAACAAAATTGTGTTTTAATTTTCACATCACTTTGTTTAAAACATCAGTTAAATTCATTGTTTTTATGTTGTTGTTTTTTTGAGTGTTAATATTGAATAATTACCAACAATGAATATACAGATTTTTATTTTAACCACGTCGGTTGAAATGGATGATGGGAGGGGAGTTGCTGACTATAGCAGCTAAGGCTCCTGTTTGTTCTGTCTCTGTCTCAGACTGGTTCGCAGGTGGTCCTGTCCCAGCAGATGCTGGTGGATTGCACCTGGGGCTTTGGGAACAACGGTTGTGACGGGGGGGAGGAGTGGAGAGCCTACGAGTGGGTGATGAAGCACGGGGGCATCGCCACCGCAGAGTCCTACGGGCCGTACCTGGGACAGGTCAGAGTGGGGGGGCTGGGGCACCACGGCACTACACAGGGGTAGGTCAGAGTGGTGGGTGGGGCAGCATGACCCCACACGGGTAGGTCAGAGTGGCGGTTGGGGCAGTATGACCCCACACAGGGGTAGGTCAGAGTGGCGGTTGGGGCAGCATGACCCCACACAGGGGTAGGTCAGAGTGGCGGGTGGGGCAGCATGACCCCACACAGGGGAAGGTCAGAGTGGCGGGTGGGGCAGCATGACCCCACACAGGGGTAGGTCAGAGTGGCGGGTGGGGCAGCATGACTCTACACAGGGGTAGGTCAGAGTGGCGGGTGGGGCATTATGCTTGCTTTTATTAGCACAGCATTCTCAATGTATTTTACTGTCTCGGGTGAATGCAACTTCCTCTGGCACCAGTATCTGCAGTAAATCCCCTTCCTGTGCAGCAGAGAGACCTGGACTGTGTGAGGCACTGGGGTCCCAAAACACGATGCATAGGAAGTGCATTTATAGGGCTCTTATAGAGTCTGTTACTGTGTCACTTGATAGGTCATCTCTCCTCAGCAGCGTCTTCTGGGTCAAAGCATGGTACTGGCTGCAAAGCATGACCGTCACTAGGGGAAGCAGCTGGTTGGTTACTCAAAGGTGTGCAAGTGATGGGGGGGACTCTCCAGGTGAAATGCCCTTAAGTGCATAAATACCTGAAAGTGAAGCTTGCAAACAGATTTCTTTAGCAGTACAAGATACCATGTTTTAAACTAAAAGTACAGGTTTGCTAGAAAGCACATAACTGCACATAGTCCTGCACAGCGACTGCTAGTGCATTCCAGTAAAATGTACAGTTATTTGTTGGCTGCCACCACTTTAAAGGAGCACAGGCCAAGACTGAATGGTGTTGCTGATTTTTTTTTTTTTTGTCTGTCTCTCCTCTCCAGAACGGGTTTTGCCACAACAACCAGTCCCAGCTGACCACCAAGGTGAAGAGCTATACTAATGTGACCTCGGGTGACCTGGAAGCTCTCAAACTGGCCATCTTCAAGAATGGGCCGGTGGCGGTGAGCATCAATGCCACGCACAAGTCCTTCCTGTTCTACAGCAGCGGGGTGTACTACGAGCCCCAGTGTGGTGAGTGGCGATATCAAACGCTTCAGAGACTGGCTCTCCTGGGGTGGGGGTGCACCACACACCGCGAGCAGTGCAGGCAGCTGGGATACAGGGAACATTGTCTCACAGCAGCGCAGTCCGTGCAGGCAGCTGGGATACAGGGAACATTGTCTCACAGCAGCGCAGTGCGTGCAGGCAGCTGGGATACAGGGAACATTGTCTCGCAGCAGCGCAGTGTGTGCAGGCAGCTGGGATACAGGGAACATTGTCTCACAGCAGCGCAGTGTGTGCAGGCAGCTGGGATACAGGGAACATTGTCTCGCAGCAGCGCAGTGTATGCAGGACTACCTAGGATTCTCTAGCCTTGGGTTTCTCAAATGAAAAGTACATTCTGAAAATGTGTTTGAAATTCACAGGCATAGTGAGTATTTTTTAAAGCTGAATTCAATTCCATTTGAAAAATCTAATATCCTTTTGGACACTGGCCAACTCACCCTGCCCTCTCTTCTCCTCTCCTCGATTTATAGTCTCATGAAATTGACTCCTGTATTCTTCGTGAGGAAACCATGCATGTAATAGTTTTAAACGGTTTATATAGATTCCATTGACAGAGCGACACCCTGCCTATCCTATCAGCAGTGCAAGTTTCTGTCCAGCAGTGTCTTGTAGAGGTGGGGCTACATTTATTTTCCTTGAGGAAAGGAATGCAGGTTTGTATTAAGACTTGTCTTTTTCTTCTGCAGGTAACACTGTGAATGACCTTGACCATGCAGTGCTTGCAGTTGGCTATGGCGTCCTGAAGGGGGAGCCCTACTGGCTGGTTAAAAACTCCTGGTCGACTTACTGGGGCAACGATGGCTATGTGCTGATGTCCATGAAGGATAACAACTGCGGTGTGGCGACCTGATGCCACATACGTGACCCTGGAGTGAAACCACATGTGTGTGGAATCGACATGCTTCATTATGGAGGAACAAGTCAAATGAATCATGATGCTTAATACCTCCTTTTTAATGTATAATTCAGAAAGCTTGACTGTTCAAGGGACCCCTGCTCCTCCACAATCCTGTTTTGTAATAAACACTTTACAGAAAATGCTACAAACTTTTGAAAATACCTGTAAAGTATAAGAACGTGCATGTGATCCTGTAATGCAGGACCTTTCTGAAGTGTTCTGACCTTGTTAATGGTTCACTGCGGGGCTGGGTCACAGTGACTCTGTGGGTTTGCAGTATGGGTCCTAGCACTGTGAAGAGAGTCTCTAATGTGCAGAGGCATGTCTGGTATTGCTGATCAGTGATGGATCACCTCACTGTCCTGATGTCTCCAATACCAGGACCCGTTTTCAATTGCATTCAGAACCCTGAACAACAAAAGGCTGCCATACAAATGTGTGTGTTTGTGTGTGTGTTTTTTTTTAATGCAAAAATGTCTGATGAATGTCTCTGCCCCTAATGGCTTTGTAATGAGGTTTGTGTTCTGCAGAACTTAATGTTGAATAAAATGTTTATTATTTTAAAGGCTTCTGTGATTTGGTAAATGTTAAATACATTTTTTTTCTGCATAATAAAAGGTAATGTAAACTGAATGGTACCACAGGTAATAATTTAATTAAGTATTTCTCTTCTGAATGGTACCACAGGTAATAATTTCATTAAGTATTTCTCTTCTGAATGGTACCACAGGTAATAATTTAATTAAGTAATTCTCTTCTGAATGGTACCACAGGTAATAATTTAATTAAGTAATTCTCTTCTGAATGGTACCACAGGTAATAATTTCATTAAGTAATTCTCTTCGGAATGGTACCACAGGTAATAATTTCATTTAGTAATTCTCTTCTGAATGGTACCACAGGTAATAATTTCATTTAGTAATTCTCTTCTGAATGGTACCACAGGTAATAATTTCATTAAGTAATTCTCTTCGGAATGGTACCACAGGTAATAATTTCATTAAGTAATTCTCTTCGGAATGGTACCACAGGTAATAATTTCATTAAGTAATTCTCTTCGGAATGGTACCACAGGTAATAATTTCATTAAGTAATTCTCTTCGGAATGGTACCACAGGTAATAATTTCATTTAGTAATTCTCTTCAGAATGGTACCACAGGTAATAATTTCATTTAGTAATTCTCTTCGGAATGGTACCACAGGTAATAATTTCATTTAGTAATTCTCTTCTGAATGGTACCACAGGTAATAATTTCATTAATTAATTCTCTTCTGAATGGTACCACAGGTAATAATTTCATTAAGTAATTCTCTTTCCTACATTTCTTTTTAATATATCATTTGTCACAGCAGTGTGGGACTGTCAGACTGCTGGATTAGGTCAGAATACCAAAGAGACGTTCTTAATTGGATGTACAGAATCCAAGATATTTACTGGTAATCTCTTCAGTCTATTCACTTTTTATTTGTCAAAGTTATAATAAATAAACCAAATCATCTGCACTGTAAATGTTTGTCACATTGCATTTCCTTCCCATCCCAGCATAATTGTACCCTTTAAAATGGTGAACTTCCTGTAGACTCTGTTTGTTTTGCACGTGAGAAATGTATCCATTTTTACTCTAATCAATACACGGGTAATCTGGAGGTAATCTACCAAACACTGAAAGCAAATCAACCAGCCTCTATTACTGTTACTAACATGCAGCCGCGCCTCAGTAATATCGGCGTGGAAATGCACTCAGTTGAAATCACTCATGCTTGCAGGTGGAGGATCATTTTGAAACTGTAGTCGGACTGTAAACTTTGAGCTGCTGAACAAAAATGAAATATGTATGCGCAATGGTATAAAGATAATATATAATACAGTTTTTGTTTTTCTATATCAAGTGTAAACGCGCCTTGCGGCTCAGGGTTCATTTTGCACATTAAAAGACCGACCCAGACACAAGATTGAAGGTTTACAGCGCGGATGCGCTATTTTGAATAACAAAAATAAAATGAAAACAAATGCCTAGCTCTGACGAGCACTAACTAAACACGAACAGGAACGCTAAGCTGTTTACCAGCTAAAAACGAAACAAAAACCACACACGGCACAACATGTTTTTTTTTACACTACCTTTGTCCAACTATTACGGCTGTACACACGCGCACAGCAGCCCAGAACAGACTGGCTGCACCTGCATTACTTTTTTCTATAGGCTGAACCTTGACTTAAGAATTAAGAATCTTTACCTATTTGTCATGAAAATGCATACGTTGCGTGATCTGTTTTCCGTGGAGAAATCAAATTCGGCCCCGTCCACACTACATAACCAATCTCGAGAACTGTATTCAAAAACGTTTTCATTAATACAGCTCAAAACGTCCACACTGAAGTAAGGTAGCGTGGGGTAAGGGGCCCCTCTTAAGGAAAATCCCATATTTGTCATATAAACTAATGTACATTTCTCCCCTTTTCATGTTCTAAATAAACTTATATGCACCCTCCATAGCTGAGTATAAACAGGAGTCTCTAGTGATATCAAAAAAAAAAAAAAAAAACACATTTCTGAGAAAGGGGCCTTTTACCCACACATGGGGGCTTCTTACCCCACATGCCACTCCAATATATGTTCACTCAAAAACACACTTCACTCAAATGTTTTAACAATTTTGAATAATCTTTTATTAACAGCATTTTAATTCAAATAACACCAACAAGAAGGGCTCTTTTTAAATATTTCTTAGACATAGTGCTGAATTTGGTGGAAAAATACAAATAAAATCAATAACAGTATAGCTTCTGAGTGCTGCCATTGTGATACTACTGTGACTATGAATTAATAGTCTTTCATCGTCCTACCGAGATGATGTGGGAGCTACTTTTTTGAAAGAAAGTTAAAAGATACCGGTATAAAGATTTTAATCTTGGAGACTAAAATACCAAGATCAGACACTGAAATGATTGTAGCTAATAATAATAACAATAATCTAGGCTACTTAGTATTGAACAATTTATTACAATTCTGTAACTTTAACTTTGTCATTCTTCATTGTACACACTTTTTCAGTCAAACTACAACAGAAGCTAAGACTGTGTTATAGCTGCCCTTGACAAACTTACATTAGGGCCTAGCTAGAGAGTCACTGTAGAAATTTGGGAGGGCTAAATAAACTTATTTTAGTATTATGATACAAAGTGTCATATTTTCTTAAAAAAACCCCTCTTAGCTTGCAATTTACTTCATCATAGGGTAAGAGGCCTCCCATAAGCTTACTCCAAACAGTGCGGGGGCCTCTTACCCAAAAGGCAGAGGTTTTGTTTTCATTGTTTTAAGGCCTGTGCATAATTAGCACCTACATAAACACAACATTATCATGAAGCCAATAGTTCAATTCATAATTTTAATATACACCCTTGAACCTGCAGGCCTCACAGTGTTCACACCATGCAACCGAATTGAAAAAAGTATTATAATTAGTCATAAAAGTAAAAACTTTGAGAAACTCTCACATGTGGTTTTCTGTTAAGCTGCAAAAACTGGTAGCAGGTGTGTCTAGAGGGCAGCAATCACCTCAACTGATTATAGCTGATTACATCATTTCCTGTTAGCACCAGGACAAAAAGGCCTCTTACCGCACCCTACCCTACCGTTTCATGTTTTACCGGGCTTAATGCGTTCACACACTATTAAACTAGTTCGGTTACAGTTCCTAGCAGTGGAAATTAATACGATAATATCCCACCATGCACTGTATTTGATTTTAAAATAATGTGTTTATGCTTCATATTAATAAAGGTGAATATTGTTAAAAGAAATAAAACAAGTATTTTGGAAAAAAGTAAAATGCGAACACACAAGTAGGGCTTTATTTTTAAACAAATTGAGCTGATTCTGTTTTCATAATTAAACTCAGAAAAAAGCTGTTAATTACTAAACAATCTTTGTTTTTACCTTCATAGTTTACCTGAGCCTAATTCTGGCCCCCTTAATTACATGAATTGTTCATCCCCGATCCTACTTTTAACTCGCATTTCATTTTTGCAGTCGCCTAATTTAACGCTGTGCTTTTGTTATTTCCCCCACTGTTTAACAGAGATGTCCTCAGATTATTATTTGCAAGCATAAAAATGATTAATTGAATACCCATTGTGGAGTGTACACTGGTAGCAAGCATTCTGGGATATTGGAGGATACACAAAATGTAGTTCGGTATTACAACGTCCACACTGATAAACCGCACTACCTCATGCGATTTAATTTAGAACCAGACTCGAGAAGGTATTAAACGCTGCGTAGTGTGGACGCAAACCATATTTAGCACTTTTAAGCTAGTTTAAAGGCAGGGCCTTAGTCTTTCTGCGCCTTGCTATTGAATAGGCACCAGTAAAAAAAAAAAAAAAAAAATCAGTGTCCGATTTCCTATGTGCCACTTCTGATCGTACATTCTGAATTGACGTCTCCGGCACCTTTTGAATAAGATCAAATTTTTTTATTATTTAACTCAAAGAATGAATATCTTTATTGAAAAATAAAAATAAATCCTATAAGGCCGTTTTCTTTTAATGTCCTACTTTTTAACATCCCTAAAATTGTAGGCCTTTTCCCTCACGAACAAGTGCCTCAGAGTCACACGTGTGCATTTTGTCTCCTTCAGTGCAAGCTTCACGTGCCCAAATATAGTTGAGCTAATGTTGTCTGGAGTTGACTGTCAGAACAATTCAATGCTGTACAGCAACTTAGCTACAAGCAAACTCTCTAATCTTATACCATTATTTTCCATAGTGATAATAAGAAGTGGTGTGGGCATCAGTTGTATGACTGATAGAGATTATTTATATGAGAGTGGGATAATAACCAGGTGATAGTGTAGAGAGAATACGTGTTTATATACCTAATGAAGATCATTCATTAATATGGGTAATGGTTTTACTTTAATGAGCACTCAGTTACAAAACGTCTCCCAGCCGAGTTCAAGATCACATAGACAATACAACACCGTTCTCTCTTTAATGAATTTCAGCAAAAAGGAAAACACAAAACAGAAAAGAAAATGAGTATCAATACAACACAAGTCAGTATAATAATCTCAGCAGCAATAACATTCAGATAATATCTCAGCTTCAGTGTAAATATAAATTACATGTAAAAGCAAGCATTCCTCAAGTGTCTAGAATTTGTCTTTGTATAAGAACTAAGAAGTGACCAGATTAAATACTATGAATATACAAGCAGGGTAACAGTTTGTGTGAATATGTCAGTAAATATTTCAAACGAAATCAAGTTCAATTCTAATCGGATATTATGAAATCACTTAATTCGTTATCAAAACAGCTGTTTATATATATATATATATATATATATATATATATATAAATATGAGAGAGAGAGAGAGAGAGAGAGAGAGAGAGAGAGAGATTAAAAATCACAACTACAATACCCATTGATTTATTCTTAAGAACCTGTCATTCAGTTTCATAGATCACTTTGTTATTATTCTAGCTGTTTATTGCTAATTAATTTTCATGAAAGATGAAAACTAATGTTATAAAGCAAAGCATGACACACCCCTTTCACACAAGTGTAGTTTCTGTGTAGTTTCTGTGGCTGAAGAGTCCAGTGTGAGGGGTCAGTAGCTGTAGTAAGGTCTAGCAGATGTAGTAAGGCAGGGTCGCAGTATCAAAGGGTCTCTCAGTGGCTCAGGGCGCACAGTTGAAAGGGCTGGGGGCCGGAGGTGAGGCCAGGGGTGGGTGTGAGGTCCAGTTGCTCAGGGCTGACCTCCTGGGGCGGGCGGAAGTGAAACTTCTGCAGGAGCATGGTGAAGAAGAGGAAGAGCTCCATCTTGGCAAGGGTCTCTCCAAGACACACCCTCCGACCTGGGGGGGGGGGGGGGGGGGGGTCAGAGGATTACGACTCATACTGCAACACTCACACACTACACTACACTACACAACACACACACAGACTTCAGGATTAGTAAAGTAGCTGTAAAACAGTAACATTCTGATTTGTATCCCGCAAATGGAAGAATCTAATGAGATTGTCTTCTTGCTTTCAATAATTAAACTTTCGGTATCGCATATATTGTATAAGTAGAATAATATGCACCTGCATGTCTTCAGCTGAATCTGAAGGCTTTGTAGTGATTGTTACCTGTTCTATATTCCATTAGGAAACTGGTTGCTGATTGCACCTCTATTGATAGCAGTTCCCTTTGCAGTTAAAATGCCGGGGTGGAGGGGGGTTAGCCCCAATCCTGTCTAACCTGGTCCCTGCTCCTCTCTGACACACTGACCTGCTGAGAAGGGCATGAAGGCGTCTCTCTTGACAAACTTGCCCTGCACATCCAGGAAGTGGTTGGGGTTGAACTGGTGAGGGGTCTCCCACTGTGTCTTATCAGAGAGCACAGAGGAGAGCAGCGGGATCACCGGGGTACCCTGGGACACAGACAGACACACATTTACAGAAAGGTAAAATACCAAAGCTAATCTAATATAATGAGACAGGGCTGTACTGTCAGCTATACCAATGAGGCTATAATTTCTAAACGGTTCATCCGATATGGATGAAAATATCCTCAAATTAAAGCTGACAGTCTGCACTTTAACCCCATAGTCAGTCGACGATTCCTCCTCTAAGAATGAACCCATTCTACTTATGAATAAGCCTCTTCAAAAAGCAGAACACACTGCCTCCCCATTCTATCTCGATCCTTGAAGCTATCACTTGATCTACAAAAAAGGAGGTGAGGGCTCAGAGTTCTGTCTGAATCTTAGTTTTATTTTATTTTCAAAAAACACAATTTGAAACAGATCACAGATTTGCCAATTTAAATACTGCTTATGATAATACAAATAATAAAACTTAAGATAGATTGATAATACTTCTACTACTACTACTACTACTACTAATAATAATAATAATAATAATAATTAAAGAGGCTTGCTGGTTTGAGATGGAAATGGCAGAGGGTTAGGGTTAGGGTTAGGGTTACAAAGAGGCTTGCTGGTTTGAGCGCCTTACTAAATTCACAATAGTCAAACAGTGAAATACAGGGTGCATTGTATCATATGAGGATTGCTTGAAGTTGGACATGGAGGAACTGCAATGCCCTCAAACAGTGTCTTTGCTGGTTTATTAGTCTGTATGTTTTCCATTTGAACAGGAATTTGCATGATGAAGGTGTGGACCGGAACAGCCCTATACACTCTGTCTGTCTCACCTTGGGTATCCTGTACCCCCGGAAGGTGGTGTCCCCTGTGGTCTCATGCAGCAGGTTCATGGGCACCACGTTGCCCACTCTCTGGATCTCGTGCAGCACGGCGTCCATGTAGGGCATGCTCTTCCTGTCCTCGGCCTGTGGGGGGCACTCCCTCCCAATCACACTCTCAATCTCCTCCTGGACTTTGTCTGTTAACAGGGAGGATTTACAAACACACTGCAATTACTGATATGAAGAGGTGTATCTGACTGAGAGAGACCCAGGAACACACTGCAATTACTGATATGAAGAGGCGTATCTGATTGAGAGAGACCCAGGAACACACTGCAATTACTGATATGAAGAGGTGTATCCGATTGAGAGGACCTAGGAACACACTGCAATTACTGATATGAAGAGGTGTATCTGATTGAGAGAGACCCAGGAACACACTGCAATTACTGATATGAAGAGGTTTGTGATTGAGAGAGACCCAGGACTGAATGGCAGGCAGGGGGTGTTCAGGTCAGGATTCATTCAGTCAATCAGTCACACACTCTCCCTGAAAGTAGGGGTACCCCCTCGCTCACCCTGAATGTGGGGGTACTTCATCATGAGCAGCAGCCCCCAGCGCAGTGTGGTAGAGGTGGTCTCAGTCCCTGCAGCAAACAGGTTCCCCGCTGTGACGGCCATGTTATCCTCGTGGAAATACTTGTTGGAGTTTCTGGCCTCCTGTAAAACAATGAAGGGCATCAGTGACAACTCCTTTCCAAGGTAATCCATCTACAACTTCAAACACTCAGTGCTAAACTGTGCAGGTAAATCTACAACAACGACATTGTAACAAAGCACCTTCACAAAACTACTGTTAGAAACACAGGCCAAAACAGAAAAAACAACCTACACTAATAAAATGAATACACACAGTGCTACTGCCCTCCTCTAACCCTAACCCTAACCCTAACCCTAACACAATGAATACACACAGGTCTAAACAGTGCTACTGCCCTCCTCTAACCCTAACACAATGAATACACACAGGTCTAAACAGTGCAACTGCCCTCCTCTGTGTTTCGAAAGCAGTGCCTGGGATATTGCACTTCTGAAAAGCTTGGTGGGTTTGACAAAATCCTGGCGGTGGACAAATATACTGCAGTTTGCATTCTTTAACTGTTACCAAGCAATAGACAAAAAGAAACCATCTATTGCAGGGGCAGTGCTATCAATATGTTTGACATACAGGTAGAAACTTGTAATATCAATAAAAATGATCAGCAGAGTTACTGGAGTTCAACATTAACCTGAAAAAGTGAGCATTAAAACACTGAATTTGTAAAATACGTTTAGCACAGTATTGCTGCTATTTTACCATGCTTCTCCCATGGTTATGCTGTGCATTATCATAATTTACCCTGGTTTGCCATGTTTATTAATATGCTTTACCATACCTTGCTATTCTTTACAGTGCTTCCCTATGCTTTACCATGCTATATTACACTTTGCTCTGCTTTTACTATAGGAACCCCTTATAAGGGCAGCATTGCTTACAGTAGTGTTGGTCACTGTGCAATCTGTACTGTATATGTAGATGGTAACACACACTGCAGTGTCCATGCTATAGTGTGCTACTTTCTATATCTGAACTGTTCAGTTCTGTACAGCACCTTGTAAACTCTCTAGTCTTGATAATGATCAAAGTGATATTATCAGGAGTGAGTCCTCATTCACTCCCATTATATTCTGACCATTAACAGGAGTGATAATGAGTTGGTTTCACTGTGTGAAGGCTTTTCCACTAGATATGCAGTAAAACTGCACTTTTAATGCACTAAGGCCACACTGCTGGTCCCTGATAGAGGCTCTGCTGTGCTGATATTACCTCTTCTCTCTGCCTGGAGATGAACGTGTCGATGAAGCTCCTCAGGTCATTGCTGTCCACACTGTCTTTACGATCCTTATATGCATTTCTAAAGTACCCCTGGAACATTGTTCCGTTTGTATGAGCCTTCTTGTGATCAGACAGGAAGAAGCCCAGGAAAGGAAACATGTTATACAGCTGAAAGACAAGGAGGAAGAGGGGGAGTTTAATGGTGAAAATGGCTGTAATGATCCTCCATTAAAGGATTACTGTATTACTCTACACAATGTCACATTGAAATAAAAAAAAAAGATCTGGGCCTAGTTTTATCATTCGTGCGTGAATAAATTACTATACTTGTTCATTCACATAAAGAATTGACACACGCATAATTAAATCCTTTCTAAGTAAAGTTGTTTGCATGTGAGACGGACATCAGATATAACCTGCACATGAATTGAGTGGTACTGTTTTCTATTCACAATTAAATTAATTAACTCTTGGTGCTTTAATTGCTACATGAGTGCAGTCCATAGCACTTGGATTGGGGAACCCAGCAATTGAATGGAAATTATTATTATTATTTTTGTATTGTACTGATTGCAGCTTTATAAATCAGACCTGAATGCAGCAGACACTAGCAGCACTGATCAAATTGAGCAGGAGGTCTAATCACTACACTGTACCTGTGTCTTGGGGCTCACACTCAGCCTGACGTTCTCGTTCACAGTTCTTTGCAGATTCAGGAACTGTGCATCGCTGTAGTCGAAGCGGTCTCCTAACATGATGGAGCAGATGATGTTGGAGACAGCAGAGCTGATGATGATTTGCGGGTCAAAGGGTTTTCCTTAGAGTGGGGGAACAAGAAAAGACCATCTGTAACTTCAAAAGCTTAATAAGAATCATAAGATAAAACTATAAGAAACAAAAGAAAGTTTTTTTATGGCACTACAAAAGCAGTAGCCGAAACATAGCCTACTTTCTTCAGAGGAGGGCACTAGCTGAAAAGTTAGTGTGCTTGACTTTCTTACAGTTTTACTTTAAAATAAGAAAAGACACAAAAGAGCAGAGCAGAATGTGAACCTACTTTCTATGCAATGATTTTAAATAACAAATTACTAGCAACTAGAGATGTGCTAAACAGAAGGAAGTGTCTCAGAAGAGGTGGATATGAAAACACAGACCGGACACTGATTTGTCAAAACTTTAAGAGGCTTGGGGGGAAACACACAGCTGCAGAATCTGGGTCTGGTCTGTGTTTTGTGCCCATTGAGGGTCAACCCTATATTATCTCTGCTCTTGGTTTGGTCATCACCTTTGTGGGACTGGAAGACCTCCACCAGTCTCTGGGACTCCTCGATGATCCGGTCCTCAATGGTTCTCTTCCCCATCCCAAAGTCCCGCAGAGTGGAGAGGGTGAATCGACGCATCACCTTCCAGGACTCCCCCTTACCGAAGAGAACTCCTGCAGGAAACATGAACACAGCGCCATTGCTACAGTGATACAACGTTCCCACCATGAAGCCAACCTGAAACTCAAACTCATTCCGGTATCAACCTGGAGCTGCCTGCAGCCTGGTCCAAGACTACAATATATAACCTGATCTTATTACACAGAGATCAATGATCACCTATCATACATACTAGACTACTGGTCCCTCTGCAACATTCTGCCTGTAGTGGATGTAAGACATACAGCAGTAAGAACCACCACATAAAACAATGAGGTATTTCCTACATCCTCTAGGGGCAGAGTGTGGCAGGGGGACAGGTTAATAATTACACTCTGGTGGACCAGCTTTGGTGCTTTAACATTCAACAAAATGATACAAAGTGAATCTAAACAAGAAAAATGCTTTAGTTAAGAGAATTGATGGAGAGTGAGCTTGAACAGGAGAAGCCCCCACCCCCCCATGGACCTGAGTGTCAAATGATGTCAAACGCCTAATGCACCACTTCAATTGAAACGACTGAAGAAACCACAGCCTGGATGATTGGTGCTCTCCACAGAGGCTAAACTGAAAGCACTAATCAACACAAAGCTGTTTGTTTCAATTGGAATAGTAAATTAGCGCAATCAACACCATTGACTGGCACCTGTAAACCAGACATTCCTGCTGCAGTTCTGGATGAAGGGACTCTGGAGGCATGTCTCTTACCATTCCCGCCTCTAGAGCTAGTGTTTGTGGTGTGCGTCTGGCCTCTCTCTGAGAAGTCGTCTGCTTGGGTTACTAGAGCCTCCTTGACCGCCTCATAGCCTGTCAAAACCACGTACTTCTTGGGACCCATGTGGAAGGTGAACACATTGCCGTACGTCTCCGAGAGCTGGAGAGAGAAGAGGAGGAGTAATGTTTCTCATTCAAGCATTAGCAGGGAAGTTTGTCTACTTGTTACAACTTCACATTTAAGTGGCACCACCAACTTTAAGAAAATGTGTGCGGTGCACTACCAACATTTTTGTGCTGCTCTAAAACTCTTCCTTTGTTTGGATGCTGCGCTGCCTAAAGGTTTGTAAAGCGCTTGTAAGATATCTTCCCGTCGTTCCAGTGAGGATGACACGGATTTTCCTCTCTGCCAGCCCGTTGCTCTCATGTTAGTCATGTGTGTGCTGCTCAGAATCTCCTTTGGCTAGAGCTACGAATTCTTGTGTTTTTCTGAAGTCAGCAGCTGGTACGAGCCGGGAGGCAGAAGTGCCTTCAGTTTTTATAATTTTGTGTTTGATCCATCATGAAACAATTGCCAGGGAGCCAAGCAATTTAAAAATGTATTCTGCATTAGCATTTTGTGACATTTGCATTATATTTATCAGTATCAATTTATCAATGTGACATTTTGAATTCTAACATGAAACACTGTACTACTATTATGGCTTCCAGTAGACTTTTGCGGTATCATTTTGTAGTTTCTTTGAATCCTAAATTATGTTCATAAAGTTTTTTGGTTTTTTTTAAATAATGGCTCCATCCTTAAGTTCTAGGTGATGTAAAACTTTTGGTCACAGCTGTATGTTACTACAGTATAGGCTAGCTTACTGTTGTGTAGTTTGGAAATTTGACATATGAACTTTCGTAAATAAATATATATTATCGCGAGCTATGTTGGTTCTCATGAAAGAAGATGCAGGAATCCAGGGAAAAGAACGCTTTTTATTAAACATGAACTGGCAGGCAAAACAGCACTCAGCAACATCAACAGCAACACCACAAGGCTTACAGCACTACTTATATACAACATGAGTGGGCCTGGTTGTAACCCCTACTTCCAAACGGCAGGCTGGCACCATGCTAGCTGAGGGTCCCAAGGTGGGCTGGCACCATGCCAGCTGAGGTGAAGGTCATGGCGGTCCCTCAGCGCTGTCTGGACCGTTACAATATTTTTAAGGGTCTGGGCTGCAGTCCGAGTTCTAGGTCAAAAGTGTGGGTCCGAATCCGAGCCCAGTCCATGTTTTCTACCTACCTAGAAGCAAGTATTAGTTTTTACTGTCCCGCTAATGTTGGACCAGTTCCCTGCGGTGAAGAGAGGTGAATACAGACTGACAATTTTGAGAGTCAAAGGTTATTGTGTGAAAAACACTATTATCCACATACTGCATTAAAGTTTTACTTTGTGTTTGAAGTTCTATATTGATTTACAAACCCCATGGTAGGTCTAAGGTCCTTGCTAAGATTTTTAACTGAGAAGCTCCAGTGCAAGTCATTGATTTTCTATTGCAGGACACAGAAGCTGTTAAAGGAGGACTAACCATGGTTTTACAATCTGTTCTCTTGCTTCTTATTCCCATTAGCTCCAGTTCATGTATTCTTGTAGTGACGATCTTTTGACTTTCATATTTTATTATAGTTTTTATATGAATTTGGTATATGGGTCACTCCATGGATGTGATTTAGATGTTCTTCTACAGTGTTGTCTTTGAGATATCTACATAATGTCTGCAAGCAAAGATCTTCATAATCAAATGGGGGACACTCAGTGTTTATGTCTATTTACATGAAGAAAAATCGTACCCACTGAAAACCGTGGGAGAAACAGGACGTAGTACTGTGGACACGCTTCCCGTGGTTTTGGCTCCTAGTCCCCCATACATACCCTTAATAATGATATCTGACATAGATTCATTGCAGCATATAAAGAAATAAAGCTAATCACAAGTCAAGGCTCCTAGTCCCCCTGTACCTAAAAACACCAGCAGGGAGGTACACCAGGAGGTGCACCATGTGGTCCAAAGCCTTCACAGCTTATTACAAAGGTTTCATTTGTGCAATCTAAACGGTGGAGTCTGGAGATGCAACAACATGGCTTAGTTGCTGATTAACTGCTGTTCATGCTTAACGAAATGGACATGTTGTTTCAGGTAACACATTAATAGAGCCTGTACAGTCCATTACTGTAAGTGCGTGTGTGCAGAACCCACAGCGCAGGACAATGGGGAGCGCTTACTCAGCACTTGAACAGGATGAGGTAGGGTTAGGGTTAGGGATGGAAAAACAGCAAATCCATCTTGATGCAATGTCTAAGAGCTTCCATACAGCTCACACTGATGTGTGAATGATGTCAGTGTGTGGAACTATACCCTGAATAATATATTATTATTATTATTATTTTATTTCTTAGCAGACGCCCTTATCCAGTGCGACTTACAATTGTTACAAGATATCACATTATTTTAACATACAATTACATTATTTTTTACACATTATTATAATATTATAATATCTGAAATAGATTTTCATTGTAGCATATAATGAAATAAAGTTAATCACGTCAATAGTCTTCAAGAATGTAATTGATGATGTTTATTAAAGAGAGGACACGGAGCGGAGGATCTGGGCTGCACAGGAGAGAAGAAAGGAGAGAGCCGTGCAGGAACACTGTAGAAGCAGGACCTGTGTTGAATGAATTGTGAGTAATAAGAAGGTGGCACTGAGTCAAGAAACTGCACAGACACAAGGCTGTGGGGACCCTTACTGAGTGCAGAGAGGCTCAGCTGCAGTAGAAGCACCGGCGACAGTGCTCGTGTAGGTCTGGCTCTGGATTACAGATACATTATTGTGAAGACAGCACCATAAACGTTGCTTTAATTCAGGCCTGTGCCCAGGGGAGCTGCGGAAGGCTTGTCATTTGTTTGTTTTCTAGTTGTTCATTTGTTCGAGTGAATCTGTGCCAGAACTAGTGCTGGGACAAACACGCAGCTGGAAATGCATTCCATACCAAAAATGCCCATGTTTGTATTCGTTCATATAACAGAATTATAAATGACTAAACGATATCCTAAAGAAAGAAATAAATGCATAAATGCTGTCCGAATAACTAACACACTGTACAGAAGAGTGCGTCTCTGGTTTCTTTAACGGGTCATTTGATGGGTCGTACCAGGGCTATTATAATCCTTGAGGAGTTTTTATTCTAATTCAAAATTAACGAATATTTACCACTGCATTTACCGGTTCATTTTGTATTTTTGTTCCATACTTCTCTATTTTGGTGTGCTAGCCTATGCTTTCACTGTACTTCACTACACAATTCTATGCTTTTACCATTCTAACAATTGTCTAAAGGAATTGCTATATTACACATTCATATTTCAGATCAGATTTGGGCATGATTTTCCTCCTCCTGCCTGCATGTTAGATTTATTTTCAGATGTTATTGGCACTAAGACAGCTGATTTCACTGCTGAGTAGCTGCACAAAACACTTCTTTAAATACAACTACCAATTCCCTTCTAAATGAAGGCCATTAAAATAGAATTCAAGAAATACTAAAAGAAACCCAACGCCAAACCTGTCCATGCATTTAAAAACCTACCCAAACTACCCACTTCAATCCTGATCTTAATGCCCTGCCTGGTCCCCAGTGCCACTCACCTTACTCAGCGTTTTGTACGGCCGGTGCAGGTCCAAAATGTTCAGGTTCCCAATAACAGGTAGAGCCGGCGGGCCGGGGGGGAAGTTGTAATTAGACGACTTGGAGGATTTCGAGTAAAAGTATAAAAATATAAAAGCAGTTAAAACTAAAGCCAGAGACACCGTGGCGGTGTGTGCTAGGACCAGGCTAATCAGAGACATGTTTGTCAGGAACACGGACACCTCCGCTCTCTGTTCATTAGCTCAGCGTTCAGAATAACGCTCCTGGGTTTGGGCAGTGTTTAAATAGAGCAGGCACAGTGGGCGTGGCTTCAGACGGAATTCCTCAGGTTCTTGCCAAGCAAAGTAAAGGTTCCATTCCAAAAAACGGTCCTGTGTCATACCTGGGTTTGGGCAGTGTTTAAATTAGGTATGACTGGTTTTGAT
Source organism: Acipenser ruthenus (assembly GCF_902713425.1). Lineage (NCBI taxonomy): Eukaryota > Metazoa > Chordata > Actinopteri > Acipenseriformes > Acipenseridae > Acipenser > Acipenser ruthenus. Next base: position 9,087,524 of record NC_081213.1, read on the forward strand.
TTTTTCATGGTTTTGATTTGTCCATGTCTGTCACATGAATATGTCGTCACACGAGTGGAAAAGCTTGCAGGCATTTTTAACATTGTGATCAGAGAGACAGAGTGATCTGCATTCCACAACCTTTCCATTAAAATATAATGTGGTATTATGCTGTACTGATATAACAAACTATGGGCGATTACTTTATATGAATTATCATGTTATGTGTAGCACCCACAAGATTTAAGTAAAGTACTTACGTGTTTAAACCTGTGTGATATCTGGAAAATGCCTGTTTTTTTTGTGTAAACTAAAGTACTGTAGTTTGGGAGGCAGCCTGTTGGTGGCGCCATTCGAGAGAGACTGATATAGATCTGCATTGTTACTTGTTCTTCAGAATGTCACTGACCACTGAAGCAGCAACGCTGACTTTGTCTCTCTTAACTGATATATTCAGCTTAGTATTTGAGAGGTTTATTATGTTCTTATAAGGCAATAACTTTGTTAGGACGATATATATATATTAAATGCTGTGTAACCGGGGATATCTCTCTCTCTCAGGACTACATGTCCACGTGTTTAATGTGCGACTTGAATTAGAAATAATTCAAATAATATTGTATAAATTGTTATCAAAAATGAAAACTAAATGTTTGTCTCTGAAATGTACTAATGCAACACAATGTTTCTTTCTGTAACTACGCGTTTTATTTTAAATTGTGAAATTAAAGAGAATGTCACTGACCACTGAAGCAGCAACACTGTCTCTCTTAACTGATATATTCAGAAAAAAATATAAATCTGCCACGGGACTCGACGACGATACCGAGGACCTGTAACATGTAAGAATTGCACGAATGTAAGAATTGGCTTTCTGTGGTGGTGTACTTTTTATTCTTTCAAGTAGCATATATCTATAATCGTTTTTGGGATATATTTTAATATAAAATGTATACACTATTGCAGTTTTGTTAGAGGATACATTAGTTTATCTCTAATGTAATCATAGTTTTACATATAGACTGCCCCTGTTTTCATTTACGTCTCAAATTCTGGGCCGCTTTGCTTTTCACATAATGTCCCAAATTCTGGGCCGATTTGGTTTTTAGATAACGTCGCAAATTCTGGGCCGCCTTGGTTTTTAGATAACGTCCCAAATTCTGGGCTTCTTTGAATTTTTGAATTCAGCCCAGTTTTGGGGACTCAGCTGACAGCCGAGTTTCTAAGTCATCCATGCACAGTTTACCATAACTGGATCGTGAATTCATTTGAGAGTAACCCTTAGTACATGAATCAAAGTTAATGTATTTTTTACTCTAGATGAAGGCCGTTTATTTTGACAATAAATAATCACAAAATAAAATCATAAAGTGAGGGAAAGGAGACTGGGAGTCGAAAGTGAAACTAAATGATTGTAGTAATTTTTCTTTTACCCTACCCTTCCCAGTCTTTTCCCCGCCCCTCTTTTGCGCAAAACCTGCACTCCGATTCCCCTCCACACACGTGTACCACCATGCAACCCCGGCACGCACACACCACCATGCAACCCCTGCACGCATACACACCACCATGCAACCCCTGCATGCACACACCACCATGCAACCCCTGCACGCATACACACCACCATGCAACCCCTGCACACATACACCCACCATGCAACCCCTGCACGCACACACACACCACCATGCAACCCCTACTTGTATACACCCACCATGCAACCCCTGCACGCATACACCCACCGTAGCAATTCTTTGCAAAATATATTTTCGGGTATTCAGCCCTATTCATGTCTATGGCAGTGTTAAAAAACACATTTTCAGTCATATTTCTCGAACCAGAGCACCTACAACCACCGTTCGAAGGGTTCTAGACCAGCCTGAATGTAACATGCCCAGTTTCGTAGCAATTCTTTATAAAAAATATTTTCAGGGCGTTCAGCCTCATTCATGTCTATGGCAGGGTTGAAAAACACATTTCAGGCATATCTCTCGAACCCGAGCACGTAGAACCACCATTCAAAGTGATATAGACTCAGGGGAGCACCCCAAACCAGCCCCTAAATAGGTGTGGTGGTTCACCCAAAAACTCATGTCATGATGAAAAAATTCACTTTGCCAAGCCGTCCTGGCATCTGAACCATGAAAATGGTGACTCCTTGTGCATGGGGCCCCGCATTTTCAGCATGATGGCATGTCAAGGTTGTATTTCCAATAGCTTTTGAGCTCCAGGTTGGCAAAAAAAGTCTAAACTGGTGTCCTTTCTAGCTGGGGACACGTCGCTTGGAGGGATCGTCAGGGGCCCCGAGGTGGACCTCCGTACCGATTTTCAAGTCTCGGGGACCCCCGGAACCCGAGATACAGCACCCTGAATAATGTCTATCCCATCTGGCGGTGGGGTGGCGTATGAACCCGTGGCTGATGTCTTTCTTCAGCTAAGACTCTTGTGCATGCAAAGAGTGCCCTTCTGAGTTCGTTGGCCCAGGGGTCATGGAGATATGGGTACGATAAGAGACCACCCCCTTCCCTATGGCAAATCCCATTATAAAAACACCATTGGGGTAAGGCTCGACCAATGGAGGTCGTAGGTCGTACGAACTCGGAGGAACCCATTTTCTTTAGCTAAGACTGTTGTGCATCTAAAGAATCTAAAGAGAGTACTAGCGAGTATGTTGGCCTAGGATTTGTGGACTCATGGGGTATGACAGGAGGACCCCCCCCCCCCCCCGACCACGATTTCCTATAGCAAAATACATACAAAAGATGTCCATTATATATAAGACCTGAAATGTGCACATTTTGTAGTGTATTTATGCAACAGAAGCACCAATTTAAGTCCATTCCAAGTGTTTTGTGATCACAGTATCAGCTTGAGTGTATCGGAGCATAGTTTTGCACCAAAAGCGAGCAGAGACGAAAAAAGCACTATATACCCTATTCTTTAAAATATCACTTTGAAGTGCAAATTTGAGGAACGCAACCACTTAGCAACTTGCAAATTGGTACTGCAATTTAAAGACTTGTAGTGTCAGACTGGTAGTCCCTAACTGATTCAAGTGTTTTTGGAATGATTCTTGCAAAGACTAATTTTTAAGAAAAAAGAGAGATTGACAAACAGCATTTTGCTTTATATGCAGAAACGGGCAACTACAAGAGGGTGTCAAACAAGCTGTAAATGTCCTAGGAGGCTACACAGTACCTCTGGGTATGAATCCAGATGCTCGCAGTACCTGTTCTTAGAGGTCCGAAACCACTGTATCGCTGTATAACTGTATACCCTATAAATATCACTTTTTATTGTGTATTTGAGGAACACAGTCTATATGTACAGCAGTTCTGAAAAACCCCTACGCCTCACTATATAATGATGGACATTACATAAGCAAATGAGATGTCCTTTTTTGTTTGGTATCCTAAATGTTTTCTGGGAGAGTTAAAAATACATTAACTTTGATTCAGTACTAAGGGTGACTCTTAAGTGAATTAACGGTCCAGTTTATGGTAAACTGTGCATGCATGATTTAGAAACTCGGCTGTCAGCTAAGCAGAATATCTCAAAAACTGGCCTGAATTCCTGGGGTACCGAGCTGCCTTCACACATATTACACAATATTCTAGTTAAGGGGGGAAAATCAAAGGGCTTGGTGACCACACTTTTTACCCTCCTTCTCCAGGCATCATACAAACCTTTGGTGATTAATACTGTTTGGAAAAGGGACTTATCCTTTGTAGATAAAGAAATATCTTGAGTCACAGTATGGAATAATTTAAGGACAGCTTCTGAGAATCCTAATCATCAGCTTATCCACTTCAACTTTCTTCATAGAACATACTTAACCCCTTGCAAAAGATGTCATATGAAACTGGCCCGTACTCCCCTCTGTATGCTCTGTCCCCAGGGTACCGTAGGTACATTCTTACATATGGTCTGGGAATGTCCTGATGTGCTTCTGTTCTGGAAGCAGGTCTCTACAACCCTATCTGTTATTCTTGATAGTGAGATTCCTTGTTCACCTAAAATATTATTATTAGATGATGACTCTTCACTTGATCTTTCTGTTAATCAAAAACGGATCTGGGTAGCCGGCATCACTGCCCTTCGTTGGCAGCCCCCCCACTCCCTTCCCTGGCGTCAATGGATTCTCTCTTTCCTGGACATTGTTCATTTGGAGCTTTCCACCGCTCTGATCCATGGGGCCGGGGAGGGGACTGTGCGGGCCTGGGAGTCGGCTTCAGACTTTATCAAGACCTTCCTGGACAGACCTTCACCTGTTATTGACTGAATTCTGCTTCTAGGGTCCTTCTTGGGGTGGGCGGGGCAGGTTGGATGGGGTGGGAGTTGCCATCGGGGGGGGGGGGAGGGGGGGTCTAATTGTTTTGTGCATTGTATTGTTTTCTTTAATTAAATAAATAAAAAAATTGATCACAAAAAAAAAACTGGCCTGAATTGGAAAATGCAGAATTTGGGACGTTATCTAAAAACCAAAGTGGCCCAGAATTTGGGATGTTATCTGCAAACCAAATCGGCCCAGAATTTGGGACATTATCTAAAAACCAAAGCGGCCCAGAATTTGGGACGTTATCTGAAAAGCAAAGCGAGCCAGAATTTGGGACGTGAATGAAAACATGGGCAGTCTATATGTACAACTGTGATTACATTTGATCTAAACTAACACATCCTCTAACAAAACTGTAATAGTGTGGAAGGCATATATTTGATATTAAAATAGATTGCGTAAACGATTATAGATATATGCTAAAAAGTACACCATTACAGAAAGCCAATTCTTACTTTCATGCATAACATGATAATTCATATAAAGTAATTGCCCATAGTTTGTTATATCAGTACAGCGTAATACCACATTATATTTTAATGGTAAGGTTGTGGAAAGCAGATCACTCTCTCTCTCTCTGATCACAATGTTAAAAATGCCTGCAAGCTTTTCCACTCGTGTGACGACATATTCATGTGACAGACATGGACCAATCAAAACGCGAGACTGTTATGCGGTTCCAGCCCAAAAACCGGGCCTGTGTCATACCTCGTTTAAATAGAGCAGCACACACAGTGGGCGTGGCTTCAGAAGGACTTCATCAAGGTAAAGGTTGTTGATTTTTTGGAATGATTTGCAGCATTATAATATTCTGAGAATGTTGGGTAAACGTAAGATTTTTTGCTGTTCTGCTTTTCAAACCCTTATGACATGGAGCAGGATATTATTATATACCTAATGCATCTAGGAATAATGTGTTGGTAAATACCATATTCATAAAATGAAATGGTTAGAAAATAAAACACATTTTATTATGTTTAAAAAAGAAATGCAGAGATACATCGACACCTTCAATTGCTTAAATAAAAAAGCAAAAAATACATGATATCGTTAATGTATTTACAAAATAATACAGTTCAGTTATAATACCCTGGGTATGCTTGTATAGTTAACGTAATGTACAGAGCTTGTAATAATACAGTTGAGTTATAATACCCTGGGAATGCTTGTATAGTTAATGTAATGCACGGAGCTTGTAATAATACAGTTGAGTTACAATACCCTGGGAATGCTTGTATAGTTAATGTAATGTACGGAGCTTGTAATAATACAGTTGAGTTATAATACCCTGGGAATGCTTGTATAGTTAATGTAATGCACGGAGCTTGTAATAATACAGTTGAGTTACAATACCCTGGGAATGCTTGTATAGTTAATGTAATGCACGGAGCTTGTAATAATACAGTTGAGTTATAATACCCTGGGAATGCTTGTATAGTTAATGTAATGCACGGAGCTTGTAATAATACAGTTGAATTATAATATCCTGGGAATGCATGGCTAATTACAGACATGTTTGTCAGGAACACAAACACCTCGGCTCGCTGTTAATTAGCTCAGCGTGCAGAATAACGCCCCTGGGTATGAGCAGTGTTTAAGTAGAGCAGGCACAGTGGGCGTGGCTTTAGAAGTACATCATCAGGTTCCAAGGTAAAGGTTATTGACTGATGTTTCCAAATGCTACTTGCCATTTCAGCAAGACTGATACACCTTCAGTGTGTTAAATATGGAGTATGCTCTACCTGTGCTTTTAAGTTCTGTTTAAAAGCCTGTTCGGGTTGTCATCATTGTAATCTTTTAAATAGCCGCAGTTTACCTGCTGTAGGCTTTGTTGTTTAGGAATTGCTTGGTAAAATCACATAATGGGATATTTCTATAAATACAGTTTATTATAAAATAAATGAGTTTATTTTTCTTTAATCCTAAAGCTGTTCCTATAGGTGTTGAATATCCAAATGAAATGTATAGAGGTGTCCATGTTATTATGCAGAAATCTATAGGAATGCCTGTATTATTCTACAGAAGTGTCTTTACATTGTCTTCTATAGAAGTCTCTAGGAATTCTGTATTATTTTACTGATGAATCCATGGAGATATGTGTATTTTTTGTACAGATATATTGAACAGTCTTTATTATTCTAGAAATGTACAGGCTTGTCTATGTATTGAACTTCAGTACATCATAGCTAGCCTACTAGGGTTAACCCTAAAAAACACTTTACCGGGCTTACAGTCATTTTGCAGTTTCCCCATGTTTATACTATGCATTTGTTATGATTTGCCATGTTTTTAAAATATGCTTTACCATGCTTTCACTATGCTTTTAAAATGAGATTGAAACCTGTTAATCAGTTGTGACAGAAACTGGGAATCTAGGAAGTAAAGCTATCCTCCAGCGAGTGCTGTACATGAATGTGGACACCCTGTACCATTGCTGTGCAGATTATACACCCCCCCTTTATCATCTCCGGCGAAGGCGATCAAGTGGGGGAGGGTGGGAAGTGAGTGGGGATATGAGAAGAAGTTTCTTTGTAATCCCAAAAGGTTTGCACTCTGCTGTAAAGATCTTGAAATGTGACCCCTAGCTTTTGTGTTCAGGTATTTTGTCCATCATGACGCTTGAATGAAACTAAACTTTCTGAGTATGCTGGCAGTAATGCACTATACTGATATCAAAGCATTTCTTCCAGTCTTTAATTAACTCCTGTTTTATTCAAAGGATTAACCCTCATTTTCATGCACACCAGGCTTTGATTTGCATGTTTCAGGTGAACTTAAGAAGAGAATTGGTGTGCACAAATCAGCGTCACTGAAAAAGATTTTTACCAGCTTAGAAGCTGGATGGAAACCCAGCTCTGTAAACATTATGTGAAAAATAGCCAATGCACTAGCTGAGTCTTTCATTGATCCTTGACTGATAATCTTCCCCTGAGAAATGAACTGCAGGTTCACATGATGTCCAGTCAGGAGATTGATAGCATTGTAAAATGTGCTACACTGTAGCTACGTCTCATTGAGATGCACACAGGAGAGTCACATGAAGAGACTTGTTTATTGAAGCAGGGGATTCTCAAGACTTGAAACTCTAGCACCAGTAATACAATACAGCAGCAGGTTCTATCTTTCAATATTAAAACAGGAAAAGATTTTCAAACCAGCTCTAAGAACTAAATCCCAGCTGACTGCAGACCCCTCTGTCTCACACTCTGTATCTCTGAATGCATTTACACAATTATTACCTCAGCCTGGAGAAATCAGATTTCTCCAGGCTGAGGTTTTGCACTCTGACTGGTTTATTTTTTTGGTATAACAACACTTTCTCAAGTCTCTTATTGTTTTGACATTTTTTTTGCCACCACACCAAAAGTTCACTTCCTTCCCGCGTAATGCAATCCCACCTGAGCCTTCCACTCCCATTCCATGCTACACTGCAAGAGGGGGTCCTATTACCTGCAACACAGGAAGGAAATGATTGTGGAGAGGAAATCTTTATCAAACTGTGACAGAGACAGAATGATTCTTGGTGATAAATCTCTCTCCCAACCTGTAAAGGGAACAGAGTGCCCTAGATTGGATGGCCAGACAATCCATTCCCAGGGTTAGATGGAAGTCGATCATCTAGAAAAGGGGCGGAGCTACGATACACTAAATCATCGACCCGGAAGGGAAACGACGTGGCAGCGGTTGCACTAGTGAACCAAGGGGTCATGATTGACGGTAGAAAGGGGGCGTAGCGAAGTGATTTGTTCCTTATTATGATTAAACGCTAAACCTGGAAGGAGACCTGTATTGTAACCGTGAGTGTTTTGTTTGTTTGTCGTGACTAAAAACTGTTTGTTTGTTGTTATTAGACGGCTAACACAATCCGGAGCTGTCCCTAAAGGCCAGCACTAAACCCGGACAACACTTCAATATTGTTTCACGAATAACTGTACACCACGAGCTCTATCGTGCTCACTGTGGACTTGTGATGGTGTTTTGTGTTACATGTGGGTGTTTAAATATTGGGACTAGTAGACATGCTAGTCATTCAAAGCATTTGGATTTACCTAGAACTGTGACGTCAAGCATACTTTAGCCGTATGCGATTGTGGTTTAAGCATCTTGTTAAACCTCTATTATAAACTGCAAGCACAGGGAGCTTTCAATAGAGTCTATGAGGGCTGCTTCATCTTCAGTGTGATTGACTGGCCCTGTCCTTAAAGAAATGTATTTACCATACCAATCCCCATAGTTGTCTTCTTTTAAGAGCTCATATACATACAGCAAGAGCGCTTGAAATGTAAGGTGTCCGATGTTACAATTGACCCCATGGCCAGGGTCAGTTGTAACGGACGGTGGGGTCAGATGTAACATTCTGTGAAGAATAATTTAAAAAAATACAAACACATTTAACTCAAGAATTTAACTATGAATGTTTTATTGAATAAGACCAATTTTCACATGAAGCAAATATGTTTGTTTTTATTTAACTCAAAAACTGGAAATTTATTGAAAAAAAAAGTTCATATTAAGGCCATTTTTTTGTCATACTTTTTAAACTTTAACATCCCTAAAATTATCGGCCTTTTCCTTTTCTGTTAAGAATAATGACAAAAATACTAACACATTGTAGAGACATTGTAGTCAATTTGGTCACGAATCCATTTTCTTGAAATAGAGGTAATTATGTGGAATTGCTTTCTCTGATCTCTGACTACGACAGCATGTTAAGCAATCGCTTCTCAATAGCCACAGTGTTCTCGGGTACCTGTAACAAGATTGCAAACAGCTTCATCTCTTCCTGCCTCAGGTTCTGCTAGATGCAGAAGTACAAGAAGGAAGCCAAGTACGTAGCTACGGAAACAACCGATGTGCTGTGAAAATGTGTTACATTAACTACAATAAAAATAATAAAAATGCTTTTAAAAAGACCAAATTCCCCATTGGGCTTATTTATTATTATTATTTTTAAGATTCTGTTGATTTTTAAGTATTAATTACTATGCAGAACAGCCGCTATAATATCGTTCTCTTTATTAAAAATGTGCACAGATTAACCTACTGATTAATCAACCAATTAAGCGATAGTGCAAGTCGAAAGTCAAGGTCAACTATCACACAGTAGAGCCATCATCGAGAGGGCACTATCGCTATTAGAAAATTATTTTTACTATTGTTTTCTTTAAAAAAAAAAAAACACACCTTAAAACCTAGATTTACCTTGAACTTGTACTGATTCGTTGGGTACCTTTCAGCTGAGTAAAGACGTTCTAAGAAAATAGTGCTGAATATGTTTTTAAATAAAAAACAAAGGATCACATACATATAAAAGAGAAAAACAATGAGTTTTTATTTAGTAAATTGTTTTTTTATTTTTTATTAACTTAGGGATTTAAACCCTTATTTATAATACCACTCTAAAATGCCTCCTAACTCACCATGTTTTTACCTTCAGCCAAAGCCTTTCTCTCCTGAATCTATATATGAATGAAGCAATAGTGATCAGCTCTCGGCACTAGCAGGTCCAGGATTGGTTGCTTTTGTGGATGCAAAGTATTGATTGGCTGGTTTTGGTGGATAATAAAATTAATTTTGACCAATTGTTTCTTTTAGTATTTACTGTCCAATAGATGTGAACTATGCTTAAAAATACAGCAAGTCAAAAAGTAAAAAGCCAGCACTTGCGCGGATTGATTTTAAATTTGATTCACAGTTGGCGTTGAGACGTTCCAGCAGGCATCTACCATCTATTAGAGCCCGCTAGAACTGGAAGCTGATTGGTCGACGGTACTGAATCAATTTTCTAATGCCCATAAATTAACCATCAAAAATTTTAATCGACTGACGACCTAATTTCAAAAGGGTCCAGTGTGAGGGGTCAGTGGCTGTAGTAAGGTCTAGCAGATGCAGTAAGGCAGGGTCGCAGTGCCACAGGGTCTCTCAGTTGCTCAGGGCGCATAGTTGGAAGGGCTGGGGGCTGGAGGTGATGCCAGGAGTGGGGGTGAGGTCGAGTTGCTCAGGGCTGACCTCCTGGGGCGGGCGGAAGTGAAACTTCTGCAGGAGCATGGTGAAGAAGAGGAAGAGCTCCATCTTGGCAAGGGTCTCTCCAAGACACACCCTCCGACCTGGGGGGGGGGGGGGGGGTCAGAGGATTATTGACTCGTACTGCAACACTCACACACTACACTACACTACACTACACTACACTACACTACACTACACACACACACACACACACACACACACAGAGACTTCAGGTTTAGTAAAGTAGCTGTAAGACAGTAACATGCAAATTTGTATCCCGCAAATAGAAGAATCTAATGAGGTTGTCTTCTTGCTTTTCAATAATCAACTTTCTGTATTGCATATATTGTGTTAGTAGAATAATATGCACCTGCATGTTTTCAGCTGAATCTGAAGGCTTTGTAGCGATTGTTACCTGTTCTATATTCCATTAGGAAACTGGTTGCTGATTGCACCTCTATTGATAGCAGTTCCCTTTGCAGTTAAAATGCCGGGGTGGAGGGGGGTTAGACCCAATCCTGTTTAACCTGGTCCCTGCTCCTCTCTGACACACTGACCTGCTGAGAAGGGCATGAAGGCATCTCTCTTGACAAACTTGCCCTGCGCGTCCAGGAAGTGGTTGGGGTTGAACTGGTGAGGGGTCTCCCACTGTGTCTTATCAGAGAGCACGGAGGAGAGCAGCGGGATCACTGGGGTACCCTGGGACACAGACAGACACACATTTACAGAAAGGTAAAATACCAAAGCTAATCTAATATAATGAGACAGGGCTGTACTGTCAGCTATACCAATGAGGATACATTACTGTACATTAATATCACTACTACATTACTTGATATTGCTGTATTAAGAGGAATTCTTTGGTAATAAAGGACAGATTAAAACAAGTGTCAATCTTGCTTTCGGCAAAAGCTTGTTCCAGACGGAGTACCACCCCCAGGAAAGAACCCACAAAATGCAGAACACACTGCCTCCCCTATTTACCTCCAATCTGTCTAACCCTAACCCTCCCCTATCTATCTCAAATCTACCTAACCCTAACCTCCCCTATCTATCTCCACCCTTAAAGCTATCACTTGATCAACTTTCCAAACAAACAAAGGAGGGGGTGGGGGGTGGGGTGAAGATGGGAATGGCAGAGGGTTAGGATTACAAAGAGGCTTGCTGGTTTGAGATGGGAATGGCAGAGGATTAGGTTTAGCCCTTCACTAATTCACTGTTTTCAATATATCATGATTTTTTGATGTGTAAATAACTCAGATAGTGAAATAAAGATGGTGCATTGTATCATATGAGGAGTGTTTGAAGTTGGACATGGAGGAACTGCAATGCCCTCAAACAGTGTCTTTGCTGGTTTATTAGTCTGTATGTTTTCCATTTGAACAGGAATTTGCATGATGAAGGTGTGGACCGGACCACCCCTATAAAAACTCTGTCTGTCTCACCTTGGGTATCCTGTACCCCCGGAAGGTGGTGTCCCCTGCGGTCTCATGCAGCAGGTTCATGGGCACCAGGTTGCCCACTCTCTGGATCTCGTGCAGCACGGCGTCCATGTAGGGCATGCTCTTCCTGTCCTCGGCCTGCGGGGGGCGCTCCCTCCCAATCACACTCTCAATCTCCTCCTGGACTTTGTCTGTTAACAGGGAGGATTTACAAACACACTGCAATTACTGAGATGAAGAGGTGTATCTGATTGAGAGGACCCAGGACTGATTGGCAGGCAGGGAGTGATCAGGTCAGGATTGAGGTGTTTTTTCTCTGTGTCTGTGCCTGTGTCTCTCTAAAAAGCAAAACATGTTTCCCTCCTGAAAGTGGGGGTCCCCCCTCGCTTACCCTGAATGTGGGGGTACTTCATCATGAGCAGCAGCCCCCAGCGCAGGGTGGTAGAGGTGGTCTCAGTCCCTGCAGCAAACAGGTTCGCTGATGTGATGGCCATGTTATCCTCGTGGAAATACTTGTTTGAGTTTCTGGCATCCTGTAAAGCAATGAAGGCCAATACAATCTATCGCAGGGGCAGTTCTATCAATATATGTGTGACATACAGGCAGAAACTTGTAATATCACTTCAATAAAACTGATCAACAGAGTTACTGGAGTTCAACAGTAACCTGGCAAAATGAGCATTAAAACACAGTGTTGATAGAACAAATGTGTGTGTTTTGTAGTTGAATTTGCACAATAAGTTTAGCACAGTATTGCTGCTATTTTACCATGCTTCTCTTGTGGTTATACTGTGCATTATCATAGTTAACCCTGGTTTGCGATGTTTATTAATATGCTTTACCATACCTCACTATTCTTTACAGTGCTTCCCTATGCTATATTGCACTTTGCTATGCTTTTACTATGGGAACCCTTTATAAGGGCAGCATTGCTTGCAGTAGTGTTGGTTACTGTACAATCTGTACTGTATATGTAGATGGTAACACACACACACTGCAGTGTCCATGCTATAGTGTGCTACTTTCTATATCTGAACTGTTCAGTTCTGTACAGCACCTTGTAAACTCTCTAGTCTTGATAATGATCAAAGTGATATGATCAGGAGTGAGTCCTCATTCACTCCCATTATATTCTGACCATTAACAGGAGCGATATTGAGCTGGTTTCACTGTGTGAAGGCTTTTCCACTAGATATGCAGTAAAACTGCACTTTTAATGCACTAAGGCCACACTGCTGGTCCCTGATAGAGGCTCTGCTGTGCTGATATTACCTCTTCTCTCTGCCTGGAGATGAACGTGTCGATGAAGCTCCTCAGGTCATTGCTGTCCACACTGTCTTTACAATCCTTATATGCATTTCTAAAGTACTCCAGCAGCATTATTCTGTTTGTTTGCACCTTCTTGTGATCAGACAGGAAGAAGCCCAGGAAAGGAAACATGTTATACAGCTGAAAGACAAGGAGGAAGAGGGGGAGTTTAATGGTGAAATGTCTGTAATGATCCTCCATTAAAGGATTACTATATTACTCTATACAATGTCACAATGAAAAAAATACATCTGAGCCTATATTTATCATTCGTACGTGAATAAATTATTAGATTTTCCACATGCATAATTAAATCTTTTCTAAGTAAAAGTTGTTCACATGTGGACATTTTTCCATTCAGCAGACAGAGACGGACATCAGATATAACCTGCACATTAATTGAATGGTACTGTTTTCTGTTCACAATTAAATGAATTTCACTCTTTGTGCTTTAATTTCTATACGAGTGCAGTCCATAGCACTTGGATTAGGGAACCCAGTAATTGAATGGAAATCCCTGTCTACTCCAACCTGCATTTGTTCCCTGTATTGAAATTGAATGCACCGAGGACACAGTGAAATGACCGAGTCCCAAACCCCAGGCATCAATGTGCTAAAAGAGGCTCATGAAATGACAGTTATATCTCCGATCTGCCTTTGAAAGCTACCGGTGGCCAAAAAGCCAAGAGTAGCCAGAACCTGAATATGTGCAGCAATAGGACGTGCAATTGCAATTTCAGCAATACTTGCATCAATAACAAACATAATGAGAATTACATATTGCAATAATTGCAGATCTTTAGAAGATTTAATAGGAGTTTGATCTTATCTTCATCTTATCTGACTGCACCTTCATAAAATCAGACCTGAATGCAGCAGACACTAGCAGCACTGATCAAATTGAGCAGGAGCTCTAATCACTACACTGTACCTGTGTTTTGGGGCTCGCACCGAGCTTCACAGACTCATTCACAATTCTTTGCAGATTCAGGAACTGTGCATCACCGTAGTCGAAGCGGTCTCCGAACACGATAGAGCAGATGATGTTGGAGACAGCAGAGTTGATGATGATTTGGGGGTCAAAGGGTTTTCCTTAGAGTGGGGGAACAAGAAAAGCCATCTGTAACTTCAAACGCTTAATTAGAATTAGAAGGTTTAGTCTACTTTCTTCAGAGGAAGGCACTAGCTGAAACGTTAGTCTACTTTAAAAGAAGAAAAGTCACAACAGAAAAGAGCAGAGCAGAATGTGAACCTACTTATGCAATGATTTTAAAATACGAATTACTAGCTATTAGAGATGTGCTAACCAGAAGGCAGTGTCTCAGAAGAGTTGGATATGGAAACACAGACTGGACATCGATTTGTTAAAACTTTAACAGGCAATCTGGGTCTGGTCTGTGTTTCATGCCCATTGAGGGTCAACTCTTTATTATCTCTGCTGTTGGTTTTGGTCGTCACCTTTGTGGGACTGGAAGACCTCCACCAGTCTCTGGGACTCCTCGATGATCCGGTCCTCAATGGTCTTCTTCCCCATCCCAAAGTCCCGCAGAGTGGAGAGGGTGAATCGACGCATCACCTTCCAGGACTCCCCCTTACCAAAGACAATACCTGCGTGAAACATGAGCACAGTGCCATTGCTACAGTGATACAACGTTCCCACCATGAAACCATCCTGAAACTCACTCATTCCAGTATCAACCTGGAGCTGCCTGCAGCCTGGTCCAAATCTACAAACTGCAACCTGATGCTATTACAGAGAGATCAGTAATCAACTGTCATACATACTAGACTGGTCCCTCTGCAACATTCTGCCTGTAGTGGATGTAAGACATACAGCAGTAAGAACCACCACATAAACAATGAGGTATTTCCTACATCCTCTAGGGGCAGAGTGTGGCAGGGGGGCAGGTTAATAATTACACTCTGGTGGATCAGCTTTGGTGCTTTAACATTCGAAACAATGATACAAAGTGAATCTAAACAAGAAAAATGCTTTAGTTAAGAGAATTGATGGAGTGTCAGCTTGAACAGGATAAGCTGAAAAAAAACTGATGAAAGTCTTCAAATCTTATGCAGTGTCCCCCAGTAGTCAAGAAATGTATTTTTTTCAAACTAGACATGCAAAAACAGGCCTTATGGACTGGAGGGTCAACTGGTGTCAAACGTCTAATGCACCATTTCAATTGAAACGACTGAAGAAACCACTGCCTGGATGATTGGTGCTCTTCACAGAGGCTAAACTGAAAGCACCAATCAACACAAAGCTGTTTGTTTCTATTGTTTCAATTGGAATGGTAAATTAGCGCAAATCAACACCACTGACTCTCACCTGTGAACCAGCCATTCCTGCTGCAGTTCTGGATGAAGGGACTCTGGAGGCACGTCTCTCTTACCATTCCCGCCTTTAGATAAATCTTCTGTAGTGTGCGTCTGGCCTCTCTCTGAGAAGTCGTCTGCTTGGGTTACTAGAGCCTCCTTGACCGCCTCATAGCCTGTCAAAACCACGTACTTCTTGGGACCCATGTGGAAGGTGAACACATTGCCGTACGTCTCCGAGAGCTGGAGAGAGAAGAGGAGGAGTAATGTTTCTCATTGAAGCATTAGCAGCGATGTTTGTCTACTTGTTACAACTTCACATTTAAGTGGCACCACCAACTTTAAGAAAATGTGTGTGGAGGAGCAATGACTCTCAAAGCATTAGCAGGGACGTTTGTCTACTTGTTAGAACTTTGAATGTAAGTTGCAAGATCAGCTCATTACAGTGGCATCAGTAGTGCCCATTTTTAAAAGATGTGTGCCGTGCACTACCAACATTTCTGTGCTGCTCCTAATACTCTTCCTCTGTTTGGATGCTGTGCTACCTACTTCCAGTGAGGTTGACAGGGATTTTCCTCTCTGCCAGCCCCTTGCTCTCATGTGTGTGCTGCTCAGAATCTCCTTTGGCTAGAGCTACGAATTCTTGTGTTTTTCTGAAGTCAGCAGCCGGTATGAGCCGTGATGTACCTTCAGTTTTTATAATTTATTATTTGATCCATCATGAAACAATTGCTAGGTAGCCAAGCTTTTTAAAAATTACATTTACCAGTTCCAATTTTAGCTTCCAGTAGACTTTTGCAGTATCATTTTTTTAGTTTCTTTGATGACATGATGTTAAATTATGTTCATGTGTTTTTTTTTTTTAGTTAATGTCTCAATCCTAAAATTCTAGGTGATCCAAAACTTTTGGCCATAGCTGTATGTTAATAGGCTAGCCTACTGTTGTGTAGTTTGGAAATTTGAAATCTGCACCCTGGAGAGAGAGAGAGAGAGAGAGAGAGAGAGAGAGAGAGAGAGAGAGAGAGAGAGAGAGAGAGAGAGAGAGAGAGAGAGAGGGAGAGAGAGAGAGAGAGAGAGAGAGAGAAAGAATTTTAGTCAAAAGTTTACATTCCCCAATGGAAATGTATAATTTCTCAAAAACAAATTAATGAGGAAAAAAAACGTTACAAGAAATAGAATCTACAATTATTTATTTCAGCAATGTTTTTGCAAAACTCCAAAAATGACAAATTCAAAAGTATTCATACCCTGACAAAGAAAATGAAATTAATAGCTAGTCGAGACACCTTTAGCAATAAAAACCTCTTTTAAATGATTAGGATATTTGTCAATGAACTTTTGGCATAATTCTTTAGTGATTTTTCACCATTCTTCAATGCAAAATTGTTCCAGTTCATTCAAATTCCGAGGAGTTCTTTTATGCACAGCCTTCAACTCATTCCAAAGATTCTCAATCAGATTTAGATCAGGACTTTGACTAGGCCATTCCAGAACCTTGATTGTATTCTTCTTTAACCATTCTGTAGTAGATTTTGATGTGTGATTTGGATCGTTGTTGTGTTGGAACGTCCAGTTACACTTTAAACCAAATTTTGTAGTGGAGGGTTTCAGATGATTGGACAATATCTTCTGGTATGCTACGAAATCCATTTGACCATGTATTGGAACTAAATTTCCTATATCATTAGAGGAAAAACTGCCCCATAGAAGGATATTATCACCTCCATGCTTGACAGTAGGTATGGTGTTCTTTTCTTTGTACGCCTCACCAGACTTTCTCCAAACATAACGACTATCAGCATGACCACATAGCTCGATTTGTGTTTCATCACTCCACAAAACCTTTGACCAGAACTCCATATCCATCATTCAAATGCCATTTTGCAAACCTTAACCAATTGTCCTTGTGACGTTTTCCTAAGAGTGGCCTTTTCGTTGGCCTGCGACCATTCAGACCTTCACCATGGGGGTCAGTGTGGAGTAGTGGTTAGTGCTCTGGACTCTTGACCGGAGGGTTGTGGGTTCAATCCCAGGTGGGGACACTGCTGCTGTACCCTTGTGCAAGGTACTTTACCTAGATTGCTCCAGTAAAAACCCAACTGTATAAATGGGTAATTGTATGTAAAAATAATGTGATATCTTGTAACAATTGTAAGTCGCCCTGGATAAGGACGTCTGCTAAGAAATAATTAATTATAATAATAATAATGCAGTACTCGACCTATCGTTGAAATGGAAACCCCAGTCCCACTTGTAGCCAATTCAGTTTGATTATCTTTGGCAGTCAATTTTGAACTGTTATTAACCTTCCTCATAATTCTTCTACTTGTTCTTGGTGAAAGAGCCTTCTTTCTTCCAGACCAAGGGAGCATTGTAACAGTACAGGGTCTTCAGTACAAGGTCTTCAGATAGCTCTTTACTTTTTCACCATATTGATTTATTGGTAATGACAGCAATCATCCTATGCCTGACCATTTTATACTCTAATAATGTTCACCTACAATCCAGCATTTTCTTGACTTTTCTAGAATTAGATTCTGCATTATGATATTGAAATTTCTAGCACCTTGTCGACAATACTATCATAGCATCAAAGGGTATGAATACTTTTGAATTAGCATTTTGAGTTTTGCAAAACAATTGCTGAATTAAATAATTCTATTTCTAGTAACTTTTTTTTTCCTCATCCACAAAAGCAAAACGTTTGCACAAAAAAAATCCTAAAACTCTTTGTTTGAGAAATTTGTAGAAATTCTAAATTTCCATTGGGGCATGTAAACTTTTGACTACAACTGTGTGTGTGTATATATATATTAGTGTGAGATAGCACCCCCTTTTGGAAGTGTGGCTAGGCTGCTCTCCTCACGCAGTCATGTCATTTCCGGGGTTTCCGGGTTGTAGGCAGACTACTGACACATAAGATGCAGTGAATAACTGCTTTATTCATTCAAAGTCCAAAACACAGCAATAGGGCGACTGGCCCTTTAAATGCAAACTGAAAAACACTGTACAAAATTCAAACAAAAACCTCTCTCTCTCTCTGAGCTCTACCTTAACTTGGGCGATTTCCCTCATTTAGTCCCTGACTATAAAAGGAGAGGGCTAATTCCTTCTCCCCTCTTTCTTAAACCAAAAGGCTGTTTATAGTTGTACCTTTGTATATCCAGTTTAGCTACCAATACTCCTTGGTTTCCTTCAGTAGAGTTTGCAACCACACTCCATGCGAACACCACCAACCAAGGACTGGTTGAACTGATCTTTTATACCAGCCCTTATTAGTTAATTGTAACATGCTGTATAATTAACTCATTTTTTTTATACCCAATTGGCCTCATTAGACCATTGTCTTCTGGGAGATGTAGTTTTCTGTCCCTCTGAACTGCTTCTCTCCTCTCCACTGCACCTGTAGTGATACATGGAGTACACACTCCTAGCAATACGGGGACCAATATATCTCCCTTCTGCTATCCTACCCCATTATTCTATACCACAAATATATATATATATATATATATATATATATATATATATACACGCACACACACACATATATATGTGTGTATATATATATGTGTGTGTGTATATATATATATATATATATATATATATATATATATATATATATATATATATATAGATTGTTAGAGTAGTGTTGTTCCTTTGGGATAACAAAATACTGAGCTCAAGTCATGTGATTTCATAAAAACGCCAGGTGCTCAGTGTTTTGTATTTGAGTTGAGTTAGAACTGCCAAAATGAGTTAAAAATCTGTATAAATAGCCATTCGAAAACACATGATTTTAATTAACGCATGAACAGCGAAAGATACGACCATGCCCCGCTTGAGTAATGAAGATCGCCTGGTTGCTATCAGCATGATTGAAGGTGGCCTGTCTGTGAGAGAAGTTGCCTGGAGAATGAGATGTTCTGCTTCATCAGTCAGCAGACCAGTCCAGAGAAACCAGGAAGCCCGCTCTGTGAGGGACAGGCCACGTCCTGGAAGGCAGAGGGTCACCACACCGGCCCAGGACCATCACATCCGACTGATTCATCTGCGTAATCATTTTCAGACTGCAGTGGCTACAGCATGAGAAATTCCAAGAAGAAATAACCCGTGTATCAGCAGAATGACCGTAGCTCTTGCCGTCTGCATGCTCGGAGGCTGTTCAGGGATAACATGTTGACAAAGGAGAGACAGAATCACGGTCTTCTGTGGGACAGAGAACATTTGAGGTGGCGGCAGAGAGAGTGGTGGAGTGTTTTATTCACCGATGAATGCCGTTTTGCTCTTGACAGACCTGACGGAAGACAACGTGTGTGGAGACGTCGTGGTGAGCGTTATGCTGAGTGTTGCGTTGTTCAAGCCAACCCGTGGGGCGGTGGAAGTGTGATCATGCGGTGAGGAATCTCCTTTAACACAAGAACACCTTTGGTGCAGATTGAGGGCAACCTTACTGCTCAGCGATGCATTGACAAAGTCCTTGAGGCAACAGTTCCTGCAAGCCAATCCTGAATTGTTGATTTTCCAGCAGGACAATGCAAGACCACACAGTGCTAGGATTATAATGGCATGAAAACAATGTCGAGGTTTTGACATGGCTAGTTTTTTCTCCTGACCTGAGTCCAATAGAATATCTATTGGACCAAATCGCCAGTGCCATCCACAGGAGACAACTGCGACCAGCCAACTTTCACCTGCTGGCTGCAGCTGCACAGGAAGAGTGCTGGAACATCCCACAGCAGTCTATCCAGAGGCTGATCAGGGATATGCGTCAACGCTGCCAGGATTGTGTTAATGCTCAGGGAGGTCATACCTGATACTAAGTTTGTAGTGTTTTCATTTTGACAGTGTGTCACGTTTCATACAGAAATCTTAGCATGATTCTTTGATCTGTATTTTTGTTCACGTTTTCTGTGATTTTGTTTGATATCTATGTTTAAAATATTTGGCACCATGCCAGCTGAGGGTCCCAAGGTGGGCTGGCACCATGTCAGCTGAGGTGAAGGTCATGGCGGTCCCTCAGCGCTGTCTGGATCGTTATAATATTTTTAAGGGTCTGGGCTGCAGTCTGAGTTCTAGGTAGAAAGTGTGGGTCAGAATCTGGGCCCACTTTGTTTTCTACCCCCTATAAGCAAATACTTGATTTTACTGTCCTGCTAACGATGGATCAGCTCCCTGTTGTGAAGGGAGGTGAATACAGAATGACAATTTCGAGAGTCAAAGGGTATTGTGTGAAAAACACTATTATACACTTACTGCATTAAAGTTTTACTTCATGTTTTAAGTTCTACATTGATTTACAAACCCCATGATAGGTCTAAGGTCCTTGCTAAGATTTTTAACTCAGAAACTCCAGTGCAAGTTGTTGATTTTCTATTCCGGGAAACATTATTGTGAAGACAGCGCCATAAACGTTGCTTTAATTCAGGCCTGTGCTCAGGGGAGCTGCGGAAGGCTTGTCATTTGTTTGTTTTCTAGTTGTTCATTTGTTCGAGTAAATAACAGTGTGAATCTGTGCCAGAACTAGTGCTGGGACAAATGCAGCTTGAAAAGCATTCAGTACCAAAACTGCCCATGTTTGTATTCGTTCATATAACAGAATTATAAATGACTAAAATATATCCTAAATAAAGAAATAAATGCATAAATGCTGTCTGCATTACTAACACACTGTACAGAAGAGTGCATCTCTCATTTCTTTAACAGGTCATTTGATGGGTCGTACCAGGGTTATCAAAATCCTTCAGGGTTTTTTTTCATTTTCTATTTTTGTACTATACTTCTCTGTTTTGCTATGATTTACTTATAATTCACTGTATTCTTGAATTTGATCTTATTGTACTTTCATAAATGCTTTTATCTGTATTATGAAACTCTGTAGTGTGATATTTTATAATGCGATACTTTATAACAATTGTAAGTCTCCCTGGATAAGGGCATCTGCTAAGAAATAAATGAATAAATAAATAAATAAATAAATAAATAAATAAATAATAGCCTATGCTTTCACTGTACTTCACTACACATGTCTATGTTTTTACCATTGTAACAATTGTCTAAAGGAATTGCTATATTACACATTCATATTTCAGATCAGATTTGGGCATGATTTTCCTCCTCCTGCCTGCATGTTAGATTTATTTTCAGATGTTATTGGCACTAAGACAGCTGATTTCACTGCTGAGTAGCTGCACAAAACACTTGTTTAAATACAACTACCAATTCCCTTCTAAATGAAGGCCAATAAAATATTGAACAAGAAATACTAACCCAATGCCAAACGGGTCCATGCATGATCGTGTTGTCAGTCTGTATGTTATGCATTTTGCATTGTACATTTACAGTAGGGATGGAGGGTCAGTAATCTATTGTTTATAACACAGTACTGTAGTTAATTGCTAAGTGAACCAGAATCAGATGCCTAAAATACTTCTTCTAAAATATCTAAACTTAAGGCCAATAAAATATACGTGTTTCTCTTTCTTCAGCCCTGATGTTAAATCTGTAAAAACCTTCCCAAACTACCCACTTCAATCCTGATCTTAATGCCCTGCCTGGTCCCCAGTGCCACTCACCTTACTCAGCGTTTTGTGTGGCTGGTGCAGGTCCAAAATGTTCAGGTTCCCAATAACAGGTAGAGCCGGCGGGCCGGGGGGGAAGTTGTAATTAGACGACTTGGAGGATTTCGAGTAAAAGTATAAAAATATAAAACCAGTTAAAACTAAAGCCAGAGACACCGTGGCGGTGTGTGCTAGGAGCAGGCTAATCACAGACATGTTTGTCAGGAACACAGACACCTGGGCTCTCTGTTAATTAGCTCAGCGTTCAGAATAACGCTCCTGGGTTTGGGCAGTGTTTAAATAGAGCAGCACACACAGTGGGCGTGGCTTCAGAAGGACTTCATCAAGGTAAAGGTTGTTGATTTTTTGGAATGATTTGTAACATTATAATATTTTGAGAATGTTGGGTAAACAGGTAAGATTTTTTGCTGTTGATGTTCTGCTTTACTTTTCAAACCCTTATGACATGGAGCAGGATATTATTATATACCTAATGCATCTAGGAATAATGTGTTGGTAAATACCATATTCAAAAAATGAAATGGTTAGAAAATAAAACACATTTTATTATGTTTAAAAAAAGAAATGCAGAGATACATCGACACCTTCAATTGCTTAAATAAAAAAGCAAAAAAGACATGATATCTTTAATGTATTTACAAAATAATACAGTTGAGTTATAATACCCTGGGAATGCTTGTATAGTTAATGTAATGCACGGAGCTTGTAATAATACAGTTGAGTTATAATACCCTGGGAATGCTTGTATAGTTAATGTAATGTATGGAGCTTGTAATAATACAGTTGAGTTATAATACCCTGGGAATGCTTGTATAGTTAATGTAATGTATAGAGCTTGTTATTATTATTATTAATTGCTTAGCAGACACCCTTATCCAGGGTGACTTACAATTGTTACAAGGTATCACATTATACATTATTTCACATTATACAGATATCACATTATTTTTACATACAATTACCCATTTATACAGTTGGGTTTTTACTAGAGCAATCTAGGTAAAGTACCTTGCTCAAGGATACAGCAGCAGTGTCCCCCACCTGGGATTGAACCCACGACCCTCCGGTCAAGAGTCCAGAGCCCTAACCACTTCTTCTTCTTCTTCTTCTTCTTCTTCTTCTTCTTCTTCTTCTTCTTCTTCTTCTGTTTGTGGACTCATAAAAGTATGAAATGCTGCCATGCCAAGAAACAAACAAACTGAGGAGACTTAACATGGTACAATTATACACACAGTGACAGGGAGGATTTGCATCAACAAAATGGATTATTAAGTGAAAACCTGATGTAAGTGGATACAAACCAATTAGATTAAACACTGATTTGAATCATTAATCTACTGGAACCCTACAGTCTGTATCCTTTCACCTAGTGCAGTGGGAGGGCTCATTGAGACCTGACACAATTAGCACACCCACTGTCTCCTAACCTACCTTTCACACAGTCAATAATCCTACTAATAAACTTCATAACATAGGCTGCTGTTAACTTTACCACAGTAAACTTCCAGGTAGGGCACAGGTATGGCACTTGTATGAAATCTTGAATGAAAGGAAGCTGCTGAATAAGTTGCTATAAATACTGTAATACAGGCACTTTACTGCAGTTAGGAATGAGCAGCTTTTCAGATTCTTCTGTTTATTCAGCTGTTTTTGAATGCAAGTTATTAACGGGAGGAAGGACTGTGTACTAAAGCTACCTCTATTCAAAAATGAAATGGCCTTCCTTTCTGTGTGAGAAAACAGAACATATTTTAAAAAGTGTGTCCCCTTATAAAAGAGTACCAAAATGCTGCCAGAGAGATGCAGCTTGTATATATTGCTGAATGCATTTAATTTGCAGAACAAACTGTTGTGTGAGGGACATATTCTAACACAAAAGTGTGGGCAGTATATGGCAGGTGCTTTAAGACACTGTGTTTAGATCATTAAACATTGACTCCAGTGAGTTTGTTCAGTTAGGTCACTCTTTTTTTGAAATGCAGGTCAGTGCTGGCGCCTTTTCCCCAGTGCAGTGTGCATGAGTCTGTCACATGCATGAGTCTGTCACACAGAGCCCTGGCACTGCTCTCAGGAATGTTCCATTGAGACCTTCACTCACAGGGGCCGCTGCTAGCTGCACTCATACCAACAGCAAAGAGAGGCTGTGTAGCATCAGACACAGCAGCTGCAACACTGACAATGTATTACCTCCCACCGTGATGAAACTTGCTATTGAGCACAATTTATTGGGAGTATCAGATTGTGAGGCTATAAGGAGGTGTCTCTGTCTGTACATCCATCCGGCTCTCTGTCACACTTACACTGTAACATGCATCTTGAGATCACAAGTTATTCCACTTACTGCAAAGCAGTCATTTTATTATACTCTGATACTAACATCTCATTTGTGTGCCTAATGAAGCTCTTAAATACCACTTATCCAATTCCAGTAAACTATTCATTGCTATTGTATTTCCTAATCTATACTATATTATACATTATGGGTCATGGTCATCAACCTTTTAATTGCACGGTTAGCTGAAATTTTTATTCTTTTTGTTTACTTGCTTCAGGAAATCTGGTAAAATTCCAGTCTGTGTTGATAAGCCTGTGTCAATGCACTATTACATGAGCTCAGGAGCCTCTTAATCCAGTCTGTGTTGATAAGCCTGTGTCAATGCACTATTACATGAGCTCAGGAGCCTCTTAATCCAGTCTGTGTTGATAAGCCTGTGTCAATGCACTATTACATGAGCTCAGGAGCCTATGAAAAAGACCTAGGAGTTTATGTTGACTCAGAAATGTGCTGACTCAGATATGTGGGTAAGTGTTGAATTTTCAGGCAAGTAATGTTAAAACTTTACAATGCATTAGTAAGACCTCATCTAGAATACTGTGTTCAGTTCTGGTCACCTCGATACAAAAAGGATACTGCTGCTCTAGAAAGAGTACAAAGAAGAGCGACCAGAATTATTCCGGGTTTAAAAGGCATGTCATATGCAGACAGGCTAAAAGAATTGAATCTATTCAGTCTTGAACAAAGAAGATTACGCGGCGATCTGATTCAAGCATTCAAAACTCTAAAAGGTATTGACATCGTCGACCCAAGGGATTTTTCAATCTGAAAAAAGAAACAAGAACCAGGGGTCAGAAATTGAGATTAGATAAAGGGGCATTCAGAAGAGAAAATAGGAGGCACTTTCTTTACATAGAGAATTGTGGAGTCTGGACGTGGCAATCCCCAAAACCAATGCTCAGGTGAGGTCTCTATGGAGTTAGCTGGTTATTACCAAAGATTCATCCCTGAGTATGCCACAATGGTCAATCCCTTAGCTGACCTCAACAGAAAAAGTGCACCAAATTCAATTAAGTGGTCAATAGAGTGGTCAGGGTGCTTTTGATATTGTTAAGCAGAGACTGCCACACCGATGCGTCGGATGTCGGTTTGGGTGCAGTCTTGTCCCAAACAGTAGACAGAGTAGAATACCCCATCTTGTACATCAGTAAAAAAAAATGCGCCCTCGGGAGCGCAACTACTCCGTGGTCAAAAATGTGTTTTGCCATTAAATGGGCTACTCACTCTTACTCGAAATTACCTGCTGGGACATTCATTTGATCTTGTCACAGACCACGCCCCTCTCAAGTGGTTAACTCATTGCAGCCCTTTATGCATCATATGATTCACCGTGCAGGGAAAGAACACCGAAATGCAGATTATATTTCCCAGGAGGGGGGAGTGATGGGAAAGGTAGATTCAGCCGAGTGTTCCTTTGGCTCCTCTCTGAGCAGTGGGATATGTAAAAGAGACAGAATGATTCTTTGTGATAAATCTCCCTCCCAACCTGTGAGGTGCTATGTAAAGGGAACAGAGTGCCCTGGATGGCCAGACAATTAATTCCCAGGGTTAGACAGAAGTCGGTCATCTAGAAAAGGGGCGGACCTACGATCCACTAAATCATCGACCCGGAAGGGAAACGACGTGGCAGCTGTGGATTGGAGGAGTGGTTGCACTAGTTAACCAAGAGGTCATGATTGACAGTACAAAAGGAGGCATAGCGACGTGATCTGTCCCTTGTTATGGTTAAACGCTAAACCAGAAGGAGACCTGTATTGTAATCGTGAGTGTTTTGTTTGTTTGTCGTGTCTAAAATCTGTTTGTTTGTTGTTATTAGATGGCTAACACGATCTGGAGCTGCCGCTAAAGGCCAGCACTAAACCCGGACAACACTTCACTATTGTTTCACGAATAACTGTATTTACACCATGAGCACTATCACACTGACTGTGGACTTGTGTTTGTGTTTTGTGTTACGTGTGGGTGACTAAATATTGGGACTGTTATTATTTCAGGACCAACCCATGGATTAAAACAGAGCAGTACACACTGCTGTATTGCCTGTTAGCATTGTTATTGTTTGCTGTATTTGTGTCATGAGACCATTGGATTTACAAATAAAATATCATTGCACCTGGATCATTGTCTGTCTGTCTGTTCATTGATCACTGCTGCATTCCTGCACCTGCACACTGTTAACCACTTTGCCACCAAACCTAACCTGCAAGTGGGGGTGCTATTACCTGCTGTCGGGTTCGCACGTACTCTTTTTATTTTTTTATATATATATATATATATATATATATATATATATATATATATATATATATATACTCTAAGCACACTCTTAAACTCAGGGGAGACATTCAGGAGGACATAAGAGATGTTTTGGACTCCTGTAAGTGTATTGTTCGTATCCTTTCATATCCAGATGACTTTTAATAATGAAGAAATTCACACAGACTCATTTAATTTGAAGTTTTAATGAATCAGAGTAAGTACCCCTTCGGTTTATTAACTGCTACAAAATGGATTGAGTAGTTACAGTCTATGTCGAATCCCACAGGCAAACTGGGCAGTCCAGTGCCTTAACAGTTGTTAGCATTAATACTTCAATACATTTATGGTTACAACATGATTTGCCCTAAGGCTACGCATGCATAAAACTATAGACGCCCACCGCTAAATCCTAAAACATCCAATATGTCATTCTCATAGACTAAAACATAAGTCACATACCTTATAACAATGCATCAATATAAGAGAGATATAGATTCCAAATATATGCTTACCTTCCAGTATATGGAAGTGTAGAGTATAAGGTAAGGACAGGAACAGTCTTCAAAGGCAAAGACTTCTGAACACGACACCAACAGCAATCAGCTCGATCAGAGATCTTCAGAGTATGGATCACACAACTTGTAGTTAGCAAGTTAGTGACACTTGACTAGGATTATACCTCGGTTTTTATAGAGTTTTGTGCCTCGCTTCGTACGTCAGAAGTTTCAATTAAGTCTTAAACATTAATCAGCCTTAACAGCTCCTGTCTCTCAAGTCAACAACATTCTTAAAACACCCGACATCTCCCTCCATAAAATTAATTAGCCCTCATCCCCTAGTCCACCTCTCCTACATCTCCAAAATATGTAAGGTGAACTTTTGAACTGATGTTATTCTTTCTTGGTACCAGAAGGTATAGATTAATTTCCTTCTTTTTGGCAAGCCTTCTATATGCTTGACACAGACTGGTACCATTCTGCCTTGACTAAAGTTTTTTCTTTAATTTAATTTTTGCACTCTCTTAGTTCCAATTTCTTATAAACCTTCTGCTGATAAACTTAAAAAATGACAAACCACTCCTTTAGTTCAATTCTAACTATCCCTGCACTTTTTGCTATTTTTATATAGAGTTTGCTCTCCTTTGCTCCACTGGTTTGGAATGCCAAAGAGGCTTTATGTTTATTTTCGAGATCCTACCTCTTGATAAGAGAGAGGCTCCAAGCTTTCAGCATGCTCGCATGATTTTCCAGTAATGAACCTTCTACACAGATTCCACCCAATTCCACTAATAACATTGTTACTGGTTACAAAGAATATTTTAAACAATAATACAGTAGATTAATAACAAGGTACATCATAGTATATTATTGTAAACTAACACAAAGAATATAGCATAATACATTTATAAGTAGGGTACTTCAACATCTTAGATTCTCCCATTGATGTCAAGCAAGTCAGCCCTGTTCCAGCAGGATTCAACTTCTCTCTCTGGTTCAGCTCTGAATGGTTCTGTGAAGGCCATGACAGGATAAGGTAGCCATCTTTTCACATCACAGGTATGAGGGACAATAGCCTTCACTTGATACCTGCAAAATATGTGGATACGTCTAGCAGGAATACCTTCTTCGCATTCCAGTTTACCCAAATGTGCCCATTTTACAGTATGATCAGTTTCTGCTCTCAGTGAGTTTGTCAAAGTCACCATAGGTGTGTCTTTAAAAGCCTGATACCTGCAAAAACTTAAATCTTGTTAGCTGGGCTCCCATCTCTACATTCCCATTACCATCATTAGTGGGAAGACTTCAAATAAAGTAAACTGTTTCTATCAAAGAGACATCTATCTCTGCTGCATACACCTTTCACTCAAAAAAGGTGATCGCACCTTGTACAAGGCAAGACAGGTTTTAGATTCGTTCGTGACACTGCAACACAGGAAGGAAATGACTGTGGAGAGGAAATCTTTGTGAAACCTATAGTGTTGTGGCAGGTTAAGTGTGCTTCACAAGTGTCAGAGTGAAGATGAAGAGGAATGGAAAATGCACCTTTTCAGAATTGTTAAAACTGTGCCCCTCGTCAGCCGTTAGCTGATCCGCGAGTTCTCTCCAGTCATGTTTGTAGAGAAAAGTAGCAAGCTGATTATCTGTCCCCATCATAGAACAACAGAATAAAGAAAGAATCCTTAAAATGTGACACGGGATCGACGCCCCAAGAGAAGTTAAGCAAAAACTATTTTAATATCTGCGTGAAGTCACATGTTAAAGAGCAACTTGAAATCCTAACTATTCTTGTTGATGACCAGATTCACTGTGTATCTGTTTGTATTTCAGTCATCATGTCCAGGAAACTTTATAATTATACTATTTAATGCACCCCTGTGGTCTCATTAGAGCTCTCAGAATCATGTCTGGCCTCCAGTACACCAGTGTAACCATTAACCTATAAGAACTACATCAGTTAGAAATACCTCAGAGAATACATATGGACTTTCTTACATCCACGAGGGGTGTTGCAGGGGGACAGGAGCTTGTGTGTTAGACATGATTCTGAGAGCTCTACAGGGATGCCTTACATGTCCCAGTGTGAGGACTGAAACAGAAAATGATACAACATGAATCTCAACTAGAGGAACCCATAAGCTAAGCTAACTGTGGAACTGTCCTTTAACTGTGAGACTGTCCTTTAACTGTGAGACTGTCCTTTAACTGTGAGACTGTCTTTTAACTGTGTGCAGTGACACATTTCAAACAAACGTTCCAGCACTGTGTGCAATTTATCACCAGAGGACTGTTACCTCCTATCAGATGACAGACAACACACTGAAATTCAGGATGCATTAGCCTTGATATGCGTAAAAATGTAAGAAATCTTTTGGTTATCAAACATGACACATAAAGCTTTTTTAATGAATCAATAAAGAACTGTTGCCATTTTTATCCAACCTGTGGCAGGCATGCTAGTCATTCAAAGCATTGGGATTCAGCCAGAACTGTGACGTCAAGCATACTTTAGCCTTATGCAACTGTAGTTTAAACATCTTGTTAAACCTCTATTATAAACTGCAAGCACGGGGAGCTTTCAATAAAGTCTATGAGGGCTGCTTCATCTTCAGTGTGATTTACTGGCCCTGTCCTTAAAGAAATGTATTTACCATACCAATCCCCATAATTATCCTCTTTTAAGAGCTCATATACATACAGCAAGAGCACTTGAAATGTAAGGCGTCCGACGTTACAATTGACCCCATGGCCAGGGTCAGTTGTAACGGACGGTGGGGTCAGATGTAACATTCTGTGAAGAATAATTTAAAAAAATACAAACACATTTAACTCAAGAATTTAACTATGAATGTTTTATTGAATAAGATCAATTTTCACATGAAGCAAATATGTTTGTTTTTATTTAACTCAAAAACTGAAAATCTATTGAAAAAAAAAAAGTTTATATTAAGGCCATTTTTTTGTCATACTTTTTGAACTTTAACATCCCTAAAATTATCGGCCTTTTCCATCAGGAACATCCCTCAGAGTCACAGTTGTGGTGTGTGCATTTTGTCTCCTTCAGTGCAAGCTTCACGTGCCCAAATATAGTTGAGCTAATGTTGTCTGGAGTCGACTGTCAGAACAATTCAATGCTGTACAGCAACTTAGCTACAAGCAAACTCTCTAATCTTATACCATTATTTTCCATAGTGATAATAAGAAGTGGTGTGGGCATCAGTTGTATGACTGATAGAGATTATTTATATGAGAGTGGGATAATAACCAGGTGATAGTGTAGAGAGAATACGTGTTTAAATACCTAATGAAGATCATTCATTAATATGGGTAATGGTATTACTTTAATGAGCACTCTTAGTTACAAAACATCTCCCAGCCGAGTTCAAGAGCTTAAATGCTAGGGTGGTGTAAGCAGGCTGAATTTCGTGGAATATTGCTTATTATAAAGACAGTTATTGAGAATTATATTGAGAACTTAGAGGTAATATTTTTAATTGCTTTTTACAAATTAAAACAAAAAAATGTCATAAGACAAAGGAGACATTGTAGTCGTAAGTAGGTTACGAATCCATTTTCAAGAACCAATTCTTGAAATAGAGGTAATTATGTGGAATTGCTTTCTCTGATCTCTGACTACGACAGCATGTTAAGCAATCGCTTCTCAATAGCCAGTGTTCTCGGGTACCTGTAACAAGATTCCAAACAGCTTCATCTCTTCCTGCCTCAGGTTCTGCTAGATGCAGAAGTACAAGAAGAAAGCCAAGTACGTAGCTATGGAAACAACCGATGTGCTGTGAAAATGTGTTGCATTAACTACAATAAAAATAATAAAAATGCTTTTAAAAAGACCAAATTCCCCATTGGTCTTATTTATTATTATTATTTTAAAGATTCTACAGATTTTTTAGTATTACTATGCAGGACAGTGGCTAGAATATCATTACCTTTATTAAAAATGTGCACAGATTAATCTACCGATTAATTAAGCGATAGTGCCCGTCGATGACGGCTCTATCGTGTGATAGTCGACCACGACGGGAGTTATGCTAACGAAAGTCAAGGTCAACTATCACACAGTACAGCCATCATCGAGAGGGCACTATCGCCATTAGAAAATTATTTACCATTTTTAGCTTTAAAACAAAACAAAAAAACCCTTAAAACCTAGATTTACCTTGATCTTGTACTGATTCGTCGGGTACCTTTCCGCTGAGTAAAGACGTTCTAAGAAAATTGTGCCGAACATGATTTTAAATAAAAAAACAAGGATGACATACATATAGAGAGAAAAACGATTAGTTTTTATTTAGTAAATCGATTTTTATTTATTAACTTCTTGTAGCGGGTGGGACCGAAGATGCCATGCACCTGTAGGGAATCAAGTAGTAATTGCACCTAATTAACTGGTGATTGTTGACATATTGATTCCCTGGAGTTGTGCAGCATAAGCTTTTTTTTCTGGGTCCGTGTGGTTTTCGTTGGAGCTGTAGCTGTGACCGGACGTGTGTGTTTCCCCCCATTATCAGTGCTACTACTAGGAGCGCAGGACGGACGTGGAGTGTGGTGGCCATAAACAGCCGTGTCCTCCCTGCAGGTTTAGTGTCAACCACCGTTTCTGTAATACGTTTTGTTTGCATAGTTTTGTGATGTTGTTTGTTTTTTTGTTTTTTGTTTTTTTTAGGGTTTTCCTTATTTGTATTTTCGCTATTGTAGGCTGGACATTGTTTCCCGTTGGCAAACCCATTATCGGGTTCTGGTTTAAAACTAAATACTGATGGTAGTATTTGCTAGTGTTTTTTACTTAAAATTGTGGCAATAATAGACACCGGCCACTATAGTAGAGTGGCTTGTATGGAAAGCATCCGGAAGCAGTGTCCTTTCATTTATTTTGTGTGGTTGTCTGCCTTTTGTATCGAACTAGTAATTTATTAGAATCTTGATTCTTTTTGCTGTGCAGTGCTTGGAAGACCGCAGCGATCATCTAGACCTTGCACCATTAATACTAGTGCTATTCCGTTTTTCACCCGGTGTTCTGACAATCTGAGCTACCTGCTCAGGGTGAGCTACTAGGTAGCTCAGATTGTCAGACTAGTCTGAAAAACTGTGCTACCCCTCAGAATGAGCAACCCTGATTGAAAAAGTATAGCTGAAGTTAATTCAAAATAAACTATACTCTGAGAAGCTTGCAGTCTATAGTGTCTGTAAATTTAAATTTTTTGAACAAAATATGATTAAAGGATTTTGAATACTATAAATCAGGTGATGCTTTGCGATGCGTCTGCGAGTTAAAGACCGTGGATGAGAGGGGTGTACTATTTCATGGGATGCACTTTTTCATGCTACACCGGTTTTGGACAGCCCATACATGCTTTCCTATCTATAGTTAATAGCAATATTGACCGTATTTGATACCTGTACAAAGTTATAAGCTAATATATTATAACTTACCGAAAATGGTAGCTCGGATTTATGAACGTGAATTGAAGAGGAAGGAAGTAAAGCCAAAAACATATCACGGCTCATGCGAATTTTGTGTGGGCATGCGTACTTTGTGTAGGTAGCTCATCTTGAGCGGTAGCTCAGATTGTCAGAACACCGGCGGTCTGTGACGGTAACTTGTGTTCGCGGGATCACTAGAGTGTGGTTTTATTTCATTATTTTTAGGTGCACGATTAGTATCGATGAGTTGTTTGTGCTTCATGATTTGGTGCACTGTGTATTTGATTTTGTTTCATGTGCTGCACTGTTGTGTGTTTGTGTAGTTTTTCTTTCTTTCTGTTTCTGTTTTTGTGTATTTTATATTTAGAATTCCTGGGCGCTGCTACAGAAGCCGGGACTGTTGGATGTATAATGTAATATGTAATCTCTACTTGGGTGCAACATCACTTTTTCATCTAGTGGATGCTAGCGGTATCGCCATTGTCTGGTTATATGTAAACTATTAAGCGTTTTGTTTTTATTTTGTGAGCAATAAAACCAATCTTTGTATTTTTTTTATACCAAATACCTGCCTCCTGGTTATTCATTTATTTGAATAGACTTGGGTGGGGAACATAATTCTATACTTTCCTGGGAACTAGTTCTCTCTAATAAAGATTCTGACATTGTTATCGGGGCTCCTCTTGCTCCTGGCAAATCAAAGAGGTGGCGTAGTTTTTATGGTTTTAAGCCCCTATTTATAATCATGGCATTGCCCGAGGAATGAACGGAGCAATTACTGGACAGTCCACGTACGATGGACTCTGAACTACCAATACAATCTCTCATTAAATACCACTCTAAAATGCCTCCTAACTCACCATGTTTCTACCTTCATCAAAGCCTTTCTCTCCTGAATCTATATGTGAATGGGGCAATATTACTGAATGTCCGCGTCTCGCTTTGTTGTTGTTGAAAGATGCTGTGTCTGTGCTGCAGTCGAGATGACCATCTGTGATTGGCTCTCGGCAGTTGTAGGTCCAGGATTGGTTGCCTTCGTCGATGCAAAGTATTGATTGGCTGGTTTTGGTGGATAATAAAATTATTTTTGACTAATTGTTTCTTTTAGTATTTACTGTCCAATAGATGTGAACTATGCTTAAATACAGGAAGTCAAAAAGTAAAAAGCCAGCACTTGCGCGGATTGATTTTAAATTTGATTCACAGTTGGTGCTGAGACGTTCCAGTGGGCATCTACCGTCTATTAGAGCCCGCTAGAACTGGAAGCTGATTGGCCGACGGTACTGAATCATTTTCTAATCCCCATAAATTAACCATCAAAAATTTTAATTGACTGAAGCCCTAATTTCAATAGGGTCCAGTGTGAGGGGTCAGTGGCTGTAGTAAGGTCTAGCAGATGCAGTAAGGCAGGGTCGCAGTATCACAGGGTCTCTCAGTGGCTCAGAGCACACAGTTGGAAGGGCTGGGGGCCGGAGGTGAAGCCAGGGGTGGGTGTGAGGTCCAGTTGCTCAGGGCTGACCTCCTGGGGCGGGCGGAAGTGAAACTTCTGCAGGAGCATGGTGAAGAAGAGGAAGAGCTCCATCTTGGCAAGGGTCTCTCCAATACACACCCTCCGACCTGGGGGGGGGGGGGGGGTCAGAGGATTACCGACTCATACTGCAACACTCACACACTACACCACACTATACACACACAGAGACTTCAGGTTTAGTATAGTAGATGTATGACAGTAGCATACCGATTTGTATACTGAAATGGAAGGGGGGGTTAGACCCAATCCTGTCTAACCTGGTGTCACGGGTGACCCCGAACCAGTTATTATGTGTAGTAAGAAATTGGATTCCTTTGCATGGAGAATTTCAGTGGCTAGAGTTCACGGCTCCTCGATTGATTCAGATTCAGTTGTATTAAGTCTGCCCGCTAATGATGTAGAGCAAAATAGGTATTGTGGTGTTTGCAGAGCCGACCCGAGCTGAACCCAAGACAGAAGTGGAGTCCTGCTGGGAAAGAGCTGAAACATTGGACATGGACTGGATGATTTAAAAATGAAATGTATTAATGAGATGATATGTGCTGTAACCATTTGTAATGTTTGAATAATCTTTAGTCTGTAACAAATACTGTAAAGTGCTCTCTCTGTAAGATCGTATAACAGAATCTGGTACAACTTGATACACTGGCCGGCCTTGAGCAGTCTCTTATCAAGATAGGCACAGCTCCAGACTTGAGGGCTGGAATTTTTAATACTTTTTCATCTTAAATACAGAATAATGCTATACTAATAAATACATGTTAAAATGTTTACTTTAAATAGTATAGATTGTTGTGGTAACATATAATCATAGGTAGTGATAATTATTGTTAGTATGAAATACTATGAACAATTGTTATGTATAAGATCATATGATTCACTTTGCTTAATATGATAGCATACCTGAAGCTGTTTTCTATCAAGATGAGCATAGTTAAAAACTGAGTCCTAATTCAATGAAAAGAATTACTGTGTGCTTACATTCAAGAATTATAACTTCTGAATATAAAGGGAAAAGGAGTTAGGAGTATTCTTAAGGGAAAGAGAAAAACAGAAAAGGATTAAAAGACCTCGCTTTGAGTAGGTTTCTGCTTGTAATTCAGTTTTAAAATAAGTAGGTGAGTAAGAACAACCTAGAGTAAAAAGCAGACTCTAACTTAAGAAAAATAAGCATTGTCAGAAGATACACCACAAATAGAGAGCAGAAAAATTGAATAAAATCCTATTGTAATATTGCGGATATACTGCTGCTAGCAGAAAGTAATAAGGTTAGCAGTCATACGCTATAAGGAGTAAGGTACTAGTTTGACTCTGAAGTTAAAAGATGCAGCATAAAAAGAAGTTGTGGTAAACATACAAAATAAAAGGATTGAATAAATAATGAAGAATAAAAGCAGGAGATTTTAGGAGAGTAAACTCTATGTGACCTGTCTTCTTGAACTCTCTATCAGCCTGCCCTTGGAGAAGATTTGTATTAGCCGATGGAAGGCCTCTTTGGTGGGAAGAAGCCGGAATTTTTTTATCAGAAGGCTTATAGTATCGGGCCGGACTGCAAAAATAGGGAGTTAGAATGGATGGTCTTAGCACCTAAGATAGTTAGTTGCCGGGCGGAACAAGCACGTAAGATACAGGTGTAAGGAAAGTTCTAGGGAACATTAATCACTATTAAACTTGGCAAGAAAAGAGGTGTCTCCAGCAAGCTGGTTTTAGCCAGTATGTGTATAGCTGAAAAATGCAGGGTCATCTGGATGTCAATTAAGTTCAAGCTACCAGGGGCCCATAGGAGAAAAACATTACAGCTTAAATAGTTTTCCATAAGGAGAAAACTCTACACTAAAAAGATATAAGATGGAAGTTCCCTATAATACCTGCTAAACACACACCTGTAAGGAAAGAAGGAAACTAATTTGAGAGTGAGATGACATGAGGGAATATATTTTTGAAAGCCAAGTTCATGTAATCAATTATAATCATTATAACTATAACTGTTATATTCTAATACAACTGTTGGTGTTGCATATATTTAAACACCACTCCTTTTTATAATGCACCCATATTAAGTAGTGAATCAAGGTAGCAGGGATTTTGTGAACTCTGCTTCACCTAACTTTTCAGATGAAGGAGGGGGGCCAAGAATGAGTGGATGAGAACATGGGCTAGTGTTGATTTGTTGGCATATGACTCCAGTTGAGTCTGAAGAGTTGGTTGAATTCTTTAGAGATTACTGTTTGCCAGGAGATAAGGACTGTCCATATAGATTGATGACTGGATCTAATTGGGGCTTCCCATTGCTTTCAATGGGACAAAAATTGTATAAAAACCCTGAGCCGATCACACTGAGACCACCACAACCAAGACTCAGCTTTGCAGAGCCACGTGGTCCATCCTTTGCAGATCTCCACAGAACAGTCCTTCTCTTTTGTTCACGCTACTCTTCCTTATAATAGGAGGTAAGCATATAAATGGTAATATTGTATCTTGCATGTATTGGTTATATTGCTATGAGGTTTTGAAACTATGTTTTAGTATTGAGAGTGTTATATTGAATGTGCTAAAACATAACAGTGGGTGCTTGTAGGCTTTGTGCTTAGCCAGCCTGAGGGCTGCACTGAATACATATAATTGTATTATGCTATTGAAGTATTAAATGCTGAAGCTTGTAATAAACTTAGGATTGCTAATTATTGTTACATGTTTTCGGGTCTTAGTGGTATGCGCAAACTACTAAACCAATATTAAAGGCATTTTAATAAAACGAAGGAGCGCTGATGTTGCTCTGATTCGTAAAACTTCGAATAAATGAGTCTGAGTGATTTTCTTGATTAAATAAAAGGTCTTAAGGACACACCGCTCGTCCAGTGCTCGAACACCACTAGGAGTTTTAAACATCTCTGTCCTCCTTAACGTCTCCCCTGAGTTAAGAGTGTGTGCAGAGCAAATAATATAATAAAAGAGAACGTGAAAAGTGAAAACATGACACTGGTCCCTGCTCCTCTCTGACACACTGACCTGCTGAGAAGGGCATGAAGGCGTCTCTCTTGACAAACTTGCCCTGCGCGTCCAGGAAGTGGTTGGGGTTGAACTGGTGAGGGGTCTCCCACTGTGTCTTATCAGAGAGCACGGAGGAGAGCAGCGGGATCACCGGGGTACTCTGGGACACACACATTTACAGAAAGGCAAGGCAAAAGCTTGTTCCAGACGGAGTACTACCCCCAGGAAAGAACCCACTGTACTTATGAATTACCCTCTTCAAAATGCAGAACACACTGCCTCCCCTATCTATCTCCAATCTACCTAACCCTAACCCTAACCCTAACCATCCCCTATCTATCTCCAATCTATCTAACCCTAACCCTCCCCTATCTATCTCCAATCCATCTAACCCTAACCCAACCCTATCTATCTACAGTATATCTAACACTAACCCTCCCCTATCTATCTAACCCTGACCCTCCCCTATCTATCTCCAATCTATCAAACCCAAACCCTCCCCTATCTATCTCCACCCTTGAAGCTATCACTTGGTCTACTTTCCAAACAAAGGACAGGTGGGGGTTAAGATGGGAATGGCAGAGGGTTAGGGTTAGGGTTACAAAGAGGCTTGCTGGTTTGAGATGGGAATGGCAGAGGGTTAGGGTTTGGGTTACAAAGAGGCTTGCTGGTTTGAGATGGGAATGGCAGAGGGTTAGGGTTTCAAAGAGGCTTGCTGTTTTCCATTTGAACAGGAATTTGCATGTTGAAGGTGTGGACCGGACCAGCCCTATACACTCTGTCTGGCTCACCTTGGGTATCCTGTACCCCCGGAAGGTGGTGTCCCCTGTGGTCTCGTGCAGCAGGTTCATGGGCACCACGTTGCCCACTCCCTGGATCTCGTGCAGCACGGCGTCCATGTAGGGCATGCACTTCCTGTCCTCGGCCTGCGGGGGGCGCTCCCTCCCAATCACACTCTCAATCTCCTCCTGGACTTTGTCTGTTAACAGGGAGGATTTACAAACACACTGCAATTACTGATATGAAGAGGTGTATCTGATTGAGAGAGACCCAGGAACACACTGCAATTACTGATATGAAGAGGTGTATCTGATTGAGAGAGACCCAGGACTGAATGTCATACAGGGGGTGTTCAGTTCAGAATTGAGGTGTTTTTTTTCCTCTTTGTCTGTGCCTGTGTCTCTAAAAAGCAAAACATGTTTCCCTCCTGAAAGTGGGGGTCCCCCCTCACTTACCCTGAATGTGGGGGTACTTCATCATGAGCAGCAGCCCCCAGCGCAGGGTGGTAGAGGTGGTCTCAGTCCCTGCAGCAAACAGGTTCCCCGCTGTGACGGCCATGTTATCCTCGTGGAAATACTTGTTGGAGTTTCTGGCCTCCTGTAAAACAATGAAGGGCATCAGTGACAACTCCTTTCCAAGGTAATCCATCTACAACTTCAAACACTCAGTGCTAAACTGTGCAGGTAAATCTACAACAACGACATTGTAACAAAGCACCTTCACAAAACTACTGTTAGAAACACAGGCCAAAACAGAAAAAACAACCTACACTAATAAAATGAATACACACAGTGCTACTGCCCTCCTCTAACCCTAACCCTAACCCTACACTAACACAATGAATACACACAGGTCTAAACAGTGCTACTGCCCTCCTCTAACCGTAACCCTAACACAATGAATACACACAGGTCTAAACAGTGCTACTGCCCTCCTCTAACCCTAACCCTAACCCTAACCCTAACCCTAACCCTAACACAATGAATACATACAGGTCTAAACAGTGCTACTGCCCTCCTCTAACCCTAACACAATGAATACATACAGGTCTAAACAGTGCTACTGCCCTCCTCTAACCCTAACCCTAACACAATGAATACACACAGGTCTAAACAGTGCTACTGCCCTCCTCTAACCCTAACACAATAAATACACACAGGTCTAAACAGTGCTACTGCCCTCCTCTAACCCTAACCCTAACCCTAACCCTAACACAATAAATACACACAGGTCTAAACAGTGCTACTGCCCTCCTCGGTGTTTCGAAAGCAGTGCCTGGGATATTGCACTTCTGAAAAGCTTGGTGGGTTTGACAAAATCTCCACCTGGTGGTGGACAAATATACTGCAGTTTGCATTCATTAACTGTTACCAAGCAATCTATTGCAGGGGCAGTTCTATCAATATATGTGTGACATACAGGTAGCAGAGTTACTGGAGTTCACCAATAACCTGGCAAAATGAGCATTAAAACACAGGGCAGCAGTGTGGAGTAGTGGTTAGGGCCCTGGACTCTTGACTGAAGGGTTGTTGGTTCAATCCCAGGTGGGGAACACTGCTGCTGTACTCTGGAGCAAGGTACTTTACCTAGATTGCTCCAGTAAAAACCCAACTGTATAAATGGGTAATTGTATGTAAAAATAATGTGATATCTTGTAATAATCTTAAGTCGCCCTTGATAAGGGCGTCTGCTAAGAAATAAATAATAATAATAACAACACTGAAGTGTTGATACAACAAATGTGTTTGTTTTGTAGTGGAATTTGTAAAATAAGTTTAGCACAGTATTATTTTACTATGCTTCTCCCATGGTTATGCTGTGCATTATCATAGTTTACCCTGGTTTGCCATGTTTATTAATATGCTTTACCATACCTCGCTATTCTTTACAGTGCTTCCCTATGCTTTACCATGCTATATTACACTTTGCTATGCTTTTACTATGGGAACCCTTTATAAGGGCAGCATTGCTTACAGTAGTGTTGGTTACTGTACAATCTGTACTGTATATGTAGATGGTAACACACACACTGCAGTGTCTATGCTATAGTGTGCTACTTTCTATATCTGAACTGTTCAGTTCTGTACAGCACCTTGTAAACTCTCTAGTCTTGATAATGATCAAAGTGATATGATCAGGAGCTCATCCTCATTCACTCCCATTATATTCTGACCATTAACAGGAGTGATATTGAGCTGGTTTCACTGTGTGAAGGCTTTTCCACTAGATATGCAGTAAAACTGCACTTTTAATGCACTAAGACCACACTGCTGGTCCCTGATAGAGGCTCTGCTGTGCTGATATTACCTCTTCTCTCTGCCTGGAGATGAACGTGTCGATGAAGCTCCTCAGGTCATTGCTGTCCACACTGTCTTTACAATCCTTATATGCATTTCTAAAGTACTCCTGCAGCATTATTCTGTTTGTTTGCACCTTCTTGTGATCAGACAGGAAGAAGCCCAGGAAAGGAAACATGTTATACAGCTGAAAGACAAGGAGGAAGAGGGGGAGTTTAATGGTGAAAATGGCTGTAATGATCCTCCATTAAAGGATTACTATATTACTCTACACAATGTCACAATGAAAAAAATACATCTGTGCCTATATTTATCATTCGTACGTGAATAAATTATTAGATTTTCCACATGCATAATTAAATCTTTTCTAAGTAAAGTTGTTCACATGTGGAAATTTTTCCATTCAGTAGACAGAGACGGACATCAGATATAACCTGCACATTAATTGAATGGTACTGTTTTCTGTTCACAATTAAATGAATTTCACTCTTTGTGCTTTAATTGCTACACGAGTACAGTCCATAGCACTTGGATTAGGGAACCCAGCAATTGAATGGAAATCCCTTTCTTATTTTATTGTACTGATTGTGGATCTTTAGAAGATTTAATAGGAGTTTGATGTTATCTTCATCTTATCTGAGTGCAGCTTTATAAATCAGACCTGAATGCAGCAGACACTAGCAACACTGATCAAATTGAACAGGAGCTGTAATCACTACTCTTTACCTGTGTCTTGGGGCTCGCAGCCAGCCTGAGGTTCTCGTTGACAATTCTTTGCAGATTCAGGAACTGTGCATCGCTGTAGTCGAAGCGGTCTCCGAACACGATGGAGCAGATGATGCTGGAGACAGTAGAGTTGATGATGATTTGGGGGTCAAAGGGTTTTCCTTAGAGTGGGGGAACAAGAAAAGCCATCCAACTTCAAATGCTTAAGAATCACAAGATAAAACTATACAAAAAAGAAAGAACGTATTTTTATAGCCGAAACATAAGCCTACTTTCTTTAAAGGAGAGCACTACCTGAAAAGTTAGTCTACTCGACTAAGTCACAACAGAAAAGAGCAGAGCAGAATGTGAACCTACTTTCTATGCAATGATTTTAAATAACAAATTACTAGCGACTAGAGATGTGCTAAACAGAAGGAAGTGTCTCAGAAGAGGTGGATATGAAAACACAGACCGGACACTGATTTGTCAAAACTTTAAGAGGCTTGGGGGGAAACACGCAGCTGCAGAATCTGGGTCTGGTCTGTGTTTCGTGCCCATTGAGGGTCAACCCTTTATTATCTCTGCTCTTTGTTTGGTCGTCACCTTTGTGGGACTGGAAGACTTTCACCAGTCTCTGGGACTCCTCGATGATCCGGTCCTCAATGGTCTTCTTCCCCATCCCAAAGTCCCGCAGAGTGGAGAGGGTGAATCGACCCATCACCTTCCAGGATTCCCCCTTACCGAAGATAATGCCTGCGTGAAACATGAACACAGTGCCATTGCTACAGTGATACAACATTCTCACCATGAAACCAGCCTGAAACTCAAACTCATTCCAGTATCAATCTGGAGCTGCCTGCAGCCTGGTCCAAGACTACAATATATAACCTGATCTTATAACACAGAGATCAATGATCACCTATCATAAATACTAGACTACTGTGGATGTAAGACATACAGCAGTAAGAACCACCACATAAAACAATGAGGTATTTCCTACATCCTCTAGGGGCAGAGGATGGCAGGGGGACAGGTT
The DNA here is from genome assembly GCF_902713425.1 of Acipenser ruthenus. Classification (NCBI taxonomy): domain Eukaryota; kingdom Metazoa; phylum Chordata; class Actinopteri; order Acipenseriformes; family Acipenseridae; genus Acipenser; species Acipenser ruthenus. The sequence continues at coordinate 9,129,362 of NC_081213.1, forward strand.
AATGGTTACACTCTGGTGGATCAGCTTTGGTGCTTTAACATTCAACACAATGATGTAACAAGCAGCCTTTAACACCTGACAACTGTAAAGTTCCAGATTTAATAAAACCTAAATTATTGCTCCAAATTTACATATATAGAAATTAGAGAACAAAAAAAACTGCTTGACAGTGTAGAAAGATTAGGTAACGTTGAGTAATAATATCTTCCAAAAAAAAAAAAAAATCACTTTAGTGCTTTGTGAGTATTATATTTACATTCAGAAATTGTAGTACCAAACTCATTAAGTGCAACAAAAGAACCAGAAATAATCTTAACAGACTTTGAAAAATGTTATAGTTGTAGATTTCCCGTCAATACCAAACTTCATCTATGAAAAACAGCCCTGGCTTGTTATTAACAGCATAAAAATAAACCCTGGACATTCAAAACAACAAACAATCAAATTTCATTAGCTTCACAGTTTTTATATATATCCAAAATTAAAAGTCTCTGATCCGTATAAAAATAAAACAGCTGCACAAAAAAAAGCCATCCCAAAATGCAACACCATGTGGAGAGAAAAAGACGAACAGCAATCAGTAAAGTAAAGTTTGATCTCCCCACACATTACTGCCGAGTTCGTAATCCGCAGCAGATCCTGGCGTGGAGTCGATCCTCTTAGCCTGGTTGTTGAAACAGGACAAGCCCCTCCCCCCCCCCCCCCTCCTCCCCCACTCCAATTGACCCGAGTGTCAAATGATGTCAAACGCCTAATGCACCACTTCAGTTGAAACGACTGAAGAAACCACTGCCTGGGGATGATTGGTTCTCTCCACAGAGGCTAAACTGAAAGCACCAATCAACACAAAGCTGTTTGTTTCTATTGTTTCAATTGGAATGGTAAATTAAAGCAAACAACACCACTGACTCTCACCTGTGAACCAGCCATTCCTGCTGTAGTTCTGGATGAAGGGACTCTGGAGGCATGTCTCTTACCATTCCCGCCTCTAGAGCTAGTGTTTGTGGTGTGCGTCTAGCCTCTCTCCGAGAAGTCGTCTGCTTGGGTTACTAGAGCCTCCTTGACCGCCTCATAGCCTGTCAAAACCATGTACTTCCTGGGACCCATGTGGAAGGTGAACACATTGCCGTACGTCTCCGAGAGCTGGAGAGAGAAGAGGAGGAGCGATGACTCTCAAAGCATTAGCAGGGAAGTTTGTCTACTTGTTAGAACTTCGAATTGAAGCTTCGCTCATTACAGTATCATCAGTAGTGCCCAGTTTTAAAAGATGTGTGCGGTGCACTACCAACATTTCTGTGCTGCTCCCAGAACTCTTCCTTTGTTTAGATGCTGCGTTGCCTAATAATGTATTCTGCATCAGCATTTTGTGACATTTGCGTTATATTTATCAGTACCAATTTATCAATGTGACATTTCAAAATCTAAAATTAAATACTGTACTATTATGTTTTTTTTTTTAATGATGTCTTAATCCTTAAATCTAGGTGATGCAAAACTTTTGGCCACAGCTGTATGTTACTACAGTATAGGCTTGCCTACTGTTGTGTAGTTTGGAAATTTGACATATGTACCCTGTGTGTGTTAGTGTATGTGTAATATATATATATCATAAATCAACTAATTTAGAGAAAACTATAAACTTACGTAAATAAATATATATTGTAGGGAGCTATGTCGGTACTCATGAAAGAAGAGGCAGGAATCCAGGTAAAAGAACGCTTTTTATTAAACATGAACTGGCAGGCAAAACAGCACTCAGCAACATCAACAGCAACACCACAAGGCTTACAGCACTACTTACAGACGTGCTCAAATTTGTTGGTACCCCTCCACAAAAAACAAAGAATGCACAATTTTCTCTGAAATAACTTGAAACTGACAAAAGTAATTGTCATCCACCATTGTTTATTCCATATTTAATAGAAATCAGACTTTGCTTTTGATTTTTTATTCAACATAATATTGTAAATAAGAAAACAAATGAAAATGGCATGGACAAAAATGATGGGACCGCTAACCTAATATTTTGTTGCACAACCTTTAGAGACAGTCACTGCAATCAAATGTTTTCTGTAGCTCTCAATGAGACTTCTGCACCTGTTAACAGGTAGTTTGGCCCACTCTTCCTGAGCAAACTGCTCCAGCTGTCTCAGGTTTGATGGGTGCCTTCTCCAGACTGCAAGTTTCAGCTCTTTCCATAGATGTTCGATAGGATTCAGATCAGGACTCATAGAAGGCCACTTCAGAATAGTCCAATGTTTTGATCTTATCCACTCTTAGGTGCTTTTAGGTGTGTGTTTTGGGTCTTTATCCTGTTGGAGGACCCATGACCTGCGACTGAGACAGAGCTTTCTGACACTGGGCAGTACCTTTCGCTCCAGAATGCCTTGATAGTCTTGAGATTTCATTGTGCCCTGCACAGATTCAAGGCACCCTGTGCCAGGCGCAGCAAAGCAGCCCCAAAACATAACCAAGCCTCCTCCATGTTTCACTGTAGGTATGGTGTTCTTTTCTTTGAAAGCTTCATTTTTTTCATCTGTGAACATAGAGTTGATGTGACTTGCCAAAAAGCTCCAGTTTTGACTCATCTGTCCAAAGGACATTCTCCCAGAAGGATTGTGGCTTGTCAATATGCATTTTAGCAAATTCCAGTCTGGCTTTTTTATGTTTTTCTTTCAAAAGTGGAGTCCTCCTGGGTCTTCTTCCATGGAGCCCACTTTCGCCCAAAAAGCGACGGATGGTGCGATCAGAAACTAACGTACCTTCACCTTGGAGTTCAGCTTGTATCTCTTTGGCAGTTATCCTTGGTTCTTTTTCTACCATTCGCACTATCCTTCTGTTCAATCTGGGGTCGATTTTCCTCTTGCGGCCACGCCCAGGGAGGTTGGCTACGGTTCCATGGACCTTAAACTTCTTAATAATATTTGCAACTGTTGTCACAGGAACATCAAGCTGCTTGGAGATGGTCTTGTAGCCTTTACCTTTACCATGCTTGTCTATTATTTTCTTTCTGATCTCCTCAGACAACTCTCTCCTTTGCTTTCTCTGGTCCATGTTCAGTGTGGTGCACACAATGATACCAAACAGCACAGTGACTACTTTTCTCCATTTAAATAGGCTGAATGACTGATTACAAGACTGGAGACATGTGTGATACTAATTAAAGAAACTAATTAGTTTGAAATATCACTATAATCCAATTATTTATTATCTTTTCTAAGGGGTACCAACAAATGTGTCCAGGCCATTTTAGAATATCTTTGTAGAATAAGCAATAATTCATCTCTTTTCACAGCTTCTTTGCTTTATTCTATGACATACCAAAGGCATGCAAGTATACATGATAAAATAGCTTTTAATTTCATCACTTTTCAGGAGGAATGAAGCATTATTTCAATGAGCTGTAAGGGTACCAACAAATTTGAGCACGTCTGTATATACAACATGAGCAGGCCTGGTTGTAACCCCTACTTCCAAACAGCAGGCTGGCACCATGCCAGATGAGGGTCCAAGGTGGGCTACCACCATGCCAGCTGAGGGTCCAAGGTGGGCTACCACCATGCCAGCTGAGGTGAAGGTCATGGCAGTCTCTCCACACTGTCTGGAATGTTACAATGTTTTTAAGGGTCTGGGCTGCAGTCCCAGTTCTAGGTAGAAAGTGTGGTTCAGAATCTGAGCCCAGTCCATGTTTTCTACCCCCTATAAGCAAATACTTGTTTTTACTGTCCTGCTAACGATGGATCAGCTCCCTATTGTGAAGGGAGGTGAATACAGAATGACAATTTTGAGAGTCAAAGGTTATTGTGTGAAAAACACTATTATCCACTTACTGCATTAAAGTTTTACTTTGTGTTTGAAGTTCTAGATTGATTTACAAACCCCATGACAGGTCTAAGGTCCTTGCTAAGATTTTTAACAGAGAAGCTCCAGTGCAAGTCATTGATTTTCTATTCCAGGACACAGAAGCTGTTAAAGGAGGACTAACCATGGTTTTACAATCTGTTCTCTTGCTTCTTATTCCCATTATCTCCAGTTCATGTATTCTTGTAGTGACAATCTTTTGGCTCTTCATATTTTATTATAGTTTTTATATGAATTTGGTATATGGGTCACTCCATGAATGTGATTTAGATGTTCTTCTACAGTGTTGTCTTTGAGATATCTACATAATGTCTGCAAGCAAAGATCTTCATAATCAAATGGGGGACACTCAGTGTTTATTTCTATTTACATGAAGAAAAATGGTACCCACTGAAAACCGTGGGAGAAACAGGACGTAGTACTGTGGACACGCTTCCCGTGGTTTTGGCTCCTAGTCCCCCATACATACCCTGAATAATGATATCTGATATAGATTCATTGCAGCATATAAAGAAATAAAGCTAATCACAAGTCAAGGCTCCTAGTCCCCCTGTACCTAAAAACACCAGCAGGGTGGTACACCAGGAGGTACACCACGTGGTCCAAAGCCTTCACAGCTTATTACAAAGGTTTCATTTGTGCAATATAAACGGTGGAGTCTGGAGATGCAACAACATGGCTTAGTTGCTGATTAACTGCTGTTCATGCTTAACGAAATTGACATGTTGTTTCAGGTAACACATTAAGAGACAGAGCCTGTACAGTCCATTACTGTAAGTGCGTGTGTGAAGAACCCACAGCGCAGGACAATGGGGAGCGTTTACTCAGCACTTGTTGTTTATTAAAGAGAGGACACTGAGAGGAGGGTCTGGGCTGCACAGGAGAGAAGAAAGGAGAGAGCCGTGCAGGAACACTGTAGAAGCAGGACCTGTGTTGAATGAATTGTGAGTAATAAGAAGGTGGCACTGAGTCAAGAAACTGCACAGACACAAGGCTGTGGGGACCCTTACTGAGCGCAGAGAGGCTCAGCTGCAGTAGAAGCACCGGCGACAGTGCTAGTGTAGGTCTGGCTCTGGATTACAGATACATTATTGTGAAGACAGCCCCATAAACGTTGCTTTAATTCAGGCCTGTGCCCAGGGGAGCTGCAGAAGGCTTGTCATTTGTTTGTTTTCTAGTTGTTCATTTCTTTGAGTAAATAACAGTGTGAATCTGTGCCAGAACTACTACTGGGACAAACACAGCTTGTACCAAAAATGCCCATGTTCGTATCCGTTCATATAACAGAATTATAAATGACTAAAAGATATCCTAAATAAAATAAATAAATGCATAAACACCATCTGAATAACTAATACGCATATTGTACAGAAGAGTGCGTCTCTGGTTTCTTTAACGGGTCATTTGATGGGTCGTACCAGGGCTATTATAATCCTTGAGAAGTTTTTATTCTAATTCAAAATTCAATAATATTTACCACTGCATTTACCGGTTCATTTTGTATTTTTGTTCCATACTTCTCTGTTTTCCTATGCTAGCCTATGCTTTCACTGTACTTCACTACACATGTCTATGTTTTTACCATTGTAACAATTGTATAAAGGAATTGCTATAATACACATTCATATTTCAGATCAGATTTGGGCATGATTTTCCTCCTCCTGCCAGCATGTTAGATTTATTTTCAGATGTTATGGGCACTAAGACAGCTGATTTCACTGCTGAGTAGCTGCACAAAACACTTCTTCAAATACAACTACCAATTCCCTTCTAAATGAAGGCCAATAAAATATTATTCAAGAAATACTAAAAGAAAGAAACAAACCCAACGCCAAACGGCCTTTTCCATCAGGACCATCCCTCTGAGTCACAGTTGTGGTGTGTGCATTTTGTCTCCTTCAGTGCAAGCTTCACGTGCCCAAATATAGTTGAGCTAATGTTGTCTGGAGTCGACTGTCAGAACAATTCAATGCTGTACAGCAACTTAGCTACAAGCAAACTCTGTAATCTTATACCATTATTTTCCAAAGTGATAATAAGAAGTGGTGTGGGCATCAGTTGTATGACTGATAGAGATTATTTATATGAGAGTGGGATAATAACCAGGTGATAGTGTAGAGAGAATACGTGTTTAAATACCTAATGAAGAGAATTCATTAATATGGGTAATGGTTTTACTTTAATGAGCACTCAGTTACAAAACGTCTCCCAGCCGAGTTCAAGATCACATAGACAATACAACACGCAACACCGTTCTCTCTTTAATGAATTTCAGCAAAAAGGAAAACACAAAACAGAAAAGAAAATGAGTATCAATACAACACAAGTCAGTATAATAATCTCAGCAGCAATAACATTCAGATAATATCTCAGCGTCAGTGTAAATATCAATTACATGTAAAAGCAAGCATTCCTCAAGTGTCTAGAATGTGTCTTTGTATAAGAACTAAGAAGTGACCAGATTCAATAATATGAATATACAAGCAGGGTAACAGTTTGTGTGAATATGAGTCAGTAAATATTTCAAATGAAATCAAGATCAATTCTAATCAGAGATTATGAAATCACTTAATATATATTTCGATTAGAATTCACAACTACAATACCCATTGATTTATTCTTAAGCACCTGTCATTCAATTTCATAGATCACTTTGTCATTATTCTAGGTGTTTAGCTACGAATTATTTTCATGAAAGATGAAAACTTTTGTTATTAAGCAAAGCATGACACACCCCTTTTACACAAGTGTGGTTTCTGTGGCTGAAGGGTCCAGTGTGAGGGGTCAGTGGCTGTAGTAAGGTCTAGCAGATGCAGTAAGGCAGGGTCGCAGTATCACAGGGTCTCTCAGTGGTTCAGGGCGCATAGTTGGAAGGGCTGGGGTCCTGAGGTGATGCCAGGGGTGGGGGTGAGGTCCAGTTGCTCAGGGCTGACCTCCTGGGGCGGGCGGAAGTGAAACTTCTGCAGGAGCATGGTGAAGAAGAGGAAGAGCTCCATCTTGGCAAGGGTCTCTCCAAGACACACCCTCCGACCTGGGGGGGGGGGGGGGGGGGTCAGAGGATTACTGACTCGTACTGCAACACTCACACACTACACTACACTACACTACACTACACACACACACACAAACACACACACAGACTTCAGGACTAGTAAAGCAGCTGTAAGACAGTAACATGCAAATTTGTATCCCGCAAATGGAAGAATCTAATGAGGTTGTCTTCTTGCTTTTAAATAATAAACTTTCGGTATTATTATTATTATCATTATTTTTTATTTCTTAGCAGACGCCCTTATCCAGGGCGACTTACAATTGTTATAAGATATCACATTACACATTATTTCACATTATACAGATATCACATTATTTACATACAATTACCCATTTATACAGTTGGGTTTTTACTGGAGCAATCTAGGTAAAGTACCTTGCTCAAGGGTACAGCAGCAGTGTCCCCCACTGGGGATTGAACCCACGACCCTCTGGTCAAGAGTCCAGAGCCCTAACCACTACTCCACACTGCTGCATGTTTTCAGCTGAATCTGAAGGCTTTGTAGCGATTGTTACCTGTTCTATATTCCATTAGGAAACTGGTTGCTGATTGCACCTCTATTGATAGCAGTTCCCTTTGCAGTTAAAATGCCGGGGTGGAGGGGGGTTAGCCCCAATCCTGTCTAACCTGGTCCCTGCTCCTCTCTGACACACTGACCTGCTGAGAAGGGCATGAAGGCGTCTCTCTTGACAAACTTGCCCTGCGCGTCCAGGAAGTGGTTGGGGTTGAACTGGTGAGGGGTCTCCCACTGTGTCTTATCAGAGAGCACGGAGGAGAGCAGCGGGATCACTGGGGTACCCTGGGACAAACACACACAGACACACACACACACACACACACACACACATTTACAGAAAGGTAAAATACCAAAGCTAACCTAATTTAAGGGCTGTACTGTCAGCTATACCAATGAGGATACATTACTGTACATTAATATCACTCCTACATTACTGATATTGCTGTATTAAGAGGAATTCTTTGGTAATAAAAGACAGACCATTAGTTAAAACAAGTGTCAATCTTACCCTAACCCTTCCCTATCTATCTCCACCCTTGAAGCTATCACTTGGTCAACTTTCCAAACAAACAAAGTTGGGTCAGTTTAAAAGGGGGGGGGGCGGTTAAGATGGGAATGGCAGAAGTTCCAATATGAAAGTTTATTTGAAGCACTTCGGTATACACTTCGTGCTCCCATGAGAATACACAAACTGGGTTTATAAACAGTAATGCCATGTTGACAGTACAGTCTTATATCTTGCTGTATAAGAGCCCTTCACTATTCACTGTTTTCAATATTTCATGATTTTCTGATGTGAAAGTCAGATAGTGAAATAAAGAGGCAGCATTGTATCATATAAGGAGTGTTTGAAGTTGGACATGGTGGAACTGCAATGCCCTCAAACAGTGTCTTTATTGGTTAATTAGTCTGAATGTTTTCCATTTGAACAGGAATTTGCATGATGAAGGTGTGGACCGGACCAGCCCTATACACTCTGTCTGGCTCACCTTGGGTATCCTGTACCCCCGGAAGGTGGTGTCCCCTCTGGTCTCGTGCAGCAGGTTCATGGGCACCACGTTGCCCACTCTCTGGATCTCATGCAGCACGGCGTCCATGTAGGGCATGCTCTTCCTGTCCTCGGCCTGCGGGGGGCGCTCCCTCCCAATCACACTCTCAATCTCCTCCTGGACTTTGTCTGTTAACAGGGAGGATTTACAAACACACTGAAATTACTGATATGAAGAGGTGTATCTGATTGAGAGGACCCAGGAACACACTGCAATTACTGATATGAAGAGGTGTATCTGATTGAGAGAGACCCAGGACTGAATGGCAGGCAGGGGATATTCAGGTCATGATTCATTCAGTCACACTCTCTCCCTGAAAGTGGGGGTCCCCCCTCGCTCACCCTGAATGTGTGGGTACTTCATCATGAGCAGCAACCCCCAGCGCAGGGTGGTAGAGGTGGTTTCAGTCCCTGCAGCAAACAGGTCCACCGCTGTGACGGCCATGTTATCCTCTTGGAAATACTTGATGGGTTTTCTGGCCTCCTGTAAAACAATGAAGGGCAAAAAGATACAATCTATTGCAGGGGCAGTTCTATCAATATATGTGTGACATACAGGCAGAAACTTGTAATATCACTTCAATAAAACTGATCAGCAGAGTTACTGGAGTTCACCAATAACCTGGCAAAATGAACATTAAAACACTAAAGTGTTGATACAACAAATGTGTGTGTTTTGTAGTGGAATTTGTAAAATATATTTAGCACAGTATTATTTTACCATGCTTCTCCCATGGTTATACTGTGCATTATCATAGTTTACCCTGGTTTGCCATGTTTATTAATATGCTTTACCATACCTTGCTATTCTTTACAATGCTTCCCTATGCTATATTGCACTTTGCTATGCTTTTACTATGGGAACCCTTTATAAGGGCAGCATTGCTTGCAGTAGTGTTGGTTATTGTACAATCTGTACTGTATATGTAGATGGTAACACACACACTGCAGTGTCCATGCTATAGTGTGCTACTTTCTACATCTGAACTGTACACTTCTGTACAGCACCTTGTAAACTCTCTAGCTTGACAATGATCAAAGTGGTATTATCATATTATCATCCTCATTCACTCCCATTATATTCTGACCATTAACAGGAGTGATATTGAGCTGGTTTCACTGTGTGAAGGCTTTTCCACTAGATAGGCAGTAAAACTGCACTTTTAATGCACTAAGACCACACTGCTGGTCCCTGATATCAAGGCTCTGCTGTGCTGATATTACCTCTTCTCTCTGCCTGGTTTCACTGTGTGAAGGCTTTTCCACTAGATATGCAGTAAAACTGCACTTTTAATGCACTAAGACCACACTGCTGGTCCCTGATAGAGGCTCTGCTGTGCTGATATTACCTCTTCTCTCTGCCTGGAGATGAACGTGTCGATGAAGCTCCTCAGGTCATTGCTGTCCACACTGTCTTTACGATCCTTATATGTGTTTCTAAAGTACTCCTGCATCATTATTCTGTTTGTTTGGACCTTCTTGTGATCGGAGAGGAAGAAGCCCAGGAAAGGAAACATGTTATACAGCTGAAAGACAAGGAGGAAGAGGGGGAGTTTAATGGTGAAAATGGCTGTAATGATCCTCGATTAAAGGATTACTGTATTACACTACACAATGTCACAATGAAATAAAAGATCTGGTCTCTAACTTTTCGATGCAAATTCATTATCTTACAAACTACAGTGGACGATTGTATCAGTATATACCTTTTTGTCTGACAGGCAAGAATTATAGATTTCAAAAGATGAACCGTATGAAGAAAAAAATAAATCTAGCTATATACATAAAGTGTACAATAAAAAAAAAAAAAACTGTTCCATGAATTGAACGTGTGTTCAACGAGTGTTCTGTAACAAATATTTCAGGATGTGGCATCTATGAGTAAAAAAATTACTATTGTTTTGCACCCAAACAGCAAGAAACTGTCTGCATACAAGCAGCGATGTGCAAAACTCTGTGGCAAGGCTTAGCATCAGGTCTGCACCCTTTGAAATATGAGACCCAGACACAGAGCTTTCTGCACACTTTTAATAAATCACAAATAATAGAACAAACAGAACACAGGAACAAAATAAAGGTTTAAACAAAGTACTTTTAAACTCTTCAAAATAAACCCCCAAAACCCCCCAAGCTTTGCTATCCCGGTGCTCTCCACTTTTTCTCTCTTCTACTCCACATTCTCTCTTCTCTCTCACCTCTCTCTGCTCCACACTCATCTCCACGCTCTCACTTCTCTCTCCTCACACTCACCTCCACGCTCTCACTGCTCTCTGCTCCATGCGCTCACTTCTCTCTCCTCCACACTCTCACCTCCACGCTCTCACTGCTCTCTGCTCCACGCCCTCAGCTCTCTGCTCCATGCGCTCACTTCTCTCTCCTCCACACTCTCACCTCCGCGCTCTCACCTCTCTGCTCCACGCTTTCACTTCTCTGCTCCACACTCTCACCTCCACGCTATCACCTCTCTCTGCTCCACGCGCTCACTTCTCTCTCCTCCACACTCTCACCTCCACGCTCTCACTGCTCTCTGCTCCACGCCCTCAGCTCTCTGCTCCATGCGCTCACTTCTCTCTCCTCCACACTCTCACCTCTCTGCTCCACGCTCTCACTTCTCTCTGCTCCACTCTCACCTCCACGCTATCACCTCTCTCTGCTCCACGCTCTCACTTCTCTCTGCTCCACACTCTCACCTCCACGCTATCACCTCTCTCTGCTCCACGCTCTCACCTCTCTTTGCTCCACACTCACTTCTCTCTGCTCCACACTCTCACTTCTCTCTGCTCCACACTCTCACCTACACGTTCTCAACTCTCTCTACTCCAAGCTATCACCTTGCTCTGCTCCACGCTTTCACCTCTCTCTGCTCCACGCTCTCACCTCTCTCTGCTCCACTCTCTCACTTCTCTGCTCCACACTCTCACCTCTCTCTGCTCCACCCTCTCACTTCTCTCTCCTCCACACTCTAACCTCCACACTCTCACTTCTCTCTGCTCCACGCTCTCACCTCCACGCCCTCACCTCTCTGCTCCATGCCCTCACTTCTCTCTCCTCCACACTCTCACCTCCTCGTTCTCAACTCTCTCTGCTCCAAGCTCTCACCTCGCTCTGCTCCACACTGACCTCCAGGCTCTCACCTCTCTCTGCTCCACGCTCTCACCTCTCTCTGCTCCACGCTCTCACTTCTCTGCTCCACGCTCTCACCTCTCTCTGATCCACACTCTCACCTCCACACTATCACCTGTCTGATCCATGCTCTCACCTCTCTCTAATCCACACTCACCTCCACGCTCTCACCTCTCTGCTTCTCGCTCTCACCTCTCTGCTCCACGCTCTCACCTCTCTGCTTCTCGCTCTCACCTCTCTCTGCTCCAAGCTCTCACTTCTCTCTGCTCCACACTCACCTCCACGCTCTCACCTCTCTGCTCCACGCTCTCACCTCTCTCTGCTCCACGCTCTCACCTCTCTGCTTCTCGCTCTCACCTCTCTCTGCTCCAAGCTCTCACTTCTCTCTGCTCCACACTCTCACCTCCACGCTATCACCTCTCTCTGCTTCACGCTCTCACCTCTCTTTGCTCCACACTCACTTCTCTCTGCTCCACGCTCTCACTTCTCTGCTCCACGCTCTCAATTCTCTCTGCTCCACGCTCTCATTTCTCTCTGCTCCACGCTCTCACTTCTCTCTGCTCCACGCTCTCACCTCCACGCTCTCACTTCTCTCTGCTCCATGCTCTCACTTCTCTCTCTGCTCCACGCTCTCACCTCTCTCTGCTCCACACTCTCAACTCCACGTTCTCACCTCCGTCTTCTCCACACACTCACTTCTCTCTGATCCACACTCACCTCCACGCTCTCATCTCTCACCTCCACGCTATCACTCCTCTCTGCTCCACACTCTCACTTCTCTGCTCCATTCACTTCTCTCTCCTCCACACTATCACCACTCTCTGCTCCACGATCTCACTTCTCTCTGCTCCACGCTCTCACTTCTCTGCTCCAAGCTCTCACTTCTCTCTGCTCCACACTCTCACCTCCACGCTCTCACTTCTCTCTGCTCCACGCTCTCACTTCTCTGCTCCACGCTCTCACTTCTCTGCTCCACGCTCTCACCTCCACGCTCTCACTTCTCTCTGCTCTACGCTCTCAATTCTCTCTGCTCCACGCTCTCACCTCCACGCTCTCACTTCTCTCTGCTCCAAGCTCTCACTTCTCTCTGCTCCACCCTCTCACTTCTCTCTCCTCCACCCTCTCACCTCCACGCTCACTGATCTCTGCTCCATGCCCTCACCTCTCTGCTCCATGCCCTCACTTCTCTCTCCTCCACACTCTCACCTTCACGTTCTCAACTCTCTCTACTCCAAGCTATCACCTTGCTCTGCTCCACGCTCTCACCTCTCTCTGCTCCACGCTCTCACCTCTCTCTGCTCCACTCTCTCACTTCTCTGCTCCACACTCTCACCTCTCTCTGCTCCACCCTCTCACTTCTCTCTCCTCCACACTCTAACCTCCACACTCTCACTTCTCTCTGCTCCACGCTCTCACCTCCACGCCCTCACCTCTCTGCTCCATGCCCTCACTTCTCTCTCCTCCACACTCTCACCTCCTCGTTCTCAACTCTCTCTGCTCCAAGCTCTCACCTCGCTCTGCTCCACACTGACCTCCAGGCTCTCACCTCTCTCTGCTCCACGCTCTCACCTCTCTCTGCTCCACGCTCTCACTTCTCTCTGCTCCACGCTCTCACCTCTCTCTGATCCACACTCTCACCTCCACACTATCACCTGTCTGATCCATGCTCTCACCTCTCTCTAATCCACACTCACCTCCACGCTCTCACCTCTCTGCTTCTCGCTCTCACCTCTCTGCTCCACGCTCTCACCACTCTCTGCTCCACGCTCTCACCTCTCTGCTTCTCGCTCTCACCTCTCTCTGCTCCAAGCTCTCACTTCTCTGCTCCACACTCTCACCTCCACGCTATCACCTCTCTCTGCTTCACGCTCTCACCTCTCTTTGCTCCACACTCACTTCTCTCTGCTCCACACTCACTTCTCTCTGCTCCACACTCTCACCTCCACTCTCGCACTGCTCTCTGCTCCACGCTCTCACTTCTCTCTGCTCCACACTCTCACTTCTCTCTGCTCCACACTCTCACCTCCACGCTATCACCTCTCTCTGCTTCACGCTCTCACCTCTCTCTGCTCCACACTCACTTCTCTCTCCTCCACACTATCACCACTCTCTGCTCCACGCTCTCACTTCTCTCTGCTCCACGCTCTCACTTCTCTCTGCTCCACACTCTCACCTCCACGCTCTCACTTCTCTCTGCTCCACGCTCTCACTTCTCTCTGCTCCACGCTCTCACTTCTCTCTGCTCCAAGCTCTCACTTCTCTCTGCTCCAAGCTCTCACTTCTCTCTGCTCCACACTCTCACCTCCACGCTCTCACTTCTCTCTGCTCCAAGCTCTCACTTCTCTCTGCTCCACCCTCTCACTTCTCTCTCCTCCACACGCTCACCTCCACGCTCACTGATCTCTACTCCATGCCCACACCTCTCTGCTCCATGCCCTCACTTCTCTCTCCTCCACGTTCTCAACTCTCTCTGCTCCAAGCTCTCACCACTCACTACTCCAAGCTCTCACCTTGCTCTGCTCCACGCTCTCACCTCTCTCTGCTCCACGCTCTCTCTGCTCCACTCTCTCACTTCTCTGCTCCACACTCTCACCTCTCTCTGCTCCACCCTCTCACTTCTCTCTCCTCCACACTCTAACCTCCACACTCTCACCTCCTCGTTCTCAACTCTCTCTGCTCCAAGCTCTCACCTCGCTCTGCTCCACACTCACCTCCACGCTCTCACTTCTCTGCTCCACGCTCTCACCTCTCTCTGCTCCACGCTCTCACTTCTCTGCTCCACACTCTCACCTCTCTCTGATCCACACTCTCACCTCCACGCTATCACCTGTCTGATCCATGCTCTCACCTCTCTCTAATCCACACTCACCTCCACGCTCTCACCTCTCTGCTTCTCGCTCTCACCTCTCTCTGCTCCACGCTCTCACCTCTCTGCTTCTCGCTCTCACCTCTCTCTGCTCCAAGCTCTCACTTCTCTCTGCTCCACACTCTCACCTCCACGCTATCACCTCTCTCTGCTTCACGCTCTCACCTCTCTTTACTCCACACTCACTTCTCTCTGCTCCACACTCTCACCTCCACTCTCTCACTGCTCTCTGCTCCACGCTCTCACCTCTCTCTGCTCCACGCTCTCACCTCTCTGCTTCTCGCTCTCACCTCTCTGCTCCAAGCTCTCACTTCTCTCTGCTCCAAGCTCTCACCTCCACGCTATCACCTCTCTCTGCTTCACGCTCTCACCTCTCTTTGCTCCACACTCACTTCTCTCTGCTCCACACTCTCACCTCCACTCTCTCACTGCTCTCTGCTCCACGCTCTCACCTCTCTCTGCTCCACGCTCTCACCTCTCTGCTTCTCGCTCTCACCTCTCTGCTCCAAGGTCTCACTTCTCTCTGCTCCACGCTCTCACCTCCACGCTATCACCTCTCTCTGCTTCACGCTCTCACCTCTCTTTGCTCCACACTCACTTCTCTCTGCTCCACACTCTCACCTCCACTCTCTCACTGATCTCTGCTCCACGCTATCACTTCTCTCTGCTCCACACTCTCACCTCAACGCTCTCAACTCTCTCTGCTCCACGCTCTCACTTCTCTCTGCTCCACACTCTCACCTCCACGCTATCACCTCTCTCTGCTTCACGCTCTCACCTCTCTCTGCTCCACACTCACTTCTCTCTCCTCCACACTATCACCACTCTCTGCTCCACGCTCTCACTTCTCTGCTCCACACTCTCACCTCCACGCTCTCACTTCTCTCTGCTCCAAGCTCTCACTTCTCTCTGCTCCACCCTCTCACTTCTCTCTCCTCCACACTCTCACCTCCACGCTCACTGATCTCTGCTCCATGCCCTCACCTCTCTGCTCCATGCCCTCACTTCTCTCTCCTCCACACTCACCTCCTCGTTCTCAACTCTCTCTGCTCCAAGCTCTCACCTCGCTCTGCTCCACTCACCTCCACGCTCTCACCTCTCTGCTCCACGCTCTCACCTCTCTGCTCCACGCTCTCACCTCTCTCTGCTCCACGCTCTCACTTCTCTCTGCTCCACGCTCTCACCACCACGCTCTCACTTCTCTCTGCTCCAAGCTCTCACATCTCTCTGCTCCAAGCTCTCACATCTCTCTGCTCCACGCTCTCACCTCTCTCTGCTCCACACTCTCACCTCTCTCTGCTCCACGCTCTCACCTCTCTCTGCTCCACGCTCTCACTTCTCTCTGCTCCACGCTCTCACTTCTCTCTGCTCCACGCTCTCACTTCTCTCTGCTCCACGCTCTCACTTCTCTCTGCTCCACGCTCTCACTTCTCTCTGCTCCACGCTCTCACTTCTCTCTGCTCCACGCTCTCACTTCTCTCTGCTCCACGCTCTCACCTCTCTCTGCTCAACCCTCTCACTTCTCTCTCCTACACACTCTCACCTCCATGCTCACTGATCTCTGCTCCATGCCCTCACCTCTCTGCTCCATGCCCTCACTTCTCTCTCCTCCACGCTCTCACTTCTCTCTGCTCCACACTCACTTCTCTCTGCTCCACACTCACTTCTCTCTGTGCTCCACTCTCACTTCTCTCTGCTCCAAGCTCTCACTTCTCTCTGCTCCACGCACTCTGCTGTACACCCTCACACCCCTCGTACATGCGCTCCACAAACAAACCTCTATTGTTCCTTTTTATACCTTGTGGTCAGGGGCTTGATTGATTCAATCAATCAATCATCCAATCACCACCTGGCCACATTCCACACTTTTCCATTCACTTTCAATCAAACAATCAATCATTCATTCAATCTAGCAATTAAACCATGTGGCTGTGCAAATGGTGGCCATCTTGGTTACAGGCTGTCCCTTCACCAAGATGGCCGCCAGCCACCAAGCTCTCACTCAGACACACTATGCAAGGTCATCCGGGTCAAAAACACGTTATTTAGTACACGTGCTAATTTGACTTTAGTACGTGTTGTAATTCTAATTATTGCACGTGCTAATTTGGCCAATCAGATCACTGAAAATGAAATGAGAACCAATGAATGTATCCAATTAAAAGTCACCTTACATCTGCCATTCCCACCCAATATATGGTGGTATATGGACTTGGCATTGGGTAAAGTCTAGTAAAAGATGGACAGACCAGGAACCTCCGAGACGAGCATCAACTGGCGGGTTCAGAGCCTTAAAAATCGCTTTAATTCAGTGGTAACCCCACTGGAACTAACATGTAATTTTAAACAAGTGTTGAAAGATCTGACATTGAATCTAATATTAGCAATACAAGTACCGTTAGCAGTTTAGTTTTGTTATATTAATAAATCAATTGAATAACTTGCTCGCCCCCCTACTCCCCAGGAATTTAAAAACCAGACGCCAATGAGATATGGTAACTTTTTGCTTACAGAATGAACTCCTGAGAATTTTATAAACAATTAATAAGACATGCAGGGTCAATTACAGCAAACTAAGCAGTGTACTAACTGGGGATGATCCCGTGGTTAGTACGGAGGATGGTACTAAACCTGTACGCAAGTTGATAACAATTGCAATTAACTAAGCAGCTCAATATAGTCCCCAGCTGCATATTAAAATGTTCTTATTTGCATTGAACCCAAAGTAACTGCTGTTGCCTATAAAGCAGTGGCTTTCCACTTGTGGTACTTGTACAAGTACTGGGTCGTGACAGGCTTGCATCTGGTACTATCCGGCAGGTTTTTATTACCATGTGATTCCTCAACCACAATGCTCCCGCAATCACACCATCGTAATGTATCGATCTGCTTGTACCACTAAATCACAGAGAAATTAGTAATTATGTTGCAGGGCTCCAGGCTGCGATAAATGGTTGGAAATGCGACAGTTTTTTCGGGGTTAAACATAAAACATTATGGTATATTAAGGAGATATATTAACACCAGCAGACTACGGGAACCACAGTTTCTTGCAACCGTTGTGATGGTGACCAAACGTGTGTGCTGTTGTGTAAAAATGTAGCTTAACATTAACAGTTACATTTAAGAAATGTAGAACAAGAACAGCTAAAAACAAACAAAAAACACACACTTGAGGTTTGTGTGTTGCACACGTGCCACTAACAAAATGCCCTAATAAATGTCTGTAATGTAGCAAAAAGCTCAACAATTAAACAGAAAAGGAAGTGAAAAGGTTAACGTAATGTAGCGATCTGTGTGTTTGTGTTTACCTCCCTGTATTCCTGCGTTTCTAATGTTTACCCTCTGTATTCCTGCCGCCGCCGCTGTATTTACCTCTATCTCTGTAAAATTCAGCCTGCTTGCTTGCGTTTGTGTCTCATCTGTGTGTGTTCCCATTGGTCTGAAGTGTGCAACCGAGGACCAATGGGATGTGTGTAAGCTCTGCGCCCTGATTTACATATGGGGCGGAGCTAAGTGTATAAAATGGCCGGCATTTGAAAGTGTGCAAATAAAGATCTGAAAAGAAACCAAGCACCTTCCTCTGTTTTCTGCCTCTTGCAAAACGTTACAGTACCAAGCTGAAAACAGTAATGCAGCAGGAGTTTTGTACTAAAGTAGAGTCAGCTGTTGCAGGGAAAACACAATTTATTTCTCAAACTGACCATTTTAAGAAACATGAAAGCAGAACACAAAGAAATACTGTAATTAGGAAGTGTACTGCTGAGAAAAAAAATGAAGGGAATTCAAAATTAAATGTACTGCAGCTATTGCAGTAAAAAAAAAAAGAAATGACTAAATTTAACTCTCAGATTGTGCTAATGAAAATATCTAAAATATATGACAATGTGCTTGCTGTGGTATATTTAATGTCATAAATATAGCAGAACAAACTCAATGCAATTTAAACTTGTTTTTACTGAAAAATAAACTAACATGTAATCATAAGAGCGGTCTGTGTTATATGCTGTCACATCAGGACTTAACTAACACTGAGCATGGGAGCTGCAGCATGCTGTCAGATCAGGACTCCACTAACACTGAGCATGGGAGCTGCAGCATGCTGTCAGATCAGGACTACACTAACACTGAGCATGGGAGCTGCAGCATGCTGTCAGATCAGGACTCCACTAACACTGAGCATGGGAGCTGCAGCATGTTATTCCCATATTACAACTGGACACAATTAAAGGTATCATCACCAATTCCAGACACAACACTTGCAAAATATATAGAATATAAACATGCTGAGTTCACTGCAGTCATTAAGGCAACAAACAAGTGAGTGTAGACACAACAAGTCTGTTTGTAATGGGGTAGGTCTCGGTTTTACAACAGCTGTTTAAGATTGCACCTGGTCCACCTGGTGTTCCCTTTTGGAAACACTGGTACTTGAAAAATTATATTAAATGATTAGAAATCTTCTGGGGGGAAAAAACTTTGCAGCAAAACCAGTTTAATCCTTATTCAACTTAACATTGGCTTATTTTATATATACCAAGCATCAAAATAAACTTATCACCATTATAACACATTTATTTTTGAAAAAATATATATAAATGATGGACATTGACAAAATGTTTTTGGTTTCTTTTTAATCACTCGATCATTCATCCTTGACCATGACATGCTTCAGTGACTATGACTGAAGCATATGCACTTAATCACCTAATTAGTGAGACAGTTGATTGGACACTGGATATGGAGTGATTTCAGCTGTGGAATTGCAAACTTGAATAAAAACAATAAAGAAAATCACAGAAAAAAAAACAATATGCCACGTCTGTCAAGAGAGCAGCGGCTTTGTGCAATTGGCATGTTGGAGGCTGGACTAGGTCAGCATACTGTGGCTCACCATCTTGGGAGCCAGCAATTTCAAACCTGTTGAGACGATATAACCAGAAACAGTCTGTCAATGACAGGCCACGAACTGGGAGACCAAGAGTCACAACACCTGCCCAAGATCGACAGATCCCTTTGCAGCATCTTCGTGATGTAAATTGTTAATAGTAGTAATATAACAACAGCTTACGTCAAAAGTCTGATTTATGATCCTTTTGAACTTTTGACCTTATGTGTGTGAAAATATGAATATATAATGAGGGGGCGTGGATTTATGGGTTTATGAATATATAATGAATGGTGTGGATTTTATATAAGAGCGGGTGTGGGATATACAGTATATATATATATATATATATATATATATATATATATATATATATATATATATATATATATATATATATATATATATATTATTTACGGTTGTTACAAGACAGATATGCTTATTGAATATAGGCATATATATGCCTATAAACTTATTGCACGTCTTTTATAAGATATGTACAAAAATCAGTGTTTAATATGTTATTTATGTAATCAGGGGATAGTGGGTACCCAAGTTTTATAAATGCTTGTTAACTTATGCTTGGTGCAGACAACATTAAAGTCTTAGTATTTTTTACATAAGACACTAAAAGCAAAAAGAAAAACCAAAAAAAGAAAACAAATTATTCGCCATTTAAAAGCATTTAAACATTACACACACAGAAATCATAGTAAGAGGGGCTGTGATTTTACATTTTATATGTTTGGTGTATACATATTTTTACCAGGCACCGTTAAAAGCAAAATATATTTTCACATATAAAAACCAATAGTTGAAACAGGAGAAAGTAGCGTATCACAAAAGCAAAAGAAAAATGCAGAAAACAACTTATTTGGTATTTAAAAATGCGTTTAAACAAGTATTACACACAAATCACAGTACAACTCGAGCGTTAGTCGTTTTAAATGTGTATCGCCAAAACAAAATAAAATAGATATTAAATTAAATATCTGTAAAAGAACAAAAACAAAACAAAATCTACCAGAGTACAAGTTCTGAAAAAGCTCTCTCTTACCGTCTTCAAAAGAAAACTCCCCGGACAAAACGCATAAGCCCTGCCTGAATTCTCTCTCTCTCTCTCTCTCATGCTTCTTCTCTCTTCAAACTTTAGCTGAGGAATGACTGCAAAAGATCGTTTTGTGACTTAAATAGGGGGCGGTTCCTTAGGCCCCAAACATGCGCGCAAAACACACCCACCCTACACTCCCACATACACAGACACACTCCCACACACACAGACACACCCACCCTACACTCCCACACACAGACACACTCCCACATACACAGACACACTCCCACACACAGACACACTCCCACACACACAGACACACTCCCACAGACACACCCACCCTTCACTCCCAAATACACAGACACACTCCCACACACAGACACATACACAGAACCCCTGCGGAGAAATGCTTTTTGAAATGTGTGAATCTTGGAGCCATGTAGTCTAGGTACGCTCTGAATGTTACATGTATTATCTCAACTTGCATATACAGACACCTTCAAAAAGATTAGAAAGAAATGTTTTAAGAACAAATAAAATAAAATTAAAATTATTATATTGCAAATAAAAATAAGAGAAAAATATTGTAAGTGTTTTTATCCTCAACAGATTTGAATAGACTCCTACACAACCAAACTATTCTGATGGTTTTTGCAAATCATTAATACGTATTTACTGTTTAGATTTTTTAAAACTATATGAGCATCGTACATCGTCATGTTTTTAATTCGATTAAACTAATGTTTGATGTTGTCAGTAGTTTATAGAATAAAACAAAAATGTTAATTTTACCCAAACACATACCTATAATTAGTAAAACCAGAGAAACTGATAACACTATGTAACACAATTTTTGTTCCTGGGTAGTAAGTGTTATTTCCTAATTGCTTATGTCTCAAAAGTATAGGAAATGGCTATTATTCCCCACAAACTTTGCTTTTGTGACCAGGAGTGATATTTTGAAATTTACCTATTTCCAATGAGAAAACGGGCGAATTTGTGTCTTTTCGTTCACATAAAGTCAGAAAAAAACAACATATGAATCCAAATTAATATGTATTTATACTAAAGTAATACAAAAATGACTACAAAAGATTTAGAAATGAGTAGTTTTTCGAGATTTACGATTATACTGTAAATCACTTTCACGAATCAGCCCCCAAATGTAGTCTCCCATCATGTTTTCGTTATACTGTCCTTCATTGAAAGCTCATCCAGGAGCCTCAAAGCCGTGCTGCTCCATAATGGTAACAAGTACCCATCTCTTCCCCTGGCTCACTCGGTGCACCTCAAAGAGGATTACAACAGCATCAAGACCTTGCTGGACGCCTTGAAGTATGATGAGTACGGCTGGGACCCCTGGAAGGTGCTGATGCCACCACTGCACATCAAATTGGGCCTTATGAAACAATTTGTCAGAGCTCTAGATAAGGAGTCGGCAGCCTTCAAGTACCTTCAAGACTTCTTCCCTAAGCTGTCTGAGGCAAAGGTCAAAGCCGGTGTCTTCGTCGGACCACAGATAAAGAAGATCCTGGAGTGCAATGAATTCCCCAAGAAGCTCACTAGTAAGGAGAAAGTGGCTTGGAACAGCTTTGTCGCAGTGGTTCGGGGCTTCCTGGGCAATCACAAGGCCGAAAACTATGTGGAGCTGGTTGAGACTCTGGTGAAGAACTACGGCACAATGGGCTGTAGGATGTCCCTCAAAGTCCATATCCTTGATGCTCATCTTGATAAATTCAAGGAGAACATTGGAGCGTACTCGGAGGAGCAAGGCCAGCGCTTCCACCAGGATATACTGGACTTTGAACGCCGCTACTGAGGACAGTATAACGAGAACATGATGGGAGACTACATTTGGGGGCTGATTCGTGAAAGTGATTTACAGTATAATCGTAAATCTCAAAAAACTACTCACTTCTAAATCTTTTGTAGTCATTTTTGTATTACTTTAGTATAAATACATCTGACTTTATGTGAACGAAAAGACACAAATTCGCCCGTTTTCTCATTGGAAATAGGTAAATTTCAAAATATCACTGTCCTGGTCACAAAAGCAAAGTTTGTGGGGAATAATAGCCATTTTCTATACTTTTGAGACATAAGCAATTAGGAAATAACACTTACTACCCAGGAACCAAAAAAAAAAAAAAAATTGTTACACGGTGTAATTTTGCAGTGGTCTCTTAATTTTTTCCAGAGCTGTACATATATATATATATATATATATTATATATATATATATATATATAGCATGTAACAGAATGATCCAAATATCCTCAGAATGTTACTGTTCTTTAAAAATCCAATCTAAATCTAGCATTGTGATTTTTTATTTTATTTTTTATTTTTATTTTTATTTTTTTACCTTAACATCTAAAAGTGTAAAAATATTTTCTTCAAAATGTAAGCTTATAAATCTGCGGGATAACTTTGGGGTTTAAAAGTTGTTGTCTTGCCATATATCATCTGTTAAGATGCATAGCTTTCTTAACATGGAGGTAAACAATTCAAAGAATGAATGCTTACAGAATGATTCTTTTTACTTCCAGGGAGGGAGGTGTGACCGTGTTTGGAACAGCCTGTCATTGAGTCTCCTTTATTTACCCTCTTTATTGAGATCCATTTACACCAAATTTAGCAAGCAGTTGGAATTCTTAGAACCACTTGAAAGTTGAATGTTTGGTCTTAAGCACAGCAGCAAAAAACTATTTTTAGACACAGTGCATGGATTAGGGGTAAATTATCAATATACCAAAGGATTTTTAAGGATGACAAATAATACAACCCAAATAAATAAATAAATAAAATAGAAAGAATTATCTGCATGGTGTTTAGATTTGCAGCCTTGCCACACACCATATTGTCTCATTAACATTAGGTTTTGATCAAAACGTACCCTTGTGTTGAAAAAAATAATAATAATAATAAATTGAATAGAAAGAGTGTTGCTATGGACCAGTGGGTTGTGGTGAAATGTAAAACCCAATGAGATGTTTCAGGAGGATGATGGGAGCATGAACCCTAACCACCACAGCTACCTGTGGGTTTAGTTTTACTGCTTCTGCCACCTGCCTGCTTATTTAACTTTAGCAATTGAGAAAACTGTAATCTCTGCATTTAGATTTTGCACCGAAAACATATTCCATCAACAGTTTCACTTCCCAATACAATCTTTCTATTAACCTGAAATATAAACAATTTAACACATTCAACCAGACCTCTAAATAGGTCAAGGGAAAATATCTCCTCTCAGCTGGGCCCCCTGTCTTTTTCCCTACAAGTAATAGTTCTAATATGGTTTGTCTTACAATAATTATTAGTAAAAGCATATGGTGAGTAAAGCAATTAAACATTTTCATTTAGGGACAGCCTGTGAGATGTTTTTACTATCGATCATAACACTTTATTGTTGTATGTCTTTCTATTGTCATGTGACCAAAAAACATGTTAAATGTATAAAAGGCAGGTTAGACAAATAGACAATCTATTGCCATTTAGACATTATATACCTATCTATGTATTATTAAAGCAGTTTAAAAAAGGGATGTGTTAATGAAGACGCTGTGGTACTAACTTGCCCGATGACCTTACCACGATAACATTTTTTAAGACGAGACATGTTCAGGTGCTAGACATGTACTAGCCTAGTAGGCTACTTGTAGTTAACAACTCTATATAATCAACAGTTTAAATATTGTCTTTCAGAAATTATCCTTTGTAATGAATTTATTATCTTTTTATACTGAAGCTATTCAACAATCAGTTTGTATTCCTTAATTTAGTTGCATATTATTACTCTCATTGCATACTACAATCGATAACTTGATGACCTATGATTAATATTATGATTATTTATTATTATTATTATTATTATTATTATTATTATTATTATTATTATTATTATTTACCGGCTGCCTTTATCCAAGGAGCTGTTTTCATACTAAATAAAAGCAAATACAATTGTATCTCCCAGCTCAACACCCCCAAAACACCCAATCTATTTATTCATTATTGCTTATTATGTGTTTATTTTGCTTCAGTCTCAAATAACTCTTAAGATATTTAAAGAGGTAGACTATAGTATTTGTAATGTTGGATTGATACATTAAGGTTTAGGCTTTTATTTGAATATGAACAGAAAGAAACAATATGAAACAATATGCATAATGTATAAAGACAGCAGATATCTGAACCTGCTTCTGAACAAGATAAATCTATACCTTATTTTTAACAGTAAAACATAAGAAAATAGTAAAAGAGAAACCTCCTGTAGTTCTATACTGTACATGTTTGATATGCATCAAATAAAAATAACCATGGCCCCAACGTTACATAAGATTCTTTAGTACCGACTGGTGTCAAAAAAAACTTTTCTTTCATAATAATACATCACAAAGTACCATTTGTAACACTTTGGGAAGTTTAAACAGACAGTAGACTACAATATACTATCATTATTCAAATATACACATAACTCTTCTCCTTGTTTCCCTCTTTATTTTTGTGGCTCTGGCATAGGACCAGTAAGTGGTATATAATCAGAATATGGTACGTGTACCACAACTTGACCTGTGTAACGTCAGAAAATGGGACGCTGTCCTTGCTTTGATTGACTACTGCATAAGTCACTAAGAACAAGCCAAATTATAGTTCAACTCCCAAATCCTAGATGTTTACAATGTAACCCTATTTGTTGCTCATCAGTTAAAGTCACATACATTTGATGAATAGTGAAATATTATATAAAAATTACTTTAAGGGACCAACTCAGTACATCGTACCCCTTTCAGGTGGACATTTGCTTGTTTTCTGAGCTAAAATCATATACACATACCCAGGTCAAGCGCAGTACAAGGTGGACCATTTTTAAACACCTACCCCAAAATAACACCAACCCGGTGTTACAAACCTACCAACATAACAATTTTGGGGGAATATGAAGTTAAACAAATCCATGCATCAATCCATTATTAAAAAATTAAAGTATGTATAACTTAAAGTATGGATATTTTTAACACAAACTTTGGGGCGACCTGTCATATTCTGACATTCACAATACCGGGGAGCATTTAATTATTTTGTATATAAATAAATTCAATTTAATGAGAGCTCAACAATCAAGAGTGTATACAATAATTTAAAGAAATAAGGCATTCTGAGTGTATAGATATCTGTGTTTATCATGTAAATAAGGATGTATTTATTTATGTAATTATTGACACCTAAGGTTCAAACCTGCATATCCACATGCATTAAAAAAATAAAACATAACACCTGGAGCACATTGTAAAAGCATATTGTAATTATGTTCAGTAAAATAACACATTGAAAACATATCTATAAAGGAGGAGTTTCTAATTTAAGGTACATAATGACTGCACCTATCATCTCACAAATACCAGGGTTTGTTCATGATTCTTAAATACACAAAGTAAAAATAATGCACTTGTGTTTTTTGGGTGTATATAGAGCGTACCAAATATTTTAAAACATGTACCTCAAGAAAATAAATCCATAATAAAGTATTGGAGACTGACCCATTTCTTTGGAAAGACATAGGCGGGTTCACCAGACCACTCCCCCGAAGAAAGGGATGTCCCTCATTTCAGAAAAGATCTTTGGTCAGGAGCTGGGGTCTCTCTCTAAAAAGCTGTTCCGTGCCTTTTTCAGGGAAGCTAAATACATTACAAAAACCGTAGGCCTTATTCTTTAGTGGAATGCTATACTTTACTTATATTTTCTTTAATCTATATTTAACGTGTTTAGAAAATGTTAAACTCTGTTCTGTTTTATTCATGTACACATGTGTTTAATTTTCCTTCATTTGTTTCTTACAGAATCATAACATTTTGTTTTTATTCAGTTATATTCAATTCAATAAGCTTTATTGGCATGACAAGAAAAAACAAGTTTTGCCAAAGCAATTACATATACCTGTTTGCTTGTTTATAGTTAAACTTTGGCTTAGTTATATCTATTTTCTTTACTCTGTATTACATGCAAAAAATATTCTCGCATTTGTTAATGCTCATGCAGTCTATTTTAAAACTTTTCATTTTAGCATTTTTAATTTTATTTGCTTCAGGATAAAAATGTTCTCTCATTTTTAGCTTTTTTTTTAAAAAACAAAAACAAAACAAAAAAACATGATTAAACAGTTTTTGTTTATAGAATTGTTTCCAGGTTTTAATCTTAACGAAAGTAAGCAATCTCCTTAATGATAATGTTTATTTCCGCCAAATAACCCCTTCAGTTGTATTTATTTAATTTAACCCAAAACTCTAATATATCTATTTGGAAGGCTCTGCTTCTCTTAGGCTCTGAAACAGCCCCGCACACATATCTGTCATTTTGGCTCAATGACCTTTGCCCCTTCTGCCTTTCTGGCTAATTTAGACCATATGTATTCTCCAGTTGCCTGTAAAAAGGGGTGGAGACCCTTCTGGTCAAATGCTGTGTTAACTCATAAGAGTGAATCCTCCGTGTCTCCCTTCACTCCTTTGGGTCCCGACAGGATAGCCTTGTCTGATAAAGCCATGCATTCTAAAAACCTCCTTTGATTTCCCTTCACCCATGTGTTGTTCTACCTTGCCTCCATGCTGGGCCTGTGAGCTAGGGCCCTGGGGCATCCCTATGATGGGAATACATGAGGACAAAATAAGTTTTTGTGCAGTAGTTCAAATGAACATTACCGTTAAAATGTAAGGATGTAGTTAATGCATACCCTATAAGGAACCTTTCAAATATTTATTGGAAGTATACGTGACTTTAAGGCAGTGTTGCATTTTTTATTCAACCAAAATACAGTTTATGCACATAGGTTAATATGCAATATAGTGTAAAGGGTTGGTTTAAGAAAACAAAAATGTGAAAGGGCCATATAATCCAACTGGATGGTGAACAAAGTACTCATATAATGGAAAGTGTCTGGAATTTAAACTAAAGAGGGGTTAATGAATACATTTGTAAATGATCATGGGTGTTAATTAAGGTAATGTAAAAAATAAAAAGTTTGCTTTAAAATAAATTATTGTACATATACAATACATTTGGGGCATTAGGACCCTGCAGAGATTATTAGAGTCACGGTTGATAACATTTTCAGAGTTGATAATAAAAATGTCATGTTTCAGGGTAAAAAATATTCTCACTCATTTGTTAATGTTTATGCAATCTGTTTTATAACTTGTTTCATTTTAGAGGTTTATTTGTTTATTTCCCCCAATAAACACAACTTCAGTTTTATTTATTTAATGTACCCAAAACTACTGATAGATAGATAGATAGATAGATAGATAGAGAGATAGAGAGATAGAGAGATAGAGAGATAGAGAGATAGAGAGATAGAGATAGATAAGACGAAATTTAGATAATATAACTTATAAATAAGTCATTACCTCAGGATGAACAAACATTAATCTAACCGATTTTACAAACATAACGCGGCACTAAGCTCATATAGTTACAAAAAAATCTAAACAGTAAAACGTATTAATGATTTGCAAAAACCATCAGAATAGTTTGGTTGTGTAGGAGTCTATTCAAATCTGTTGATGATAAAAACACTTACAATATTCTTCTCTTTTATTTTTATTTGCAATATAATACGTATTTCAATTTTATTTTATTTGTTCTTAAAACATTTCTTTCTAATCTTTTTGAAGGCGTCTGTATATGCAAGTTGAGATAATACATGTAACATTCAGAGCGTACCTAGACTACATGGCTCCAAGATTCACACATTTCAAAAAGCATTTCTCCGCGGGGGTTCTGTGTATGTGTCTGTGTATGTGGGAGTGTGTCTGTGTATGTGGGAGTGTGTCTGTGTATGTGGGAGTGTAGGGTGGGTGTGTTTTGCGCGCATGTTTGGGGCCTAAGGAACCGCCCCCTATTTAAGTCACAAAACGATCTTTTGCAGTCATTCCTCAGCTAAAGTTTAAAGATAGAAGTTTGAAGAGAGAAGAAGCATGAGAGAGAGAGAGAGAGAGAATTCAGGCAGGGCTTATGCGTTTTGTCCGGGGAGTTTTTTTTGAAGACGGTAAGAGAGAGCTTTTTCAGAACTTGTACTCTGATAGATTTTGTTTTGTTTTTGTTCTTTTATAGATATTTAATTTAATATCTATTTTATTTTGTTTTGGCGATACACATACCCTTTCCGGTCCATTGTCGGACTGGGTCCGACATTGCAATTATTCCTCACAGGTCCTTTGTTGGACTGGGTCCGACATCATTATAGCAACGCAAAAAACGGGTTTCTAGTCGTTTTTTCTCCGGAAAAACCCGAGAAAACCATTCAATTGCCGAGTGGGAGCGACAAGACCCGAGACAAGTTGAAAAAAAAAAAGGCGTATCTCATGAATAGTCATACATGGTATCTGGTATCAGATAACGGGGCGGGTCGTAAGTAAACAAGTTGGCTGACTGAATCAGCGCACAGAAAACACGGACATTTGCAGAGCTTTTTTGAGATGTTATAGTAATAAAATAATGACTTGGATCCCATTATTGAGGAGTTTGGTGATAAAACGAGTGATCCGGAGATGATCGATCGGTATGTACGACTATTATTATTATTATTTATTTCTTACATAGGTGAACGCTATAGCAAACGAAAGAGTGGGGCGGGGCTGGAGATGCCTAGTGAGTGCTTTGTTGATATGCAGGGCCATTTAAACCCGTTTGACTGTGGAAAAAAATACTTTTAAAACAGCGCGTCTAAAATTAACTGCGCGTGTGAAAATTAATTAGACCTGACGTGCCTGACGCGCGATTAATAAATGGACCGCAAAGGGTTAAAACGACTAACGCTCAAGTTGTACTGTGATTTGTGTGTAATACTTGTTTAAACGCATTTTAAAATACCAAACAAGTTGTTTCCTGCATTTCTTTTGCTTTTGTGATACGCTACTTTCTCCTGTTTCAACTAATGAAATTTATCATTAAAGTTCGGGAGGAGGGTCAGACACCAATCTCCGCATCACCAAATTGAATCATTCAATTTACACATTAGTTAATTAAATTGTTAGCACTATAAATACCCTCTTCACTTATCTCTCAGTTCCGTTTTGATTTAATCGTACATGCACGCATTATGGTCAGTATTCTGAATTATTCCGTTTCAGCGGAGCCGAGATCCAGTTCAAACAGCCCTCCCCCCGACAACTTCGGTCGACGGTATTACCACTCCAAACTTCTCTTCCCAGATGTCTGCTTCTCCTGTCTGCCATGGCTCCTGCCTGGCCACTCGTTCCTCCACAACTCCTGAAATCAGAGACTGGACGATCTCCCGGCTCCAGCTTTATCTTCGTAGCAACAACATCCCATTCAAATCTACAGCACGTAAGGAGAATTTGTTTACTTTATTTCATCCTTCCCGTCGCAGGCGCTGACGTCAGCACTGATCGTTGCTTTACCCAGTGTTGCCAAGTCTCACGGCAAAACAAGCCCAACCCATGTCAGTATGGGTGTTTTTACAAATTCCAACCCGCGACTCAAGAAGCAAGCCCAATTTCCGCGTATTATAAGCGGACTTGAAACACCTCGCCCGCACCGACTGCATCTCCACGAAGCGCGTCTACTACCGGAAAAATCCGAAAGCAGGACCATCGCACCTGTCAATCAAAGGCTCATTCAGCAGTTCCTGAGCATTCTGGCTCCAACTATAACCTTTCAGGTTACCTCCCCTCACTGCAGGCATCCAGCAGGCCCCTGCAGTGACCTCTTTGGCCACTATGGGCGTCCAGCAGGCCCGCATAGTGTAAGTCGCTTAAGTCGATTGTAAGTCGTCCTGGATAAGGGCGTCTGCTAAGAAATAAATAATAATAATAATAGTGGTCCTTTGTGAAATGCTTTTCTTTCTGCGCTTCAGCAGTTTTGAGCATTTGTATCCAGAGATTGTTTTGCCAGATTTGTAATAACTTCATTGAAGGAACCTGTGCTATTCTGCCTGTCACTTCCTTCATTTCCGCTCACCGTAACTCCATCACACCCAGCATCAACAGTCCCTCACAAAGATTGCTCCCTGCAATATGCAAATCGACCACGCCATATTCTTAATCAAAATTGCTGGGGAAAACGCATGAATGGCTAAAGCCAATATATCAAACACATTTAAAATCATGCCCATTGAGTCCTCAGAGGATTGTATTTTTTATATTTCCACTTTTCTGTCCGGTCCCCCTCCTACTAAACGCAATCTTCTGTCCCTCCTAGGCCATTTAAACTACATGGGAGCATGGGAGGATTTGCAAACAAGAGGAGGCCATTCAGCCCATCTTGCTCGTTTGGTTGTTAGTAGCTTATTGATCTCAGAGTATCATCAAGAAGCTTCTTGAAGGATCCCAGGGTGTCAGCTTCAACATTACTAAGTTGGTTCCAGACCCTCACAATTCTCTGTGTAAAAAGTGCCTCCTATTTTCTGTTCTGAATGCCCCTTTGTCTAATTTCCATTTGTGACCCCTGGTCCTGGTTCAAAAAGTCTCCTGGGTTGACTTTGTCAATACCTTTTAGGATTTTGAATGCTTGAATCAGATCACCGCGTAGTCTTTGTTCAAGTCTGAATAGCTTCTTTTCTTTTGGCCTGTCTGCATACGACATGCCTTTTAAATCTGGGAATTCTGGTCGCTCTTCTTTGCACTCTTTTTAGAGCAGCAATATCCTTTTTTTTAACGAGGTGACCAGAACTGAACACAATATTCTAGGTGAGGTCTTACTAATGCATTGTACATTTTTAACATTACTTCCCTTGATTTTAAATTCAAAACTTTTCACAATATATCAGAGCATCTTGTTGGCATTTTTACAGCTTCCCCACATTGTCTAGATGAAGACATATCTGAGTCAACATAAACTCCTAGGTCTTTTTCAAAGATTCCTTCAATTTCAGTATCTTCCATATGATATTTATAATGCACATTTTTCTTGCCTGTGTGCAGTACTTTACACTTCTCTATTAAATGTCATTTGCCATGTACTTGCCCAGTTCTGAATGCTGTCTATTATTATTATTATTATTATTATTATTATTTATTTCTTAGCAGACGCCCTTATCCAGGGCGACTTACAATTGTTACAAGATAGCACATTATTGTTTTACATACAATTACCCATTTATACAGCTGGGTTTTTACTGGAGCAATCTAGGTAAAGTACCTTGCTCAAGGGTACAGCAGCAGTGTCCCCTACCTGGGATTGAACCCACGACCCTCCGGTCAAGAGTCCAGAGCCCTAACCACTACTCCACACTGCTTGAATGACCTTTGCTGTTGCAACAGTGTTTGCCACTCCACCTATTTTTGTGTTGTGTGCAAATTTAACAAGTTTGCTTACTATGCCAGAATCTAAATCATTATGTAGATTAGGAATAGCAGAGGACCTAATACTGATCCCTGTGTTACACCACTGGTTACCTTGCTCCATTTTGATGTCTCCTCTAATCAGTAATTACAGTT
The DNA here is from genome assembly GCF_902713425.1 of Acipenser ruthenus. Classification (NCBI taxonomy): domain Eukaryota; kingdom Metazoa; phylum Chordata; class Actinopteri; order Acipenseriformes; family Acipenseridae; genus Acipenser; species Acipenser ruthenus. Next base: position 9,161,218 of record NC_081213.1, read on the forward strand.
GGGAGCGGCTGCTCCCGCGTTCCCCATCCCCTCATCACTGCAGGCATCCAGCAGGCCCCTGCAGTGACCTCGCTGGCCACTATGGGTGTCCAGCAGGCCCCCATAGTGCTCCCTTCACCTCGAACTATAACCTTTCTGGTTACCTCCCCTCACTACAGGCGTCCAGAAGGCACCTGCAGTGACCTTTCCGGCCACTATGGGCGTCCAGCAGGCCCCCATAGTGCTCCCTTCTCTGTCAAACGGTTTTCTACCAGCAGCGAGCTTCAACAGGGCCCCACAGCCCCCTTCTATTCCTTACCTCCGTGGTCTTTCAAATGTAACCTTTTAGGTTACCCTCCCCTCACTGCAGGCATTCAGCAGGTCCCTGCAGTGACCTCCCTGGCCGCCATGGGTGTCCAGCACGACCCCATAGTGGTCTCTTCTCTGTGAGATTATTTTCTTCTTTCAGCTTATCGGCAGTTTATTCAGACACTCTCAAAACCGTTCCCATTTCTTTGAATATGTCAGGGCCGCAATACTGCATACTCTGGAGGCCTTCTGTTTTCTACATGTTAACTACTCCCTAATCCACGTGCATGCATTTCCTCGAATCCCTACTGCGTTCAGTTTGAGAAATTAATCTTTTATGTAGGACTTTGTCAAAAGCTTTCTGGAAACTTAAATAAACCATGTCATATGCTTTGCAATTTGTACGCAATGAGGATAAATCCTCGAGGCAGAGCTTTTATCTCCTACCTTCTCTCTATTAGATCCTTTCTGTCGATTCCCTCAATGATGTCATACTCATGGTTTGGTTCCATTTTTTCGCAAGGAACTCCGCCTGTGGGAGCTCCTACTAAAAGAAAGGAATGGCAGTACTTTTACGACAACTGTCTCCTGCTGCACAAAGACATTCAACCGTTCAAAGATGCAGCTCCCTCTCTTGGCTTTGGAGGATACTACAAGGGAAAATTGGTTTTCTGCTCCATGGCCCAATGAATTCAGCATTATTCCTATAACCGATCACTCCTCGTCATTGCGCAAAATGTGTCCATTTGCTGTAGCCGCACTCCTTTTGGGCGTCTTCCTGGGCTCAAAATCCATTCTTCTCCACTCACATAATTCACCTACAGTCTAAATCTTTAACAAGATCGTTCATTCTCCCACCATCTAATGAGAATATTCAGAAGGATTACCTGTTTATCTGTTACTCATCAGTTCATTTTCAGAGCTCAACACATTCTCGGCCAGAGCATTAGCTCCCGAAGACGACCTCCTGTCAACTCAGATTCCTCCCTTTTCAGACCTGACATTCATGTGAGCCACCTGCTGCATTCCCTGATTCTGCAGGCTCAAGAAACAACTCTTCTCAGCATCACTCCCCGCTCACTGCAAATGTACTGGTCATCCTGGAATTGCTTTACAATTTCACTTTGCATTCAACATTCCTTTCCATCATTTTCAGTGCCTGTAGCGTCATCCTATGTTAAGTAAAACTGAACAATCGTCACCCAACATTTGTTGTTCTTTCACCTTTTCACCTGATTTATTTCCAGGTCCGGATTCGCAGCTGAGCAGTTTTCCGGTCATTCCTTCAGAATCGTAGCAGCTTCTTCCCACGGAGTTCCAGACTCTCTTATCAAACGGTTAGGTTGTTGATCCTCCAGTACTTACCAAGTTTACATTATAACAAATATTACGGAGCCTAAAAATGCTTTTACAGAAATGTGTTCTTAAGTGTTAGTAGCCTGCCTGGAGGAAGGGCAATCGAATCATCCATGGATTCCCAGAGGTTTATTTCCCAAAAATGGGTTTTGTTTTCCTCTCCTGCGTGCTGATGATCATTTGTTTAAGGTTGGCTAAACCTTCAAGTGGGCTATATTCAATTCTAATTGTGGCATTGAGACCGGCTTGTTCTTTTTGGGGGTCTCAGCCTCGTCCAGTCGGCCAGGCAGCGCACCCTCAAACCAAGTTAGGTTTGATGCCAAATGAATGTGTATATACAGCATACTTTTCTGTAAAATCGCATACTCCACATTCTCTACAATAAATATTCGTACTAAAACATTTTGTGATTGGTGTTTGTCCCAAACTACTGAATTGGTTTTAGTATGTGAAAATATCTTTTGCTTTTAACGGTGCCTGGTAAAAATATGTATACACCAAACATATAAAATGTAAAATCACAGCCCCTCTTACTATGATTTCTGTGTGTAATGTTTAAATGCTTTTAAATGTCGAATAATTTGTTTTCTTTTTTTGGTTTCTCTTTTTGCTTTTAATACACTATTTTAAACTTTCTCCTTTTTCATTAAGTGTCTTATGTAAAAAACTGCATGGGACACAGTAAACACAGATCTCTGCGTTGCATTGGAAAGATTAAGTGGAACAGTTGAAAAGAAGCTGGATAAATTTAGGGACATCATCTACGCATATGGAAGTGAGAGGTTTGGAGTTGAAAAAAGGAAGGAAAAAGTACAAACTATTCCTGGAAAGTCTAGACGGCAGCAGGAGATTGAACGCTTAGTTAGAGAAAGGAGACAGCTGAGGAACCAATGGAGAAGAGCAGAACAAAGTCAGAAGGAGGGACTCAATCTCTTACAAAGGGTCATAAAAGATAAGCTTGCAACATTGCGCAGAGCTGAGCGCCTACGGAAACGCTACAAAAAGAAGGAGTGTGCGAGAGCTAACTTTTATGAAGACCCATTCAAATTTGTAAAGTTATTCACCAGTGAGAAGAATGGCAAACTAAAAGCATCTAAGGTTGAGCTGGAGAGATATTTGGAGGAAACACATACAGATTCAAAAAGGCAGGAGCCTATGTCAATTCCGTCAGACATCCCACCTATCAATCCACCAGAATACCAAATGGAGGACTGTGCACCTAAGTGGAAAGAAATAGAGCAAGCTGTGAAAAAAGCAAGGGCTTCATCATCTCCAGGGCCTAATGGAGTTCCGTACAGAGTGTACAAGAGTGCTTCAGGAGTTCTACGAATTCTGTGGAAATTGATGAAAGTGGCATGGGAAAAACAGGTTGTACCAAGAGCATGGCACCGAGCAGGTGGAGTCTTTATACCTAAAGAAAAAGATTCTACAAGCATCAGTCAGTTTCGTCCCATTTCCCTATTAAACGTAGAAGGCAAGATTTTCTTCAGCATTATTGCTCAGAGATTGTCAGCTTACCTATTAAAGAACTGCTTCATTGACACTTCAATACAAAAAGCGGGCATTCCAGGTTTCCCAGGTTGCTTAGAACACATCAATGTGATCTGGCAACAAATTCAATCAGCTAAAAAGGAGAGGAAGGAGCTCCATGTGACATTCCTGGATTTGGCTAATGCATATGGTTCAGTGCCACATGAACTACTTTGGGCAGCATTTGATTTTTTCAGTGTACCGATGACAATAACAAAATTTAGTGAAAGCCTATTTTGGAGATTTGCAATTCAGTTTTTCAACTTCAGAATTCAGCACTACATGGCAATGCCTAGAGGTTGGAATAATGGCAGGATGCACCATTTCTCCACTGGCTTTTACCATGGCAATGGAAGTAATCATTAGGGCATCAAAATGGGTAGTAGGAGGAGAGCGCTTGGCTTCTGGAATGCGACTACCACCAATTCGAGCATACATGGATGACATGACAACCATGACTACAACAGTAGCCTGCACTAATCAATTATTGAGCAAATTAACCAATAACATTGAATGGGCATGAATGCAATTCAAACCCACTAAATCAAGGAGCATCTCTATAATTAAAGGCAAAGTAGTAGATAAAACATTCTTCATTAATGGTGAGGCAATGCCAACAGTGTCTGAGAAGCCAGTGAAGAGTCTTGGGAGATGGTACGACGGGGATCTAAAGGACACAGTTCATGTGGGAGAAGTTAGACAACAAGCAGTGGAAGGGTTGAAGAGCATAGACAGCTGCGCTCTACCAGGTAAACTAAAACTCTGGTGCTTTCAGTTTGGTCTACTGCCGAGGTTGCTGTGGCCACTGACTGTACGAGGTTTCTTTGACAACAGTAGAGAAGCTGGAAGCTTTAATCAGTTCTTACATCAGGAAATGGTTGGGAGTTCCACGCTGCCTCAGCAGAGTGGGACTTTATGGTAAAGGAATACTGCAGCTACCAGTCTCTGCTCTAACCGAGGAGTTTAAGTGCGCCAAGGTCAGACTGGAAATGACATTAGTAGAGTCACGCGATAAATGCGTAAGGGAGGCAGCACCTGTGTTGAAAACTGGAAGAAAGTGGGCGGCAAAGAAAGCTGTGGAAGATGCAATGGCTGCCCTTCGAATTGGTGATATCATGGGGCAAGTTCAGCATGGAAGAGGGGGTCTTGGTTTCAGTTCAGCTACTCCTACATGGCACAAGGCAGCCCCAGCTCAAAGGAGGAAGCTGGTAGTCAACGAGGTGCAAAAGCAGGAGGAGAGGATGAGGTGTATAAAGGCCATTTCCCAGGCCAAGCAGGGAGAATGGATGAGATGGGAGAGTGTGGAACAACGCAAGATTGGCTGGCAAGACCTATGGTCAATGGAACAGAGCAGGATCAGTTTCCTCATCAGGTCAACATATGATGTTCTCCCATCACCACAGAACCTAAACCTCTGGGTAGGAGAGGATCCCTCATGTCCTTTGTGTTCATCACCTGCAACATTAAGGCACATTTTGACAGGATGTAAGGTGGCTCTTAGCCAAGGACGGTTTACTTGGCGCCATGACCAGGTGCTGCGATGTTTGGCCTTAGCATTGGAAGACAAGCATAACATGACAAATAAGTTGCCACCTGTTCCATCAAAACATTACACACAAAAGACAACATTCCTCGGCCCAGGAGAGCAACCACCAAGAAAAGGTGTTAAAACCAATCCTCGCCCAGGACAACTGGAAGCTGCAAGAGACTGGAAAATGCTGGCAGATGTTGGTCAACGGCTTATTTTTCCACCTGAGCTTGCCACCACTAACCTTCGACCAGATATTGTCTTGTGGTCTGGATCAGCACGCCTTGTTCACCTGGTAGAGTTAACAGTGCCATGGGAGGATGCTGTAGATGAGGCGTATGAGAGGAAGAAACTGCGGTATGCTCAACTAGCCACTGAAGCGGAACAGCGAGGATGGAGAGTTCGGGTTTACCCAGTGGAAGTGGGTTGTCGAGGATTTGTGGCACACTCTACAACCCGGTTTCTCAGAGACGTCGGATTCAGTGGCCAAGAGTTGCGTCGCACAGTGAAGAACTTATCTGAGGCAGCAGAGAGGAGCAGCAACTGGCTGTGGTTGAGACGGAAAGATTCTGGCTGGGGATCTCAAGCACAATAGAAAGAAAGAAACGCTGATGTACAGCTAAGTAAGCTGGGCTGAGTTGAGTGGGGGACGGAGGGGGGTGATGCTGGGACGCCAGAATCACCGTCGAGCCCTCTTGAGGTGTCGTGGGCTAGTCGACGAAACACTGAGGATGGAAGGTGCCCACTTGAAAACCCCAGAGATGTACCCTACTTAGCTCAATCCAGACGGTTGTCATGCTGATGCGCTGGGGAGGCCGCACTGTGGTTGATCCCCGGAGCCAGCATCGCAGCCGTTGTGTGTGCTGATGCGCCAGGGAGGAAAAATAAGCTGATCCCTGGAGCCAGCATTACACTTCAGCCATTAACACCAGACAGAAGGATATCTACATCATCATATGGAAGGAAACGTAAATGGATGGAGACACACATGGATCACATTAGTTTACTGTAAAGCTACGTCTTAGTTGGTGCTTATCTTGGCGAGAGCCGAGTTCAAATCAGCATGAAGTTTTAACATCTACTCTCGTGTAATGGAAATCATTAATGTTTTATAATATTAATGTTGTATGCACTAAGCATAAGTTAACATAAGTATTTAAAAACTTGGGTAAACCACTATCCCCTGATTACATAAAAAACATATTAAACACTGATTTTTGTACATATCTCATAAAAGACGTGCAATAAGTTTATAGGCATATATATGCCTATATTCAATAAGCATATCTGTCTTGTAACAACCATAAATTATATATATATATATATATATATATATATATATATATATATATATATATATATCCCACCCGCTCCTATATAAAATCCACACCATTCATTATATATTCATAAATTCATAGATCCACGCCCCCTCATTATATATTCATATTTTCACACATAAGGTCAAAAAAAGGTCAAAAGGATCATAGAATCAGACTTTTGACATAAGCTGTTGTTATATTACTACTGTTAATCAGCACAATAAAACATCACTGCACCTGCTCTAAAACAGAGTATGTGAATTTTATCCAAATATAAGTGATAAGTTACTTTTGATGCTCAAATATAAGTGCTATGTTTCTTCTGATGCTCTATATATATCTCAAATAATAATTCCAGTACGACTTCCTTATTTCATGATGTTTGTAATTAATTAAACCTTAAACCGTAATTGTAATGGTGACTAACTGTGCTATAATACAATAAAGTGCATTCTTAAAGGTGGTGGTTATGTTGAAAAATACGCCCCTGCTATATACTTCTCACAATTTAAAATGATCGCAAGTTTCAGTTATTCTAACTCTGCGTTGCAACTGTTGCAGTGACCCACTTGAAAAAAGAGGGACATTTGAGTGAAATGTGTTAATTAGGACAACACAATTTTGACAGCATATTACAATTTAAAACAATCGCAGTCGCCACTTACACAACCATTATCAAAAGTAGTTTTTGTAAGCCTAAAGAAATGTGTCACTACGTGTCTTGCAGTTTAGAATGCTTTGAGAGGGGGTGAGGAGGAGATACTCTGCAAACAGAATATACAAACCCAGTGTGTCTTTCCTTGACAAAACAGATGAGGATGTTGAGAAGAGATACATACTTATAAAGGTTACTGCTGCCTTAACCTTTTATGCCATATTTGTGGAATGTGCCAGTCATCCGTGTCCAAATGCATCCGCCAGGTTACGATTGCTTTGGTCAAGACCGCAAATAAATACATTGTTTCCCTTGTACAGAAAGTGAAACAGGGATTTTTGCTACTATGCATCATTCCCAAGTGTGCGAGGCGCTGTTGATTGCACACATATTCACATTCGGGCAAAATTAAGACAAATACTGAAATAGAAAGTGTTTTCATTCAATGGACATGCAGCTAGTGTGTAATGCAAAGTGTCTTACCATTAATGTTGTTGCAAAGTACCCGGGCTTGTGTCATGATTCTTTTATATGGAACCACTGCATGGGGAAAAAAACAGCATCTTGCAATCGTTCTAACATTTGAAAATTGCAGGTAAACTGGGAGGTGGGCAAAAGAACCAGGGAATGCCCACAAAGTTGAGAGAAAGCCCTGGGACTTTGCAAGGCTATTTTTTCAACGCAACTCTGAAATTGAAGCTAGGACTTCTGTCTCAGATTGTTCTTGTGACAACAAAAAGGCACTCAATCTACACATTTGTTGCAATTGACCCTTGGTTTCTTCAGTTGTAACAATTTGTTGTAATAATTAAAAAATAACTCAAGCTTTATAAATCAGACCTGAATGCAGCAGACACTCGCAGAGCTGACCAAATTGAGCAGGAGGCCTAATCACTACACTGTACCTGTGTCTTGGGGCTCACAATCAGCCCGACGCTCTCGTTCACAATTCTTTGCAGATTCAGGAACTGTGTGTCGCCGTAGTCGAAGCGGTCTCCGAACACGATGGAGCAGATGATGTTGGAGACAGCAGAGTTGATGATGATTTGGGGGTCAAAGGGTTTTCCTTAGAGTGGGGGAACAAGAAAAGCCATCTGTAACTTCTAAAGCTTATAAGAATCATGAGATAAAACTATAAGAAATAAAAGAAAGTATTTTTAAGGCACTACAAGAAAGCAGTGGCCAAAACATTAGTCTACTTTCTTCAGAGGAAGGCACTAGTTAGTCTACTTGACTAAGTCACAACAGAAAAGAGCCGAACAGAATGACACACAGACCGGACACAGATTTGTTAAAACTTTAACAGGCGTGGGGGGAAATACACAGCTGCAGAATCTGGGTCTGGTCTGTGTTTCATGCCCATTGAGGGTCAACCCTTTATTATCTCTCCTCTTGGTTTGGTCGTCACCTTTGTGGGACTGGAAGACCTCCACCAGTCTCTGGGACTCCTCGATGATCCGGTCCTCAATGGTCTTCTTCCCCATCCCAAAGTCCCGGAGAGTGGAGAGGGTGAATCGACGCATCACCTTCCAGGATTCCCCCTTACCGAAGATAACACCTTCGGGAAATATGAACACAGAGCCATTGCTACAGTGATGCAACATTCCCATCATGAAACCAGCCTGAAACTCAAACATTCCAGTATCAACCTGGAGCTGCCTGCAGCCTGGTCCAAGACTACAATATGTAACCTGACCTTATTACACAGAGATCAATGATCACCTATCATACATACTAGACTACTGGTCCCTCTGCAACATTCTGCCTGTAGTGGATGTAAGACATACAGCAGTAAGAATCACCACATAAACAATGAGGTATTTCCTACATCCTCTAGGGGCTGAGTGTGGCAGGGGGACAAAGTTAATGGTTACACTTTGGTGGACAAGATGAACTTGGAGGTTAGACATGATTCTGAGAGCTCTATTTAGTGATAAATGATACAAAGTGAATCTAAACAACAAGAATCTAAATCATGAAATCTTCAAATTCATGTTTCTTTCTCCAAAGAACTGATATTTAGGCATCAATGATTTTTTTCCCTATTAACATAAAAATGTATTCAAGAAATTGTGTTTTTTCAAACTAGACCCAGTCCAGTAACAGGCTTTTAGACCTCTCTTACCATTCCCGCCTTTAGATAAATCTTCTGTAGTGTGCGTCTGGCCTCTCTCTGAGAAGTCGTCTGCTTGGGTTACTAGAGCCTCCTTGACCGCCTCATAGCCTGTCAAAACCACGTACTTCTTGGGACCCACGTGGAAGGTGAACACATTGCCGTATGTCTCCGAGAGCTGAAGAGAGAAGAGGAGGAGCGATGACTCTCAAAGCATTAGCAGGGAAGCTTGTCTACTTGTTAGAACTTTGAATGTAAGTTGCAAGATCCGCTCATTACAGTGGCATAGCGTTAGTAGTGCAGTTTTAAAAGATGTGTGCTGCTCCCAGAACTCTTCCTCTGTTTGGACGCTGCCCTGCCTAAAGGTTTGTAAAACGCTTGTAAGATATCTTCCCGTCGTTCCACTGAGGATGAGAGGGATTTTCCTCTCTGCCAGCCCGTTGCTCTCATGTTAGTCGTGTGTGGTGCTCAGAATCTCCTTTGGCTAGAGCTACGAATTCTTGTGTTTTTCTGAAGTCAGCAGCCGGTATGAGCCGGGAGGCAGAAGTGCCTTCAGTTTTTATGATTTTTTGTTTGATCCATCATGAAACAATTGCCAGGTAGCCAAGCTTTTTAAAATGTATTCTGCATGAGCATTTTGTAACATTTGCGTATATTTATCAATATCAATTTATCAATGTGACATTTCGAAATCTAACCTGAAATACTGTACTACTATTATGGCTTCCAGTAGACTTTTTTGCAATATCATTTTGTAGTTTCTTTGATTACATGATGTTAAATAAAATCCTAAATTATGCTCATATAGTGTATTTTTTATTTATTTTTTTAATGTCTCAATCCTAAAATTCTAGGTGATGCAAAACTTTTGGTCATAACTGTATGTTACTACAGTATAGGCTTGTGTAGTTTGGAAATTTGACATATGCACCCTGTGTGTGTATGTATATACAGTGCCTTGCGAAAGTATTCGGCCCCCTTGAACTTTGCTACCTTTTGCCACATTTCAGGCTTCAAACAAAGATATGAAACTGTAATTTTTTGTGAAGAATCAACAACAAGTGGGACACAATCATGAAGTGGAACGAAATTTATTGGATATTTCAAACTTTAACAAATAAAAAACTGAAAAATTGGGCGTGCAAAATTATTCAGCCCCTTTACTTTCAGTGCAGCAAACTCTCTCCAGAAGTTCAGTGAGGATCTCTGAATGATCCAATGTTGACCTAAATGACTAATGATGATAAATAGAATCCACCTGTGTGTAATCAAGTCTCCATATAAATGCACCTGCACTGTGATAGTCTCAGAGGTCCGTTTAAAGCGCAGAGAGCATCATGAAGAACAAGGAACACACCAGGCAGGTCCGAGATACTGTTGTGGAGAAGTTTAAAGGCGGATTTGGATACAAAAAGATTTCCCAAGCTTTAAACATCCCAAGGAGCACTGTGCAAGCGATAATATTGAAATGGAAGGAGTATCAGACCACTGCAAATCTACCAAGACCTGGCCGTCCCTCTAAACTTTCAGCTCATACAAGGAGAAGACTGATCAGAGATGCAGCCAAGAGGCCCATGATCACTCTGGATGAACTGCAGAGATCTACAGCTGAGGTGGGAGACTCTGTCCATAGGACAACAATCAGTCGTATACTGCACAAATCTGGCCTTTATGAAAGAGTGGCAAGAAGAAAGCCATTTCTTAAAGATATCCATAAAAAGTGTCGTTTACAGTTTGCCACAAGCCACCTGGGAGACACACCAAACATGTGGAAGGTGGTGCTCTGGTCAGATGAAACCAAAATCGAACTTTTGGCAACAATGCAAAACGTTATGTTTGGCGTAAAAGCAACACAGCTCATCACCCTGAACACACCATCCCCACTGTCAAACATGGTGGTGGCAGCATCATGGTTTGGGCCTGCTTTTCTTCAGCAGGGACAGGGAAGATGGTTAAAATTGATGGGAAGATGGATGGAGCCAAATACAGGACCATTCTGGAAGAAAACCTGATGGAGTCTGCAAAAGACCTGAGACTGGGACGGAGATTTGTCTTCCAACAAGACAATGATCCAAAACATAAAGCAAAATCTACAATGGAATGGTTCACAAATAAAACATATCCAGGTGTTAGAATGGCCAAGTCAAAGTCCAGACCTGAATCCAATCGAGAATCTGTGGAAAGAACTGAAAACTGCTGTTCACAAATGCTCTCCATCCAACCTCACTGAGCTCGAGCTGTTTTGCAAGGAGGAATGGGCAAAAATTTCAGTCTCTCGATGTGCAAAACTGATAGACATACCCCAAGTGACTTACAGCTGTAATCACAGCAAAAGGTGGCGCTACAAAGTATTAACTTAAGGGGGCGGAATAATTTTGCACGCCCAATTTTTCAGTTTTTTATTTGTTAAAAAAGTTTGAAATATCCAATAAATTTCGTTCCACTTCATGATTGTGTCCCACTTGTTGTTGATTCTTCACAAAAAATTACAGTTTCATATCTTTATGTTTGAAGCCTGAAATGTGGCAAAAGGTCGCAAAGTTCAAGGGGGCCGAATACTTTCGCAAGGCACTGTATATAATATATATAATACACCCTCGCTATAACGTCCTTCATTATAACGAACCTGGCCTGGAGAACCCCAAATTAACAAAATCAAAAAAGATAATTTAGAGAAAACTATAAACGTTCGTGTGTGTATATATAAATATATATATATATATATAGATATATATATATATATATATATATATATATATATTTTGCAGGGAGCTATGTGGGTACTCATGAAAGAAAAGGCAGGAATCTAGGGAAAAGAACGCTTTTTATTAAACATGAACTGGCAGGCAAAACAGCACTCAGCAACATCAACAGCAACACCACAAGGCTTACAGCACTACTTATATACAACATAAACGGGCCTGGTTGTAGGGTTAGGGATGGAAAAACAGCAAATCCATCATAATGTAATGTCTGTCAGCTTCCATACAACTCACAGTGATGTGTGAATGATCAGTGTGTGGAACTATACTCTGAATAGATTTTCATTGCAGCATATAAAGAAATGAAGTTAATCTCAAGTCAAGATTCTTCAATAAATCTAGGCTAGAATAAAAGCTTATAATAATAATAATAAAAACTATTTTATTCTTTAACTATCGTATTTTATTACTTGCACCTGGCTTAGTAAAAAAACATTTCAATTATTAAATATCTGTCCTTCGCTATTTCAGTTGGTTGTGGATTTAATGTGGAACCTGTTTATTTCTGGTTGACATGAATGTAATTGATGGTGTTTATTAAAGAGAGGACACGGAGCGGAGGGTCTGGGCTGCACAGGAGAGAAGAAAGGAGAGAGCCGTGCAGGAACACTGTAGAAGCAGGACCTGTGTTGAATGAATTGTGAGTAATAAGAAGGTGGCACTGAGTCATGAAACTGCACAGACACAAGGATGTGGGGACCCTTACTGAGTGCAGAGAGGCTCAGCTGCAGTAGAAGCACCGGCGACAGTGCTAGTGTAGTTCTGGCTCTGGATTAGAGATACATTATTGTGAAGACAGCACCATAAACGTTGCTTTAATTCAGGCCTGTGCCCAGGGGAGCTGCGGAAGGCTTGTCATTTGTTTGTTTTCTAGTTGTTCATTTGTTCGAGTAAATAACAGTGTGAATCTGTGCCAGAACTAGTGCTGGGACAAACACGCAGCTGGAAATGCATTCGGTACCCAAAATGCCCATGATCATATCCGTTCATATAACAGAATTATAAATGACTAAAAGATATCCTAAATAAAGAAATAAATGCATAAACACCATCCGAATAACTAATACGCATACTGTACAGAAGAGTGCGTCTCGTTTCTTTAACAGGTCATTTGATGGGTCGTACCAGGGCTATTAAAATCCTTCAGGGTTTTTTTAATTAAAAAAAAAAAAATTTAACTGTAGTATGTTATGAATAATACTTTTGTTTTCTAGCTAATTCAGAATTAAAGAATACCTTAATTTACCACTGCGTTCATTTTGTATTTGTTCCATACTTCTTTGTTTTCCTATGCTAGCCTATGCTTTCACTGTACTTCACTACACATGTCTATGTTTTTACCATTGTAACAATTGTATAAAGGAATTGCTATATTACACTGTGGCAGGAATGGCTGACTGGTCTGACGTCACGGCAGAAGAAGGCACAACAAAACAAAAAGGTATGGTGCAGTGGCACGGGCGCCGTTTTATTTAAGCAAACCAAAAATAAAATAAATATTTAAACAAAAACACTCGCTCACAGAGCAAAATAAAAGGGTAAACAAAAACAAATCACGAACACAAAATAACTGCAACACAGGTCAGGCTGGGCAGATGGGACCAGCAGGCACTCTCCCTCTGCTGGTGGGAATGGGCATAGCAGGCACCCCTCTGACAGGAGAGGGCAGTTGAGTGGAGAATGCCCCCGCTCACCACAGATGGGGCACCAGCAGTCATGCATGACCGCCCGGAGGATGGCATCCCAGCTGCTCTCCCGCTTGGTGGCCGCGGCTGGTAGCTCCCGCTTCTGGGGTCTCCCCCGGGGTATCTGGTCCTGGCTCGCTTGGGCAGCCCACTCCTCTCCCTGGTATTGGGTGGGGCAGATGGCCACGGTGTGCCCAAACTCCCCACAACCAGGGCACCACTCCTCCACCACAACAACCCCTGGTGGCCGCTGTTGCAGCTGCTTTTGCTGCCTTCTGCAGCTCTTCCTCCTCTCTCCTCTCATCTTTCTTCCTCCCATTCTCCTCTTCACTCTCCTTTCTCCACACACTCAAAAAAAACGAAAAAAAATGAAAAAGATGCAGTACCCTCTTCTGCCTGCGTCCTGGAGGCGCTGCAATCCCACGCAGGACACCACGTGTGGCAGGAATGGCTGACTGGTCTGACGTCACGGCAGAAGAAGGCACAACAAAACAAAAAGCTATGGTGCAGTGGCACGGGCGCCGTTTTATTTAAGAAAACCAAAAATAAAATAAATATTTAAACAAACACTCGCTCACAGAGCAAAATAAAAGGGTAAACAAAAACAAATCACTAACACAAAATAACTGCAACACAGGTCAGGCTGGGCAGATTGCCTTCACTGTTCCTATGTTTACTTTCTTTCTCTCTCGTTTCTCCGTCACTCCTCTCGCACACTCTCTCCTTCTGACACCCACCCTGATCTAGAGAGCTGCAGGCTTTTTATAACAGGTGACCATCTCCCGATTAGCAACAAATTAAATCACCTAATTAATTCGGGAGATGGCCACCTTCTGCACGAGTTTTAATTATTACTCCTGGCAGAGGACGAGCACCAATCTCGCCTCTGCCAGGACACGTTTTAAAAATAAACAAAACAATAACACGGCGCTACGCCGTCATAAATATAATACAATAAAACATACGGCGCTCGCCGACAAATACAATAAATCATAATAAACAAAAACAATAATCTGCACAGGGGCGGAGGATGAACCCTCGTTCTAAAAATAACACAAAACAATGTACAGGGCTGCTCGCCCTGTTACATACACATTCATATTTCAGATCAGATTTGGGCTTCATTTTCCTCCTGTCTGCATGTTAGATTTATTTTCAGATGTTATGGGCACTAAGATTTCACTGCTGAGTAGCTGCACAAAACACTTCTTTAAATACAACTACCAATTCCCTTCTAAATGAAGGCCATTAAAATAGAATTCAAGAAATACTAAAAGAAAGAAACAAACCCAACCCCAAACCTGTCCATGCATGTAAAAACCTACTCAAACTACCCACTTCAATCCTGATCTTAATGCCCTGCCTGGTCCCCAGTGCCACTCACCTTACTCAGTGTTTTGTACGGCCGGTGCAGGTCCAAAATGTTCAGGTTCCCAATAACAGGTAGAGCCGGCGGGCCGGGGGGGAAGTTGTAATTAGACGACTTAGAGGATTTCGAGTAAAAGTATAAAAATATAAAGCCAGTTAAAACTAAAGCCAGAGACACCGTGGCAGTGTGTGCTAGGAGCAGCCTAATCAGAGACATGTTTGTCAGGAGCACAGACACCTGGGCTCTCTGTTAATTAGCTCAGCGTTCAGAATAACGCTCCTGGGTTTGGGCAGTGTTTAAATAGAGCAGCACACACAGTGGGCGTGGCTTCAGAAGGACTTCATCAAAGTAAAGGTTGTTGATTTTTTGGAATGATTTGTAACATTATAATATTCTGAAAATGTTGGGTAAACAGGTAAGATTTTTTGCTGTTGATGTTCTGCTTTACTTTTCAAACCCTTATGACATGGAGCAGGATATTATTATATACCTAATGCATCTAGGAATAATGTGTTGGTAAATACCATGTTCATAAAATGAAATGGTTAGAAAATAAAACACATTTTATTATGTTTAAAAAAAGAAATGCAGAGATACATCTACACCATCAATTGCTTGAATAAAAAAGCAAAAAAGACACGATATCGTTAATGTATTTACAAAATAATACAGTTGAGTTATAATACCCTGGGAATGCTTGTATAGTTAATGTAATGTACAGAGCTTGTAATAATACAGTTGAGTTATAATACCCTGGGAATGCTTGTATAGTTAATTTAATGTACAGAGTTTGTTATCCAAAGAGATGGGAATCCTCTTATTATTGTATACTATGTGCTTATGTTTTGTTAAGCAATAAAGGTTTTTAAAAGTTTCCATGTGCTACTTGGCATTTATCCTAGACTGATGCATCTTCGGTGTGTTAAATATGGAATTTGCTGTAGTTCCGTGTTTAAGTTCTATTTAAAAGCTTGTTGGGGTTGTCATCATTGTAATCTTTTAAACACTGCAGTCTACCTGCTGTAGGCTCTGTCGTTTTGCATGAGAGGAATGTAAAAAACATTTGAAGCTCCTTCCTTTTCTCAGTTTTGTCACTCAACGTTGAGCGTCTTCCAGGAGTTAATATCACATATTTGTGTTTAAATTTTTTTTAAAATTGTTTAGATTATTATTATTATTATTATTATTATTATTATTATTATTATTTTACTGTTTGTGGACTCTATAAAGTATGAAAAGCTGCCATGCCAAGAAAAAAACAAACATGCACATATAAAACTGAGGAGACTTAACATGTTACAATTATACATACAGTGACAGGAAGGACTTGCATCAACAAGATGAATTATTGAGTGAAAACCTGATGTAAGTGGATAGAAACCAATTAGATTAAACAACTACTGGAACCCTACAGTCTGTATCCTTTCACCTAGTGCAGTGGGAGGGCTCATTGAGACCTGACACAATAAGCACACCCACTGTCTCCTAACCTACCTTTCACACAGTCAATAATCCTACTGATAAACTTCAGAACAAAGGCTGCTGTTAACTTTACCACAGTAAACTTCCACGTAGGGCACAGGTATGGCACTTAGCTCTTCATAAACCTTGAATGAAAGGAAGCTGCTGAATAAGTTGCTATAAATACTGCAACAGAGGCCCTTTACTGTAGTTAGGAATGAGCAGCTTTGCAGATTCTGCTGTTTATTCAGCTGTTTTTGAATGCAAGTTATTAACGGCAGGAAAGACTGTGTACTAAAGCTACCGCTATTCAAAAACAAAATGGCCTTCCTTTCTGTGTGAGAAAACAGAACATATTTTAAAAAATGGGTCCCCCTTATAAAAGTTTACTACAGTAAATTCTGGCAGAGATGCGGCTGGTATATATTGCTGAATGCATTTAATTTACATACCAAACTGTTGTGAGAGGCACAATTCCTAACACAGAAGTGTGGGCAGCATATGGCAGGTGCTTCAAGCCACTGTGTTTAGATCATTAAACATTGACTCCAGTGAGTTTGTTCAGTTAGGTCACTCTTTTTTTAAAATGCAAGTCAGTGCTGGCTCCTTTGCCCCAGTGCAGTGTGCATGAGTCTGTCACATGCATGAGTCTGTCACACAGAGCCCTGGCACTGCTCTCAGGAATGTTCCATTGAGACCTTCACTCACAGGGGCCGCTGCTAGCTGCACTCATACCAACAGCAAAGAGAGGCTGTGTAGCGCCAGACACAGCAGCTGCAACACTGACAATGTATTACCCCCCACCGTGATGAAACTTGCTATTGAGCACAATTTATTGGGAGTATCAGATTGTGAGGCTATAAGGAGGTGTCTCTGTCTGTACATCCGTCCGGCTGTCTGTCACACTTACACTGTTACATGCATCTTGAGATCACAAGTTATTCCACATACTGCAAATCAGTCATTTTATTATACTCTGATACTAACATCTCATTTGTGTGCCTAATGAAGCTCTTAAATACCACTTATCCAATTTCAATGAACTATTCATTGCTACTGTATTTCCTAATCTACACTATATTATACATTATGGGTCATGGTCATCAACCTTTTCATTGCACTGTTAGCTCAAATTTGTATTATTTTCATTTACTTGCTTCAGGAAATCTGGTAAAACTCCAGTCTGTGTTGATAAAACAGTGTCAATGCTCTATTACATGAGCTCAGGAACCTCTTAATCCAGTCTGTTCTGATAATCCTGTGTCAATGCTCTATTACATGAGCTCAGGAGCCTCTTAATCCAGTCTTTGTTGATAAGCCTGTGTCAATGCTCTATTACATGAGCTCAGGAGCCTCTTAATCCAGTCTGTGTTGATAAGCCTGTGTCAATGCTCTATTACATGAGCTCAGGAGCCTCTTAATCCAGTCTGTGTTGATAATCCTGTGTCAATGCTCTTTTACATGAGCTCAGGAGCCTCTTAATCCAGTCTGTGTTGATAATCCTGTGTCAATGCTCTATTACATGAGCCCAGGAACCTCTTAATCCAGTCTGTATTGATAAGTCTGTGTCAATGCACTATTACATGAGATCAGGAGCCTATGAAAAAGACCTAGGAGTTTATGTTGACTCAGAAATGTGTTGACTCAGATATGTGGGTAAGCTATAAAAAAGGCCAACAAGATGCTCGGATATATTGTGAAAAGTGTTGAATTTAAATCAAGGCAAGTAATGTTAAAACTTTACAATGCATTAGTAAGACCTCATCTAGAATACTGTGTTCAGTTCTGGTCACCTCACTACAAAAAGGATATTGCTGCTCTAGAAAAAGTGCAAAGAAGAGCGACCAGAATTATCCCGGGTTTAAAAGGCATGTTGTATGCAGACAGGATAAAATAATTGAATATATTCAGTCTTGAACAAAGAAGACTACGCGGCGATCTGATTCAAGCATTCAAACCTCTAAAAGGTATTGACATCCTCGACCCAAGGGATTTTTCAATCTGAAAAAAGAAACAAGGACCAGGGGTCAGAAATGGAGATTAGATAAAGGGGCATTCAGAACAGAAAATAGGAGGCACTTTCTTTACACAGAGAATTGTGGGAGTCTGGAACCAACTCCCCAGTAATGTTGTTGAAGCTGACACCCTGGGATCCTTCAAGAAGCTGCTTGATGAGATTCTGGGATCAATAAGCTACTAACAACCAAACAAGCAAGATGGGCCGAATGGCCTCCTCTCGTTTGTAAACTTTATGTTCAAATGTTCTTAATCCAGTCTGTGTCGATAAGCCTGTGTCAATGCACTATTACATAGACTGCAGTAACACGCTATCACTATGGGGTCATGTGTTCAGGTGCAGGACTGCAGTAACACACTATCACTATGGGGTAATGTGTTCAGGTGCAGGACTGCAGTAACACACTATCACTATGGGGTCATGTGTTCAGGTGCAGGACTGCAGTCTCCTTGGCAGGACAAAGGCGGCCCGTCTGCCTTGCCTTCCAGTGTGCAGACACTGAATAATAAATGAAAGTTAGTTCTGTTCAAGTATCTAATGTTTTGTTCTGTGCATATTATTGTTACTGGTAAATGTATGCTATAAAAGTCTGTGTAATACAGACGTGCCCGGTAGAACTAACCTTGTTGAATATACCATTATCTCTTCCCCAGGTGTTACGGTGTTACGGAGAAAATGTGTGTTTGCCAAAACAGAGAAGCAATATTTGGGATTTATAATGGGGAATGGAAGGGTGAAATCCGTTGTCACCAAGGTCCAGGCTTTGGTGGACGCGGCAATCCCCAAAACCAAGGCTCAGGTGAGGTCTCTACTGGGGTTAGCCGGTTATTACCGAAGATTCTTCCCTGAGTATGCCACAGTGGTTGATCCCTTAGTTGACCTCAACAGAAAAAGTGCACCAAATTCAATTAAGTGGTCAATAGAGTGGTCAGGGGGCGTTTGATATTGTTAAGCAGAGACTGCCACACCGATGCGTCGGATGTCGGTTTGGGTGCAGTCTTGTCCCAAACAGTAGACAGAGTAGAATACCCCATCTTGTACATCAGTAAAAAAAAAAAAAAATGCTCCCTCTCGAGCGCAACTACTCCGTGGTCGAAAATGTGTTTTGCCATTAAATGGGCTACTCACTCTTACTCGAAATTACCTGCTGGGACATTCATTTGATCTTGTCACAGACCACGCCCCTCTCAAGTGGTTAACTCATTGCAGCCCTTTATGCATCATATGATTCACCGTGCAGGGAAAGAACACCGAAATGCGGATTATATATCCCGGGAGGGGGGAGTGATGGGAAAGGTAGATTCAGCCGAGTGTTCCTTTGGCTCCACTCTGAGCAGTGGGATATGTGAAAGAGACAGAATGATTCTTTTTGATAAATCTCCCTCCCGACCTGTGAGGCGCTATGTAAAGGGAACAGAGTGCCCTGGATGGCCAGACAATTCATTCCCAGGGTTAGACGGAAGTCGGTCATCTAGAAAAGGGGCGGACCTACGATCCACTAAATCATCGACCCGGAAGGGAAACGACGTGGCAGCTGTGGATTGGAGGAGTGGTTGCACTAGTTAACCAAGAGTTCATGATTGACAGTACAAAAGGAGGCATAGTGAAGTTATCTGTTCCTTGTTATGGTTAAACGCTAAACCAGAAGGAGACCTGTATTGTAATCGTGAGTGTTTTGTTTGTTTGTTGTGTCTGAAAAATTTGTTGTTATTAGATGG
The DNA here is from genome assembly GCF_902713425.1 of Acipenser ruthenus. Taxonomy (NCBI): domain Eukaryota; kingdom Metazoa; phylum Chordata; class Actinopteri; order Acipenseriformes; family Acipenseridae; genus Acipenser; species Acipenser ruthenus. The sequence continues at coordinate 9,181,019 of NC_081213.1, forward strand.
CTAACACGATCCGGAGCTGTCCCTAAAGGCCAGCACTAAACCCGGACAACACTTCACTATTGTTTCACGAATAACTGTATTTACACCACAAGCACTATCGTGCTCACTGTCGACTTGTGTTTGTGTTTTGTGTTACATGTGGGTGTTTAAATATCAGGACTGTTATTGTTTCGAGACCAACTCGTGGATTAAAACAGAGCAATACACGGCCCTGTATTGCCTGTTAGCATTGTTATTATTTGCTGTATTTGTGTCATGAGACCATTGGATTTATAAATTAAATATCATTGCACCTGATTATCGTTGTCTGTCTGTTCATTGATCACTGCTGCATTCCTGCACCTGCACACTGTTAAGCACTCTTAGTTACAAAACGTCTTCCAGCCGAGTTCAAGATCTAAAATGCTAGGGTGGTGTAAGCAAGCTAAATTTCGTGGAATATTGCTTATTATAGAGACAGTTATTGAGAATTATATTGAGAACTTAAAAGTAATATTTCGAATTGCTTTTTACAAATTAAAAAAAAAATGTCATAAGACAATGGAGACATTGTAGTCGACTTGGTTACGAATCCATTTTCAAGAACCAATTCTTGAAATAGAGGTAATTATGTGGAATTGCTTTCTCTGATCTCTGACTACGACAGCATGTTAAGCAATCGCTTCTCAATAGCCACAGTGTTCTCGGGTACCTGTAACAAGATTGCAAACAGCTTCATCTCTTCCTGCCTCAGGTTCTGCTAGATGCAGAAGTACAAGAAGGAAGTACGTAGCTATGGAAACAACCGATGTGCTGTGAAAATGTGTTACATTAACTACAATAAAAAATAATAAAAATGCTTTTAAAAAGACCAAATTTCCCATTGGGCTTATTTATTGTTATTTTTTTTAAAGATACAATTTTTTTTTATATTAATTACTATGCAGGACAGCCGCTATAATGTTCTTACCTTTATCTACCGATTAATCAACTAATTAAGCAATAGTGCCCGTCGATGGCTCTATCGTGTGATAGTCGACCACGGTGGGGATGCGTCCCGAACCGAAGGCGAGGGTGCTAACAAAAGTCAAGGTCAACTATCACACAGTAGAGCCATCATCGAGAGGGCACTATCGCTATTAGAAAATTATTTTTACCATTGTTTTCTTTAAAAAAAAAAAACACCTTAAAACCTAGATTTACTTTGAACTTGTACTGATTCAATACATATAAAGAGAAAAACAATTTGTTTTTATTTAGTAAATCGATTTTTATTTTTTAACTTAAGGTTTTAAACCACTATTTATAATCTGGACATTGCCAGAGGAATGAACGGAGCAATTACTGAACAGTCCGTGTATGATGGAGTCTGAACTACCAATAAAATCTCTCATTAAATACCACTCTAAAATGCCTCCTAACTCACCATGTTTCTACCTTCAGCCAAAGCCTTTCTCTCCTGAATCTATATGTGAATGGGGCAATATTACTGAACTGTCCGCGTCTCGCTTTGTTGTTTTCGAAATTTGCTGTGTCTGTGCTCTAGTCGAGATGACCATCTGTGATTGGCTCTCGGCAGTTGCAGGTCCAGGATTGGTTGCTTTCGTTGATGCAAAGTATTGATTGGCTGGTTTTGGTGGATAATAAAATACATTTTTACCAATTGTGTCTTTGTTTAGTATTTACTGTCCAATAGATGTGAACTATGCTTAAATACAGCAAGTCAAAAAGTAAAAAGCCAGCACTTGTGCAGATTGATTTTAAATTTGATTCACAGTTGGTGCTGAGACGTTCCAGCGGGCATCAACCGTCTATTAGAGCCCGCTATAACTGGAAGCTGATTGGCCGACGGTACTGAATCATTTAAACATCAAAAATTTCAATCGACTGACGCCCTAATTTCAATAGGGTCCAGTGTGAGGGGTCAGTGGCTGTAGTAAGGTCTAGCAGATGCAGTAAGGCAGGGTCGCAGTATCACAGGGTTTCTCAGTGGCTCAGGGCGCATAGTTGGAAGGGCTGGGGGCTGGAGGTGACGCCAGGAGTGGGGGTGAGGTCCAGTTGCTCAGGGCTGACCTCCTGGGGCGGGCGGAAGTGAAACTTCTGCAGGAGCATGGTGAAGAAGAGGAAGAGCTCCATCTTGGCAAGGGTCTCTCCAAGACACACCCTCCGACCTGAGGGGGTGGTCAGAGGATTACTGACTCGTAGTGCAACACTCACACACTACACTACGCTACACTACACACACACACACACACACACACACACTTCAAGATTAGTAAAGTAACTGTAAGTGAGTGACGTTCTGATTTGTATCTCGAAATGGAAGAATCTAATGAAAACAGGTTGTCTTCTTGCTTTTCAATAATAAACTTTCCATATTGCATATATTGTATTAGTACAATAATATGCACCTGCATGTCTTCAGCTGAATCTGAAGGCTTTGTAGCGATTGTTACCTGTTCTATATTCCATTAGGAAACTGGTTGCTGATTGCAGCTCTATTGATAGCAGTTCCCTTTGCAGTTAAAATGCCGGGGTGGAGGGGGGTTAGCCCCAATCCTGTCTAACCTGGTCCCTGCTCCTCTCTGACACACTGACCTGCTGAGAAGGGCATGAAGGCGTCTCTCTTGACAAACTTGCCCTGCGCGTCCAGGAAGTGGTTGGGGTTGAATTGGTGAGGGGTATCCCACTGTGTCTTATCAGAGAGCACGGAGGAGAGCAGCGGGATCACCGGGGTACCCTGGGACACAGACAGACACACATTTACAGAAAGGTAAAATACCAAAGCTAATCTAATTTAATGAGACAGGCCTGTACTGTCAGCTATACCAATGAGGATACATTATTGTGCATTAATATCACTCCTACATTACTTGATATTGCTGTATTAAGAGGAATTCTTTGGTAATAAAAGACAGACCATTAGTTAAAACAAGTGTCAATCTTGCTTTCGGCAAAAGCTTGTTCCAGAAGGAGTACTACCCCCAGGAAAGAACTCACTGTATTTATGAATTACCCGCTTCAAAATGCAGAACACACTGCCTCCCCTATCTATCTTACCCTAACCCTAACCCTCCCCTATCTATCTCTAGTCTATCTAACTCTAACCTCCCCTATCTATCGATCTCCACCCTTGAAGCTATCACTTGGTCAACTTTCCAAACAAACAAAGAATGGGTGGGGGGGGGGGGGTAGGATGGGAATGGCAGAGGATTAGGATTACAAAGAGGATTGCTGGTTTGAGATGGGAATGGCAGAGGATTAGGATTACAAAGAGGATTGCTGGTTTGAGATGGGAATGGCAGAGGGTTAGGATTACAAAGAGGATTGCTGGTTTGAGATGGGAATGGCAGAGGGTTAGGATTACAAAGAGGATTGCTGGTTTGAGATGGGAATGGCAGAGGGTTAGGATTACAAAGAGGATTGCTGGTTTGAGATGGGAATGGCAGAGGGTTAGGATTACAAAGAGGATTGCTGGTTTGAGATGGGAATGGCAGAGGGTTAGGGTTACAAAGAGGCTTGCTGGTTTGAGGTGATAATGGCAGAGGGTTAGGGTTACAAAGAGGCTTGCTGGTTTGAGTGCCTTCCTAAGTCATGATAGTCAGATAGTGAAATAGAGGGAGCACTGTATCATATGAGGAGTGTTTGAAGTTGGACATAGAGGAACTGCAATGCCCTCAAAACAAGAATTTGCATGATGAAGGTGTGGACCAGACCACCCCTATACACTCTGTCTGTCTCACCTTGGGTATCCTGTACCCCCGGAAGGTTGTGTCCACTCTGGTCTCATGCAGCAGGTTCATGGGCACCACGTTGCCCACTCTCTGGATCTCGTGCAGCACGGCGTCCACATAGGGCATGCTCTTCCTGTCCTCGGCCTGCGGGGGGCGCTCCCTCCCAATCACACTCTCAATCTCCTCCTGGACTTTGTCTGTTAACAGGGAGGATTTACAAACACACTGCAATTACTGATATGAAGAGGTGTATCTGACTGAGAGGATCCAGGAACACACTGCAATTACTGATATGAAGAGGTGTATCTGATTGAGAGAGACCCAGGAACACACTGCAATTACTGATATGAAGAGGTGTATCTGATTGAGAGAGACCCAGGAACACACTGCAATTACTGATATGAAGAGGTGTATGTGATTGAGAGAGACCCAGGAACACACTGCAATTACTGATATGAAGAGGTGTATCTGATTGAGAGAGACCCAGGACTGAATGGCAGGAAGGGGATGTTCAGTTCAGGATTGAGGTGTTTTTTCTCTCTGTCTCTGCCTGTGTCTCTCTAAAAAGCAAAACATGTTTCCCTCCTGAAAGTGGGGGTCCCCCCTCGCTCACCCTGAATGTGGGGGTACTTCATCATGAGCAGCAGCCCCCAGCGCAGGGTGGTAGAGGTGGTCTCAGTCCCTGCAGCAAACAGGTTCGCCGATGTGATGGCCATGTTATCCTCGTGGAAATACTTGTTGGAGTTTCTGGCCTCCTGTAAAACAATGAAGGGCATCAGTGACAACTCCTTTCCAAGGTAATCCATCTACAACTTCAAATACTCAGTGCTAAACTGTGCAGGTAAATCTACAACAACAACATTGTAACAAAGCACCTTCACAAAACTACTGTTAGAAACACAGGCCAAAACAGAAAAAACAACCTACACTAATAAAATGAATACACACAGTGCTACTGCCCTCCTCTAACCCTAACCCTAACCCTAACCCTAACACAATGAATACACACAGGTCTAAACAGTGCTACTGCCCTCCTCTAACCCTAACACAATGAATACACACAGGTCTAAACAGTGCTACTGCCCTCCTCTAACCCTAACCCTAACCCTAACACAATGAATACATACAGGTCTAAACAGTGCTACTGCCCTCCTCTAACCCTAACACAATGAATACACACAGGTCTAAACAGTGCTACTGCCCTCCTCTAACCCTAACCCTAACCCTAACCCTAACACAATAAATACACACAGGTCTAAACAGTGCTACTGCCCTCCTCTAACCCTAACCCTAACCCTAACACAATAAATACACACAGGTCTAAACAGTGCTACTGCCCTCCTCGGTGTTTCGAAAGCAGTGCCTGGGATATTGCACTTCTGAAAAGCTTGGTGGGTTTGACAAAATCCCCACCTGGCGGTGGACAAATATACTGCAGTTTGCATTCATTAACTGTTACTCAGCAATAGGCAAAAAGAAACAAACTATTGGAGGGGCATCTCTATAAATATGTATGTGACAAAAAAAGATGTTTCGACTCTGTCCCTTCAGTTTTAAGAGCACTCCCCTTTAGCCACAGTGTTGGTCCCTTGCCAGTCCCTGATAGCGAGGCTTTGCTGTGCTAATATTACCTCTTCTCTCTGCCTGGAGATGAATGTGTCGATGAAGCTCCTCAGGTCATTGCTGTCCACACTGTCTTTACAATCCTTATATGTGTTTCTAAAGTATCCCTGGAACATTTTTCCGTTTCTACGAAGCTTCTTGTGATCGGACAGGAAGAAGCCCAGGAAAGGAAACATGTTATACAGCTGAAAGACAAGGAGGAAGAGGGGGAGTTTAATGGTGAAAATGGCTGTAATGATCCTCCATTAAAGGATTACTATATTACTCTACACAATGTCACAATGAAAAAAATAGATTTGAGCCTATATTTATCATTCGTACGTGAATAAATTATTAGATTTTCCACATGCATAATTAAATCTTTTCTAAGTAAAGTTGTTCACATGTGGACATTTTTCCATTCAGTAGACAGAGACGGACATCAGATATAACCTGCACATTAATTGAATGGTACTGTTTTCTGTTCACAATTAAATGAATTTCACTCTTTGTGCTTTAATTGCTATACGAGTGCAGTCCATAGCACTTGGATTGGGGAACCAAGCAATTGAATGGAAATCCCTTTTTACTCCAACCTGCATTTGTTCCCTGTATTGAAATTGAATGCACCGAGGACACAGTGAAATGACCGAGTCCCAAACCCCAGGCATCAATGTGTTAAAAGAGGCTCGTGAAATGACAGTTATATCTCCGATCTGCCTTTGAAAGCTACCAGTGGCCAAAAAGCCAATAGTAGCCAGAACCTGAATATGTGCAGCAATAGGATGTGCATTTGCAATTTCAGCAATACTTGCAGCAATAACAAACCTAATGAGAATTACATATTGCACTGATTGCAGATCTTTAGAATATTTAATAGGAGTTTGATCTTATCTTCATCTTATCTGACTGCAGCTTTATAAATCAGACCTGAATGCAGCAGACACTAGCAGCACTGATCAAATTGAGCAGGAGCTCTAATCACTACACTGTACCTGTGTCTTGGGGCTCACACCCAGCCTGACGCTCTCGTTCACAATTCTTTGCAGATTCAGGAACTGTGTGTCACCGTAGTCGAAGCGGTCTCCGAACACGATGGAGCAGATGATGTTGGAGACAGCAGAGTTGATGATGATTTGGGGGTCAAAGGGTTTTCCTTAGAGTGGGGGAACAAGAAAAGCTGTCCATAACTTCAAAAGCTTAATAAGAATTAGAAGGTAAAACTATAAGAAACAAAAGAAAGTATGTTTATGGCACTAACAAAAGCAGTAGCCGAAACACAAGCCTACTTTCTTCAGAGGAAGGCACTAACTAAAAACGTTAGTCTACTTGACTTTAATATAAGAAAAGTCACAACAGAAAAGAGCAGAGCAGAATGTGAACCTACTTTCTTTGCAATGATTTTAAATAACAAATTACTAGCGACTAGAGATGCGCTAAACAGAAGGAAGTCTCTCAGAAGAAGTGGATATGGAAACACATTTGTTAAAACTTTAATTTCAGCTACAGAATCTGGGTCTGGTCTGTGTTTTGTGCCCATTGACGGTCAACCCTTTGTTATCGCTGCTCTTTGTTTGGTCGTCACCTTTGTGGGACTGGAAGACCTCCACCAGTCTCTGGGACTCCTCGATGATCCGGTCCTCAATGGTCTTCTTCCCCATCCCAAAGTCCCGCAGAGTGGAGAGGGTGAATCGACGCATCACCTTCCAGGACTCCCCTTTACCGAAGAGAATACCTGTGGGAAATGTGAACAGAGCACCACTGCTACAGTGATACAACATTCCCACCATGAAGCCAGCCTGAAACTCAAACTCATTCCAGTATCAACCTGGAGCTGCCTGCAGCCTGGTCCAAGACTACAATATATAACCTGATCTTATTACACAGAGATCAATGATCACCTATCATACATACTAGACTACTGTGGATGTAAGACATACAGCAGTAAGAACCACCACATAAAACAATGAGGTATTTCCTACATCCTCTAGGGGCAGAGTGTGGCAGGGGGACAGGTTAATGGTTACACTCTGGTGGACCAGCTTTGGTGCTTTAACATTCAACACAATGATACAAAGTGAATCTAAACAAGAAAAATGCTTTAGTTAAGAGAATTGATGGAGTGTCAACAAGAACAGGACAAGCTGAAAGAAGCTCATGAAAGTCTTCAGATCTCATGCAGTGTCCCCCAGTAGTCAAGAAATGTATTTTTTTCAAACTAGACATGCAAAAACAGGCCTTATGGACCTGAGGGTCAACTGGTGTCAAACGTCTAATGCACCATTTCAATTGAAACGACTGAAGAAACCACTGCCTGGATGATTGGTGCTCTTCACAGAGGCTAAACTGAAAGCACCAATCAACACAAAGCTGTTTGTTTCAACTGGAATGGTAAATTAGTGCAATCAACACCACTGACCCTCACCTGTGAACCAGCCATTCCTGCTGCAGTTCTGGATGAAGGGACACTGGAGGCACGTCTCTCTTACCATTCCCGCCTCTAGATGCACGGTTTGTAATGTGCGTCTGGCCTCTCTCTGAGAAGTCGTCTGCTTGGGTTACTAGAGCCTCCTTGACCGCCTCATAGCCTGTCAAAACCACGTACTTCTTGGGACCCATGTGGAAGGTGAACACATTGCCGTACGTCTCAGAGAGCTGGAAAGAGAAGAGGAGGAACGATGACTTTCAAAGCATTAGCAGGAAAGTGTGTCTACTTGTTAGAACTTCGAATGTAAGTTGCAAGATCCGCTCATTACAGTGGCATCAGTAGTGCCCAGTTTTAAAAGATGTGTGCCGTGCACTACCAACATTTCTGTGCTGCTCCCAGAACTCTTCCTCTGTTTGGATGCTGCGCTGCCTAAAGGTTTGTAAAGCGCTTGTAAGATATCTTCCTGTCGTTCCAGTGAGGATGACAGGGATTTTCCTCTCTGCCAGCCCCTTGCTCTCATGTTAGTCATGTGTGTGCTGCTCAGAATCTCCTTTGGCTAGAGGTAAGAATTCTTGTGTTTTTCTGAAGTCAGCAGCCAGTACGAGCCGCGAGGTACCTTCAATTGCCAGGTAGCTAAGCTTTTTAAAAATGTATTCTACATTAGAATTTTGTGACATTTGCGTTACATTTATCAGTACCAATTATGGCTTCCAGTAGACTTTTGCGATATAATTTTGTAGTTTCTTTGATGACATGATGTTAAATAAAATCCTAAATTATATTCATGTAGTTTTTTTTTTTTTTTTTTTTTTTTAATTCTAGGTGATGCAAAACTTGGCCACAGCTGTATGTTACTACATTATAGGCTAGCCTAATGTTGTGCAGTTTGAAAATTTGACATCTGCACTCGGAGTGTGTGTGTGTGTGTGTGTGTGTGTGCGCGCGCACGCGAGAGAGAGAGAGAGAGATAGTTGTAGTCAAAAGTTTACATACCCCAATGGAAAATGAATAATTTCTCAAACAAATTATAGGAAAAATCTTTTGTAGCAAAAGTTTTGCTTTTGTTAATGAGGGGAAAAAAGTTACAAGAAATAGATGTCTACAATTATTTATTTCAGCAATCTTTTTGCAAAACTCCAAAAATGACAAATTCAAAAGTATTCATATTCTGACAAGGAAAATGAAATTAATAGCTAGTTGAGACACCTTTAGCAATAAGAACCTCTTTTAAATGATTAGGATATTTGTCAATGAACTTTTGGCATAATTCTTTAGTGATTTTTCACCATTCTTCAATGCAAAATTGTTCCAGTTCATTCAAATTCCGAGGAGTTCTTTTATGCACAGCCTTCAACTCATTCCAAAGATTCTCAATCAGATTTAGATCAGGACTTTGACTAGGCCATTCCAGAACCTTGATTGTATTCTTCTTTAACCATTCTGTAGTAGATTTTGATGTGTGATTTGGATCATTGTTGTGTTAGAAGGTCCAGTTACGCTTTAAATATATATATATTAGACACACACACATACTGATGCACAATAAAAACGCAACCATCTAAGTTTTACATCAATAGCTCATTGGGCACATACATAATGTTATTTACATTTTAAGTAGTAGCAGATAGGTTTGTTGATTGTTTGAGTAGTATTGTTCCTTTGGGATAACAAAATACTGAGCTCAAGTCATGTGATTTCAAAAAACGCCAGACGCTCAGTGTTTGGTATTTGAGTTGAGTTAAAATTGCCAAAATGAGTTAATTAAGACTCTGTATAAATAGCCATTTGAAAACACATGATTTTAATTAACACAAGAACAGCGAAAGATACGACTATGCCCTGCTTGATTAATGAAGATCGCCTGGTTGCTATCGGCATAATTGAAGAGGGCCTGTGTGAGAGAAGTTGCCCAGAGAATGAGATGTTCTGCTTCAACAAATCAGCAGACTAGTCCAGAGAAACCAGGAAACCGGCTCTGTGAGGGACAGGCTACGTCCTGGAAGGCAGAGGGTCACCACACCGGCCCAGGACCGTCACATCCGACTGCGTAATCATTTTCAGACTGCAGTGGCTACAGCATGAGAAATTACAGGAAGAAATAACCCGCGCATCAGCAGAATGACTGTAGCTCACCGTCTGCATGAAAATGATTTGCATGCTCGGAGGCCGTTCACGGGTAACATGTTGACAGCCGAGAGATGACATCTCCGTCTTCTGTGAGAAAGAGAACATCTAAGGTGATGGCAGAGAGAGTGGTGGAGTGTTTTATTCACCGATGAATGCCGTTTTGCTCTTGACAGACCTGATGGAAGATAACGTGTGTGGAGACATCGAGGTGAGCGTTATGCTGAGTGTTGCGTTGTTCAAGCCAACCCGTGGTGTTGGAAGTGTGATGATGTGGAGAGGAATCTCCTTTAAACACAAGAACACCTTTGGTGCAGATTGAGGGCCACCTTACTGCTCAGTGATACATTGACAAGTCCTTGAGGCAACAGTTTTTCCGTTCCTGCAAGCCAATCCGGAAGTGTCGATTTTCCAGCAGGACAATGCAAGACCACACAGTGCTAGGATTACAATTGCATGACTTCAAGAAAACAATGTCGAGATCTTGCCATGGCCAACTTTTTCTCCAGACCTGTCCAATAGAACATCTGTGGGACCAAATCACCAGTGCCATCCACAGCCAGCTGGCTTCAGCTCCAAAGGAAGAGTGGTGGAACATCCCACAGCAGTCTATCCATAGGCTGATCAGGTTTATGTATCAATGCTGCCAGGATTGTGTTAATGCTCAGGGAGATCATACCTGATACTAAGTTTGTAATGTTTTCATTTTGACAGTGTGTCACGTTTCATACAGAAAACTTATCATGATTCTTTGATCAGTATTTTTGTTCACGTTTTCTGTGATTTTGTTTGATATCTATGTCTAAAATATTTGGCACCATGCCAGCTGAGGGTCCCAAGGTGGGCTGGCACCATGCCAGCTGAGGGTCACAAGGTGGGCTGGCACCATGCCAGCTGAGGGTCCCAAGGTGGGCTGGCACCATGCCAGCTGAGGGTCCCAAGGTGGGTTGGCACCATGCCAGCTGAGGGTCCCAAGGTGGGCTGGCACCATGCCAGTTGAGGTGAAGGTCACGGCGGTCCCTCAGCGCTGTCTGGACCGTTACAAGATTTTTAAGGGTCTGGGCTGCAGTCCCAGTTCTAGGTAGAAAGTGTGGGTCTGAATCTGGGCCCACTCTCTTTTCTACCCCTGTAACAGGGCGAGCAGCCCTGTATATTGTTTTGTTTATTTTATTTTTAGATCGGGGTCTCCCCCTCCGCCCCTGTGCAGATTATTGTTTTGTGTTTGTTTATTATGATTTATTGCATACATGACGGCGAGCGCCGTATATTTGATTATTTATGTATTTAGGACGGCGTAGCCGAGTGTTTTGTTTATTTTTAAAACGTGTTCTGGCAGAGGCGAGATTGGTGCTCGTCCTCTGCCAGGAATAATTAAACTCGTGCAGAAGGTGGCCATCTCCCGAATTAATTAAGTGATTTAATTTGTTGCTAATCGGGAGATGGTCACCTGTTATAAAAAGCCTGCAGCTCTCCAGCTCGAGGTGGGTGTTGTAGGAGCGGAGAGAGCGATCGTGTGAAAACGAAACTAAATTATAACATACAGGAACAGTGACGGCGACTGCCCAGCCTGACCTGTATGCTTTATTCATTATTTATTGTTGATTTTGTGTTCGAGATTTATGTTTGTTTACTCTTTTATTTTGCTCGGTGAGCACAGTGCTTTGTGTTTGAATACTTTATTTATTTTTTGTTTGTTAATAAAAACTGCGGCGCAAGCCTTTCTGAACTGCAGTACTTCCCCGGTGTCAGTTTTTGTTCCTGCTTCTGCCTGACGTCAGACCACTCAGCCATTCCTGTCACAACCCCCTATAAGCAAATACTTGTTTTAACTGTCCTGCTAACGATGGACCAGCTCCCTGTTGTGAAGGGAGGTGAATACAGAATGACAATTCCGGGAGTCAAAGGGTATTGTGTGAGAAACACTATTATCCACTTACTGCATTAAAGTTTTACTTTGTGTTTGAAGTTCTACTTTGATTTAGAAACCACATGATAGGTCTAAGGTCCTTGCTATGATTTTTAACTCAGATGCTCCAGTGCAAGTCACTGATTTTCTATTCCAGGACACAGAAGCTGTTAAAGGAGTACTAACCATGGTTTTACAATCTGTTCTCTTGCTTCTTATTCCCATTATCAGTTCATGTATTCTTGTAGTGACGATCTCTTGGCTCTTTTCATATTTTATTATACTTTTTATATGAATTTGGTACAAGGGCATGTGACCGAGTGCTGTTGAGTGGCGTGTGAGTGGTGACGTCACGGACCAGAAACAGGAACCAAAACAAGGAATGGTGGTGGTGAAACTGCAGCGCTACGGCGTTCAGTGTATTTATTAAATAATAAAACAACAACAAAAAAAAGATTTAAACCAAACGAAGCTCCAGTGCAAGTCGTTGATTTTCTATTAAAGAGAAACATTATTGTGAAGACAGCACCATAAACGTTGCTTTAATTCAGGCCTGTGCCCAGGGGAGCTGCGGAAGGCTTGTAATTAGTTTTCTAGTTGTTCATTTGTTTGAGTAAATAACAGTGAGAATCTGTGCCAGAACTAGTGCTGGGACAAACACAGCTTGAAGTGCATTTGGTACCAAAAATGCCCATGTTTGTATTCGTTCATATAACAGAATTATAAATGACTAAAAGATATCCTAAATAAAGAAATAAAATGCTGTCTGCATTACTAACACACTGTACAGAAGAGTGTGTCTCTCGCTTCTTTAACAGGTCATTTGATGGGTCGTACCAGGGTTACTAAAATCCTTCAGGGTTTTTTTCATTTTCTATTTTTGTACTATACTTCTCTGTTTTGCTATGATTTACTTATAATTCACTGTATTCTTGAATTTGATCTTATTGTACTTTCATAACTGCTCTTATCTGTAATATGAAACTCTGTAGTGTGATATTTTATAATGCGATACTTTGTACTGTGATACTTTATAACAATTCTAAGTCACCCTGGATAAGGGCATCTGCTAAGAAATAAATAAATAAATAGCCTATGCTTTCACTGTACTTCACTACACAATTCTATGTTTTTACCATTGTAACAATTGTCTAAAGGAATTGCTATATTACACATTCATATTTCAGATCAGATTTGGGCATGATTTTCCTCCTCCTGCCTGCATGTTAGATTTATTTTCAGATGTTATGGGCACTAAGACAGCCGATTTCACTGCTGAGTAGCTGCACAAAACACTTCTTTAAATATAACTACCAATTCCCCTCTAAATGAAGGCCATTAAAATAGAATTCAAGAAATACTAAAAGAAACCCAACGCCAAACCTGTCCATTCATTAAAAAACCTACTCAAACTACCCACTTCAATCCTGATCTTCATGCCCTGCCTGGTCCCCAGTGCCACTCACCTTACTCAGCGTTTTGTACGGCCGGTGCAGGTCCAAAATGTTCAGGTTCCCAATAACAGGTAGAGCCGGCGGGCCGGGGGGGAAGTTGTAATTAGACGACTTGGAGGATTTCGAGTAAAAGTATAAAAACATAAAACCAGTTAAAACTAAAGCCAGAGACACCGTGGCGGTGTGTGCTAGGAGCAGGCTAATCAGAGACATGTTTGTCAGGAACACAGACACCTGGGCTCTCTGTTAATTAGCTCAGCGTTCAGAATAACGCTCCTGGGTTTGGGCAGTGTTTAAATGAGGTATGACTGGTTTTGATTTTTTCATGGTTTTGATTTGTCCATGTCTGTCACATGAATATGTCGTCACACGAGTGGAAAAGCTTGCAGGCATTTTTAACATTGTGATCAGAGAGACAGAGTGATCTGCTTTCCACAACCTTTCCATTAAAATATAATGTGGTATTACGCTGTACTGATATAACAAACTATGGGCGATTACTTTATATGAATTATCATGTTATGTGTAGCACCCACAAGATTTAAGTAAAGTACTTACGTGTTTAAACCTGTGTGATATCTGGAAAATGCCTATTTTTTGTGTAAACTAAAGTTCTGTAGTTTGGGAGGCAGCCTGTTGGTGGCGCCATTCGGGAGAGACTGATATAGATCTCTCACAGGAACACGGACACCTCGGCTCTCTGTTAATTAGCTCAGCGTTCAGAATAACGCTCCTGGGTTTGGGCAGTGTTTAAATAGAGCAGCACACACAGTGGGCGTGGCTTCAGAAGGACTTCATCAAAGTAAAGGTTGTTGATTTTTTGGAATGATTTGTAACATTATAATATTCTGAGAATGTTGGGTAAACAGGTAAGATTTTTTGCTGTTGATGTTCTGCTTTACTTTTCAAACCCTTATGACATGGAGCAGGATATTATTATATACCTAATGCATCTAGGAATAATGTGTTGGTAAATACCATATTCATAAAATGAAATGGTTAGAAAATAAAACACATTTTATTATGTTTAAAAAAAGAAATGCAGAGATACATCGACACCTTCAATTGCTTAAATAAAAAAGCAAAAAATACATGATATCTTTAATGTATTTACAAAATAATACAGTTGAGTTATAATACCCTGGGAATGCTTGTATAGTTAATTTAATGTACGGAGCTTTTAATAATACAGTTGAGTTATAATACCCTGGGAATGCTTGTATAGTTAATTTAATGTACGGAGCTTGTAATAATACAGTTGAGTTATAATACCCTGGGAATGCTTGTATAGTTAATTTAATGTACAGAGTTTGTTATCCAAAGAGATGGGAATCCTCTTATTATTGTATACTATGTGCTTATGTTTTGTTAAGCAATAAAGGTTTTTAAAAGTTTCCATGTGCTACTTGGCATTTATCCTAGACTGATGCATCTTCGGTGTGTTAAATATGGAATTTGCTGTAGTTCCGTGTTTAAGTTCTATTTAAAAGCTTGTTGGGGTTGTCATCATTGTAATCTTTTAAACACTGCAGTCTACCTGCTGTAGGCTCTGTCGTTTTGCATGAGAGGAATGTAAAAAACATTTGAAGCTCCTTCCTTTTCTCAGTTTTGTCACTCAACGTTGAGCGTCTTCCAGGAGTTAATATCACATATTTGTGTTAATTTTTAAAAAAATTTAGTTTATTATTATTATTATTATTATTATTATTATTATTATTATTATTATTATTATTATTATTTTACTGTTTGTGGACTCATAAAAGTATGAAATGCTGCCATGCCAAGAAAAAAACAAACTGAGGAGACTTAACATGTTACAATTATACATACAGTGACAGGAAGGACTTGCATCAACAAGATGAATTATTGAGTGAAAACCTGATGTAAGTGGATAGAAACCAATTAGATTAAACAACTACTGGAACCCTACAGTCTGTATCCTTTCACCTAGTGCAGTGGGAGGGCTCATCGAGACCTGACACAATAAGCACACCCACTGTCTCCTAACCTACCTTTCACACAGTCAATAATCCCACTGAAAAACTTCAGCACAAAGGCTGCTGTTACAACAGGTATGGCACAGGTATGACACTAAGCCCTTCATAAACCTTGGATGAAAGGAAACTGTTGAAGTTGCTATAAATACTGTAATAGAGGCCCTAAACTGTAGTTAGGAATGAGCAGCTTTGCAGATTCTTATGTTTTATTCATCTGTTTTTTTAATGCAATCTTTCAGTCAGTGAAATACTACAATGTCACCGTATAGCAGCGTGATGAAGTGTGAAACAGACTGGAATGTTACAGAATCAGAGTAATATTGTCTAAATACAGGTTCATGCAGAAAAGCGTAGAATACACCCCGCCCAAGAGAAGATAGAGATAATCACAAAAGCAGAGAACTGCTAGAGAATCTCCATGAAGAGCACCCTGGAATGTGTCGTATGAAGTCTTTAGCCTGAAGCTCTTTCTGGTGACCATGGTTGGATAAGGACAGAGGAAATTGTATAACAGTGCTCTGTTTGCATGGCAGTACGGAACATACTTCACCTGCAGCACCCTTACATCCCTGGAAATGGCCCACCCAAGTATGGCAAAGAATTCATATAGATCATATAGTGGACAGCCACTCAAAATGGCTAGAAGTTTTCCACATGACACAAATTACAACAGCAAAAAACATGGAAATTCTTCTAAGCCTGTTCTCTTCTTACAGGTTTCCGGAGGAACTTGTCTCAGACAACAGTCCTCAATTCACTGCTGTCGAATTGACCCAATTCCTGAAAATGAATGCAATCAAACCCACTTTGGTACCTCCATACCATCCATCCTCCAATGGTGCAGCCGAACGCTATGTACAGATCCTGAAGCAGGTGCTGGACTCTGAAAAGAAAAAATCAGACATATCTCTGCAACTAGCTGCTCACCATTTTTGAAGCACCCGTTTCAGTCTGCTGAGACCTGATTTTGCAAAGGTTGTGGAAACAAAGCAAGATTATCAGAAGCTCCAGTATGACAAAGGAAGAGTACGCAGCTGTGACTTCAATGTCCAGGTTAGTCCATGTCAAACATTGGAGGGGGGGAATGAGAAATAGTGGAAGGTGTTATTGTGGAAAAGCATGGACAGTTGACTTATTCACTTCAGAGGCGAGTCCCAAAGAGCTTTCAGTGAAGATACTGAATGGTGTCATTTTGAAATTGACAGCAGAGCTATGATTACACCAAACAGCAGCCAGGAAACTAAACCTGCTGAGTATGCTGGCAGTAATTCGTTATGCTGATATCAAAGCGTTTTCTCCAGTCTTTAATTTACAGTTTTTCCCAATTGTTTACACACTAAAATTGGAACTTGAAACGCAATCACCGAAACCTAAAATTCATGTACCAAATCCCTAAACCAAGTCTGCAAAATTGCAAGCACAATTCCTGCTTTACACTCAGTTTCCAATTCTATATCACACTTTTTGCAAAACACTACACACAGTTCTCTACATTAGGCACAACATTCAAAATTAAAATCTCTGTAGTCCCTTTGGAAAGCAACGCCAATCACAATGCCAAGCTCTATACACCAGTTGGCAACACCCATTCCTCACAGGTGTAAACACTAGTTGCTGAATTGTTCACTTAGAAATCAGAGCTTTAGCACTAGAAAAGGCCACAGATGAGCTCTCCTGTTTTGGAGGAAAATGGAAGTCAGTGGTGAAGCAAGAGCTAGAGGTCAAGGAGTGAGAGTAAGAGGAGGAAGAGGAGGACGAGGACGAGGAAGGACAGTTGTCTCAGATGAGATCAGGGCCACATTGGTTGACCATGTGCTCAACCATGGATTGAGTATGAGGGAGGCTGGGCAGAGAGTTCAGCCCAACCTGAGCCGCTACACGGTTGCATCTATCATCTGTACATTCAGAAATGAGAACCGGTAAGTTACCTAGCATCTACACTATGCTCTTTATGTATGTATACTGTAGTATACTGCAGTCCGACATATCAGTAGGCCTATGTTACTCAGTGATTGTTGGCCAATGTTACAGTAATGTCATTTCATATTGAAAGAAAATAGATTATTTTAGCTTACTGTAACCAATCATATCATATTTGTGGATCTTCTGCAGAACTGAGAGACGGCCAGGCCATGGTGGAAGACACCGGCTGTTCACACCAGAACAGGAGACCGCTATTGTGAACATGGTGGTGGCAAACAATACCAATTAGACTACGAGAAATCCAGAACCACATAATTGCAGACAACACAATATTCAATAACATTCACCAGGTGGGCTTGTCTACATTGGACCGTGTATTACAGCGCAACCGAAGCCGGATGAAACAGGTCTACAGGGTGCCATTTGAGCGAAACTCAGAGAGGGTTAAAGAACAGCGCTATGAATATGTGCAAGTAAGTACTATACTGTGAATTTACTATCATATCAGCACTGTATAGACACATTACAGTACTGTAATCCAGTGTATTGTGCCTCACCATATTGACTGCTCTAGGTCTATTTCACATATTGCCTTGTTGTCTGTTTCAGAGAGTCTTGGAGCTGGATGCCGCTGCAATTCAGCACATTTATATTTACATTGATGAGGCTGGCTTCAACCTAGCCAAAAGAAGGGGACGGGGACGGAACATTATTGGCCACCGTGCCATTGTGAATGTCCCTGGACAGCGTGGAGGGAATATCACCATGTGCGCAGCCGTTAGCCATCAAGGCGTCCTCCATCACCATGCCAACCTTGGTCCCTACAACACCACCCTTCTCATCACATTCCTGGACACACTACATGGCATCCTCATTCCAGCCGATTAGAGGGGTGGACCAGAGCAGCCCAGGTATGTTGTCATCTGGGACAACGTGAGTTTCCACCGGGCTGCTCTGGTCCGCAACTGGTCCACCCACATCGACCACCCACAATTTATTGTTCTATACCTCCCACCATATTCCCCATTCCTAAACCAAATTGAAGAGTTTTTTTCGGCATGGCGATGGAAGGTGTATGACCGCCATCCCCTCCCATGCATGCCTCTTCTCCAGGCAATGGAGGATGCATGTGGTGAAGTTGATGTGGGGGCTTTCGGCGGCTGGATCCGTCACTCCAGAAGATTCTTTCCCCGCTGTTTAGCCAGGGAGAACATCGCTTGTGATGTAGATGAGGTGCTGTGGCCAGACCAAAATAGGAGGCGGGATGCAGCCTAATTTCTTTTGTCTTACATTTTGCATGTGTTTTTGTCTTTTTGTGTTTAGTTTTGAAAGAATGAGCCACTTTCATTTTTTATTTTTGTACAGAAAACCCTTTATCTTACTGAATGTTTTTCCTGGTTTTCTCCTGTTGGGTATGGAAAGTGTTACATACAAAACACAAGTGTTCAAAAATACTGCATTTTGGAAATAAATGACAATATTTTTGTTACTGTATTGCATTTGTGTGTGTTTATTTATATATATTTGAGTAGGTATACATTACTGTGACAATTTTTTACAACCGGCTACAGTGTAACACTGAAAATGCAAAAGGCATAAACCTACTGATGGGATATTCATAGTAGTGTTTTGTGTTGAGCACATCAGTGTGTTGTTGGTTGGTGACAGATCTATTCATATGACGCGTGTGTGTGTCATTTTGATGCAAAAATACATTTTGGAAAGAGATAAAAACAGTTTTGAATGCAGTGTTTGCTTTTGCTAGAGATTTGTAGAGTTTTGCATTTTGTGTTTGTGGTTTTGTGTTTTGTGTTTAGAGTTTTGGGAAAATGAGCCAAAGATTCAGCAAACGTGTGTAAACAATTGGGAAAAACTGTAACTCCTGTGTTATTTTATTTATTTATTTAAAAAATGTAATCATCGCCAATTTTTTACCCTGGTTTTCTCCCCAATTTAGTATGCCCAATTATTATCTGTATCCTCGGCTCACCGCTCGCAACCCCCCCGCCGGCGGCTGGAACACGTGTCCTACGAAACGTGCTCCTGCCAAGCTGTCATTTTTCGCACTGCAGATCCACAACGATGCCACCAGACCTATAGTGCCGGAGGACAACACAGATCTGGCGACTCCACTGCAGAACCACAGGCGCCCTATTGGCCACAGAGGTCGTTGATGCGCGGTGAGCCGTGGATTCCCCTGCCGACCTAAGCCCTCCCTATCCAGGCAGCACTCGGCCAATTGTGTGCCGCCCCCTAGGAACTCCCGGTCACAGTCGGCTGTGACATAGCCTGGATTCGAACCTGCGATCTCCAGGCTATAGAGCACATCCTGCACTCCATGCAGAGCGCCTTTACTGGATGTGCCACTCGGGAGCCCCTAACTACTGTGTTATTAAAGGATTAAAAAAAAACAACAACTTTATTTTCGAAAATTTAAATCGATCAACTGAGCCATGCCATTCCAGCACTATTCAAACTGTTCATGTGGACTCTATACAGTACAGAAAGCTGCAGAGAAACAAAACAAAACATGTATATATAACACAGTGAAGCATAGATACTGATGAGACTTAACATGGTACAATTAAACACACAGTGACAGGGAGGACTTGCATCAACAAGATGAATTATTGAGTGAAAACCTGATGTAAGTGGATAGAACCAATTAGATTAAACAACTACTGGAACCCTACAGTCTGTATCCTTTCACCTCGTGCAGTGGGAGGGCTCATCGAGACCTGACACAATAAGCACACCCACTGTCTCCTAACCTACCTTTCACACAGTCAATAATCCCACTGAAAAACTTCATAACAAAGGCTGCTGTTAACTTTACCACAGTAAACTTCCAGGTAGGGCACAGGTATGGCACTTAGCTCTTCATAAACCTTGAATGAAAGGAAGCTGCTGAATAAGTTGCTATAAATACTGTAATAGAGGCCCTTTACTGTAGTTAGGAATGAGCAGCTTTGCAGATTATTCTGTTTATTCAGCTGTTTTTGAATGCAAGTTATTAACAGGAGGAATGGCCTTCCTTTCTGTGTGAGAAAACAGACCATATTTTAAAAAATGGGTCCCCCTTATAAAAGTTTACCACAGTAAATTCTGGCAGAGATGCGGCTGGTATATATTGCTGAATGCATTTAATTTACATACCAAACTGTTGTGCGAGGCACAATTCCTAACACAGAAGTGTGGGCAGCATATGGCAGGTGCTTCAAGCCACTGTGTTTAGATCATTAAGTTTGTTCAGTTAGGTCACTCTTTTTTTGAAATGCAGGTCAGTGCTGGTGCCTTTGCCCCAGTGCAGTGTGTGTGAGTCTGTCACATGCAGGTAGAGTTTGCCTGTCACACAGAGCCCAGGCACTGCTCTCAGGAATGTTCCATTGAGACCTTCACTCACAGGGGCCGCTGCTAGCTGCACTCATACCAACAGCAAAGACCGGCTGTGTAGTACCAGACACAGCAGCTGCAACACTGACAACATGCTACACCCTACACAATTGAGCTGGTGGGGGGCAGGTCTCCATACAGCCCTGTGCTGAAGGGGAAGTTCTGCATGCGCCGAGAGACTTATGCATGCATTCATATCATCCAGAATTGATTACTGTAATGCACTCCTCTCGGGTATCCCAAAAAGTGTGCTATTTTGACTCTGGTTCATCCAAAACACCGCCGCTAGGATCCTAACTAAAACTAGGAGAAGGGAACACATACCCCCTGTTCTGGCTTCTTTACATATCACACTATAAACTGCAAGCACTGGGAGCTTTCAATAGAGTCTATGAGGGCTGCTTCATCTTCAGTGTGATTGACTGGCCCTGTCCTTAAAAAAATGTATTTACCATACCAATCCCCATAGTTATCCTATTTTAAGAGCTCATATACATACAGCAAGAGCACTTGAAATGTAAGGTGTTAGATGTTACAATTGAGCCCATGGCCAGGGTCAGTTGTAACGGAGGGTGGGGTCAGATGTAACATTCTGTGAAGAATAATGAAAAAAAATACGAACACATTTAACTCAAGAACTGAATGTTTTATTGAATAAGATCAATTTTCACATGAAGCAAATATGTTTTTTTTTATTTAACTCAAAAACTGAAAATCTTTATTGAAAAAAAAATGTTCATATTAGGCAATTTTTTTTATGTCTTACTTTTTAAACTTCCCTAAAATTATCGGCCTTTTCCAGCAAGAACAAGTCCCTCAGAGTCACAGTTGTGGTGTGTGCATTTTGTCTCCTTCAGTGCAAGCTTCATGTGCCCAAATATAGTTGAGCTAATGTTGTCTGGGGTCGATTGTCGGAACAATTCAATGCTGTACAGCAACTTAGCTACAAGCAAACTCTCTAATCTTATACCATCATTTTCCAAAGTGATAATAAGAAGTGGTGTGGGCATCAGTTGTATGACTGATAGAGATTATTTATATGAGAGTGGGATAATAACCAGGTGATAGTGTAGAGAGAATACGTGTTTAAATACCTAATGAAGAGAATTCATTAATATGGGTAATGGTATTACTTTAATGAGCACTCTTAGTTACAAAACATCTCCCAGCCGAGTTTAAGATCTTACATGCTAGGGTGGTGTAAGCATGCTGAATTATATTGACAACTTCAAAGTAATATTTCAAATTGTTTTTTACAAATTAAAAAAAAAGAAAATGTCATAAGACAATGGAGACATTGTAGTCGACTTGGTTACGAATCCATTTTCAAGAACCAATTCTTGAAATAGAGGTAATTATGTGGAATTGCTTTCTCTGATCTCTGACTACGACAGCATGTTAAGCAATCGCTTCTCAATAGCCACAGTGTTCTCGGGTACCTGTAACAAGATTCCAAACAGCTTCATCTCTTCCTGCCTCAGGTTCTGCTAGATGCAGAAGTACAAGAAGGAAGCCAAGTACGTAGCTACGGAAACAACCGATGTGCTGTGAAAATGTGTTGCATTAACTACAATAAAAATAATAAAAATGCTTTTAAAAAGACCAAATTCCCCATTGATTCAAGATTCTATTGATTTTTTAGTATTACTATGCAGGACAGTCGCTATGATATCGTTACCTTTACTAAAAATGTGCACAGATTAATCTACCGATTAATCAACTAATTAAGCGATAGTGCCCGTCGAAAGTCAAGGTCAACTATCACACAGTAGAGCCATCATCGAAAGGGCACTATCGCTATTAGAAAATTATTTTTTACCACCAACTTAAAACCTAGATGTACCTTGAACTCGGGTACTGATTCGTCGGGTACCTTTCCGCTGAGTAAAGAGTGCCGAACATGTTTTTAAATAAAAAAAACTTGGATGACATACATATTGTAGCGTCGGGTCCCACAGGACTTATGAATGAGACATTTTGGTGCTGCATTGAACTGCTAGTGGTCAGGATTTGCTTGTAAATAGTTGTATACTGTGTTCACTTTCATGCTGTGTTGTGCGTCTGTCTGTGTGTGTAGCTGCGGAAACCTGGTTCCAACCAGGTCCGCTGTTTCCCGTTTGATTTCTCTATATAAGGTGCGGCTGCGTGCTGTTCTAGAAGTGTGCTGAGAGAGTGGCAGCGAGTAGAGCTGTATTTTGAAATCCGTTTTATTACCTAGTTTTCAAACCAACAGTACTTTTAAGCGCCAGCCCTAGCCCACAGCTAGTGCAATAAACGGCACTTACAAGCGCCAAATGAATATTTTGTAGTGAACTCACGGCAAGCCGCTGTCAGAATATAAAGAGAAAAACAATGAGTTTTTATTTAGTAAATCGATTTGTATTTTTTATTAACTTGTTAGGGTTTTAAACTCCTATTTATAATCATGGCATTGCCTGAGGAATGAATGGAGCAACTACTGGACAGTCCATGTACGATGAACTACCAATACAATCTCTCATTAAATACCACTCTAAAATGCCTCCTAACTCACCATGTTTCTACCTTCAGCCAAAGCCTTTCTCTCCTGAATCTATATGTGAATGAGGCAATATTACTGAATGTCCGCGTCTCGCTTTGTTGTTGTGGAAAGTTGCTGTGTCTGTGCTGCAGTCGAGATGACCATCTGTGATTGGCTCTAGGCAGTTGCAGTTCAATGATTGGTTGCTTTCGTCAATGCAAAGTATTGATTGGCTGGTTTTGGTGGAAAATAAAATTGATTTTGACCAATTGTGTCTTTGTTTAGTATTTACTGTCCAATAGATGTGAACTACCCTTAAAAATACAGCAAGTCAAAAAATAAAAAGCCAGCACTTGCGCAGATTGATTTTAAATTTGATTCACAGTTGGCGCTGAGACGTTCCAGCAGGCATCTACCGTCTATTAGAGCCCGCTAGAACTGGAAGCTGATTGGCCGACGGTACTGAATCATTTTCTAATCCCCATAAATTAACCATCAAAAATTTTAATCGACTGACACCCTAATTTCAATAGGTTCCAGTGTGAGGGGTCAGTGGCTGTAGTAAGGTCTAGCAGATGCAGTAAGGCAGGGTCGCAGTATCACAGGGTCTCTCAGTGGCTCAGGGCGCATAGTTGGAAGGGCTGGGGACCAGAGGTAATGCCAGGGGTGGGGGTGAGGTCCAGTTGCTCAGGGCTGACCTCCTGGGGCGGGCGGAAGTGAAACTTCTGCAGGAGCATGGTGAAGAAGAGGAAGAGCTCCATCTTGGCAAGGGTCTCTCCAAGACACACCCTCCGACCTGGGGGGGGGTCAGAGGATTACCGACTCGTACTGCAACACTCACACACTACACTAGACTACACTACACTACACTACACACACACACACACACACACACACACACACACACACACACACACACACACTACAGGGTTAGTAAAGTAGCTGTAAGACAGTAACATACCAATTTGTATCCCGCAAATGGAAGAATCTAATGAAGTTGTCTTGTCAAACCTTCGGTATTGCATATATTGTATTAGTAGAATAATATGCACCTGCATGTTTTCAGCTGAATCTGAAGGCTTTGTAGCAATTGTTACTTGTTCTATATTCCATTAGGAAACTGGTTGCTGATTGCAGCTCTATTGATAGCAGTTCCCTTTGCAGTTAAAATGCCGGGGTGGAGGGGGGTTAGCCTCAATCCTGTCTAACCTGGTCCCTGCTCCTCTCTGACACACTGACCTGCTGAGAAGGGCATGAAGGCGTCTCTCTTGACAAACTTGCCCTGCGCGTCCAGGAAGTGGTTGGGGTTGAACTGGTGAGGGGTCTCCCACTGTGTCTTATCAGAGAGCACGGAGGAGAGCAGCGGGATCACCGGGGTACCCTGGGACACAGACAGACACACATTTACAGAAAGGTAAAATACCAAAGCTAACCTAATATAATGAGACATGGCTGTACTGTCTGTCTCACCTTGGGTATCCTGTACCCCGGAAGGTGGTGTCCCCTGTGGTCTCGTGCAACAGGTTCATGGGCACCATGTTGCCCACTCTCTGGATCTCGTGCAGCACGGCGTCCATGTAGGGCATGCTCTTCCTGTCCTTGGCCTGTGGGGGGCGCTCCCTCCCAATCACACTCTCAATCTCCTCCTGGACCTTGTCTGTTAACAGGAAGGATTTACAAACACACTGCAATTACTGATATGAAGAGGTGTATCTGATTGAGAGAGACCCAGGACTGAATGGCAGGCAGGGGGTGATCAGGTCAGGATTCATTCAGTCACACTATCTCCCTGAAAGTAGGGGTACCCCTCGCTCACCCTGAATGTGGGGGTACTTCATCATGAGCAGCAGCCCCTAGCGCAGGGTGGTAGAGGTGGTCTCAGTCCCTGCAGCAAACAGGTCCACCGCTGTGACGGCCATGTTATCCTCGTGGAAATACGTGATGGAGTTTCTGGCCTCCTGTAAAGCAATGAAGGCCAATACAATCGATTGCAGGGGCAGTTCTATCAATATATGTGTGACATACAGGCAGAAACTTGTAATATCACTTCAACAAAACTGATCAGCAGAGTTACTGGAGTTCACCAATAACCTGGCAAAATGAGCATTAAAACACTGAAGTGTTGATACAACAAATGTGTGTGTTTTGTAAAATATGTTTAGCACAGTATTGTTATTTTACCATGCTTCTCCCGTGGTTATACTGTGCATTATCATAATTTACCCTGGTTTGCCATGTTTATTAATATGCTTTACCATAACTCGCTATTCTTTACAGTGCTTCCCTATGATTTACCATGCTATATTACACTTTGCTATGCTTTTACTATAGGAACCCTTTATAAGGGCAGCATTGCTTGCAGTAGTGTTGGTTACTGTGCAATCTGTACTGTATATGTAGATGGTAACACACACACACTGCAGTGTCCATGCTATAGTGTGCTACTTTCTATATCTGAACTGTTCAGTTCTGTACAGCACCTTGTAAACTCTCTAGTCTTGATAATGATCAAAGTGATATGATCAGGAGCTCATCCTCATTCACTTCCATTATATTCTGACCATTAACAGGAGTGATATTGAGCTGGTTTCACTGTGAAGGCTTTTCCACTAGATATGCAGTAAAACTGCACTTTTAATGCACTAAGACCACACTGCTGGTCCCTGATAGAGGCTCTGCTGTGCTGATATTACCTCTTCTCTCTGCCTGGAGATGAACGTGTCGATGAAGCTCCTCAGGTCATTGCTGTCCACACTGTCTTTACAATCCTTATATGTGTTTCTAAAGTACCCCTGGAATATTGTTCCGTTTGTAAGAGCCTTCTTGTGATCAGACAGGAAGAAGCCCAGGAAAGGAAACATGTTATACAGCTGAAAGACGAGGGAGAGGGAGAGTTTAATGGTGAAAATGGCTGTAATGATCCTCCATTAAAGTGTTACTGTATACAGTGTCACATTGAAAAAAAAAGATCTGGTCGCTGCAAATTCAGCCACATGAGTGGTACAAGTCATTATCTTACAAACTACAGTGGACGATTGTATTAGTATATACAGTATATACCTTTTTGTCTGAGAGGCAAGAATTATAGATTTCAAATGATGAACCGTATGAAAAAATAAATAAATCTAAAATGATAAAATCATAAAGTGTACAATAAAAAAAAAAATCTGTTCCATGAATCGAACGGCAGAGTGTTCTGTAACGAATATTTCAGGATGTGGCATCTATGAGTAAGAAAATTACTATTCTTTTGCACCCAAACGGCAAAAAGTCACTCCTTAAGGTCTAGAAGGCGTGGGTTGCATCAATACAAGCGAGTTCACTTTCAGTGAACGTGTAGGTGGTTTATTTTACTAAGCTATCTACATACAAGCAGCAATGTGCAAAACTGCATGTTCCTAATTCAACTCTATATGAGACCCTGGCACAGAGCTTTTTGCGCACTTTTAATAAATCACAAATAATAAAACAAACAGAACACAGGAATAAAATAAAGGTTTAAACAAAATACTACTCAAACACTTTTAAACTCTTCAAAATAAACACAATTATATATATATATATATATATATATATATATATATATATATATATATATATATATATATATATAATTGCAGTACATCTTCCAATATATTCTCAATTATTTCTTACAATAAGTGCATTCTTAAAGGCGGTGGTTATGTTGAAAAATACGCCTCTCCTATATACTTATCACTGAGATATAGCCATGCAATTCAAGATGTACTCCTTCAATATTGTGATGGTTTCCTCTTTGGAATTGAATTCTATGAAGAGTATCAACGGGAACTCATTTTAAAAGTTGTGTCATTATTCATTCCGATGTATTTCATTATTTCCAGCAAACTGTTCCCTTTATAAAGTGATCTCGCTGCCTCCGTCTGCATCGTCATTCAATATTTGTAAGGATGTTGAGCCACTATGTGAAAAATAAAATAGAAAAAGAAAAAGAAGGATACAGAGGGAGATAAATGACAGATGGAAAAGACACAGCAGATGAAATGTAGATGAAATTGGTATGTATATTAGATAGAATTCCAATTCGTTTCGATTGCTCGGGGCTGGAGCGTGGGGTGTATTTTTTTACTTGCATAGCAGAGTGCTCTTGAACATTCCCATGTTATCAGATAATAATTATGTAACCATTGGAGGAGCTTGGGGTGCAGGATGTGTGCTAGTGGCTATAAATATCAAATGAAAAGGGTACTGCCTTGTAATCCTCTGTACTGCGAGGGGTTACCCAATCCACTAAATGCAACGGTATTGTACTGCTATGAAGATTTCTAATGAATAAAAAGTACTCTGTTGAGACACAATTAACACGAGATTGCATTCTTCTACACAACTACACCTACACAGAACAGCCCCAGAACAGCCAGGGTCCTTTCCGATGCTCTTACATGATTGCTGCACACGCTGCCGCTCACACTGGCAGGGAAGATGAATCAGTCGCAATCCTTAATCGGAGGCAGCAGAAACAGACGTGTGATGGACGCAGAGAACACTTGCAATGATGTTGTTATTGCTTGAATGAGAATTGAACAAAACAAAATAAACAAAAAAACACCCTGTGAACAGGATGGCTTGTGGGTGTCATCAGGCAAGGAAGAGACTGACACCAGTACTGCAGGACAAAGTGCTGTGTCTGTATTTATTAAATAACAAAATAAAACATTTAGACAAAACAAAATAAAATACTTTACACCAAACAAAACTGGCACATTCTATACGTGAATTGATTTGGCAGGTGACAACCATGACTACGACAGTAGCCTGCATTTATCGGTTATTGGGCAAATTAACCAATAACATTGAATGGGCACGAATGCAATTCAAGCCCACTAATTCAAGGAGCATCTCTATAATTAAAGGTAAAGTAGTAGATAAAATGTTCTACATTAATGGTGAGGCAATACTAACAGTGTCTGAGAAGCCAGTGAAAAGACTTGGGAGATGGTACAACGGGGATCTAAAGGACACAGTTCGTGTGGGAGAAGTTAGACAACAAGCAGTGGAAGGGTTGAAGAGCATAGACAGCAGCGCTTTACCGGGCAAACTAAAACTCTGGTGCTTTCAATTTGGTCTACTGCCGAGGTTGCTGTGACCACTGACTGTGTACGAGGTTTCTTTGACAACAGTAGAGAAGCTGGAAGCTTTAATCAGTTCATACATCAGGAAATGGTTGGGAGTTCCACGCTGTGACTTTATGGTAAAGGAATACTGCAGCTACCAGTCTCTGCTCTAACCGAGGAGTTTAAGTGTGCCAAGGTCCGGCTGGAAATTACATTAGTAGAGTCACGCAACAATTGCGTAAGGGAGGCAGCACTTGTGTTGAAAACTGGAAGAAAGTGGGTGGCAAAGAAAGCTGTGGAAGATGCAAAGGCTGCCCTTCAAATCGGTGATATCATGGGGCAAGTTCAGCATGGAAGAGGGGGTCTTGGTCTCAGTTCAGCTCCTTCTACGTGGCACAAGGCAGCCCCAGCTCAAAGGAGGAAGCTGGTAGTCAACGAGGTGCAAAAGCAGGAGGAGAGGATGAGGTGTGTAAAGGCTGTTTCCCAGGCCAAGCAGGGAGAATGGATGACATGGGAGAGTGTGGAACAACGCAAGATTGGCTGGCAAGACCTATGGTCAATGGAACAGAGCAGGATCAGTTTCCTCATCAGGTCAACATATGATGTTCTCCCATCACCACAGAACCTAAACCTCTGGGTAGGAGAGGATCCCTCATGTCCTTTGTGTTCACCACCTGCAACATTAAGGCACATTTTGTCAGGATGTAAGGTGGCTCTTAGCCAAGGACGGTTTACTTGGCGCTATGACCAGGTGCTGCGATGTTTGGCCTTAGCATTGGAAGACAAGCGTAACATGACCAATGAGTTGCCACCAGTTCCATCAAAACATTACACACAAAAGACAACATTCCTCCGCCTAGGAGAGCAACCACCAAAAAGGTGTTAAAACCAATCCTCGTCCAGGACAACTGGATGCTGCTAGAGACTGGAAAATGCTGGCAGATGTTGATCAACGGCTTATTTTTCCACCTGAGATTGCCACCACTAAGAAAGCGACTTCGAATTGAATTAGAGAACTTCTCTGAGCACTTTGTCAGCTTTTCTCTTTGCTGATCATAGCTTTTAGATTTTTTTTACTTGGGTCAAGGTATGTGATTATAATAAGGATGATTAAATAGTATTCCTTTCTGAATGTACATTACATCTTTTCATCTGCAATCGGCAACACAGTTGGGAAAAACGGCTAGTTTATTTATTTATTTGTATATATATATATATATATATTGTAACACAGCAGGGAGGGGGTTAATATCCTCCCTGCATAAAAAAAAAACATGTGCAATTGCACATTGGTTGGGGTAATTGTTTTGTTAATTGTTTTATTATGAATTATCCCCTGCACCTGGTGATCATTGTAAATTAGAGCAGGGTATTTAAAGGCAGCAGCCAGTCTGTTCAGGGCTGCTGGTGTGTATAGGAGTCCGCTTGATAGTGAGCTCAAGCGTAAGAAGAAAAGGTAGTGTAAAAACCTTTTTGTTTTGTGTTAAACCTGTGTGGTGTGTTTTTGGTTGGCATGTAAACGGCTTAGCCGTCCTGCAAGATAGTTTAGGTTTCTGTGTTTTAGTTATTGCTTGTATAGAGCTAGATGTTTGTTTTTGTTTTGTTGTTTGTTTATTAAATATAGCGCGACAGCGCTTAAAATCAATTTCCTGTGTCCTGGGTCTGCTTTTAAAGGGGCAAACGAATATATATACACATACACATATATGTGTATGTGTGTGTATATATATTATTTTAATACAATGTGAGTGGAGCGTAGCGTCCCTATTTTTTCCTAGAGCGGAGGAGCTCTGCTCCGCTCACATTGTCTGAACACAACACAGATGCTCACCGTCAAAATAGCTTGCCTTTAACCCAGGATTAGGATATCACAGGAGAGTAGAAAAGAGTAAACTCTGTATCCCTTATACGAGAAGTGGGTAAACACTATATTGCCCAAATTTACCCTCGACTACACCACTGGTTCAAGTCACACATCCCTGCCGCTTCCAGTCGCCTGATGATGGGCATTAGCACACTGTTCATTGATTTCATCTTCATTCATTTGTGGTCCTACTTCAAAGTCTGGCTCTATACCACGATGTACTGCAATGTTGTGTAAAACAGGGTTAAAAAGGTCAAATTAAGCACATTATCAGTTCAATTGGGGTTTGAACTTAGTTGGAAATAAATGGGTAATTGTATGTAAAAATAATGTGTAAAAAATAATGTAACTGTATGTAAAAATAATGTGATAACTTGTAACAATTGTAAGTCACCCTGGATAAGGGCGTCTGCTAAGAAATTAATTAATAATAATAATAATAATAATGAAAACCAACAGACACAGTGGGCCCCCAGGACCAGGATTGGTAAACCCTGGTGTAATACACAGCGTGCCACAAAGGCATCACATACCACCAGAAGTGTCCAGACAACTGAACCGGCCCTTCAAAATACTAATAGTTCTTTCAATCACGCATTGGGTGGCACGGTGCACTATGTTGTGCACACTTTCCTCGGGTGTCTGTGAAACACTTACAAGACTCAGTAACCAAGGTTTCAAACCACAGCCACTGTCACCTAAGTGAAATCAAATATTCAATTAATAATACAGGATTAGGACATGTAGGTTGTGACGTAACTAATAAAGTCACTGGGTACTTACCTAGCAGCCATCCTTCACTAATGACATTCCTCTGGAATAGCTCAGACAGTGTGCAGTGGTTCCATATAAAAGAATCATGACACGAGCCCGGGTACTTTGCAACAGCATTAGTGGTAAGACACTTTGCATCGCACACTAGCTGCAAACACTTTCTATTTCAGTATTTGTCTTCATTTTCTGAAGGTGCCCGAATGTGAATATGTGTGCAATCAAGAGCGCCTCGTACACTTGGGAATGATGCACAGTCACAAAATCCCTGTTTCACTTTCTTTTGTTGTACAAGGGAAACTATGTATTTATTTGCAGTCTTTAGTTTTGTATATTCTGTTTGCAGAGTATCGGACTCCTCTTCCTCTCTCCCCCTCTCTCGAAGCATTCTAAACTGCAAGACACATAATGACACGTTTCTTTAGCCTTCCAAATAAATACTTTTGATAATGGTTGTGTAAGTAGCGACTGTGATTGTTTTAAATTGTAATATGCTGTCACAATTGTGTTGTCCTAATTAACACATTTCACTCAAACGTCCCTCTTTATTCAACTTTTTGGATCAGTGCAACAATTGCAAGTCAGAGTTAGAATAACTGAAAGCACACCTAACTAACTGACATGCAAACCAGCAACTTGCGATCACTCTAACATTTGAAAACTGAAGGTAAACTGAGAGGTGGGCAAAAGAACCAGGGAATGCCCACAAAGTTGAGGCAAAGCACTGCAACTTTGCAAGGCTATTTTTTCAACAGAACTCTGAAATTGAAGCTAGGACTTCTGTCTCAGCTTAATAAATCAGACCTGAATGCAGCAGACGCTAGCAGAGCTGACAAAATTGAGCAGGAGGTCTAATCACTACACTGTACCTGTGTCTTGGGGCTCACAATCAGCCCGATGTTCTCGTTCACAATTCTTTGCAGATTCAGGAACTGTGCACCGCCGTAGTCGAAGCGGTCTCCGAACATGATGGAGCAGATGATGTTGGAGACAGCAGAGTTGATGATGATTTGGGGGTCAAAGGGTTTGCCTTAGAGTGAGGGAACAAGAAAAGCTGTCTGTAACTTCAAACGCTTAATAAGATTTAGAAGGTAAAACTAAGAAACAAAAATAAAGTATTTTTACGACACTACAAGAAAGCAGTAGCCAAAACATTAGTCTACTTTCTTCAGAGGAAGGCACTAAGTAAAACGTTAGTCTACTTGGCTTTAAGTCAAAAACAGAAAAGAGCAGAGCAGAATCTGAAACAAAGACTGGAAACAGATTTTTCAAAACTTTAACAAGCTTGGGGGGGGACACACACAGCTGCAGAATCTAGGTCTGGTCTATGTATTGTGGTTTTGGTTTGATCGTCACCTTTGTGGGACTGGAAGACCTCCACCAGTCTCTGGGACTCCTCAATGATCCGGTCCTCAATGGTCTTCATCCCCATCCCTAAGGCTCGCAGAGGGGAGAGGGTGAATCGACGCATCACCTTCCAGGACTCCCCCTTACCAAAGATAACACCTGCGGGAAACATGAACACAGCGCCATTGCTACAGTGATACAACGTTCCCATCATGAAACCAGCCTGAAACTCAGACTCATTCCAGTATCAACCTGGAATTGCCTGCAGCCTGGTCCAAGACTACAATATATAACCTGATCTTATTACACAGAGATCAATGATCACCTATCAGACATACTAGACTACTGTGGATGTAAGACATACAGCAGTAAGAACCACCACATAAAACAATGAGGAATTTCCTACATCCTCTAGGGGAAGAGTGTGGCAGGGGGACAGGTTAATGGTTACACTCTGGTGGACCAGATGAACTTGGAGGTTAGATATTATTCTGAGAGCTCTATTTAGTGATAAATGATACAAAGTGAATCTAAACAAGAAGAGAAAATTAATTAGTTAAGAGAATTGCTGGAGTGTCACCGACAACAGGACAAGCTGACAAAAAGCTTATGAAATCTTCAAATTCATGTTTCTTTCTCCAAAGAACTGATATTTAGGCAACAATGATTTTTTCCCCCTATTAACATAAAAATGTATTCAAGAAATTGTGTTTTTTTTCAAACTAGACCCAGTCCAGTAACAGGCTTTTAGACCTCTCTTACCATTCCCGCCTTTAGAGAAATCTTCTGTAATGTGCGTCTGGCCTCTCTCTGAGAATTCATCTGCTTGGGTTACTAGAGCCTCCTTGACCGCCTCATAGCCTGTCAAAACCACGTACTTCTTGGGACCCATGTGGAAGGTGAACACATTGCCGTACGTCTCCG
Organism: Acipenser ruthenus; assembly: GCF_902713425.1. NCBI lineage: Eukaryota > Metazoa > Chordata > Actinopteri > Acipenseriformes > Acipenseridae > Acipenser > Acipenser ruthenus. The sequence goes on from NC_081213.1 coordinate 9,214,058, forward strand.
AGAGCTGGAGAGAGAAGAGGAGGAGCGATGACTCTCAAAGCATTAGCAGGGAAGCTTGTCTACTTGTTAGAACTTCAAATGTAAGTTGCAAGATCCGCTAATTACAGTGGCATAGCGTCAGTAGTGCAGTATTAAAAGATGTGTGCCGTGCACTTCCAACATTTCTGTGCTTCTCCCAGAACTCTTCCTCTGTTTGGATGCTGCTCTGCCTAAAGGTTTGTAAAGCGCTTGTAAGATATCTTCCTGTCGTTCCAGTGAGGATGACAGGGATTTTCCTCTCTTGCTCCCGTTGCTCTCATGTTAGTCATGTGTGTGCTGCTCAGAATCTCCTTTTGGCTAGAGCTACGAATTCTTGTGTTTTTCTGAAGTCAGCAGCCGATTGAACCGAGAGGCAGAAGTGCTTTCAGTTTTATATAGTGTATTTTTTTGTATTATGTCTCAATCCTAAGATTCCAGGTGAAGCAAAACTTTTGGCCACAGCTGTATGCTACTACAGTATAGGCTTGCCTACTGTGTTTTGTAGTTTGGAAATTTGACATATGCACCCTGTGTGTGTGTGTTTGTGTGTGTGTGTGTGTGTGTGTGTGTGAATATATCTATAACAAAAACATTGTCAATGTAAAAAAACAACTTAGGAAAACGCAACAGCTGTTTAAAATGGTGATATCAAACACAAAAGCCCAAGTTAGGAGAAGCAATTTGGAAAACCTTATCAAGCATCAAGCAAACAGGCACAATTGGAAAGGTGCTGGGGCCCAACATTCACACAATTGTTGCTTCTAACTTGGCTTTTTTTGATCGCTCCACTTTACAATGAAATGCTCATTCCCTTATCAGCTGGGTTTAACCAGAATAAAGATGCTGAGACACATGTGCCAAGGAAAGTGCTCAACACAGACTGAAGTGTTCTTGGTTATCCTTAAAAGCACTACTACAGAGAGAAAGACAGACAAGGAATGGGAGAGGCGTCATCACAGGTGCAGACAAGTATGCTTTGGGAAGAAACAAGGACAACATGCAGGTAAGGCACCGTAGATAAGGGCATACATGGACAGACATTTAGCCCATACATTCAAGAATACCTCAAAGAGCATGAAGCAGTCTGTTTCCAACAATGAAGGTGATGAACAAGACCAATAATGGTAACGAGTGCAAGGGATAATGAGAATGCAAGGTAAGTGTATGGGAAGTGACAGTTGATGGGGCAGGCATTGCAGATCTAGGGCTGGGGTGTTGGAGCCTTTTTTTTTGGTTGTGCATTGTCAATGTTTTTTGTTGCAGATGTGACTTTTGAGCTTTACATTTCAATGTAAAGTGGAGCGATGAAAAAAAGAAGCCAAGTTAGAAACAACAATTGTGTGAATGTTGGGCCCCAGCACCTTTCCAATTGTGCCTGTTTGCTTGATGCTTGACAAGGTTGCTCCAATTGCTTTTGTGTTTGATATCATCACTTTAAACGGCTGTTGCATTTTTCTAACTTGTTTTTTTCACATTGTTTTTGTTATAGATATCACTTCTTTTTTTACTTCATCAAATAATGAATAAAGCGAGGGAAAGATATTCAAGAATGTGTATGGTAAATAGACAGACAAACATTACAAGAGAATAATAAGTAGAGTAATATAAGAGAAATGAGAAAAGATTTGAAAGTAAAATAATGGTAGAAGGGACTTTTGGACAGTATTGAAAGTGTAAACATTGTATTCTTATAGTTGCATCAGTGGTGAAAACATTATAGATAAACATTATCTATTTTGGTAGGTATTGATATATTGATATTCACATAGGTACAAAATTACAATATTATGAATGGTTCAAAAGGTAAATATGCATGTCAGTGCTAAAGGGTAGTATACTAACACATTTTAATGCTGGAAAAAACAACCTTATTCTCCTTGATATAGTGGTGTTATGAACTTAGGCTAATGTAAGGCATTTGTAAAGCATTAGATCTCTTCATAAAAGGCCATACACATGTCCTTTGCATTTCTTGGCCATGGTTTGACTTCAATAAGTGCATCATTTCCATGCACCCATTTTCCAGTAGCACCCACAGCAAGAACAGACACATAGTGTCCTGAAGTAACACCCTGTCCTTGGTGTATGATAATAGAAGCTAATTGGTAATTCCACAGTAATTTTGCTCTTCTGCACAGCAGTAAACTTAGCATTGTGTCACTTTGTAACTGTCCCATCTGGTTTGGTTTCCCAAAGCATAAGTTGAATTGCAATCATTCTTCCTGCTGATTGAATAAGTTCACGTTTCACGATTGGAGAAGTTTTGCATTGCCTACATTTACTACCAGGAATCATTGCCCATTTGTCATTTCTATAAATGAGTTCTTCCAAACACATGGAATCTGTACCAGCAGGTACATGTAGAGGATAAACATACAACACCTCTCAATTTCATGAGCAATAGTTACATCTAGTACATAGAATGTCATGACTTATTGTGACTGAAACCATGCAAGATACTTCAGGACAAATTTCAGACAATTTGGTGAGAAACTCTGCAACATCTTGCTGCTCACCTCTATTGAAAGGTTTTCCTAAGTGACACATATATCCACAGTAGTTATTTTTTTATTTTATTTATGTATTCCTTAGCAGACGCCCTTATCCAGGGCGACAGTTGTAAACAAAAATACATTCAAGAATCACAGTACACGTATTAATACAATTAAGAGCAAGATAAAACACAATGACTTCATTTCTAGCAAGTCATTGTATTTTAGAGACGCAGTGGATAGCAAGTGATCATATTTGTGAACAAAGCTCCTGATAGCCTCTTGTTGACTGTGTTTTAATGAATCCTTCAGAGGTTGCAAGTGAAGAAGGCACTGCAATGTTGCATTTGCATAGCATGAGGTGAAATTGGGGTTGCTCAAGTCTCTGAATGGATGTGTAAGTGCAATGTTCTCTTAGAAGATTGAGGCTTTTGCTGTTCCTGAACATTAATGATGGCTCGGTGAATGAAATGCACACAATCTTTTACCTTGTGTCGCTTGTGCGTGTTAGTCTCCTTCAAGCTTATCAACTCAGGACAATAAATCCCTCTGAGCCGATGGTACTCTTCAACTGCAGTTTGACATGCGTACGTGCAGGTGGGGTCAAAGTTGATAAGGTGGATACTACTTAAGGAAGTAACTCTGGAAAGTGCAACTAAACTTTGTCCATAGGAGAAAATGGAGTTACCACGATCCATCATAACTGTTTTTAGAGTCATCCCCTGGCATTTGTGAATGGTGATTGCATGAGCACCAATGACTGGGAACTGCTCTCGAACAATGTAGACTCTATCTATGATTTCAAACTTTGAGCGTAAACGTTGAAAGGTATGGGTGACTCCATTGTTAAATTTGGTGATTATGGTTTTGACAATACTTGTGTTTTCCAGATAGTAGGAAACAGCTTGAAGCTTCCCTATTGCCCCATTGATGAGACCAGTGCCAATGTCAATGTTCTTGCGAATTTTGCTTAATACAAATGCAAATTTGATACATTTACTACCAAACTAAATACAAATGCAAATATGTGACAAATGCTAAATGGACTTCAAATATTTTCCCATACAACAAATGTTAATTTATTAGCACGTATTTGGCAGAGGCCTTTATCCAAGATGACATACAAGGAAAACAGTTTATATAATAACAACGTAAACACAGTAATCACGTAGTTCATAATAATTAACAGGTATGTACCAATATAGGAAGCAAGTTACATAAAACAGTGTTTACCAATCTTGGTCCTGAGGACCCAGTGTTTGCTGATTTGTGTTCTTACTGAGCTTTAAATTACTGAATTGAACCCTCAGTTGAATGAATAATTTATCTAATCAGAGCATTTGAATTATCTGTAGCTCTTAAATAGCTGGCTGCACAGGCCTCAATTAGCACTAATCTAGGACTACCTAATGTTAACTCAGGTAAGGTAGTCCAAGATTTGTGAAAGAAGCCAAAAGAGTTGGATATTTCAAGTTATTTCTAACATTTATTAAGCTTTCCCATGATTTTAAATTCAAATGCAAATGTTTATATATCAGAATATACAAATACCAAGTCAAATGCAAATAGTTCAGCAGATTGCATTTAAATTATTATTATTTATTTTTTGGCAGATGACCTTATCCAGGGCAACTTACAATTGTCACAATTACAATATATCACATTATGTTTACATACAATTATCCATTTATCCAGTTGTTTATACTGATTCTAGGTAAAGTCCCTTGCTTAATTGCAGTCCATTTATTAAATGCGCGTCAGGCACGTCAGGTCCAATTTACTTTCACACGCGCAGTTAATTTTAGACGCGCTTTTTAAAAGTATTTTTTTTCAGTCAAACGGGTTTAAAAGGACCTGCATATCAACAAAGCACTCACGAGGCATCTCCAGCCCCGCCCCACCCTTTCGTTCGCTATCGTTTTCACAGAGGCTAATAAATAAATAATAATAATAATAATAATAGTGGTACATACCGATCGATCATCTCCTGATCACTCGTTTTATCACCAAACTCCTCAATAATGTGATCCAAGTCATTATTCTATTACTATAACATCTCAAAAAAGCTCTGCAAATGTCCGTGTTATCTGTGCGCTGATACAGTACCATTCAGCTTGTTTACTTATGACCGCCCCGTTATCTGATACCAGATACCATGTATGACTATTCATGAGATACGCCTTTTTTTTTTTTTTTTTTCGACTTGTCTCGGCTCCTGTCGTTCCCACTCGGCCATTGAATGGTTTTCTCGGCTTTTTCCGGAGAAAAAACGACTAGAAACCCGTTTTTTGCGTCTCTATAATGATGTCGGACAGGGCCCGACAATGGACCTGATAGGAATAATTGCAATGTCGGACCAGGTCCGACAATGGACCGCAAAGGGTTAAGGGTACAACAGCAGTGTCCCTCACCTGGGATTGAACCCACAATCCACGAGTCAAGATTATATATATATATATATATATATATATATATATATATATATATATATATATATATATATATATATATATATATATATATATTTATAGAAAACTATAAAGTTTCGTAAATAAATATATATTGTAGGGATCCAGGGAAAAGAACGCTTTTTATTAAACATGAACTGGCAGGCAAAACAGCACTCAGCAACAGCAACTCCACAAGGCTTACAGCACTACTTACATACAACATGAAAGGGTCTGGTTGTAGGGTTAGGGATAGGGTTAGGGTTAGGGATGGAAAAACAGCGAATCCATCATAATGTAATGTCTGTCAGCTTCCATACAACTCACAGTGAGTGTGAATGATCAGTGTGTGGAACTATACTCTGAATAATATATATTATTATAATACCTGAAATAGATTTTCATTGCAGCATATAAAGAAATAAAGTTAATCACAAGTCAAGAGTCTTCAATAAATCTAGACTAGAATAAAAGCTTCTAATAATAATAATAATAATAATAATAATAATAATAATAATAATAAAACTATTTTATTCTTTAACTATCATATTTTATTACTTGCACCTGGCTTAGTAAAAAAACATTTCAATTATTAAATATCTGTCCTTCGCTATTTCAGTTGGTTGTGGATTTAATGTGGAACCTGTTTATTTCTGGTTGACACGAATGTAATTGATGGTGTTTATTAAAGAGAGGATACTGAGCGGAGGGTCTGGGCTGCACAGGAGAGAAGAAAGGAGAGAGCCGTGCAGGAACACTGTAGAAGCAGGACCTGTGTTGAATGAATTGTGAGTAATAAGAAGGTGGCACTGAGTCAAGAAACTGCACAGACACAAGGCTGTGGGGACCCTCACTGGGCGCAGAGAGGCTCAGCTGCAGTAGAAGCACCGGCGACAGTGCTCGTGTAGGTCTGGCTCTGGATTACAGATACATTATTGTGAAGACAGCCCCATAAACGTTGCTTTAATTCAGGCCTGTGCCCAGGGGAGCTGCGGAAGGCTTGTAATTAGTTCGTTTTCTAGTTGTTCATTTGTTTGAGTAAATAACAGTGTGAATCTGTGCCAGAACTAGTGCTGGGACAAACACAGCTTGAAATGCATTCGATACCAAAAACGCCCATGTTTGTATTCATTCCTATAACAGATATCCTAAATAAAGAAATAAATGCATAAATACTGTCTGCATTACTAACACACTGTACAGAAGAGTGCGTCTCTCATTTCTTTAACAGGTTTTTAACTGTAGTATGTTATGAAAAATGCTTTTGTTTTTTTAGCCAATTCAGAATGAAAGAATATTTACCTTTGCATTTAGTGGTTCATTTTGTGTTTTTGTCCCATACGTCTCTGTGTTTTGCTATGATAGCCAGTGGTACTCAAATCTGGCCCTCGAGATCTATTCCAGTCCTGGTCTTTAATCCAAGCATGTCCTAAATTAGTTAATTGCTTCTTAACAGCTTCAATTAACTACATTAGAACCTGCTTGGAGTAAAATCCTGGACTGGACTTCATCTTGAGGGTCAGAATTGAGTTCCACTGGCCTATGCTTTCACTGTACTTCACTACACATGTCTATGTTTTTACCATTGTAACAATTGTATAAAGGAATTGCTATATTACACATTCATATTTCAGATCAGATTTGGGCATGATTTTCCTCCTCCTGCCTGCATGTTAGATTTATTTTCAGATGTTATGGGCACTAAGACAGCTGATTTCACTGCTGAGTAGCTGCACAAAACACTTCTTTAAATACAACTACCAATTCCCCTCTAAATGAAGGCCATTAAAATAGAATTCAAGAAATACTAAAAGAAAGAAACAAACCCAACGCCAAATGTACCCATGCATGTTCTTGTTCTCAGTCTGTTTGTTATGCATTTTGCATTGCACATTTACAGTAGGGAGGGAAGGTCAGTAATCGATAGTTTTTAATAAAGTACTGTAGTTAATTGCTAAGTGAACCAGAATCAGATGACAAAAATACTTCTTCTAAAATATCTAAACTTATGGCCAATAAAATATACGTGTTTCTCTTTCTTCAGCCCTGATGTTAAATCAGTAAAAACCTACCCAAACTACCCACTTCAATCCTGATCTTAATGCCCTGCCTGGTCCCCAGTGCCACTCACATTACTCAGTGTTTTGTACGGCCGGTGCAGGTCCAAAATGTTCAAGTTCCCAATAACAGGTAGAGCCGGCGGGCCGGGGGGGAAGTTGTAATTAGACGACTTGGAGGATTTCGAGTAAAAGTATAAAAGTATAAAAGCAGTTAAAACTAAAGCCAGAGACACCGTGACGGTGTGTGCTAGGAGCAGGCTAATCACAGACATGTTTGTCAGGAACACGGACATCTCGGCTCTCTGTTAATTAGCTCAGCGTTCAGAATAACACTCCTGGGTTTGGGCAGTGTTTAAATAGAGCAGCACACACAGTGGGCGTGGCCTCTGAAGGACTTCATCAGGTTCCAAGGTAAAGGTTGTTGACTGATTTCCAAGCCTGGCTACTGGCAGCATTGTCGCCCATGAACCCCTTGTTGCCTCTGTTCCTGGCCCGAGACTTTGTGCAGGACTTTTGGGATTTTAAGGGGGGAGGTGACCGTTGAGGCCATGTGTGCTGTGCACAAGGGGGGAGATATGTGGTAGTGTGCCCGCCCCTGTACGTATTTTATGCTTATATGTTGCGTGTGGTGTGTTAATGTTGGTGTATAGGTCTTGGTGCACGGGATATAATGGGGCTATGTGGAGCATGAGTGATTTAAAATGTAAATTTGTATTTAGACATGAGGATGACACAATCACTTCACGTGTAGATTAAAATGTGTATAGTATGGAAGCACGGGGAGCACAATTAGTTCACATGCAGATGTACAGAGATTCCAATTGAATGATTGATTAGGAATCGAGTCTCGGTACAGCTGCATGAAGGAGGCAGTGTTTCACTCACTCAGGGTTGGGTGTTCAGGGAGAAGGAATGGGAGAGAGAGAGAGGACAATTTAAATCAGAATAATAACAATTGCTAAGTGCACTGGCTTTTAAACCAGCACAATACTTGTTTGTTGTTCATCCAGTGTTTGTTTGTTAGTGTCTGTTCATTTTGTCTGTCTGTTTTGGCCAACACGCCGTTTCTTTTACAAAGTGTTTTTGTCAGTTAAACTTTTTATTTTACAATAAATGTGCAAAAGCGCATTTTCATCACTCACAAGTACTGTCTGTATCTTGTGATCTTCCGGGTCTGACGTCACTGCTCAAGCCATTCTGTGACAAGGAAGTAAAGCTATCCTCCAGCGAGTGCTGTACATGAATGTGGACACCCTGTACCATTGCTGTGCAGATTATACACCCCCCCCCCCCCCCTTTATCATCTCCGGGGAAGGCGATCAAGTGGGGGAGGGTGGGAAGTGAGTGGGGATATGAGAAGAAGTTTCTTTGTAATCCCAAAAGGTTTGCACTCTGCTGTAAAGATCTTGAAATGTGACCCCTAGCTTTTGTGTTCAGGTATTTGGTCCATTATGACCCTTGAATGAAACTAAACTTGCTGAGTATGCTGGCAGTAATGCACTATACTGATATCAAAGCATTTCTTCCAGTCTTTAATTAACTCCTGTTTTATTCAAAGGATTAACCCTCATTTTCATGCACGCCAGGCTTTGATTTGCATGTTTCAGGTGAACTTAAGAATAGAATTGGTGTGCACAAATCAGCGTCATTGAAAAAGATTTTTACCAGCTTAGAAGCTGGATGGAAACCCAGCTCTGTAAACATTATGTGAAAAATAGCCAATGCACTAGCTGAGTCTTTCATTGATCCTTGACTGATAATCTTCCCCTGAGAAATGAACTGCAGGTTCACATGATGTCCAGTCAGGAGATTGAGAGCATTGTAAAATGTGCTACACTGTAGCTACGTCTCATTGAGCTGCACACAGGAGAGTCACATGAAGAGACTTGTTTATTGAAGCAGGGGATTCTCAAGACTTGAAACTCCAGCACCAGTAATACAATACAGCAGCAGATTCTGTCTTTCAATATTAAAACAGGAAAAAAAATTCAAACCAGCTCTCAGAACTAAATCCCAGCTGACTGCAGACCCCTCTGTCTCACACTCTGTATCTCTGAATGCATTTACACAATTATTAGCTCAGACATATTTCTCCAGGCTGAGGTTTTGCACTCCGACTGGTTTTCTTTTTGGTGTAACAACACTTTCTTAAGTCTCTTATTGTTTTGAAATTTTTTTTGCCACCACACCAAAAAGTTCACTTCCTTTCTGCGTAATGCAACCCCATCCGAGCCTTCCACTCCCATTCCATGCTACACTGCAAGAGGGGGTCCTATTACCTGCAACACAGGAAGGAAATGATTGTGAAGAGGAAATCATTATCAAACATATAGTGTTGTGGCAGGTGAAGTGTTCTTCACAAGTGTCAGAGTGAAGATGAAGAGGAATGAAAAACGTACTTTTTCAAAATTGTTAAAGAAACAAGAGAAATTCATATGTGTGTTAGTTACTCAGACTGTATTTATGCAGTTATTTCTTTATTTAGGATATATTTTAGTCATTTATAAATTCTGTTATATGAATGAATACGAACATGGACATTTTTGGTACCAAATGCATTTCCAGCTGTGTGTTTGTCCCAGCACTAGTTCTGGCACAGATTCACACTGTTATTTACTCGAACAAATGAACAACTAGAAAACAAACAAATGACAAGCCTTCCGCAGCTCCCCTGGGCACAGGCCTGAATTAAAGCAACGTTTATGGTGCTGTCTTCACAATAATGTATCTGTAATCCAGACCCAGACCTACACAAGCACTGTCGCCGGTGCTTCTACTGCAGCTGAGCCTCTCTGCACTCAGTAAGGGTCCCCACAGCCGTGTGTCTGTGCAGTTTCATGACTCAGTGCCACCTTCTTATTACTCACAATTCATTCAACACAGGTCCTGTTTCTACAGTGTTCCTGCATGGCTCTCTCCTTTCTTCTCTCTAGGACAGATATTATAAACCTTTATTCTAGCCTAGATCTATTGAAGACTCTTGACTTGTGATTAACTTTATTTCTTTATATGCGGCAGTGAAAATCTATTCAGGGTATAGTTCCACACACTGATTATTCACACAGTGTGAGCTGTATGGAAGCTGACAGACATTGCATCAAGATATATTTGCTGTTTTTCCATCCCCAACCCTAACTCTACCCCATCCTGTTCAAGTGCTGAGTAAACGCTCCCCATTGTCCTGCGCTGTGGGTTCTTCACACACACTTACAGTAATGGACTTACACAGGCTCTGTCTATTAATAAGAACATAAGAACATAAGAAAGTTTACAAACGAGAGGAGGCCATTCAGCCCATCTTGCTCATTTGGTTGTTAGCTTATTGATCCCAGAATCTCATCAAGCAGCTTCTTGAAGGATCCCAGGGTGTCAGCTTCAACAACATTACTGGGGAGTTGGTTCCATACCCTCACAATTCTCTGTGTAAAAAAGTGCCTCCTATTTTCTGTTCTGATTGCCCCTTTATCTAATCTCCATTTATGACCCCTGGTCCTTGTTTCTTTTTTCATGTAAAAAAAGTCCCCTGGGTCGACATTGTCTATACCTGTGTTACCTAAAACAACATGTCCATTTCATTAAGCATGAACAGCAGTTAATCAGCAACTAAGCCATGTTGTTGCATCTCCAGACTCCACCGTTTATATTGCACAAATGAAACCTTTGTAATAAGCTGTTATAACACTCCTGGCTCTCTTGGGCGGTGTTTAAATAGAGCAGGCACAGTGGGCGTGGCTTCAGAAGTACATCATCAGGTTCCAAAGTAAAGGTTATTGACTGATGTTCCAAACGCTATTTGGCATTTCAGCAAGACTGATACACCTTTGGTGTGTTAAATACAGAGTATGCTCGAGTTGTGTTTTTAAATGTTAACTTTAGTGAAAGTTCGGGGGGCGTGAGCCAGGTCTTTGCTTCTTCTGAATTTCACCTGTCTATCATCATTAACTCCCTATTTAAACCCAGTCACAGCTCAGCTCTTTCTCTTGTGTTTTGCTTTTGCATACGCTGCGGCCTATTCTCTGCGCAAAAAAAATGAAACTCTTGATTTTCAGCAGACCTGCTGCGCCGGCACTACAGAGATCAAAACACCCCCGCCAGCAGGCTCAGCTTCCGAAGCAGCTATTTTATAAGGATTAGCCACTCGCCAAACTCTTAAAAACCAACAACAATATCAACATCCTGGCTAGAAGCGAGCGCATGGCGTTGTTCAATAATTGTACCCTTATATCGGCTACACCCACGTTGCCTCCTCGCAATCATGCTTCCACAAACTCACTCGCCCAGAGTCCCAGGACAGGCCGCAGCACAGCCCCTCCTCTCCAGTCATGGTCATCTCCTCCTCTCCAGAACAGCCGAACGGATCCCCTCCTTCAGCTTTATAACAACATTTTCAAGGACATGAAGTCCCTCATTCACCACATTGCCATCTCAATTGCTTCAATTCATACACAGCTCAACGATATCACCGTGTAACAATTTTTTTTTTTTTTTTGGTTCCTGGGTAGTAAGTGTTATTTCCTAATTGCTTATGCCTCAAAAGTATAGAAAATGGCTATTATTCCCCACAAACTTTGCTTTTGTGACCAGGACAGTGATATTTTGAAATTTACCTATTTCCAATGAGAAAACGGGCGAATTTGTGTCTTTTCGTTCACATAAAGTCAGAAAAAAACAACATATGAATCCAAATTAACATGTATTGATACTAAAGTAATACAAAAATGACTACAAAAGATTTAGAAGTGAGTAGTTTTTCGAGATTTACGATTATACTGTAAATCACTTTCACGAATCAGCCCCCAAATGTAGTCTCCCATCATGTTCTCGTTATACTGTCATAGAGACGTTCAAAGTCCAGTATATCCTGGTGAAAGCGCTCGCCTTGCTCCTCCGAGTACGCTCCCATGTTGTCCTTGAATTTATCAAGATGAGCATCAAGGATATGGACTTTGAGGGACATTCTACAGCCCATTGTGCCGTAGTTCTTCACCAGAGTCTCAACCAGCTCCACATAGTTTTCGGCCTTGTGATTACCCAGGAAGCCCCGAACCACTGCGACAAAGCTGTTCCAAGCCGCTTTCTCCTTACTAGTGAGCTTCTTGGGGAATTCATTGCACTCCAGGATCTTCTTTATCTGTGGTCCGACGAAGACACCGGCTTTGACCTTTGCCTCAGACAGCTTAGGGAAGAAGTCTTGAAGATACTTGAAGGCTGCCAACTCCTTATCTAGAGCTCTGACAAATTGTTTCACAAGGCCCAATTTGATGTGCAGTGGTGGCATCAGCACCTTCCGGGGGTCCCAGCCGTACTCATCATACTTCAAGGCGTCCAGCAAGGTCTTGATGCTGTTGTAATCCTCTTTGAGGTGCACCGAGTGAGCCAGGGGAAGAGACGGGTACTTGTTACCATTATGGAGCAGCACGGCTTTGAGGCTCCTGGATGAGCTGTCAGTGAAGGACAGTATAACGAGAACATGATGGGAGACTACATTTGGGGGCTGATTCGTGAAAGTGATTTACAGTATAATCGTAAATCTCGAAAAACTACTCACTTCTAAATCTTTTGTAGTCATTTTTGTATTACTTTAATATAAATACATGTTAATTTGGATTCATATGTTGTTTTTTTCTGACTTTATGTGAACGAAAAGACACAAATTCGCCCGTTTTCTCATTGGAAATAGGTAAATTTCAAAATATCACTGTCCTGGTCACAAAAGCAAAGTTTTTGTGGACCATTTTCTATACTTTTGAGGCATAAGCAATTAGGAAATAACACTTACTACCCAGGAACAGAAATTGTGTTACATAGTGTATTACACTGCTATTTTACTGGACTTTCCCATCCTCTACACTTCCACTTTTCACTATTACTGATCTAAAGATAATTTCGATTTTGCCCTGGCAAAGGTGATTTTTTTCACTTGCCGCCCCACCCCTGCTCACTGAGCAGCACCAGCAACATCTTGTCAGCAATAAACCCCTGTTTAGATGGCATAGACAATCGCTCCAGCACCATTGCAGTTCCTCCTTCAGCCTCTCATGTGCCAGTCTCCTCCCCCTCCTTCATTACATTGTCAATTTCAGAGTCTCTAATTCAAGCCGTTGAGTCTCTAATTAAAGTCGAGATGAACAAAGAATTCATAGCCGGCCCCTTCCCAACTCCGTTCCCCCCATCTTCAGGATTAGCTCCATCAGAATAGCGACCTGCAAAATCATCGATCTTTCCACCCCAACAATGTTTTTTCTGACTTGCCCAGTAGAACTAACCTTGTTGAATATGCCATTATCTCTCCCCCATGTGTCACGGTCCGAGAGAGACCTTACCAGATCCCAGAAAGTCGACGAAGTGGCGTTAGCAAAGAGGTATGGGCGATGCTCGAACTTGGGGTGATTGAGCCTTCCAGGAGTGAGTGGTGCAGTGCAATTGTGATAGTGGCCAAAAAGGACGGCACCAGCCGCTTCTGCGTTGATTTAAAGTAAACGCTATTGCCAAGTTCGACGCCTACCCCATGCCTCTGGTCAACGAGCTTCTCGATAGACTGGGAATGGCTAGGTTTATCTCCACTCTGGACCTGACGATCCCCTTAACCCACAGTTCTAGTGAGAAAAACACATTTTAAACTCCGGAAGGGCTGTTCCATTTCACAACCATGTCATGTAACCATTAACCTGTAAGAACTACATCAGTGAGAAATACCACAGAGAATACAGATGGACTTTCTTACATCCACGAGGGGTGTTGCAGGGGGACAGGAGCTTATGTGTTAGACATGATTCTGAGAGCTCTGAAAGCATTCAGTGCAAGCTTCACGTGCCCAGTTATAGTTGAGCTAATGTTGTATGGGGTTGATTATCAGAAAAATTCAATGCTGTACAGCAACTTAGTTACAAGCAAACTTTCAATCTTATACCATTATTTTCCAAAGTGATAATAAGTGGAGTTGTATGACTGTGGCAAAGTGGCTGCTAAGTGAGAACAGGCGCAGAGGTGATGCAGTGCAGAAATAATCACAACCAAAAATTGTAATCCATTTGGGAAAAAAGGGTCTTATTTTTTTAATCCCGGTGTGGCGACCAAACAATAAACCTCCGGCAATACACACCAATGTGTAATGCACGGAGGTAACAATAATAATGGGTTGCAGCCCAAATAATAAACACACGTTATCTGCACGCACCAGTCCGGGTGCGTGCAGTAGTGCTCGTGGTGGGTGATAACAATTTATTAAGTGACTGTGGTTTAGTGTTGTTCCGGGTTAGTGCTGGCCCAAGGCGATAACCATCTAGTGATTCACAAACAAAGACAATTAGTAACAACGACAAACAAACAAAAAACACTCACAAAATACTTTTTACGTTTCTCTAGGTCTCTCCCGGTCCTTCCAGTTTCTATTTCCAAAAACCAAGCGAAGGAGTAGATTGTGATTCTCCGTCCCCTTTTATGCTATCACGCATGACCCCTTGGTAAACTAGTGCAGCTGTCTCTACAATCTGCAGCTGCTATGTCGTTTCACTTCCGGGTCAATATGTTCCTGCAACGGAGTGTCGCCTTCTTCCAGATTGACCGACTTCCTGACCCTGTGAAAGAACTGTCAGGCCAGCCCGTCCAAAGAACTCTACTTTTGCTGCTTAGCGCCGTCACAGGCCAGGAGGGAGATTTACAACTAAGAGTCATTATATTTCTGTCACAATGACGGATAGAGATTATTTATATGAGAGTGGGATAATAACCAGGTGATAGTGTAGAGAGAATACGTGTTTAAATACCTAATGAAGATAATTCATTAATATGGGTAATGGTTTTACTTTAATGAGCACTCTTAGTTACAAAACATCTCCCAGCCGACTTCAAGATCATAGACAGTTAAACATGCAACACTGTTATCTCTTTAATGAATTTTATCAAAAAGGAAAACACAAAACAAAAACAGAAAATCTAAATATTTCAAATAAAATCAAGACTAATTCTAATTACCAGGATATTACGAAATCGTACTTAAATTCTTTATCAAACGGCTGTTAAAATGGATATATGTATGTGTATATATTATATATATTTCGATTAGAATTCTACAACACCCATTAATTTATTCCTAAGCACCTGTTATTCAATTTCATAGATTACTTTATCATTTTTCTAGCTGTTTAGCTGATAATTATTTTCATGAAAGATAAAAACGTGTGCTATAAAGCAATGCATGACATACCCCTTTTACATTTCACAACTTCACCCTTTCTGCAAATATACATGGATTACATTCCCCAAGTACAGTTTCTGTAATTCAACTGGAGAAAATCCCTAATTCAGATTGCAGTGTTGATCCAGTGTGTCCTTTTCGGCTGGGCGTGTCCTTTTCAAGATTTTGTTTTAATAAGAGCAGATATTCTCCCAGTAAAATGGCTGATTCCAAGCAGGCCAATTCAGCCTATTAATTCATTCTTTAATTACTCATTTTCCATTTCTTCAATGGCGATCCCAGTTAATGGAGTTCATTTAAGTCCTTTAGCAGATGCAGTAAGGCAGGGTCGCAGTATCACAGGGTCTCAGTGGTGACAGAATCCTGGCAGTTCAGTGTCTGAAGGGTCCAGTGTGAGGGGTCAGTGGCTGTAGTAAGGTCTAGCAGATGCAGTAAGGCAGGGTCGCAGTATCACAGGGTCTCTCAGTGGCTCAGGGCGCACAGTTGGAAGGGCTGGGGACCAGAGGTAATGCCAGGGATGGGGGTGAGGTCCAGTTGCTCAGGGCTAACCTCCTGGGGTGGGCGGAAGTGAAACTTTTGCAGGAGCATGGTGAAGAAGAGGAAGAGCTCCATCTTGGCAAGGTTCTCTCCAAGACACACCCTCCGACCTGGGGGGGGGGGGGGGGGGGGTCAGAGGATTATTGACTCGTACTGCAACACTCACACACTACACTACACTACACTACACTACACTCACACACACACACACACACACAGACTTCAGGATTAGTAAAGTAGCTGTAAGACAGTAGCATAACGATTTGTATACTGAAATGGAAGAATCTAATGAAAACAGGTTGTCTTCTTGCTTTTCAATAATAAACTTTCCGTATTGCATATATTGTATTAGTAGAATAATATGCACCTGCATGTTTTCAAGTGAATCTGAAGGCTTTGTAGCGATTGTTACTTGTTCTATATTCCATTAGGAAACTGGTTGCTGATTGCACCTCTATTGATAGCAGTTCCCTTTGCAGTTAAAATGCTGGGGTGGAGCGGGGTTAGCCTCAATCCTGTCTAACCTGGACCCTGCTCCTCTCCGACACACTGACCTGCTGAGAAGGGCATGAAGGCATCTCTCTTGACAAACTTGCCCTGCGCGTCCAGGAAGTGGTTGGGGTTGAACTGGTGAGGGGTATCCCACTGTGTCTTATCAGAGAGCACGGAGGAGAGCAGCGGGATCACCGGGGTACCCTGGGACACACACACACATTTACAGAAAGGTAAAATACCAAAGCCAATCTAATTTAATGAGACAGGGCTGTCAGCTGTACCAATGAGGATACATTAATATCACTCCTACAATATTTGATATTGCTGTATTAAGAGGAATTATTTGGTAATAAAAGACCATTTGCTAAAATAAGTGCCAATCTTCCTTTTGGCAAAAGCTCATGGGGGTTAATATGGGAATGGCAGAAGTTTCAATATGAAAGTTTATTTCAAGCACTTCGGTATACACTTCGTGCTCCCATGAGAATACACAAACTCTGTTTATAAACAGTAACGCCATGTTGACAGTACAGTCCTATATCTTGCTGTATAAGAGCTCTTCACCATTCACTGTTTTCAATATTTCATTATATTTTGATGTGCAAGTCAGACAGTGAAACAAAGAGGCAGCATTGTATCATATAAGGAGTGTTTGAAGTTGGACATGGTGGAACTACAATGCCCTCATAACAGTGTCTTTGTTGGTTTATTAGTCTGTATTTTTTCCAATTGAACAGGAATTTGCATGATGAAGGTGTGGACCGGACCACCCCTATACACTCTGTCTGTCTCACCTTGGGTATCCTGTACCCCCGGAAGGTGGTGTCCCCTGTGGTCTCGTGCAGCAGGTTCATGGGCACCACGTTGCCCACTCTCTGGATCTCGTGCAGCACGGCGTCCATGTAGGGCATGCTCTTCCTGTCCTCGGCGTGCGGGGCGCGCTCCCTCCCAATCACACTCTCAATCTCCTCCTGGACTTTGTCTTTTAACAGGGAGGATTTACAAACACACTGCAATTACTGATATGAAGAGGTGTATCTGATTGAGAGAGACCCAGGAACACACTGCAATTACTGATATGAAGAGGTGTATCTGATTGAGAGAGACCCAGGAACACACTGCAATTACTGATATGAAGAGGTGTATCTGATTGAGAGAGACCCAGGACTGAATGGCAGGCAGGGGGTGATCAGGTCAGGATTCATTCAGTCACACTCTCTCCCTGAAAGTGGGGGTCCCCCCTCGCTCACCCTGAATGTGGGGGTACTTCATCATGAGCAGCAGCCCCCAGCGCAGGGTGGTAGAGGTGGTCTCAGTCCCTGCAGCAAACAGGTCCACCGCTGTGACGGCCATGTTATCCTCGTGGAAATACTTGATGAAGTTTCTGGCCTCCTGTAAAACAATGAAGGCCAATACAATCTATTGCAGGGGCAGTTCTATCAATATATGTGTGACATACAGGCAGAAACTTATAATATCACTTCAATAAAACTGATCAGCAGAGTTACTGCAGTTCAACAATAACCTGGCAAAATGAGCATTCAAACACTAAAGTGTTGATACAACAAATGTGTGTGTTTTGTAGTGGAATTTGTAAAATACGTTTAGCACAGTATTATTTTACCATGCTTCTCCCATGGTTATACTGTGCATTATCATAGTTTACCCTGGTTTGCCATGTTTATTAATATGCTTTACCATACCTCGCTATTCTTTAAAGTGCTTCCCTATGCTTTACCATGCTATATTACACTTTGCTATGCTTTTACTATGGGAACCCTTTATAAGGGCAGCATTGCTTGCAGTAGTGTTGATCACTGTGCAATCTGTACTGTATATGTAGATGGTAACACACACACACTGCAGTGTCCATGCTATAGTGTGCTACTTTCTATATCTGAACTGTTCAGTTCTGTACAGCACCTTGTAAACTCTCTAGTCTTGATAATGATCAAAGTGATATGATCAGGAGCTCATCCTCATTCACTTCCATTATATTCTGACCATTAACAGGAGTGATATTGAGCTGGTTTCACTGTGAAGGCTTTTCCACTAGATATGCAGTAAAACTGCACTTTTAATGCACTAAGGCCACACTGCTGGTCCCTGATAGAGGCTCTGCTGTGCTGATATTACCTCTTCTCTCTGCCTGGAGATGAACGTGTCGATGAAGCTCCTCAGGTCATTGCTGTCCACACTGTCTTTACAATCCTTATATGCATTTCTAAAGTACTCCTGCAGCATTGTTCCGTTTGTATGAGCCTTCTTGTGATCAGACAGGAAGAAGCCCAGGAAAGGAAAAATGTTATACAGCTGAAAGACAAGGAGGAAGAGGGAGAGTTTAATGGTGAAAATGGCTGGAATGATCCTCTATTAAAGGATTACTGTATTACTCTACACCAGGGATCTACCAGCCCTGGCCCTGGAGAGTCCCAGTCCTGCATGTTTTCTAGGTTTCTTTACATCAGTGGTTGAAGATCTGGAGCACTGTTAATCTTGACTAATTAAGCCAATAATTGGTGCAATTAAATAACTGAGAGATTGGTTGAAACGAAAACCAGCAGACCCAGTAGCTCTCCAGGACCATTGAAAAATTAAAAACTGGTCTCTTAACTTTTCATAACAGAACATAAAAATAACCAATGGAAATTCAGCCACGTGAGTGGTATGAGTCATTATCTTAACAGCAGTGCTGTCATTTAAACTGCGTGGTGTTCAGCACAGGAAACAGTTGTATTGAAACTAAACAAGCAAAACAAAAAATATTGAATAGTAAAGTAACTCGTACAAGTAACTAAAATGACCTCTTACCCCTGCAAAACGGATAGAACCATCCAGCTGGGGATATTTTGGGTATGAAAAAAATGAAGACTTTGTAGTTGAGGATGGAAAAGCAGTGCGCACAGATTAACCACGGAGCTCCTTTATTTATTGCTGTGTGCTATAATACCTAAGATGGCATCTCTGTCATACACACACACTCTTATTCAGTTAACTGAAGTTGTCTGTCGGGAATGATGGCCTTGTTCACAGCACGCAAGTCTACACAAAAGTCCTGCAGGCTTTTTCTTCGTTATAACCAAGTTGGAAATCAAGGGGGATATGTTAATGGGCTCTATAATGCCAGCTTCCAGCAGGAGTTTCAGCTCCGTTGACACCTGGTCCCGCAAGGCGAGAGGAATGCGACGAAGTGGCTGAACGACCGGAGTCACAGTGGGGTCAACTTTGGGTTGGTGGATGAATGCGCAGAGGAGGCCCAAACCATCACAGAGCGCAGGCCATTGCTGCTGCCAGGGGGAGGAGTGCAATATTTCTGCAAGCCAGAAAACAAGTCAAGGCCCATTAAGTTGACCCCAGTTTTTGTAATGCCGGAATAGACCGGGTACTATAACGTGCCAGCAGCTGCAATGTACCCAGTACATCAATGTTGGCATGTCCATAGCCGCTGAGGGCAGTGGAGGGGAGTTGCAGGGGCAGGTTGATTTAGTGTAAAGCTGATGAGTTAATCAAATGTATTAATGAAGTATCACCAGTACAGAACAGATGAACAGTTCACTATTAATAGCAAATTCAGAGGCAATCTGAAAACATACATAGCCAGTACATAATATAACTCTTTATTTATAGCAGTATCGTGTTGCTCAACTGCAATTCTGTGCTCAATACCGTTCAAATTCAAACTGATGGAAAATATTTTGATTTTCTGTGGCAAAGTGGTTTTTGTGTACAGGTGCAGGAGTGATGCAGTGCGTTATCAGACAGAGAGGTTTATAAGTGACAATAGTGCAGTGTTGTTCCAGGTTTTGTGCTGGCCCTTGGCGACAGCTCCGGAACGTGTTAGCCATCTACGAATAACAAACAAGAACAATTCTAGACAAAACAAACAAACAAACATACACTCAAAATACTTTTATCACAGGTTCTCTCAAGGGCCTTCCAGGTTCTATAAAAGCCACACAAATGGCCTCTCACTCCAGGACCCTACTACACTATGAAAACCTTCTCTATACACGGTTTGAGATCAACCTCCCCTAAACTAACCTACTACTGGGCTCCCGGAGTCCGGGCCTCTTCACACGGCCTTGCAGTTTAAGGGTTCTGAATTTCTCTCCATGGAGGGGACGCTCTCCTCCTCGATGTAAGCAAGCTTTCGCTCAGCACCCGTTTGTGTAGCAATGGCCATGCAGCAGCAGCACCGAGCTGTAGCGGAGACACTTATTGAGCTCTGCACAGCTTTCCCGGAGATGCCCCCCTAGACAATCCAAACCTCCCGGCCAGCTCAGTGCCGACCAGCCCACCTGCTCAGTTAGTTGCTTAGCAACGCGTCTCTTGTTGAGAGTCCTTCACTGTTGTCTAAATTTTGTGTAAAAACAATTCTACACTCCAGCTTTATAGTCAGACCTGAATGTAGCAGGTAGATGCTCCAGTCACTACACTGTACCTGTGTCTTGGGGGTCACAATCAAACTGACAATTCCATTCAGAATTCTTTGCAGATTCAGGAACTGTGTGTCGCTGTAGTCGAAGCGGTCTCCGAACATGATGGAGCAGATGATGTTGGAGACAGCAGAGTTGATGATGATTTGGGGGTCAAAGGGTTTTCCTTAGAGTGGGGGAACAAGAAAAGCCATCTGTACGTCAAAAGCTTAATAATCATAAGATAAAACTATAGAAACAAAGGTAAGTAGAAAAACGTTTCTGCTAGTGCCTTCTTCAGAAGAAAGTATTTTTATGGCACTACAAGAAAGCAGCCGAAACATTTGCCTACTTCCTTCTGAAGAAGGCACCAGCTGAAAAGTTATTCTACTTGACTAAGTCACAACAGAAAAGAGCAGAGCAGAATGTGACACACAGACCGGAAACACAGGTCTGTCAAAACTTTAACAGGCTTGGGGGGAAACACACAGCAGCAGAATCTGGGTCTGGTCTGTGTTTCGTGGCCATTGAGGGTCAACCCTTTATTATCTCTGCTCTTGGTTTGGTCGTCACCTTTGTGGGACTGGAAGACCTCCACCAGTCTCTGGGACTCCTCAATGATCCGGTCCTCAATGGTCTTCTTCCCCATCCCAAAGTCCCGCAGAGTGGAGAGGGTGAATCGACGCATCACCTTCCAGGACTCCCCCTTACCAAAGATAATGCCTGCGGGAAACATGAACACAGCGCCATTGCTATCGTGATACAACGTTTCCACCATGAAACCAGCCTGAAACTCAAACTCATTCCAGTATCAACCTTGAGCTGCCTGCAGCCTGGTCCAAGACTACAATATATAACCTGATCTTATTACACAGAGATCAATGATCACCTATTATACATACTAGACTACTGTTCTGTTCGACTGGTGGACCAGCTATGGTGCTTTAACATTCCACACAATGAATAAAAGGGAATCTAAACAAGAAAAATGCTTTAGTTAAGAGAATTGATGGAGTGTCAGCAAGAACAGGACACGTTGAAAAAGCTCATGAAAGTCTTCAAATCTCATATATTTCTTTCCCAAAAGAACTGATATTTAGGCATCAATTACTTTTCCCAAACTAGACCCAGTCCAGAAACAGGCCTTATTGACCTGAGGGTCAACTGGTGTCAAACATCTAATGCACCATTTCAATTTAAACGACTGAAGAAACCACAGCCTGGATGATTGGTGCTCTCCACAGAGAATTGGAATGGTAAATTAGCGCAAATCAACACCACAGACTGTCACCTGTGAACCAGCCATTCCTGCTGCAGTTCTGGATGAAGGGACTCTGGAGGCACGTCTCTCTTACCTTTTCCGCCTTTAGAGAATATTTCTGTAGTGTGCGTCTGGCCTCTCTCTGAGAAGTCGTCTGCTTGGGTTACTAGAGCCTCCTTGACTGCCTCATAGCCTGTCAAAACCACATACTTCTTGGGACCCATGTGGAAGGTGAACACATTGCCGTACGTCTCCGCGAGCTGGAGAGAGAAGAGGAGGAGCGATGACTCTCAAAGCAAAGTTTGTCTAACTGTTAGAACTTCGAATGTAAGTTGCAAGATCCGCTCATTACAGTGGCGTAGTGTCAGTAGTGCACAGTAGTGAATTAAGAAAATGTGTGCCGTGCACTACCAACATTTCTGTGCTGCTCCCAGAACTCTTCCTTTGTTTGGATGCTGCGCTGCCTAAAGGTTTGTAAAGCGCTTGTAAGATATCTTTCCATCGTTCCAGTGAGGATGACAGGGATTTCCCTCTCTGCCAGCCCGTTGCTCGTCGTGTGTGGTGCTCAGAATCTCCTTTGGCTAGAGCTACGAATTCTTGTGTTTTTCTGAAGTCAGCAGCCGGTTGAACCGCGAGGCAGAAGTGCCTTCAATTTTTATAATTTGATGTTTGATCCATCATGAAACAATTGCCAGGTACCTAAGCTTTTTAAAAATGTATTCTATATTAGCATTTTGTGACATTTGCATTATATTTATCAGTACCAATTCATCAATGTGACATTTTGAATTTTAACATGAAATACTGTACTATTATTATGGTTTCCAGTAGACTTTTACGATATCATTTTGTAGTTTCTTTAATTACATGATGTCAAATAAAAGTCCTAAATTATGTTCATATAATTATTTTGTTAAATTATATTTTTTATATTTTTGGTGATGCAAAACTTTTGGCCACAGCTGTATGTTACTACATTACAGGCTTGCATACTGTTGTATAGTTTGGAAAATTGACATATGCACCTTGTGTACGTATGTTATCTCATCATTGTCAGCCTTTTTCAATCCACTGCCGGATGAAGGCCTCCATGTTGCTGCAGTGTGTTTCCTAATTTCATTTTGCCATCGTCCTGGAGGTCTTGGGATCCAGTCTACTATCTCCATTTTAGTTTATTCACTCTTATAATTATCATTTATATATATTACACACACACACTGCTGTGCAAGTCTTAGACATGTTGCATTTTTCTCCTCTGATGCATTATGAGCATCAACAATTTACTCAAAGCCTCCACTAGTGTTTTCTACTATTAACTACCTTGACTTGCATAAAGGAAAAACATTGAGTGAAATAGCTCACATCACTCGATTTTCAAGGTGTGGTATCCGAAGCATAATCAACAAGTACAGAGAAACATCATCTGTAATTGACAAACCCAGGACTAGAAGACCCAAAAAAGCTGTCTAACAAGGATGAGCAATGCTTGATGACAATATCCTTAAGGAACAGAAAGAAGACAAGCGTTGAATTGACAACAGAACTGGCAGAAGGCACAGGTGTCGTTGTCCATTATATCAGCAGCACGAAGGTCACTCTTGAAATCAGGACTTAAAGGATGTGTTGCAGTAAGAATGCCTCTTAAGAAAGGGGAACAAGACTAAAAGGCTAAAATATGCACAAGAACACAGAAACTGGAGTATGGAGAAATGGACAAAGGTGCTTTGGACTGTTGATGGATGGACAATGACACCTGTGCCTTCTGCCATTTAAATTTTAGTAAATGTAACAAATGGTCCTTCCCTATTTCAGTTGGTTGTGGATTTTTAACGTGGAACCTGTTTATTTCTGGTTTACATGAAAGTAATTGATGGTGTTTATTAAAGAGAGGACACGGAGCGGAGGGTCTGGGCTGCACAGGAGAGCAGAAAGGAGAGAGCCGTGCAGGAACACTGTAGAAGCAGGACCTGTGTTGAATGAATTGTGAGTAATAAGAAGGTGGCACTGAGTCATGAAATTGCACAGACACAAGGCTGTGGGGACCCTTACTGAGCGCAGAGAGGCTCAGCTGCAGTAGAAGCACTGGCGACAGTGCTCGTTTAGGTCTGGCTCTGGATTACAGATACATTATTGTGAAGACAGCACCATAAACGTTGCTTTAATTCAGGCCTGTGCCCAGGGGAGCTGCGGAAGGCTTGTCATTTGTTTGTTTTCTAGTTGTTCATTTGTTCGAGTAAATAACAGTGTGAATCTGTGCCAGTCCTAGAGCTGGGACAAACACGCAGCTGGAAATGCATTTGATACCAAAAACGCCCATGTTTGTATTCATTCGTACAACAGATATCCTAAATAAAGAAATAAATGCATAAATACTGTCTGCATTACTAACACACTGTACAGAAGAGTGCGTCTCTCGTTTCTTTAACAGGTCATTTGATACCAGGATAATTTTAATCCTTGAGGGATTTTCTTTAACTGTAGTATGTTATGAACAATACTTTTGTTTTCTAGCTAATTCAGAATGAAAGAATATTTACCAATGCATTTGCTGCATGCTCGTTTATTTTGTGTTTTTGTTCCATACTTCTCTATTTTGCTATGCTTTCACTGTACTTCACTACACATGTCTATGTTTTTACCATTGTAACAATTGTCTAAAGGAATTGCTATATTACACATTCATATTTCAGATCAGATTTGGGCATGAATTTCCTCCTCCTGCCTGCATGTTAGATTTATTTTCAGATGTTATGGGTACTAAGACAGCTGATTTCACTGCTGAGTAGCTGCACAAAACACTTCTTCAAATACAACTACCAATTCCCCTCTAAATGAAGGCCATTAAAATAGAATTCAAGAAATATTAAAAGAAAAGAAATTAACAAACACAACGCCGAACGCGTGCATGCATGTTCTTGTCAGTCTGTATGTTATGCATTTTGCATTGTACATTTACAGGTGTAATTGCTAAGGGAACCAGAATCACATGCCTAAAATACATCTTTTAAAATATCTAAACTTAAGGCCAATAAAATATACATGTTTCTCTTTCTTCAGCCCTGATGTTAAATCTGTAAAAACCTACCCAAACTACCCACTTCAATCCTGATCTTAATGCCCTGCCTGGTCCCCAGTGCCACTCACCTTACTCAGCGTTTTGTGCGGTCGGTGCAGGTCCAGAATGTTCAGGTTCCCAATAACAGGTAGAGCCGGCGGGCCGGGGGGGAAGTTGTAATTAGACGACTTGGAGGATTTCGAGTAAAAGTATAAAAATATAAAAGCAGTTAAAACTAAAGCCAGAGACACCGTGGCGGTGTGTGCTAGGAGCAGGCTAATCACAGACATGTTTGTCAGGAACACAGACACCTGGGCTCTCTGTGAATTAGCTCAGCGTTCAGAATAACACTCCTGGGTTTGGGCAGTGTTTAAATAGAGCAGCACACACAGTGGGCGTGGCTTCAGAAGGACTTCATCAAGGTAAAGGTTGTTGATTTTTTGGAATGATTTGTAACTTTATAATATTTTGAGAATGTTGGGTAAACAGGTAAGATTTTTTGCTGTTGATGTTCTGCTTTACTTTTCAAACCCTTATGACACAGACAGGATATTAATGTATACCTAATGCACCTAGGAATAATTTATTATTATTTATTTATTTATTAGCAGACGACTTACAATTGTTACAAGATATCACATTATTTTTTACATACAATTACATTATTTTTTACACATTATTTTTACATAAAATTACCCATTTATACAGTTTTTACTGGAGCAATCTAGGTAAAGTACCTTGCTTTGTGTTGTGTTGTGGCAGGTTAAGTGTGCTTCACAAGTGTCAGTGTGAAGAGGAATGGAAAATGTGCCTTTTCAAAGTTGTTAAAACTGTGCCCCTCGTCAGATGTTAGGTGACCTGTGAGTTCTCTCCAGTCATTTTTGTAGAGAAAGGTAGCAAGCTGATTATCTGTCCCTGTGACAGACAGAATGATTCTTGATGATAAATCTCTCTCTCGACCTGTGAGGGTGCTGTGTAAAGGGAACAGAGTGCCCTGGACTGGATGGCCAGACAATTCATTCCCAGGGTTAGGTGGGCGGAGCTACGGTACACTAAATCATCGACCCGGAAGGGAAACCAAGTGGCAGCCGGGGATTGGAAACTTTATAATTATAATATTAAATGCACACCTGTGGCCTCATTAGAGCTCTCAGAATCATGCCTGGCCTCCAGTACACCAGTGTAACCATTAACCTGTAAGAACTACATCAGTGAGAAATACCAGAGTATACAGATGGACTTTCTTACATCCACGAGGGGTGTTGCAGGGGGACAGGAGCTTGTGAGTTAGATATGATTCTGAGAGCTCTCAAAGCATTCGGTGCAAGCTTCACGTGCCCAAATATAGTTGAGCTAATGTTGTCTGGGGTCGATTGTCAGAAAAATTCAATGCTGTACAGCAACTTAGCTACAAGCAAACACTCTCATTTTATACCATTATTTTCCAAAGTGATAATAAGAAGTGGAGTGGACATCAGTTGTATGACCGATAGAGATTATTTATATGAAAGAAACATCTCCCAGCCGAGTTCAAGATAGACAGTAAAACACAACAGTGTTATCTCTTTAATGAATTTTATCAAAGTTATCAAAATACAATATAAAAACAGACAATCTATTTATCAATATAGCACAAGTATAATAAATCTCAGCAAGCAATAATATCTCAGCTTCAGTGTAAATATAAATTACATGTAAAAGCAAGCATTCCTCAATGGTCTAGAATTTGTCTTTGTATAAGAACTAAGAAGTGACCAGATTCAATAATATGAATATGCAAGCAGGGTGACTGTGTAAATATGAGTCAGTAAATATTTAAAATAAAATCAAGATTAATTCTAATTAACAGGATATTATGAAATCGTACTTAATTCTTTATCAAACGGCTGTTAAAAATGTATATGTATATGTGTGTGTATATATATATATATATATATATATATATATACACACACACACACACACATTATATATATATATATATATATATATATATATATAGGGGTCTACCTAAATCGGGATTTCGCAGCAATCGTGAAATTGAGGAGTCACCGCAAAATTCACCTCTTAGGGGCCAATGCATACAAACAAGTACGGAGAGGAAAAAAAAAGAAACCTCGTTTAAATGAACTACTGCACAACGCAACCGACGCAAACTACGTGTCTTCCTTCTGCAGATAGCCCTTTTTATTCCTTCGCCGTCCCGTGTGCATTGCACTTAAGCAAAAAACAAACAAAAAACGTCCACAAAAACATTTACACAAGAAAATTCTCCAAAGCGGTTAACGTTCTTGTTTACTATTCAAATGACAAAGTTTTAATCAGCCTATTAGTGCGTCTTTACTGCTTTTATGTGATCTGTACTGTACAGTAGGGGGTGAGACAAAGTTGGTGCTGCATTGTTTTGATTTAGGTTGCTAAAATCTAGTTTTCAGCATTGGAGGTAAAATAGTAGAAATGGACGACAAAAAAAGCAAAGTATATTTCGGCTTATGATCGTTTCGAGATATTTTCCAAAGAAACTGTACATGCAGACTGAGGTAATTGTTTTGTATATCTTAATGTGTCTTTGGTGAAAAAACGATCGATCGCTATTTAGTTTCAGAATCACACATTAAACAAAAGGCTACTACAGAGGCTGCTGAACAGAACGTAAAATAAACAGCTTTCAGAAACCAAACTGGAAAGTCAGCCCAGACAAAAGGTATTCCTGTCTGCAAGTTAAAGCACTACTAAAACGATCCAGCACAGCCACCTCGCTTCAACCTGCTGCTTACTTTTTTCGCAGTTGGAATTTTAGACCTGAATAGTGGAACTTTTTGGTCTCAATGCTAAGCGAAATGTGTGGCGTAAACCAAACACGGCACATCACCCTGCTAACACCATCCCTACAGTATAGCTTTTTTGCAGCAGCGGGGACAGGGAGGTTTGTGGAGATCGAGGGAAAGATGGATGGTGCAAAGTACAGGCAGATCCTGGAGGAAAACCTGTTCCAGTCTGCCAGAGACTGGCCTAGTCAAAGCCCAGACCTGAATCCTATAGAAAATCTGTGGCAAGACTTGAAGACTGCAGTCCACAGATGATCCCCAGCCAACTTGAAAGAGCTTGAGCTATTCCACCAAGAAGAATGGGCAAAAACTGCACCATCCTGCAGCCACTCGTGGCTGTTATTGCTGCAAAAGGGGCTTGCACCAAGTATTGACTCAAGGGGTGTGAAGACTTATGCAATCAAAACTTTTTGGTTTTTTAGTTTTAATTACTTTTTGAATATTTATATAATTGTTTTTTCACGTTGAAAGTGTAGATGCTGTTGTGTAGATCAATGAAACAAACTCCTACTTTAATGCATTTCGAATTGTATTTTTTAGGCAGCAGAATGTGAAAAATGTTCAAGGGTGTGAAGACTTTTTTCTAGGCACTGTGTATATATATATATATATATATATATATATATATATATATATATACAGTGCCTTGCGAAAGTATTCGGCCCCCTTGAACTTTGCGACCTTTTGCCACATTTCAGGCTTCAAACATAAAGATATGAAACTGTGGGACACAATCATGAAGTGGAACGAAATTTATTGGATATTTCAAACTTTTTTAACAAATAAAAAACTGAAAAATTGGGCGTGCAAAATTATTCAGCCCCCTTAAGTTATTACTTTGTAGCGCCACCTTTTGCTGCGATTACAGCTGTAAGTCGCTTGGGGTATGTCTCTATCAGTTTTGCACATCGAGAGACTGAAATTTTTGCCCATTCCTCCTTGCAAAACAGCTCGAGCTCAGTGAGGTTGGATGGAGAGCATTTGTGAACAGCAGTTTTCAGTTCTTTCCACAGATTCTCGATTGGATTCAGGTCTGGACTTTGACTTGGCCATTCTAACACCTGGATATGTTTATTTGTGAACCATTCCATTGTAGATTTTGCTTTATGTTTTGGATCATTGTCTTGTTGGAAGACAAATCTCCGTCCCAGTCTCAGGTCTTTTGCAGACTCCATCAGGTTTTCTTCCAGAATGGTCCTGTATTTGGCTCCATCCATCTTCCCATCAATTTTAACCATCTTCCCTGTCCCTGCTGAAGAAAAGCAGGCCCAAACCATGATGCTGCCACCACCATGTTTGACAGTGGGGATGGTGTGTTCAGGGTGATGAGCTGTGTTGCTTTTACGCCAAACATAACGTTTTGCATTGTTGCCAAAAAGTTCGATTTTGGTTTCATCTGACCAGAGCACCTTCTTCCACATGTTTGGTGTGTCTCCCAGGTGGCTTGTGGCAAACTGTAAACGACACTTTTTATGGATATCTTTAAGAAATGGCTTTCTTCTTGCCACTCTTCCATAAAGGCCAGATTTGTGCAGTATATGACTGATTGTTGTCCTATGGACAGAGTCTCCCACCTCAGCTGTAGATCTCTGCAGTTCATCCAGAGTGATCATGGGCCTCTTGGCTGCATCTCTGATCAGTCTTCTCCTTGTATGAGCTGAAAGTTTAGAGGGACGGCCAGGTCTTGGTAGATTTGCAATGGTCTGATACTCCTTCCATTTCAATATTATCGCTTGCACAGTGCTCCTTGGGATGTTTAAAGCTTGGGAAATCTTTTTGTATCCAAATCCGGCTTTAAACTTCTCCACAACAGTATCTCGGACCTGCCTGGTGTGTTCCTTGTTCTTCATGATGCTCTCTGCGCTTTAAACGGACCTCTGAGACTATCACAGTGCAGGTGCATTTATACGGAGACTTGATTACACACAGGTGGATTCTATTTATCATCATTAGTCATTTAGGTCAACATTGGATCATTCAGAGATCCTCACTGGACTTCTGGAGAGAGTTTGCTGCACTGAAAGTAAAGGGGCTGAATAATTTTGCACGCCCAATTTTTCAGTTTTTTATTTGTTAAAAAAGTTTGAAATATCCAATAAATTTCGTTCCACTTCATGATTGTGTCCCACTTGTTGTTGATTCTTCACAAAAAATTACAGTTTCATATCTTTATGTTTGAAGCTTGAAATGTGGCAAAAGGTCGCAAAGTTCAAGGGGGCCGAATACTTTCGCAAGGCACTGTATATAATTCGATTAGAATTCTACAATACCCATACATTTATTCTTAAGCACCTGTCATTCAATTTCATAGATCACTGTCATTTTTCTAGCTGTTTAGCGGCTAACTAATTTCATGAAAGATGACAACTTTTGCTGTAAAGAAATGCGTAACACACCCCTTTTACAAATATACATGCATTACATTCCCCCAAGTATAGTTTCTGTAATTCAACTGGAGAAAATCCCTAATTCAGGTTGCAGTGTTGATACAGTGTGTCATTTTCGGCTGGGCGTGTCCTTTTCAAGATTTTGTTTTAATAAGAGCAGATATTCTCCCAGTAAAATGGCTGATTCCAAGCAGGCCAATTCAGCCCATTAATTCATTCTTTAATTACTCATTTTCCTTTTCTTCAATGGCGATCCCAGTTAATGGAGTTCATTTAAGTCCTTTAGCAGATGCAGTAAGGCAGAGTTGCAGTATCACAGGGTCTCAGTGGTGACAGAATCCTGGCAGTTCAGTGTCTGAAGGGTCCAGTGTGAGGGGTCAGTGGCTGTAGTAAGGTCTAGCAGATGCAGTAAGGCAGGGTCGCAGTATCACAGGGTCTCTCAGTGGCTCAGGGCGCACAGTTGGAAGGGCTGGGGGCCGGAGGTGAGGCCAGGGGTGGGGGTGAGGTCCAGTAGCTCAGGGGTGACCTCCTGGGGCGGGCGGAAGTGAAACTTCTGCAGGAGCATGGTGAAGAAGAGGAAGAGCTCCATCTTGGCAAGGGTCTCTCCAATACACACCCTCCGACCTGGGGGGGGGGGGGGGGGGTCAGAGGATTACTGACTCGTACTGCAACACTCACACACTACACTACACTACACTACACTACACTACACACACACACAGACTTCAGGATTAGTAAAGTAGCTGCAAGACAGTAACATACCGATTTGTATCCCGAAATGGAAGAATCTAATGAAAACAGGTTGTCTTCTTGCTTTTCAATAATAAACTTTCCGTATTGCATATATTGTATTAGTAGAATAATCTGCACCTGCATGTCTTCAGCTGAATCTGAAGGCTTTGTAGCGATTGTTACCTGTTCTATATTCCATTAGGAAACTGGTTGCTGATTGCACCTCTATTGATAGCAGTTCCCTTTGCAGTTAAAATGCTGGGGTGGAGGGGGGTTAGCCCCAATCCTGTCTAACCTGGTCCCTGCTCCTCTCTGACACACTGACTTGCTGAGAAGGGCATGAAGGCGTCTCTCTTGACAAACTTGCCCTGCGCGTCCAGGAAGTGGTTGGGGTTGAACTGGTGAGGGGTCTCCCACTGTGTCTTATCAGAGAGCACGGAGGAGAGCAGCGGGATCACTGGGGTACCCTGGGACAGACACACACACACACACACACACACACACACATTTACAGAAAGGTAAAATACCAAAGTTAATCTAATTTAATGAGACATGTCTATCAGCTATACCAATAAGGATACATTAATATCGCGCCTACATTACTGTATTAAGAGGAATTATTTGGTAATAAAAGACAGACCATTTACTAAAGTGCCAATCTTCCTTTTGGCAAAAGCTCATGGGGGTTAATATGGGAATGGCAGAAGTTCCAATATGAAAGTTTATTTGAAGCACTTCGGTATACACTTCGTGCTCCCATGAGAATACACAAACTGGGTTTATAAACAGTAATGCCATGTTGACAGTACAGTCCTATATCTTGCTGTATAAGAGCCCTTCACTATTCACTGTTTTCAATATTTCATGATTTTCTGATGTGAAAGTCAGATAGAGAAATAAAGAGGCAGCATTGTATCATATAAGGAGTGTTTGAAGTTGGACATGGTGGAACTGCAATGCCCTCAAACAGTGTCTTTGTTGTTTTATTAGTCTGTATTTTTTCCATTTGAACAGGAATTTGCATGATGAAGGTGTGGACCGGACCACCCCTATACACTCTGTCTGTCTCACCTTGGGTATCCTGTACCCCCGGAAGGTGGTGTCCCCTGTGGCCTCGTGCAGCAAGTTCATGGGCAACACGTTGCCCACTCTCTGGATCTCGTGCAGCACGGCGTCCATGTAGGGCATGCTCTTCCTGTCCTCGGCCTGCGGGGGGCGCTCCCTCCCAATCACACTCTCAATCTCCTCCTGGACTTTGTCTGTTAACAGGGAGGATTTACAAACACACTGCAATTACCGATATGAAGAGGTGTATCTGATTGAGAGACCCAGGAACACACTGCAATTACCGATATGAAGAGGTGTATGTGATTGAGAGGACCTAGGAACACACTGCAATTACTGATATGAAGAGGTGTATCTGATTGAGAGGACCTAGGAACACACTGCAATTACTGATATGAAGAGGTGTATCCGATTGAGAGGACCTAGGAACACACTGCAATTACTGATATGAAGAAGTGTATCTGATTGAGAGAGACCCAGGACTGAATGGCAGGCAGGGGGTGATCAGGTCAGGATTCATTCAGTCAATCAGTCACACACTCTCCCTGAAAGTAGGGGTACCCCCTCGCTCACCCTGAATGTGGGGGTACTTCATCATGAGCAGCAACCCCCAGCGCAGGGTGGTAGAGCTGGTCTCAGTCCCTGCAGCAAACAGGTCCACCGCTGTGACGGCCATGTTATCCTCGTGGAAATACGTGATGGGGTTTCTGGCCTCCTGTAAAGCAATGAAAGCCAATACAATCGATTGCAGGGACAGTTCTATCAATATATGTGTGACATACAGGCAGAAACTTGTAATATCACTTCAACAAAACTGATCAGCAGAGTTACTGCAGTTCAACAATAACCTAGCAAAATGAGCATTCAAACACTGAAGTGTTGATACAGCAAATGTGTGTGTTTTGTAGTGGAGTTTGTAAAATAAGTTTAGCACAGTATTGTTGTTATTTTACCATGCTTCTCCCATGGTTATACTGTGCATTATCATAGTTAACCCTGGTTTTCTATGTTTATTAACCCTTTGCAGTCCATTTATTAAGTGCGCATCAGGTCCAATTTATTTTCACACGCGCAGTTAATTTTAGACGCGCTGTTTAAAAGTATTTTTTTCCCCCCACAGTCAAACGGGTTTAAAAGGCCCTACATATCAACAAAGCACTCACTAGGCATCTCCAGCCCCGCCCCACTCTTTCGTTCGCTATCACTTTCACATATGCCAAGAAATAAATAATAATAATAATAAGTCGTACATACCGATCAATCATCTCCTGATCACTCGTTTTATCACCAAACTCCTCAATAATGCGATCCAAGTCATTATTTTATTACTATAACATCTCAAAAAAGCTCTGCAAATGTCTGTGATATTCTCTGTGTGCTGATTCAGTAACAGCCAGCTTGTTTCCTTATGACCGCCCATATGGGATGCCAGGGGCAAGCATGACTATTCATGAGCTACGCCTTTTTTTTAAAAAAAAAATCTGCTTGTCTCGGCTCCTGTCGCTCCCACTCTGCCATTGAATGGTTTTCTCAGCTTCTTCCGGAGAAAAAAAACGACTAAAAACCAGTTTTTTGCATTTTTTTGATGATGTCGGACAGGGTCCGACAATGGACCGGATAGGAATAATTGCAATGTCGGACCAGGTCCGACAATGGACCGCAAAGGGTTAATATGCTTTACCATACCTCGCTATTCTTTACAGTGCTTCCCTATGCTTTACCATGCTATATTACACTTTGCTATGCTTTTACTATGGGAACCCTTTATAAGGGCAGCATTGCTTGCAGTAGTGTTGGTTACTGTGCAATCTGTACTGTATATGTAGATGGTAACACACACACACACTGCAGTGTCCATGCTATAGTGTGCTACTTTCTACATATGAACTGTTCAGTTCTGTAGAGCACCTTGTAAACGCTCTAGTCTTGATAATGATCAAAGTGATATGATCAGGAGTGCGTCCTCATTCACTCCCATTATATTCTGACCATTAACAGGAGTGATAATGAGTTGGTTTCACTGTGTGAAGGCTTTTCCACTAGATATGCAGTAAAACTGCACTTTTAATGCACTAAGACCACACTGCTGGTCCCTGATAGAGGCTCTGCTGTGCTGATATTACCTCTTCTCTCTGCCTGGAGATGAACGTGTCGATGAAGCTCCTCAGGTCATTGCTGTCCACACCGTCTTTACGATCCTTATATGTGTTTCTAAAGTACTCCTGCAGTATTGTTTGATTTGTATCAATCTTCTTGTGATCAGACAGGAAGAAGCCCAGGAAAGGAAACACATTGTACAGCTGAAAGATAAGGAAGAAGGAGAGTTTAAATGGTGAAAATGGCTGGAATGATCCTCGATGCTGTAATGAGCCACGTGAGTGGTATAAATCATTATCTTAACAGCGGCACTGCATGGTGTTCACCACAGGAAACAGTTGTATTGAAACTAAACTAGCAAAACAAAAATATCGGATAGTAAACTCGTACAACTAACTAAAATGACCTCCTTCCCCCTGCAAAAAAAATAAAACCATCCAGCTGGGAATATTTTGGGTATGAAAAAAAATTGAAGACAGCTTTGTAGTTGACGATGAAAAAGCAGTGCGCACAGCATGCAGGATTCGGGTAACAGAGGTGGGAATACATCCAACCTCTTCGCCCACACAAAACGAGTATCATGCCCTCACTGGCAGAGTTTCAGATGACAACACTTTCATCAGCCTGCTGGCATGCCACCTAGACCCATCCTGGAGCTGAAAGGTCGCTGGTCCAAGCCCTCGGTCCAAGCTTGTTGCTTCAGTGTGACCGCTTCACTCGGACCCAGTCCAGGACTGGTATTACAGATGGCCTTGTTCTGTGTACTTTGTCAAACCTCTGCTTCATGTGCGGTTGGCTCCTTTGGACGGTAATGTGGGCAGCAGGTGGGGAAGAGCAAGTCCCTGGGGGTCGCAGCCTGTCCAATGGCAGTTGTAGCTTGCATCCTGTCATTAACAGAGCTGGCGAGACCCCTGTGGTAGTGTGCTGGGTTGCCCGGTTTTACATAAGGATTTGTAGTAGGGCTGTTTGGCATGCACAGCCTTGAGCTAGACGTACTTGAATGCCATTCTTGAGGGTTTAGTTAAACCTCTCTACCCCTCCATTAGCTTGGGGATGGTAGCCTGCAGGTCCCGGCAACGTTACTTGAGCTTAACAAAGCCCAGATGACCCTCATGTGCCATATTCAGCACCCGTGCTCGCAGCACGCTTGGCATCACTGTGCAGTGACCCCGGGCCACACAGAAATCATTCCAGCAGGACAGCTCTTCTTTGATCCTGAAAAACTGATGTCAGCTTGTGATATGGTGAGTGGTGCGGTGCGACAGATATACAATGTCCAGACTCTTTCTCTCCCAACAAAAATACTTCTTTATATTTTTAAACAAAAAAAATAAAAAATACCAAAAATAATCCAAAATGAAAAATAATAATCCACCCCTCTATCAGCAATGATATCGGGGTAAAACAGAAACGGGGTCAGTTCTCAAAGAAAGTAAATAAAAAGTCACTCCTCAACCACAATCCTCCGTGCACGAAAACGTGCTCTTCTGGTCCAGGGATCGTAGTGCATGCGCTGTGTTGTGCTGTGCTGTGCTGTGAGGGGCGTGCTCTGGGGTTCGTATTGGCTTGGTAGCTACAGCCTCCCGTCCTCTGGGTCCTCTGCGAACACAAAACAAACACGTAATACAAAAACCATACACCAGCTCCGGCCGGTCGTTTCAGTGTCTCAGCGCAAGGGTAGGTTTTGACGTAGCTGCTTCCCCTTTGTACCCAGCAAACTCCTCCCTGCAGTCAACGCGTCGCCATGGTTTCTCCAATAGAGGGCTGCCCCGCAGCTGACAGCAATGGAATCGTCCCGAGTACTTGCAGCTACGCGCCCCTCCTAATATGGTCACCTTCCGGTTTCCACCTACCACTGAGGTGGCAGATCTAGGAGGCAGCATACCTCCCCCTTTACACAGCGCCCTTTCTAATCGGGAGGGAGATTTACAGCATCGATCCTCTCTCTCTATCACACAGCTCCTTGGATGGCCAGCCCTCGGCTATACAATTATTATTATTAGTAATTATTTGTTTATTTAGCAGACGCCTTTATCCAAGGCGACTTACATTGACTAGGGTGTGTGAACTATGCATCAGCTGCAGAGTCACTTACAATTACGTCTCACCCGAAAGACGGAGCACAAGGAGGTTAAGTGACTTGCTCAGGGTCACACAATGAGTCAGTGGCTGAGGTGGGATTTGAACCGGGGACCTCCTGGTTACAAGCCCTTTTCTTTAACCCCTGGACCACACAGCCTCCTACAAGCACAGGGTGCAGAGAAGGGAGTCATCATCTGATGCCTGCTGGAGCTATAGGAGGGACACCACATCCTGGAGGGGTCCATGTAACAGCTGGATCAGATTGTGCTCGTTGTCCTCGGACCGAAGTCCGTGTTCTGGAGCTATAACTGATCTGGATAAAATGGAGCTACGTTTTAAAAACAGAAAGCTTAATGATTAAAAGTAACACCACTTATTTTTTTAATTAATAAAATTAGTTGACCACGGTGTATTTCTTTAAATATGTATATCTTTAAAAATATATAAAAATGACATTACACCGCGGTATGACGATAACCTCCGTATATTTGAGGGTTTTCATACCGTCAAAATGTAATATCGTGACACCCTAGTATGTTATCTACAATGTATGCATTTATGCTGTGGAGGTATTCAGGATTAAATAAGTTGAAGTAACCCACATGTTTTAAAATAAGTAATTCCAGTCAAAAGTGGAACTGAAAATACTTTTGCTATGGCTAAGTGTATTGGACTAGTCCCGGGGAGGGGCTAGTGTGGGCAAAGGTACATACACCGGGGCTGGCTCATTCAAAGGGGAGAGGTGACAGATTCTGGCTGGAGGAGTCTAGCTCAGAGAGGTCTGAAAGTTACAGTCATGTGTGCCCACGGTTTGATCTTATAAATAGATGGATTTACAGTGCCTTGCGAAAGTATTCGGCCCCCTTGAACTTTGCGACCTTTTGCCACATTTCAGGCTTCAAACATAAAGATATGAAACTGTAATTTTTGTGAAGAATCAACAACAAGTGGGACACAATCATGAAGTGGAACGAAATTTATTGGATATTTCAAACTTTTTTAACAAATAAAAAACTGAAAAATTGGGCGTGCAAAATTATTCAGCCCCCTTAGTTAATACTTTGTAGCGCCACCTTTTGCTGCGATTACTGCTGTAAGTCGCTTGGGGTATGTCTCTATCAGTTTTGCACATCGAGAGACTGAAATTTTTGCCCATTCCTCCTTGCAAAACAGCTCGAGCTCAGTGAGGTTGGATGGAGAGCATTTGTGAACAGCAGTTTTCAGTTCTTTCCACAGATTCTCGATTGGATTCAGGTCTGGACTTTGACTTGGCCATTCTAACACCTGGATATGTTTAGATTTTGCTTTATGTTTTGGATCATTGTCTTGTTGGAAGACAAATCTCCGTCCCAGTCTCAGGTCTTTTGCAGACTCCATCAGGTTTTCTTCCAGAATGGTCCTGTATTTGGCTCCATCCATCTTCCCATCAATTTTAACCATCTTCCCTGACTCTGCTGAAGAAATGCAGGCCCAAACCATGATGCTGCCGCCACCATGTTTGACAGTGGGGATGGTGTGTTCAGGGTGATGAGCTGTGTTGCTTTTACGCCAAACATAACGTTTTGCATTGTTGCCAAAAAGTTCGATTTTGGTTTCATCTGACCAGAGCACCTTCTTCCACATGTTTGGTGTGTTTCCCAGGTGGCTTGTGGCAAACTGTAAACGACACTTTTTATGGATATCTTTAAGAAATGGCTTTCTTCTTCCCACTCTTCCATAAAGGCCAGATTTTTGCAGTATACGACTGATTGTTGTCCTATGGACAGAGTCTCCCACCTCAGCTGTAGATCTCTGCAGTTCATCCAGAGTGATCATGGGCCTCTTGGCTGCATCTCTGATCAGTCTTCTCCTTGTATGAGCTGAAAGTTTAGAGGGACGGCCAGGTCTTGGTAGATTTGCAATGGTCTGATACTCCTTCCATTTCAATATTACCGCTTGCACAGTGCTCCTTGGGATGTTTAAAGCTTGGGAAATCTTTTTGTATCCAAATCCGGCTTTAAACTTCTCCACAACAGTATCTCGGACCTGCCTGGAGTGTTCCTTGTTCTTCATGATGCTCTCTGCGCTTTAAACGGACCTCTGAGACTATCACAGTGCAGGTGCATTTATACGGAGACTTGATTACACACAGGTGGATTCTATTTATCATCATTAGTCATTTAGGTCAACATTGGATCATTCAGAGATCCTCACTGAACTTCTGGAGAGAGTTTGCTGCACTGAAAGTAAAGGGGCTGAATAATTTTGCACGCCCAATTTTTCAGTTTTTTATTTGTTAAAAAAAGTTTGAAATATCCAATAAATTTCGTTCCACTTCATGATTGTGTCCCACTTGTTGTTGATTCTTCACAAAAAATTACAGTTTCATATCTTTATGTTTGAAGCCTGAAATGTGGCAAAAGGTCGCAAAGTTCAAGGGGGCCGAATACTTTCGCAAGGCACTGTAAGTCTATGTTTTTTTTTTTTTGTTTGTTTATTTGTTTGAAATGTTGTATTTTTTTTCAGGCCCAAAAGTATTTTCAATTGCTTCTCCTGTCTGCTTCCTGCAATACATCAGCCACTTAACTACACTATCTGACAGACCGTTTCTTTATCAATATTACTTTTTGGATTGGAAAAGCAAGTGAAGTATGCTATACTTGTGACAATTCCCTTATTCACATTGCTAAAATGGAAAATAAAATTGCAGTTTTGTTTATAAACTTGTGTGGTTGCTGACTCTTTTCCTCACCAGTGTCGTGTCAAATTTATGACAATGTGATTCCTGAACTACAATACCCCCTCAAATCACACCATCGTAATCTATCAATCTGTTTGTACCACTTAAATCGCACAGAAATGAGAAATTATGATGCAAGGCTCCAGACTGCGACTAAATGCATATCACATGCTTTCGTAAACTGCAGTGCGAGAAGGATTGGAACTATTTGATTGAATACAAATCCTTGTAAGCACAGAGAGGTGCTGTATTAACATCAGCAGACTACAGGAACCCAAGTTTCTGGCAACCGTCGTGATGGTGACCAAACGTGTGTGCTGTTGTGTAAAAATGTAGCTTAACATTAACAGTTACATTTAAGAAATGTAGAACAAGAAAAAAACAAACAAACAAAAAAAACACACACTTGAGGTTTGTGTGTTGCACACCTGCCATTAACAAAATGCCCTGGAAACTAATTAACGAATGGCTGTAATGCAAATTATCAGTTCAATTACCGTATTCCTTCCAATTTAACACGCCCTCAAATTTAAGACGCAGCCCAAATTTCCTGCCCTCAATTTGACGAAAAAAGAAATCAAATAAATATGCATTGACAAAGATACAGCCTCAATTACGCATATGGAGGCAGTTTGCTGTCGTCTACTGTCACACAGAGCATTACAATTATGTGCTTGTAACAAGGGGGGTTTGTTACACACGCGGATCTTCACTGTACAAGACTGAGGCAGACACTGAACAAGACACAGAGCATTGGGTGTTGACACGCCACACACCAGCAATGGTAGCCCTGTGTCACATTTAATGAAAAAGACAAAAGAAAGCTAAAATAAAAGCCACACAAATGGCCTCTCACTCCAGGACCCTACTACACTATGAAAACCTTCTCTATGCACGGTTTGAGATCAACCTCCCCTAAACTAACCTACTACTGGGCTCCCGGAGTCCGGGCCTCTTCACACGGCCTTGCAGTTTAAGGGTTCTGAAGTTCTCTCCATGGAGGGGACGCTCTCCTCCTCGATGTAAACAAGCTTTTGCTCAGCATCCGTTTGTGTAGCAATGGCCATGCAGCAGCAGCACTGAGCTGAAACGTAGATGCTTGTTGAGCTCTGCACAGCTTTCCTGGGCATGACCCCCTAGCCAATCCAAACCTCCCGGCCAGCTCAGTGCCGGCCAGCCCACCTGCTCAGTTAGTTGCTTAGCAACATGCCTTCACTGTTGTCTAAAACACTGTAGTTCGGTGAGATGTCATTAATGTGACTCCAGCTTTATAAAATCAGACCTGAATGCAGCAGACAGATGCTCTAATCACTACACTGTACCTGTGTCTTGGGGCTCACAATCAGCTTCATGTTCCCATTCAACATTCTTTGCAGATTCAGGAACTGTGCGTCGCTGTAGTCGAAGCGGTCTCCGAACACGATGGAGCAGATGATGTTGGAGACAGCAGAGTTGATGATGATTTGCGGGTCAAAGGGTTTTCCTTAGAGTGGGGGAACAAGAAAAGCCATCTGTAACTTCAAAAGCTTAATAAGAATCATAAGATAAAACTATAGAAACAAAGGCAAGTAGAAAAACGCTTCTGCTAGTGCCTTCTTCAGAAGAAAGTATTTTTATGGCACTACAAGAAAGCAGCCAAAACATTTGCCTACTTCCTTCTGAGGAAGGCACCAGCTGAAAAGTTAGTCTACTTGACTAAGTCACACCAGAAAAGAGCAGAGCAGAATGTGACACACAGACCGGACACAGATTTGTCAAAACTATAACAGGCTTGGGAGGAAACACACAGCTGCAGAATCTGGGTCTGGTCTGTTTTGTGGCCATGAGGGTTAACCCTTTATTATGAGGGTTAACCCTTTATTGTCTCTGCTCTTTGGTTGGTCGTCACCTTTGTGGGACTGGAAGACCTCCACCAGTCTCTGGGACTCCTCGATGATCCGGTCCTCAATGGTCTTCTTACCCATCCCTAAGGCTCGCAGAGTGGAGAGGGTGAATCGACACATCACCTTCCAGGATTCCCCCTTACCGAAGCCAACACCTGCAGGAAACATGAACACAGCACCATTGTTGCATCACTGTAGCGTTCCCACCATGAAACCAGCCTGAAACTCCAACTCATTCCAGTATCAACCTGGAGCTGCCTGCAGCCAGGTCCAAGACTACAATATATAACCTGATCTTATTACACAGAGATCAATGATCACCTATCATACATACTAGACTACTGGTCCCTCTGCAACATTCTGCCTGTAGTGGATGTAAGACATACAGCAGTAAGAACCACCACATAAACAATGAGGTATTTCCTACATCCTCTAGGGGCAGAGTGTGGCAGGGGGACAGGTTAATGGTCACACTCAGCTTTGGTGCTTTAACATTCATCACAATGATACAAAGTGAATCTATACAAGAAAAATGCTTCAGTTAAGAGAATTGATGGAGTGTCAGCAAGAACAGGACAAGCTGAAAAAAGCTCATGAAAGTCTTCAAATTCGTATATTTCTTTCCCAAAGAACTGATATTTAGGCATCAATTACTTTTTTTTCCTATGAAATGCATATTAAATGTACTATATTTTCATTCACATTCAACATAAATGTACTACACCCAGTCCAGTAACAGGCTTTATAGACCTCTCTTACCATTCCCGCCTTTAGAGAATTTTTCTGTAATGTGCGACCCGAGGGTCAACTGGTGTCAAACATCTAATGCACCATTTCAATTTAAACGACAGAAGAAACCACAGCCTGGATGATTGGTGCTCTCCACAGAGAATTGGAATGGTAAATTAGCGCAAATCAACACCACTGACTCTCACCTGTGAACCAGCCATTCCTGCTGCAGTTCTGGATGAAGGGACTCTGGAGGCACGTCTCTCTTACCTTTTCCGCCTCTAGAGAGATTATCTGTAATGTGTGTCTGGCCTCTCTCTGAGAAGTCGTCTGCTTGGGTTACTAGAGCCTCCTTGACCGCCTCATAGCCTGTCAAAACCACATACTTTTTGGGACCCATGTGGAAGGTGAACACATTGCCGTACGTCTCCGAGAGCTGAAGTGAGAAGAGGAGGAGCGATGACTCTCAAAGCATTAGCAGGGAAGCTTTTCTACTTGTTACAACTTCACATTTAAATGGCAAGTTCCACTCATTACAGTGGTATAGCATCAGTAGTGAATTAATAAAATCTGTGCCGTGCACTACCAACTGTGCTGCTCCCAGAACTCTTCCTCTCTTTGGATGCTGCTCTGCCTAAACGTTTGTAAAGCGCTTGTAAGATATCTTCCCGTCGTTCCAGTGAGGATGACAGGGATTTTCCTCTCTGCCAGCCTGTTGCTCTCATGTTAGTCATGTGTGTGCTGCTCAGAATCTCCTTTGGCTAGAGCTACGAATTCTTGTGTTTTTCTGAAGTCAGCAGCTGGTTGAACCGTGAGGCAGAGGTACCTTCAGTTTTTATAATTTTTGTATGATCCACCATGAAACAATTGCCAGGTAGCTAAGCTTTTTAAAAATGTATTTTGCATGAGCATTGTGACATTTGCATTTATCAATGTGACATTTCAAATTCTAACATGAAATACCATACTACTATTATGGCTTCCAGTAGACTTTTGCAAAAGCATTTTGTAGTTTCTTTGATTACATGATCTTAATATATAAAGAAGAAGTTTTTCTGTCTGTTCCTTTATGCATTCTGACCCCGCAGGAGCCACTGCAACCAAACTTTGCATGGCTTCCTCTTTCATCCAAGGGAAGGTCAAGGGCTATGTTTGGAGGCAATGCAACATGTTTAAGACTCTTGCACAGCTGTGGATTAAAAGATATCGACAAAACCAAAAAAAGATATCAATAAAAAGAAAAAATTGTGTTTATATATATTATATATTTATATATATATATATATATATATATATATATATATATATATATATATATATATATATATTATATATATATATATATATATATATATATATATATATATATATTGTAACGGCCCGGCACTCACACGGGTTCGTTGCCCCTTTAAAAGTACGACCCAGGACACAAGAAATGGAGTTTTCAAGCGCCTTCGCGCTATTATTTTAATAAACACACAAAAATTAAACAAAACAAAACAAAACACCTAGCTCCGTTTTGAGCACTAACTAAACGTTTCATGCAGGTCCCTGACAAGCTCGCAGGACGGCTAAGCCGTTTACCCGTCATAAAAACCAAAACCACACAGGTTTAACACAGCACTTACACTTTGACAGCTCGGAAGCAGAGCACCTCATCTGCCTCCTTCTACTCAGCAGCCACTTACAGCCAAGCTGCACGTCTTATATACCCTGCACCTGACATTAATTTACAATAAATTTCAGTTGCGGGTGATAATTAAACAATAAACAAATAACAAAATAATAAAACAATTAAACAAAATGTGCATACGCACATGTTTTCTTCAGGGAGGACACTAACCCCCTCCCTGATGTGTTACACATCCTCCCCCTCAAGTGTGCAACACTGATCGGCCATTCCAAGGCCACCCCCTCCCCTAAAACACAACCACCCACCCTCGAGTCCACAAATGTCAATTTTCGCCCTCTTGCACGGGCGGGCTTAAGGGTGGGTCGGTTCCTCCGGCGCGTCCAGGAAGGGACCTTGAACCGGCGACATGGGACCCCACCGGGCTGACAGGAGCGACCGAAGCGACGGCTGGGGAACAGGCGGCTGCAGCAGCGGGCAGAGGTCTTCACCTGGGGACTGGCGCAGCGATGTCCGATCACCCAGGGGGAGCTTAGCGGCGAACAGGGGGAGCACTAGCGACGTCTGGCAGCAGCCCAGCGACGTCTGGGTGCTTGGGGAGAGCGGAGTAGGGAACCAGGGGCAGAACTGTGGCCGATGGTGCAGACTCCTGGGCTCCAGGCCAAGCGCAGGGAGGTCTAGGAAGACCGGCAGGGTGTCCAGGAGCAAGGGGCAAGGGACCGCACTGACCAGCGCCGGATCCTCTTCCGGTGTTGTGGGCTGGAGCTGTGGTGGAGGTGCGGTGCTCACCTCCTCTGGCTCCGGGACGGTCTCTTCCTCCTGTTCTCCCTGCCGCAGCTCCTCTGGTGCAGGCGATTCCGCGGTTTCTCTCGCCGGCACCGCCTCTTCTGCCTGTTCCCACTTTTGGAGCAGCAGCTCCAATTCTGTCGGCTCCCGTTCTTTTATTTCTAACGGG
This sequence comes from Acipenser ruthenus, assembly GCF_902713425.1. Lineage (NCBI taxonomy): Eukaryota > Metazoa > Chordata > Actinopteri > Acipenseriformes > Acipenseridae > Acipenser > Acipenser ruthenus. The sequence goes on from NC_081213.1 coordinate 9,258,142, forward strand.
GGCCACCCAAACTCTCTCTCCCATCTCTCAGTCTGCTCTATTTGAGCAGCAGTATTGCGGTTGAGCATTGCAATTAATTCTTCGATACTCTCCATTTCATTTTGGGTCGTAGGGGCGCCCACACTTTCTGACACCATATGTAACGGCCCGGCACTCACACGGGTTCGTTGCCCCTTTAAAAGTACGACCCAGGACACAAGAAATTGAGTTTTCAAGCGCCTTCGCGCTATTATTTTAATAAACACACAAAAATTAAACAAAACGAAACAAAACACCTAGCTCCGTTTTGAGCACTAACTAAACGTTTCATGCAGGTCCCTGACAAGCTCGCAGGACGGCTAAGCCGTTTACCCGTCATAAAAACCAAAACCACACAGGTTTAACACAGCACTTACACTTTGACTGCTCGGAAGCAGAGCACCTCATCTGCCTCCTTCTACTCAGCAGCCACGTACAGCCAAGCTGCACGTCTTATATACCCTGCACCTGACATTAATTTACAATAAATTTCAGTTGCGGGTGATAATTAAACAATAAACAAATAACAAAATAATAAAACAATTAAACAAAATGTGCATACGCACATGTTTTCTTCAGGGAGGATACTAACCCCCTCCCTGATGCGTTACAATATATATATATATACATAACTAATTTAAGTAACATTATAAAGTTGGTGTTTCAATTAGGTGAGGTAGTGTGTCATTAGTACCGGGGAGTGTGGTTCATTTTGAATAGAGGTTGATTTGCAATTTGATTGGTCTCCACACAGCTTCCTGTAGTGGTGTGATCCTATTGAAGTGTGTGAAAGTATTGCATTGCTTTAATACTGTCCGTAGCACTGTTACCAGTTCCCTTGCAAAGTGAGGTTGGAGCGAGGGGAGGCCTGCGCCGAGACGCTGTTGGAATAGATCCGAACCTAGCAGTACTCTAGAAGACGCGCCATCTACTAGCCAGGTCTGTACCTGGTCAGGTACAGGTGTCGTTGTCCATCAGATCAACAGTACGAAGGTCACTCTGAAATCAGGACTTAAAGGATGTGTTACAATAAGAATACCTCTTAAGAAAGGGGAACAAGACTAAAAGGCTAAAATATGCACAACAGTCAAAGGTGCTTTGGACTGTTGATGAATGGACAACGACACCTCTGCCTTCTTCCATTTTAATTTTAGTAAAGATAACAAATTTATCCTTTCCGATAAATTTTACCTTTCCGTCCTATTACCCTAATAAAACCGATTTAGAGACCTGATAAGTCACACAAGCCCGAAGGGCCAGAGCAGCACAGTTATGCGTATTTTCTAACCACTCTGGGGTAACCCCTAAACAGCAAAATTATTAGCAATGCACAAGCACAGAAACAAAAAACACTCCGAAGTTCATAACTAAATCAACAGTTTATTATGTTGGTCAGGATAAATGCACCATGTTGGATTTTACCACAGCACTCAACACCTCTGATTACAATGCACACGAGTAACTTTGCAGACACACATTTGGCAATCCATTTTTACACAATTTTAACCCCTTTTTATACAAGCTTAAAACCACAGTGTCCTACCACTTCCAGGGAGGGAGAGTGCATGCTTCAAATCAGCACTTCCCTAAATAGCAGCACACATTTCTCCGTCTACACAGAATACAGGAATCCAGGGAAAATAACTATTTTTACTAAACAGGAACTGGCAGGCAAAACAGCACTCAGCAACAGCAAGAGCAACTCCACAAGGCTTACCACACTACTTACATACAACATGAGCACAATATTTTTAGGATGTAGTTTAAGTTCTAGTTAGAAAGCGGGTCCGTGTTTTCTACCCACCTATAAAGCAAATACATGTTTTCACTGGGCCAGCTCCCTGTTGTGAAGGGAGGCGAATACAGAAAGACAATTTCAGGAGTCAAAGGAAATTGTGTGAAAAACACCCCTATGAAAATTAACTAGATTGCAACATTTTCTACCTTTAAATATATAGCAAAATATATACAATATATTACCCAACTTAACATATATTTAATACTCATCCCAAAATATATAAACGAGCTGAAACAAATGCTTACATATATTTTAAATAGAAGCAATATCACACAGAAACAGACACAACACAAAGTCTTATTTCTGCAGTGGCAGGATTTAAACACATTACCAGTTTAATTGCATCTCTTTTTTTACTTTGTTTTCTATTACATTCCCATCCGTTTTCTTTTCGTTTTTCTCTCAGTAGCCTATTAGCTGTGATCTCCTGGAAAATGTGCCAGTGGCTACCTGCAAGTGTTGTCCATCCATAATTAAATACTGTACTACACCTGCCACTTGCTCGTATCCAACTTGGCAATTGCTCTTATTTAAAAAAAAACTGCCCTTAAACTGATTTACGCATAGCAATCCAAACTGTTGATTGATCTGTTGATTGCAGGGTTTTATACTACTGTATAAGGGTCTATTATCGTTGTTGATTAATTTATACAGGTATGTGTTTAGTATCTGGCGGTTATATACCGTACTGTAGCCTGCTGCAGATGTGAACTATACCTTGAATAACCGCTGGGTGTTTCCCATTGATGTACCTTGGAAAGCTCCATATTGCGCTTTGAATACATTTTATTTCTGCACGCTCAGAACGGACTGTGCGAAACGTTTCGAAAATGGCAAAAAATGAGCGTTTGTGCATAATGGTCATTTGTGCCGCACGTAACCCTGTGTGCAGACCTTTCGAATATCCGGGCCAAAGAATTTAATTTCTCACCTTCAATTTATTATTATCATTTAGCAGACGCCTTTATCCAAAGCAACTTACAGAGACTAGGGGGTGAACTATGCATCAACAACAACTGCAGCTGCATTCACTTACAATAGGACTTCGGTTTTATGTCTTATCCCAATTTATATGCCTTATTATGCCTTATTCCCTGTGCATGTTCTTCTTGGCTGATATATTAAAATATATGATGAAAACAAAAACAGTTATCAGTAACAGCAGCAAGTAGCTCATTTGCATATAGAGGCTCAAAGGACGCTGGGACTGCAGGGTTTTGAAGAAAATGTCTATTGTCTGTTAAAATGCTGTTAATTGTTGTGTTATGGTTATTGTTCATTGTATGTTGTTATAGCGAGTGTTTTTATTGGGAAGCGGTGTGTGTTATCAAGTACAGTGGCCCTGAAGTACAAAACAAAAAACAAAAAGTATGCCAAAAAGCATCAAAAGAAACTTACCACTATTGCAACACATTTATTTTAAAAAAAAAATAAGGTATATAAATGATGGACACTGACGAAATGTTTTTTTTTTTTTTTTTTTTTTTAATCACTCGATCATTCATCCTTGACCATGACACGCTTGAGTGACTATGACTGAAGCATATGCACTTAATCACCTAATTAGTGAGACAGTTGATTGGACACTGGATATGGAGCGATTTCAGCTGTTGAATTGCAAGCTTGAATAAAAGCAATAAAGAAAATCACAGAAAAAAAACAATATGCCACGTCTGTCAAGAGAGCAGTGCTTTCGTGCAATCGGCATGTTGGAGGCTGGACTAGGGCAGCGTGCTGTGGCTCACCGTCTTGAGTGCTCACAGCCAGCTATATCAAACCTGGCGAGACGGTATAACCAGACACACTCTGTCAATGACAGGCCACAAACTGGAAGATCACCTGCCCAAGATCGGCAGATCATTTTGCAGCATCTTCGTGATATCAATTGTTAATCAGCACAATAAAAAGTCACTGCACCTGCTCTAAATGAGTTTGTCATGTTTCAATCACATCTAGTGAATTTTCTACAAATATAAATGTGCTAAGTTTTTTTGATGCTCAGTATATATAGTGTCTTTTAAAAGTAGTGTGCATTGTTTGTATGAAGCGCTAACCTTTTTAATGCACGCCATTCAAAAATGTATAACCCGACATTGTGCTTTTAAAGCATCCTGTTTGCTACTGTGCATGTATGTATTGTGATAAAGTGTGGGGTAAAGTGATGGAGGGCAGGTACATAGGGCCACGCCTGGAAAGAAGCATATACCCTTTCTGACCACCGATATAAGAAATGCAGTTCAGGGAGATAATGGCGGCGGGCTAAAAGACTACATTTCCCAAGGGGCTTGGAGTGGCTAGATTACAGGAGAATGGGTTGCACCTGTGCTTAATTAATGATGAGTATTTAAACACCCTACCTGAGGGGTTCTCTGGTAATGTGGGGCTAATGTCTGTGAACAACAGAGGAGACTGGAGTGGAGGAAAAATTAATAATGGTAATAACGACAACTATTGTAGGTTGTGTGTATCGGTTGGAGTTTGTTTTGAAAACCAGCAAGCAGCTTAGCTGCCTGGGTGACAGTTAGGGTAAACGGCTGTTGTATTAGTAAGTTCTCCAAAAAAAGAAGATAGAGTTTTATTTTGTTTTGTCATTTTTGTTTTAAAAATTGGTGACTCTGTGTCCCTTTGACAGGACACAGTAAAACTAATACACATACAGGTCCCGCCCTGTTTAGACCTTATTTCTGTTGTCTGAGTGTAGTTGCAACACCACACAAGAGGACCGCTGTGAAAGACCTGCTGAGTACTGTGGTAAATAACACCCCACATTGCTACAGTATGTATATATTTCACAATACATTTTCCAGTATATTTTAAATATATTGTAACAATGCCCTTTGGCATGTTTCCACCCTTTAAAATACTCGACCCAGACACAGAACTGCAAGTTTAGCGCAGTGCACACTTTTATTCACAAATAAACAAACACAAAACAAAAATCTAACTCCCAAAAAACTAAATTCTTCTTCACTCTTAACAAACCCACTGGACGGCTGAGATGTTAACCAGCCAAAAACACTTGTTTTACACCATTTACAAGTTTAACAAGGTTCACACAGTACCTTTTACTTTTGACCACTCAGGTCAGGTCAGGTCTGCTCTGCACATCGCTTTTCCTCCTTCAGCACTGTGTATAGGTTTTCCACTGCCTTTATCCAGGGCTTAATCAGCCTCCGATGCTCCACCTTAAGATGGAGCCCAATGATTCCACTCTGGTGCCAGATAACCCCATGGCATTCTGGGGAATGTAGTCCTGCAGCACCCTCCTGGACTACATCTTATCACCCCCCTACTCTGCCACAATATCTACAGTCTACAGCTGCATATATTTAATATACTACAACATATATTAGTATATTTTTCCATATACAAAGTACATATATAAATATATGTAAGAATATATTGTCTCATATTACCTTATATTTCACAATATTTTTCCAAACTAAAAATATATGAAAAGGGCTATAATTTGTATATGGCAAAAATATTAAATATATTATAACACACATTATGAAATATATGACAATATATTGAGGTTAATATATTATAAAATACATTTCATAAGGGCACTATTATCCACTTACTGCATTAAAGTTTGAAGTTCTAGATTGATTTACAAACCCCATGACAGGTCCAAGGTCCTTGCTATGATTTTTAACTCGGATGCTCCAGTGCAAGTCATTGATTTTCTATTCCAGGACACAGAAGCTGTTAAAGGAGGACTAACCATGGTTTTACAATCTGTTCTCTTGCTTCTTATTCCATTATCAGTTCATGTATTCTTGTAGTGACGATCTCTTGGCTCTTCATATTTTATTATAGTTTTTATATGAATTTGGTATATGGGTCACTCCATGAATGTGATTTAGAAGTTCTTCTATAGTGTTGTCTTTGAGATATCTACATAATGTCTGCAAGCAAAGATCTTCATAATCAAATGGGGGACACTCAGTGTTTATTTCTATTTACATGAAGAAAAATGGTCTCCCATACATACCCTGAATAATGATATCTGACATAGATTCATTGCAGCATATAAAGAAATAAAGCTAATCACAAGTCAAGAGTCTTCAATAAATCTAAGCTAGAATAAAGGTTTATAATAATAATAATAATAATAATAATAATAATAATAATAATAATAATAATAATAATAAAACAGTTTTATTCCTACAATATCATATTTGATTACTTACACCTGGCTTGGTAAAAAAAAAACATTTAAATCAGGGGTCTCCAATCCTGGTCCTGGGGGGCCGATGTACCACCTGCTTTTAGTTCCAACTGTACCCTAAATTAATTAAATGGACCAATTAAGCTTCTAAGAAGCACTTAATTGGACCAGGATTGGAGACCCCTGGTTTCAATGAATAAATATCTGTCCTTCCCTATTTCAGTTGCTTGTGGATTTAACGTGGAACCTGTTTATTTCTGGTTGACATGAATGTAATTGATGGTGTTTATTAAAGAGAGGACACTGAGCGGAGGGTCTGGGCTGCACAGCAGAGAAGAAAGGAGAGAGCCGTGCAGGAACACTGTAGAAGCAGGACCCGTGTTGAATGAATTGTGAGTAATAAGAAGGTGGCACTGAGTCAAGAAACTGCACAGACACAAGGATGTGGGGACCCTTACTGAGCACAGGGAGGCTCAGCTGCAGTAGAAGCACCGGCGACAGTGCTAGTGTAGGTCTGGCTCTGGATTACAAATACATTATTGTGAAGACAGCACCATAAACGTTGCTTTAATTCAGGCCTGTGCCCAGGGGAGCTGCGGAGGCTTGTCATTTGTTTGTTTTCTAGTTGTTCATTTGTTTGAGTGAATCTGTGCCAGAACTAGTGCTGGGACAAACACACAGCTGGAAATGCATTCGGTACCCAAAATGCCCATGTTCGTATCCGTTCATATAACAGAATTATAAATGACTAAAAGATATCCTAAATAAAAGAAATAAATGCATAAACACCATCTGAATAACTAATACTCATACTGTACAGAAGAGTGCGTCTCTCGTTTCTTTAAAAGGTAATTTGATGTGAAACCTGGTTTATTTTAATCCTTGAGGGATTTTCTTTAACTGTAGTATGTTATGAATAATACTTTTGTTTTCTAGCTAATTCAGAATCAAATTATATTTACCAATGCATTTGCTGCATGCTCGTTTATTTTGTGTTTTTGTTCTATACTTCTCTATTTTGCTATGCTTTCACTGTACTTCACTACACGTCTGTTTTTACCATTGTAACAATTGTGTAAAGGAATTACTATATTACACATTCATATTTCAGATCAGATTTGGGCATGATATTCCTCCTCCTGTCTGCATGTTAGATTTATTTTCAGATGTTATGGGCACTAAGACAGGGCAAATCGTACTTAGGCTGCTTCAGTACTTTGCATGCGAAAATATCCTGCGTTTACAGAAACCTTCAATCCATGTATACAGTTGTATTCTAATTAGACTTTCTATTGTTAATCATGTAAACACAAAAGTGACGTTTTAAGAACATCAGCTTTGTCATGTAAACTTATTTTTTGTTACAACGAGGATACAGGTTGCCTGGTTACTATCTGGCCACCTCTCGCGATAACATGACAGACTTGTCCAGCTCACGTAATAACTCGATAAACTAAGGAAACTCTGTTGAAGCTATTTCTTTTTTTAGCCAACTTGCGTTGCGCCTTAACTAGAGTTTTGGAAAATTCAGGCTAACCCGGGAGCTCTTGAGTGCACTCGAGTTGCCATGACATCCGACACATTCTTTCCAGTGTCCAGCGCGCGCTTCTTTAACCTGTGCTGCACACCACCAGTCTGGCACAGGGCGAAATCGCACACTGTATGCAACGCTCTGATTGGTGGAAGGATTACTGGCGATCCAATCCAAACCGACAATGAAGCTAAAATAAATTCCACTCCAAAATGCCCCGTTATACGGCATGTAAAAGAAGATATTGAAAGTAAGGCTGGTGTTTCTTATGCGGTTCACTTAAAACCGGACATTAGGGCGTCCGGGTTTGTTAATTCCTGCCACCCGGACACACAGACGCAATTCCCGGACTGTCCGGGTCAAACCCGTACAGGTGGGAACCCTATCAACGCCGAACGCGTGCATGCATGTTCTTGTCAGTCTGTATGTTACGCATTTTACATTGTACATTTACAGGTGTCATTGCTAAAGGAACCAAAAACAGATGCCTACAATACTTCTAAAATATCTAAACTTAAGGCCAATAAAATGTTTTTCAATTTCTAAAGCCTTGATGTTAAATCAGTAAAAACCTACCCAAACTACCCACTTTAATCCTGATCTTAATGCCCTGCCTGGTCCCCAGTGCCACTCACCTTACTCAGCGTTTTGTGTGGCTGGTGCAGGTCCAAAATGTTCAGGTTCCCAATAACAGGTAGAGCCGGCGGGCCGGGGGGGGGGGGGGGTTGTAATTAGACGACTTGGAGGATTTCGAGTAAAAGTATAAAAATATAAAACCAGTTAAAACTAAAGCCAGAGACACCGTGGCGGTGTGTGCTAGGAGCAGGCTAATCACAGACATGTTTGTCAGGAGCACAGACACCTGGGCTCTCTGTTAATTAGCTCAGCGTTCAGAATAACGCTCCTGGGTTTGGGCAGTGTTTAAATAGAGCAGCACACACAGTGGGCGTGGCTTCAGAAGGACTTCATCAAGGTAAAGGTTGTTGATTTTTTGGAATGATTTGCAGCATTATAATATTCTGAGAATGTTGGGTAAACAGGTAAGATTTTTTGCTGTTGATGTTCTGCTTTACTTTTCAAACCCTTATGACATGGAGCAGGATATTATTATATACCTAATGCATCTAGGAATAATGTGTTGGTAAATACCATGTTCATAAAATGAAATGGTTAGAAAATAAAACACATTTTATTATGTTTAAAAAAAGAAATGCAGAGATACATCTACACCATCAATTGCTTGAATAAAAAAGCAAAAAAGACATGATATCTTTAATGTATTTACAAAATAATACAGTTGAGTTATAATACCCTGGGAATGCTTGTATAGTTAATGTAATGCACGGAGCTTGTAATAATACAGTTGAGTTATAATACCCTGGGAATGCTTGTATAGTTAATGTAATGTACAGAGCTTGTAATAATACAGTTGAGTTATAATACCCTGGGAATGCTTGTATAGTTAATGTAATGTACGGAGCTTGTAATAATACAGTTGAGTTATAATACCCTGGGAATGCTTGTATAGTTAATGTAATGTACAGAGCTTGTAATAATACAGTTGAGTTATAATACCCTGGGAATGCTTGTATAGTTAATGTAATGCACGGAGCTTGTAATAATACAGTTGAGCTATAATACCCTGGGGGTGCTTGTATAGTTAATGTAATGTACAGAGCTTGTAATTGTTATTATTTATTTCTTAGCAGACGCCCTTATCCAGGGCGACTTACAGTCGAAAGCAAATATATTTCAAGTATCACAGTACAAGTAATAATACAATTAAGAGCCAGATAAATACAATGACTTTGGTTCAAGCAAGTACAAGTGTGACAAAATACAATTCAATGATACAGCAGATAAGTGTCAGTGATAGTTACATCAGGATATGATTAAATACAAAATACTACAGATTAAACACTTGGCAGATTACAGTACTCTGACGTACAGGATTAAATGCAGTAAAATAGGGGGCAGATAAGAGCAAGTAAAGCGCATTTAAGGAAGGGTGATAAGTGTCCCAGGGGAAGAACAGAGGAGTTCTACAGGTGTAATAATACAGTTGAGTTATAATACCCTGGTGTGACAGTCTGGCTCGCAGTGGTGACGTCACGGACCAGGAAGTAGAAACCAAAACAATGGATGGGCAGTTGAAGCTGAGTGCAACGGCACTCAGCGTATTTATTAATAAACAAAACAAAAGATTTAACCAAAACAACAAAACACAAAACAAAAAGGCACAAGGGCCAAACAAATAAACAAATACTGTTTAGCAGTCGTCTTTAACTGTCGTTATTTGTTTGCTCGCTCTCTCCGCTCCCCGTACTCTCCTCTGTACACTCCACCCCGAGTGCAGAGAGCGGCAGGTTTATATATTCTGGCTGAGGGATTAACTAGTTGTTAATTATCTTATTACCCCTCGGCCAGAGTCTGCACACGTTTGGTAAGGATGCATGACTGTCAGCTAGTTAAATAATCAGTAGCTGATCAGCCATGGGGTTTTTAAATATAATAATAAAAGACGCAGCGCTTTTACCCGCGCCGCAAACAAAAATACAAATAATAATACATAGGGGCGGGACACTCCGCCACACATGCCCCCCCTTGTGCGCAGCACACATGGACTTTTCGGCCACCTCCCTCCTTAGTCCCCAAAGTCCCGGTTAGCAGTCCCGGCGCAGGAACAGGGGCGGCCACGGTGGGATGTCCTCCTCCCACCCAAACAACTGTAGCGTCCCAGTGGACGACGCACAGGCCAGTTCCTCTGGCCAGAAAAATTTTGGGGGTGGTTTCCAGACCTGCCCCCCCTTCTTCATGGCCGGCCACCCTTTCTCCTGCAACGAAATTGCTGCGGGGGAAGCTGGTCTCCTGACCTCCCCCCCCTTCTCCATGGCTGGCAGCTGCCCTTCACAGGGCTCCAGCCACAGTATTTCCTGCCGCAAAAGTGCGGCTGGGGGAGCTGGTCTCCTGACCTCCCCCCCCTTTTCCGTGGCCGGCAGCTCCCCTTCATGGGGCTCCAGCAACAGTATCTCCTGCCGCATGGCAGGACTGGTAGCGACCCCAGGCAAAACAGGACCCTCGGGAGGCGAAGGTAGCAGCTGCAGACCTTCGGCAGGCAATGGCAGCAGCAGCGGACCCTCGGGGGGCGACGGCAGCAGCAGCGGACCCTCGGGGGGCGACGGCCGCCGCAGTGAACCCTCGGGGGGCGACGGCAGCAGCAGCAGCGGACCCTCTGGAGGCGACGGCAGCAGCAGCAGCAGACCCTCGGGAGGTGAACTCGGGAGGGGAGCCCCTGGCCACGGAGGCGGCAGCGGGAGCTCCACTTCTCCCTCGTTCCCTGTAGCTGGTGGCTCTCCAGGCGATGTGGAGCAACAGGCAGCCCCAGGCGATGCGGAGCAACAGGCAGCCCCAGGCGATGCGGAGAAACAGGAAGCCCCAGGCGATGCGGAGAAACAGGCATCCTTGGGCGAAGCAAGGCAGGCAACCTTGGGCGAAGCGAGGCAGGCATCCTTGAGCGAACCGAGGCAGGCATCCCTGGGCAGTGCGAGGCAGGGCAGGAGCAGTCCTTCCCATGACGGTGGATGTGGAACCAGCAGGTATTCACCCTCTGCTAGTGGAGGTGGGAGGGGAAAGCAGTCCTCCCACGGCGGTTGAGGCAGAACCAGCAGGCATTCACCCTCTGCTGGTGGAGGTGGCGGAGGCAGAGGCAGCTCTTGCTGCTCTGCTCCTGGCGATGATGGAGACAGAAGCAGCTCCTGCTGCTCTGCTCCTGGTGGTGGTGGAGACAGAGGCAGCTCCTACTGCTCTGCTCCTGGTGGTGGTGGAGACAGAGGCAGCTCCTGCTGCTCTGCTCCTGGTGGTGGTGGAGACAGAGGCAGCTCCTGCTACTCTGCTCCTAGTGCTGGAGATGGCAGCAATGGCTCCTCTCCCTCTGGCGTTGGAGACGGCAGCGATGGCTCCTCTCCCTCTGGCGCTGGAGACGGCAGCAATGGCTCCTCTCCCTCTGGCGCTGGAGAAGGCAGCGATGGCTCCTCTCCCTCTGGCGCTGGAGAAGGCAGCGATGGCTCCTCTCCCTCTGGCGCTGGAGAAGGCAGCGATGGCTCCTCTCCCTCTGGCGCTGGAGAAGGCAGCGATGGCTCCTCTCCCTCTGGCACTGGAAACAGCAGCGGGGCCCCTCCCATAGCTGCGATGTCTGGGAGGGATGCTGGGTGGTGTGTCTGTTCCCAGGCCTCCCAGCGCTCCCCATCTCTCGCCCACAGGAGGTTGATCACAGCAGGGAGAGAAAGGCACTGCAGGAATTGTGGAGGTGCATTTATAAATACTCTGCATCAGACCACACAGCTGCACAGGAGGGAGGGACCTGTGGCAGCAGGCAGGGCAGGAGATGCAACCGACCAGAGAAGAACACACAGAGACAGGGGCAGCGGCAACAAAACATCCATTTAACCATCAAAGTCTCTTTTTAACAGCGATCCAAATATTTCTTTAAAAGCTGGAAGTTTAAGATATATTTTTTAAACTATTTATTTTCAGAATGGGATAGGGAAATGCTGTAGTTCAGGGAGATACAGCAGAGCGATCAGAATGGCGAGTTTTGAAATGATTTGAATTCTTACTTTTGCCTTTTTTCACTCCTTTAATTAATCATTGGTGTCTGATTTGTCGTGGATTTATTCTCCGCTATCCAAAGAGACTCAGGATTCAGGCTGATTATCAGCTCCAGATATTTTAATCAATGCATACAAGGGAAGAGTCAGCAAAGACTGTTAACACAAATAGAGTTACATTAGATATGTATACAGGATTTGTACAAGCTTGAAGATAGGGTGTGTCTGGTGCATTTTACAGCTGTGTTATCAGAAAGCTCAGTAGGACAACAGATAGGCTATAGCCCAAGATAAGACAAAAACAGAGCCATTGTTGTTAGAGGTGATGACCTAGGCATGGGGTCTAATGTTGTTCAGAAGCTTGAGGGTTAAGTGTTACCTTTAGCTTATGTAATCACTGTCTGCTATAGACTGAAAAGCATTTTATATTGAGTTAAATATATATCGTCAGAATTCAATAGTTTTCCTCTTCAAAGTCAGACTCATTCAATCTCATGCACACTTGGGTTTCCCAACAGGGCAACTCTACATAAATCTCATCTGTCTTGTTTATTGCGATAAGGTCCAATATGTCTGCCTTTTTTTTTATTCTAGTAGTGTATAAGAACATAAAAACATAAGAAAGTTTACAAACGAGAGGAGGCCATTCGGCCCCTCTTGCTTGTTTGGTTGTTAGTAGCTTATTGAACCCAGAACTCATCAAGCAGCTTCTTGAAAGATCCCAGGGTGTCTGCTTCAACAACATTACTGGGGAGTTGGTTCCAGACCCTCACAATTCTCTGCGTAAAAAAGTGCATCCTATTTTCTGTTCTGAGTGCCCCTTTATCTAATTTCCGTTTGTGACCCCTGGTCCTTGTTTCTTTTTTCAGGTCGAAAAAGTCCCCTGGGTTGACATTGTCAATACCTTTTAGAATTTTGAATGCTTGAATCAGATCACAGCATAATCTTCTTTGTTCAAGACTGAATAGATTCAATTATTTTAGCCTGTCTGCATATGACATGCATTTTAAACCTGGAATAATTCTGGTCGCTCTTGTTTGCACTCTTTCTAGAGCAGCAATATCCCAGTATATGAGAGTGGGATAATAACCATGTGATAGTGTAGAGAGAATACGTGTTTAAACACCTAATGAAGATAATTCATTAATATGGGTAATGGTTTTACTTTAATGAGCACTCTTAGTTACAAAACATCTCCCAGCTGAGTTCAATCAGACAGTTAAACAGGCAACACCGTTCTCTCTAATGAATTTCAGCAAAAATGAAAATACAAAACAGAAAAGGAAAGAAAGAAAATGAGTATCAATACAACACAAGTCAGTATAATAATCTCAGCAGCAATAACATTCAGATAATATCTCAGCGTCAGTGTAAATATCAATTACATGTAAAAGCAAGCATTCCTCAAGTGTCTAGAATGTGTCTTTGTAGAAGAACTAAGAAGTGACCAGATTCAATAATATGAATATGCAAGCAGGGTAACTGTCAATACGAGTCAGTAAATATTTCAAATAAAATCAAGATGAATTCTAATTAACAGGACATTACAAAATTGTACTTAATTCTTTATCAAATGGCTGTTAAATGTATATATATTTTGATTAGAATTCAAAACTAGAATATCCATTAATTTATTCTTAAAAACAACTCCAACACCTGTCATTCAATTTCATAGATCACTTGGTCATTATTCTAGCTGCTAATTGTTTTCATGAAAGATGAAAACATTTGTTATAAAGCAAACTGACACACCCATTTACCCAAGTGCAGTTTCTGTAATTCAACTGAGGAAAATCCCTGCAGTAAGGCAGGGTTGCAGTATCACAGGGTCTCAGTGGTGACAGAATCCTGGCAGTTCAGTGGCTGAAGGGTTCAGTGCGAGGGGTCAGTGGCTGTATTAAGGTCTAGCAGATGCTAGAAGGCAGGGTCGCAGTATCACAAGGTCTCTCAGTGGTTCAGGGCGCACAGTTGGAAGGGCTGGGGGCCAGAGGTGAGGCCAGGGGTGGGGGTGAGGTCCAGTTGCGCAAGTCTGACCTCCTGGGGCAGGCGGAAGTGAAACTTCTGCAGGAGCATGGTGAAGAAGAGGAAGAGCTCCATCTTGGCAAGGGTCTCTCCTGGACAAACCCTCCGACCTGGGGGGGGGGGGGTCAGAGGATTACTGACTCATACTGCAACACACACACACACACACGAGGATTAGGAAAGTAGCTGTAAGAGTGACATTCCAATTTGTATCCTGAAATGGAAGAATCTAATGAAAACAGGTTGTCTTCTTGCTTTTCAATAAAAACTTTCCGTATTGCATATACTGTATGAGTAGAATAATATGCACCTGCATGTTTTCAGCTGAATCTGAAGGCTTTGTAGCGATTGTTACCTGTTCTATATTCCATTAGGAAACTGGTTGCTGATTGCACCTCTATTGATAGCAGTTTCCTTTGCAGTGAAAATGCCGGGGTGGAGGGGGGTTAGCCTCAATCCTGTCTAACCTGGTCCCTGCTCCTCTCTGACACACTGACCTGCTGAGAAGGGCATGAAGGCGTCTCTCTTGACAAACTTGCCCTGCGCGTCCAGGAAGTGGTTGGGGTTGAACTGGTGAGGGGTCTCCCACTGTGTCTTATCAGAGAGCACGGAGGAGAGCAGCGGGATCACCGGGGTACCCTAGGACACAAAGGTAAAATACCAAAGCTAATCTAATTTAGTGAGACAGGCCTGTACTGTCAGCTATACCAGGATACATTACTGTACATTCATATCACTCCTACATTACTTGATATTGCAGTATAAAGAGGAATTATTTGGTAATAAGACAATTGACGATTTGCTAAAATGTGTCAATTTTGCTTTTGGGAAAACCTCATTCCAGACAGAATACTACTCTAGGAAAGAACCAACTGTACTTATGAATTAGCCTCTTCAAAAACAGCAGAACACAAGGTCTCCCCTATCTATCTCCACCCTTGAAGCCATTACTTGGTCTACAAAAAAGGGGTAAAGGGGTCTCAAACTTACTTTTATTTTCATAAAACACAGATTTGCCAATTTAAATAATGCAATGATAACAATACTAATTACAAAGAGGCTTTCTGGTTTGTGATGGGAATGGCAGAGGGTTAGGGTTACAAAGAGGCTTGCTGGTTTGTGATGGGAATGGCACTTCCATAACAGTGCTCCCATGAGAATACACAAACTGGGTTTATAAACAGTAATGCCATGTTGACAGTACAGTCCTATATCTTGCTGTATAAGAGCTCTTCACTATTCACTGGTTTTCAATATTTCATGATTTTCTGATGTGAAAGTCAGATAGTGAAATAAAGAGGCAGCATTGTATCATAAGGAGTGTTTGAAGTTGGACATGGTGGAACTGCAATGCCCTCAAACAGTGTCTTTATTGGTTAATTAGTCTGAATGTTTTCCATTTGAACAGGAATTTGCATGATGAAGGTGTGGACCGGACCAGCCCTATACACTCTGTCTGGCTCACCTTGGGTATCCTGTACCCCCGAAAGGTGGTGTCCCCTGTGGTCTCGTGCAGCAGGTTCATGGGCACCACGTTGCCCACTCTCTGGATCTCATGCAGCACAGCGTCCATATAGGGCATGCGCTTCCTGTCCTCGGCCTGCGGGGGGCGCTCCCTCCCAATCACACTCTCAATCTCCTCCTGGACTTTGTCTGTTAACAGGGAGGTTTTACAAACACACTGCAATTACTGATAAGAGGTTTGTCATTGAGAGGACCCAGGACTGAATGGCAGGCAGGAGGTGGAAGGAGGCGGGGGTTCAGTTCAGGATGGAGACTCTCTCGGAGGAAGATTGTGGGAGGAGCTCGAGGAAGCAGTGGGGTAGGAGTGGAAACTCTTGAGCGAGTTTGCGGATTATTTATTACTGGTTTAGTTTTATAGTAAATAGTCTATTTGTTAAATCTTGTGTAGCTGTGTGTGCTGACTTTGGGTCAGCTCAGCTCCAGCTATGGCAGGTCTGACTCACCGGCACGGCTGTCGTTGTGATCCTGACAGCACGCCGTCTGTGGAGGAATGCCTGCCTGCCATCAGTGAGGTGGTAGGAGAGGGTCAAATAAAAATCAGCGTCATGCATGAATAAAGGTTTAGGTATTTTTTTCAACAAAACACAAGCTGTAGATGTGCTGGTTTGTGGTAAAGGGAAGTCTGGTGATGGTGTCCCCGCTGGCTACACCTGTAACCAAGGTGATTCTATCTAATGTGCCCCCTTTCCTAAAAAATGAGTTGCTGGAAAGGGAGCTTTTGAGATACGGAAAATGAACGTCCCGATTCGATCCATACCGTTAGGATGTAAAGATCCCAAACTAAAGCATGTCATTTATTATGGCATCTGTCATTTAAAAGGCAAGTGCTCATTTTATTAAATAATCCTAATGCGGATATTGACGTAGCCTGGACTTCTACTGTGGAAGGAAGCAATGGGCTGTTTTAAATGTGGAGTGCAAGGGCACCAGCGTAAAAGCTGCCCGAGAAGAGGCTGAGGAAGAATAAACAGAAACTGGTGGGGAGGAAGAGCTGCGTCAGCTAGAGTCACTGGCAGGGTCAGGAGAACAAACTGACCCAACAGCAGAAACCACTGATAAAATCAAGAATTCACTGTGGTGGAGGAAAAAAAAAAAAAAAAAAAAAAAAAAAAAACACAACACCAGTTGCATATGTAGTCCTTAAAGCTACAGTAAAATAAATGGATCAAAGCAGTTCATACTGAAGAAATTAATGAAAAACAGCCAAGAAAAGTCAAACTAAAAGCATTTAAGGGGGGAAAAAAAAGGATTTAAGTTTTATAAAAATGTTACACCTTTTACGGTTTGCTTTTTCTTAGTATTTTTTTCAGCCATCATGGACAATTAATTCTCTCAATGTTAAATGGCTGCAAACAAAATTCACAAAAGCAACAATACCGAACAGCCCCCCCCCCCACCCACCCCCCAATTAGTTTTGCCAGCAGTGCACTTTAGACATAACCAGGTCACTGAACGCAATCAGAGAGAGAGAGAGAGAGAGGGGGAGGAGAGATTGAGGGAGAGAGATTCTTCAGTTGGAGACTGAGCAGAGCACAAGCACAGAAGACCCTGGTGGAGTGGAGACAAGCTTTGGGCAGCCTTCTGGAGGAGAAGGTGTGGGGGTCACAAGATTGTGCTCGATTCATCGTGCCGAGAGATATGGACACCCCCCCAGAGCTGCTTCTTTGGCCTGGAGAGGAAGAGCGCCAACAGAAAGCGGCTGCCCTGCGGCAGGGAGCCGACTGGCCAGGAGATCAGCGGCGCAGTTCTACACTGATCTGAATTCCAGCGAGCCATGCCATCAGACTGATACAAATACTTGACTGGAGGGACTGACCAGCCAGGAGGAGCAGCAGAGTCTGGAAATGGGATCTTTCCAGGAGCTGACCACCACAGCCACGCAGCTGGCCAGAGGGAAGGCCCCAGGGATCAATGGACTGGCAGAGTTTTAATCAGCACTTGTGGAAAGAGCTGGTGCTGCAGGAGAGCCTGGAGGCCAGGGAGCTGCCATAGGGTCATCACACTGCTGCCCAAGAAAGGGGACCTGTGCATGCTAAAGAATTGGAGACCGGTCTCACTTATTTGCTGATCTGAAAATTTATTTCCAGAAGTTTGGCTATGAAGCTGAAGAACCGTATTGATGAAATAATTCACCCTGATCAGACATGTGTACTTGGAAGAACAATGTTTGGCAAAATGTGTTTAATCTGGGATTTTTTTATTGATAACTAAGGGTTGCTTTAATGTGGGACTGGTCTCTTTAGAGCAAGAGAGTTTTTGATCGTGTCGAGACCCTGGAAGCCTTTGGGTTCAGCCCTCATTTGAATACATTTAAGCTTTTATGTACAAACTGTAGTAACAACAGAAGCGCCAAGCCGGTCAATTTGACCGTTTTGGTTTTTAAAATGTAAATTACTCTGCATTCCGGACGGTGTTGGAGCTGAATATTCGCAAGAAAATTGATTACAAGCACGTTCACCTAGAAGCACAAAAACTGGTAATTTTAACCTGTTATTTCAATACATATTTATCAAATATAGCCTATAATCCTGCCTGTCCTTTTCAATACAAATCAGTCCCGTGATCAAGTGGCGTCTACCGGTCTACATTCTTTGAGTGCTTGAAAAACACGCCCGAGTCATAGGTACCAATCAAACCGTGGCAATCAGAACCGATGGCGAAAAAAGACAGTGGAATACTACAATGCCACAAAGTTCGGTGTGGACGTGCTGGACCAGATGCACGACAGGATTCAGTCAAAGGCGGATATCGTTGGTGGCCTGTGGCTGTATTTGATGACATTTCAGACCTGGCAGCCATCAATGCGTATGTTTTGTACAAGGAACGTACTGGGAAAAAATTGCAACAGGAGGGACTTCATCTTGCAGTTAGCCATGCAACGTCAGCAAGCACATATGGATCAGAAAAGGGCAGAGACAGATGCCCCTTCTGGCAGTGCTGCAGCCCCTGCACCCACACGCAAGAGGAAACTGTGCCAGGTTGCAAAATGAAACACAACTTTGGCTGTCTGTGGCGGTTGTGGAAGGGCAGTGTGTGGTAAATGCTCTGGGAAAGTGGAGAAGCATGTATTGTGTATGGACTATACAGGTTAGAAAGCTGCCAGGTATGTAGGCTAAATATGTTATGTAAATAGTTTATTGTATTATACTTCTGTTTTGTAGTGCATATACCATTTGATGTTATTTTTACAAACAAATAATGTTCATACAATTCCGTATGTACAGAGACCCGTTACAAAATTAGTTACTAGTGAAAAGTATTTATGTTTAATTTAAGTTTGTTTTGTACGGCTCCTTTTGAAAAAAAAAAATGTATTGCTTTCCATTTAAATATGGCGTTTCTGCTATGCAGATGTTTGATTTGATGGTCATAAATCAAACTTGAGTTTTATGCAATAGTTTTAAATTCCAGCACAACTAGTGTTAAGGCAGTCCATTGCCGTGAGTGGAGAGGGATGGCCGACTCCAAATGGAGGGCTCACCTGTCCTGGGAGACGAGGGGACCCTGAAATGGAGGGTGAATGGACGTGGTCAGGCTGTTCAGAGTGCTGGTGGTTAGCAGGTTAAAAGGTTGATTTTGCCTATTTTAACTCTTCAATGCAGAGTTTCCAGGAGAGGTGGTGTGTGGGAGAGGCTGTCTGTTCAGTGAGGAGGGAGAGCTCACTACGGTTAGGATTTCAATACTCTCTCTGCCTGCAGCCACTGCCATTGCCCCTCTATTAAGCAACTAAATCACAAGGACTGAATGGCAGGCAGGGGGTGTTTAGGTCAGGATTCATTCAGTCACACTCTCCCTGAAAGTGGGGGTACCCCCCTCGCTCACCCTGAATGTGAGGGTACTTCATCATGAGCAGCAGCCCCCAGCGCAGGGTGAGAGAGGTGGTCTCAGTCCCTGCACCAAACAGGTTCCCCACGGTGGCAGCCATGTTATCCTCGTGGAAATACTTGGAGTTTCTTGCCTCCTGTAAAACAAATGAAGGGCCTCAGTGACAAAACGATACAACCTATTGCAGGGGCAGTTCTATCAATATGTGCGACACAGGCAGAAACTTAAAATATCAATAAAACTGATGCGCAGTTACTGGAGTTCAGCAATAACCTGGCAAAATGAGAATTAACACACTGAAGTGTTGATATAACAAATGTGTGTGTTTTGTAGTGGAATTTGTAAAATATAAGTTTAGCACAGTATTGTTGCTATTTTAACATGCTTCTCCCATGGTTATACTGTGCATGTTCATAGTTTACCCTGGTTTGCCATGTTTATTAATATGCTTTACCATACCTCGCTATTCTTTACAGTGCTTCCCTATGCTTTACCATGCTATATTACACTTTGCTATGCTTTTACTATGGGAACCCTTTATAAGGGCAGCATTGCTTGCAGTAGTGTTGATCACTGTGCAATCTGTACTGTATATGTAGATGGTAACACACACTGCAGTGTCCATGCTATAGTGTGCTACTTTCTATATCTGAACGGTTCACTTCTGTACAGCACCTTGTAAACTCTATAGTCTTGATAATGATCAAAGTGATATGATCAGGAGTGCATCCTCATTGACTCCCATTATATTCTGACCATTAACAGGAGCGATATTGAGCTGGTTTCACTGTGAAGGCTTTTCCACTAGATATGCAGTAAAACTGCACTTTTAATGCACTAAGACCACACTGCTGGTCCCTGATAGAGGCTCTGCTGTGCTAATATTACCTCTTCTCTCTGCCTGGAGATGAACGTGTCAATGAAGCTCCTCAGGTCATTGCTGTCCACACCGTCTTTACAATCCTTATATGCATTTCTAAAGTACTCCAGCAGTATTGTTTGATTTGTATCAATCTTCTTGTGATCAGACAGGAAGAAGCCCAGGAAAGGAAACGCATTGTACAGCTGAAAGTCAAGGAAGAGGGAGCGTTTAAATGGTGAAAATGGCTGGAATGATCCTCGATGCTGTAATGAGCCACATGAGTGGTATAAATCATTATCTTAACAGCAGTGCTGTCATTTAAACTGCATAGTGTTCAGCACAGGAAACAGTTGTATTGAAACTAAACATGCAAAACAAAAATATCGGATAGTAAAGTAACTCGTACAACTAACTATAATGACCTCTTTCCCCTGCAAAACGGATAGAACCATCCAGCTGGGGATATTTTGGGTATGAAAAAATAAAAGACGACAGCTTTGTAGTTGAGGATGGAAAACCAGTGTGCACAGCATGCAGGATTCAGGTAACAGAGGTGGGGATACATCCAACCTCTTCGCCCACACAAAACGAGTATCATGCCCTCACTGGCAGAGTTTCAGGTGGCAACACTTTCCTCAGCCTGCCGGCATGCCACCTAGACCCATCCTGGAGCTGAAAGGTCGCTGATCCAAGCCGTCGGCTAACACAAAGTGGGGAGGACCAAAAGGATTGCAGCTTGTTGCCTCAATGAGGCCGCTTCACTCTGACCCAGTCCAGGACTGGTATTACAGATGGCCTTGTTCTGTGTACTTTGTCAAACCTCTGCGTCACGTGCGGTTGGCTCTATTGGACAGTAATGCGGGCAGCAGGCGGGGAAGAGCAAGTCCCTGGGGGTAGCAGCCTGTCCAATGGCAGTTGCAGCTCACGTCTCGTCATTAACAGTGCCGGCGAGACCCCGGTGGTAGTGTGCTGGGCTGCCCTGTACTGCATAAGGGTCTGTAGTAGGGCCGTTTGGAATGCACAGCCATGAGCTAGACTTCAATGCCATTCTTGAGGGTTTAGTTAAACCTCTCTACCCCTCCATCAGCTTGGGGATGGTAGCCTGCAGGTCCCAGCAACGTTACTTGATCTTAATGCCCAGATGACCCTCAAGTGCCATATTCAGCACCCGTGCTTGCAGCACGCTTGGCATCACTGTGCAGTGACCCCGGGCCACACAGAAATCATTCCAGCAGGTCAGCTCTTATTGATCCTGAAATGGCTGGCTCCTCCACCACCCGGAAGGGCCAGCCCTCGGCTATAGAAGCACAGGGTGCAGTGAAGGGAGTCCTCATCTGATGCCTGCCGGAGCTATAGGAGGGACACCACATCCTGGAGGGGTCCATGTAACAGCTGGATCAGATTGTGCTCGTTGTCCTCGGACCGAAGTCAGTGTTCAGGAAATAGAACTGATCTGGATAAAATGGAGCTACGTTTTAAAACAGAAAGCTTAATGTTAAAAGTAACGCCACTTATTTTTTTAATTAAATGAGTTGACCACAGTGTATTTCTTGTAGCCATTTTAAAATTATATATAACAAAAAAAACCGGCTTATCACACGGTTTCATAAACTGCAGTTCGAGAAGGATGGGAACAATTTGATTGAATAAAAATGCTTGCAAGTGCAGAGAGGTGCTGTATTAACATCAGCAGACTACGGGAACCCCAGTTTATTGCAATTAAATGTAGCTTAACATTAAGTTGCATTTAAGAAATGTAGAACAAGAACAGCTAAAAACAAACAAAAAACACACTTGATGTTTGTGTGTTGCACACGTGCCATTAACAAAATGCCCTGGAAACGAATTAAAGAATGGCTGTAATGCATATTATCGGTTCAATTACCGTATTCCTTCCAATTTAAGTCACAGCACAATTTCCTACCTTCAATTAGAGGAAAAAAGTCAAATAAATATGCATTGACAAAGATACAGCCTCAATTACGCATATGGAGGCAGTTTGCTGTCGTCTACTGTCACACAGAGCATTACAATTATGTGCTTGTACCAAGGGGGGTTTGTTACACACGTGGATCTTCACTCTACAAGACTGAGGCAGACACTGAACAAGACACAGACATTGGGTGTTGACACGCCAAATAGATTTATCATCAACACCAGCAATGGTAGCCCTAGTGTCAATTAATACAGAAAACAAAACAAAGCTAAAAATAAAAAAAAGTCACACAAATGGCCTCTCACTCCAGGACCCTACTACACTATGAAAACCTTCTCTATGCACGGTTTGAGATCAACCTCCCCTAAACTAACCTACTACTGGGCTCCCGGAGTCCGGGCCTCTTCACACGGCCTCGACTGGGCAATTCCTTCCCGAGCAACGTCTTGCAGTTTAAGGGTTCTGAAGTTCTCCTCCTGGATGTAAGCAAGCTTTTGCTCAGCACCAGTTTGTGTAGCAATGGCCATGCAGCAGCAGCACCGAGCTGTAGCGGAGACGCTTGTTGAGCTCTGCACAGCTTTCCCGGGCATGCCCCCCTAGCCAAACCAAACCTCCCGGCCAGCTCAGCGCCGACCAGCCCACCTGCTCAGTTAGTTGCTTAGCAACGCGTCTTCACTGTTTAAAATCTGTGTAGAAACAATTCTACACTGTGGTTCGGTGAGATTTAATTAATGTGACTCCAGCTTTATAAATCAGACCTGAATGCAGCAGTCAGATGCTCTAATCACTACACTGTACCTGTGTCTTGGGGCTCACAAGCAGCTTCATGTTCCCATTCGCAATTCTTTGCAGATTCAGGAACTGTGCGTCGCCGTAGTCGAAGCGGTCTCCGAACACGATGGAGCAGATGATGTTGGAGACAGCAGAGTTGATGATGATTTGGGGGTCAAAGGGTTTTCCTTAGAGTGGGGGGGGGGGGGGGGGGGGGGACAAGATAAGCCGTCTAACTTCAAAAGCTTAAGAATCATAAGAAAACTATAGACACAAAGGCAAGTAGAAAAACTCTTCTGAAGACGGCAGTAGCAGAAGCAAGTATTTTTATGGCACTACAAGAAGGCAGTCAAAACATTAACCTTCTTTCTTCAGAGGAAGGCACTAGCCGAAAAAGTTAGTCTACTTGACTACAACAGAAAAAGAGCAGAGCAGAATGTGACACACAAACCAGACAGATTTGTCAAAACTTTAACAGGCTTGTGGGGGAAAATACACAGCTGCAGAATCTGGGTCTGGTCTGTGTTTCATGCCCATTGAGGGTCAACCCTTTATTATCTCTTTGGTCGTCACCTTTGTGGGACTGGAAAACCTCCACCAGTCTCTGGGACTCCTCGATGATCCGGTCCTCAATGGTCTTCTTCCCCATGCCTAAGGCCCGTAGAGTGGAGAGGGTGAATCGACGCATCACCTTCCAGGACTCCCCCCTACCGAATGCAATACCTGCGTGAAACATGAACACAGCGCCATTGCTACAGTGATACAACGTTCCCATCATGAAACCAGCCTGAAACTCATTCCAGTATCAACCTGGAGCTGCCTGCAGCCTGGTCCAAGACTACAATATGTAACCTGATCTTATTACACAGAGATCAATGATCACCTATCATACATACTAGACTACTGGTCCCTCTGCAACATTCTGCCTGTAGTGGATGTAAGACATACAGCAGTAAGAACCACCACATAAAACAATGAGGTATTTCCCACATCCTCTAGGGGCAGAGTGTGGCAGGGGGACAGGTTAATGGTTACACTCTGGTGGACCATCTTTGGTGCTTTAACATTCAACACAATGATACAAAGTGAATCTAAAGAAAAATGATTTACTTAAGAGAATTGGAGTGTCAGCTAGAACAGGACATGCTGAAAAAGCTCATGAAAGTCTTCAAATTCATATATTTCTTTCCCCAAAGAACTGATATTTAGACATCAATTATTGTTTCTATGAAGTTCATATTAACAAAAAATGTATTCAAGAAATTTATTTTTTCAAAACTACACCCAGTCCAGCAACACGCTTTATAGACCTCTCTTACCATTCCCGCCTTTAGAGAATATTTCTGTAGTGTGCGTCTGGCCTCTCTCTGAGAAGTCGTCTGCTTGGGTTACTAGAGCCTCACTGACCGCCTCATAGCCTGTCAAAACCAGGTACTTCTTGGGACCCATGTGGAAGGTGAACACATTGCCGTACGTCTCCGAGAGCTGAAGAGATTAGAGGAGGAGAGATGACTCTCAAAGCATTAGCAGAGAAGCTTGTCTACTTGTTAGAACTTTGAATGCAAGTTGCAAGATCCGCTCATTACAGTGGCGTAGCGTCAGTAGTGCCCAGTTTTAAAAGATGTGTGCGATGCACTACCAACATTTCTGTGCTGCTCCCAGAACTCTTCCTCTGCTTGGATGCTGCGCTGCCTAAAGGTTTGTAAAGCGCTTGCAAGATATCTTCCTGCCGTTCCAGTGAGGATGACAGGGATTTTCCTCTGCCAGTCCGTTGCTCTCATGATAGTCATGTGTGTGCTGCTCAGAATCTCCTTTGGCTAGAGCTATGAATTCTTGTGTTGTTCTGAAGTCAGCAGCCGGTAGGAGCTGGGAGGTACCTTCAGTTTTTATAATTTTTTGTTTGATGCATCATGAAACAATTGCCAGGTAGCCAAACTTTTTAAAAATGTATTCTATATTAGCATTTTGTGACATTTGCATTATATTTATCAGTACCAATTCATCAATGTGACATTTTGAATTCTAACCTGAAATACTGTACTACTATTATGGCTACCAACAGACTTGAGATATCATTTTGTAGTTTTTGATTACATGATCTTAATGTTATGGACCGATGCCGAAATCGGGGAGTTTCCAAAATGCCTGGGAAGTTCGAAGTGTACAGCTGCGGTTGGCAGATGCCGAATTAGCTTAGAATTTGATGTCATTTTGGCATCTGCCCTGGCTGGTCAACTGCCCACAGACACCCAATTGGCCAAGCACCGCTGGGGTGGGGAGGGTTTGAGTCGACTAGAGCTCCCTCATTTCACAGAGCTCAAGCAACTCCTGTAGGTTCAGGGTGTTAACAGTTTCCAGCTACATTGAATTCTCCGATCAATGTGTTAGTTGGGCTGTGGCAGCTCTGGGCTCTGTAAAAATGAGTAACGATATAATATAAATAGGATTTAAAAAAAAAAAATCTAAGCCCATTTCATTTTTTCCTCTTTATACAGGTTTTCAGTCACCAGCATGTCAACTTCAGCACAAAGCAGCTTCTCCACATTTGACTCCTAGGCCGGGACCGGATCAAAACTTTGACGACCCACCAATCACACTTTACAAAACGGAATGTTATCGCTTTTTGGTTTTACGAGTAGGAGAAATTGGATATTTACAAAAACAAAAAGCGAGAACATTCTGTTTTGTAAAGTGTGATTGGCGGGTCGTCAGTTTTTTTTTTTTTTTTTGATCAGGTCCCGGCCCTAGCCTGCTCTCTCAAACAGCAATTTGAACACTATTTAAAAACAAACACATCTGTTGTGCTACTGACCCCATTATTACGGCTGTGAACGAACCATTGACTTGTTTGTGAGAACTGTCCGAGTCCAACAAGGCCTGGATCAATATTATTGCGGAAAACACTTGGTATCTGTTAATAGTTGATTTGTCTCTAGAAATATGCTAAGAAAGTGAGAAAGTGAGGGCACAGTTAGGTAGCCAGTTTTAGTATATTTAATATGGTTTTATTGTTTTACTCTGTACTAGGCTTACCATTGTTGGTATCCTAGCAGCTGGTATGTTAACATTTAAAATAAGAACTCAGCTTGGAGTGATTGAGCATTTGTCAATTCCTGCTCTCTCAAAAGGTTGTAGGAGCTCCATGACACAGAAGCTATCTTGCCTAATGAATATGTATATTTTGTATTTGCACAGTAAAATTCTCAATGAAGTTATAATTCTGAAAGCTTAAGGAATACTTGTTAATGTATTTCTGCTGTTTAATACTTGGTGTAAATGAACTAATAATTAAGCACATATGAGCTTTTACAAATCGTAGACACTAACCTGAAAATGAATGTATTCCATAGTAAAATGACTAAACTTAACATTCATTCTAAAATATATAAACCAGCATTCCACAGTAGTAAACTGCTAAATAAAAGTATGCAACCTATTTAATAACTACATTTAAGATTAATTATAACATATAGAAACCATCATTCCAAAGTAGTAAACGGCTGCCAGATAATTATCGTAAAATTACTTTGTTTGTTTAACTGTATAACATCTACAATATCACTGCAGCAACTTTGAGAACAAGAAAGTCCTAAAAATGATTTACAATATTTATCGCTCTTATATGGCCCTTCAATTTGAAGATATCAGTAATTGGAAAGGATTACGAACTGCAGTACACTTAACTCTCAGTCTATAGTTCATTAACACAGCATAGTGGAATGATCACAGTATCACGGGAACTGTAGGACTGTGTTGCACGTGTGGAAACTAACAAAGCCGAAACTAAAACGCTTTCATTTAAAACTCATTAATAGACAAGCAAGCACTGGCATAATCAGCTTTTTTAATAACGTGCAGAACTAATTTCAACATAGTTGTTTAAGGACTTTGCGATATCTGCACGGTGGACAGTAGTATCTACACGTACCGATAACAACAATCCAAAGCAAATTTGCACCATTGTTACAGAATTAACAAGTATCGCAAATAATTTTGGCTGCGACTTAATTAACCCCTTGTTAAAAAAAACAACAAAAAAAAAAAACTAACAAACCCACAAAATTGCTTAATCCAAGAGAGAGCAATCATACAAGTACCCACCCCCCATACAAAATATACAGTAATCTGGTTACCTGGTTACTATCTGGCCACCTCTCGCGATAACAGGAGTGAAACTTGTCCAGCTCAAGTAATAACTGGAGCAACACAATTTTAACCAAATTGCGTTGCGCCTTAACTAGAGTTTTGGAAAATTCAGGCTAACCCGGGAGCTCTTGAGTGCACTCGAGTTGCCATGACATCCGACACATTCTTTCCAGTGTCCAGCGCGCGCTTCTTTAACCTGTGCTGCACACCACCAGTCTGGCACAGGGCGAAATCGCACACTGTATGCCACACTCTGATTGGTGGAAGGATTACTGGCGATCCAATCCAAACCGACAATAAAGCTAAAATTAATTCCACTCCAAAATGCCCCGTTATACGGTATGTAAAAGAAGATATTGAAAGTAAGGCTGGTGTTTCTTATGCGGTTCACTTAAAACCGGACATTAGGGCGTCCGGGTTTGTTAATTCCTGCCACCCGGACACACAGACGCAATTCCCGGACTGTCCGGTTCAAACCCGTACAGGTGGGAACCCTATCAACGCCGAACGCGTGCATGCATGTTCTTGTCAGTCTGCATGTTATGCATTTTGCATTGTACATTTACAGGTGTCATTGCTAAAGGAACCAGAAACGGATGCCTAAAATACTTCTAAAATATCTAAACTTAAGGCCAATAATATATATTTTTCAATTTCTAAAGCCTTGATGTTAAATCAGTAAAAACCTACCCAAACTACCCACTTTAATCCTGATCTTAATGCCCTGCCTGGTCCCCAGTGCCACTCACCTTACTCAGCGTTTTGTGCGGCCGGTGCAGGTCCAAAATGTTCAGGTTCCCAATAACAGGTAGAGCCGGCGGGCCGGGGGGGAAGTTGTAATTAGACGACTTGGAGGATTTCGAGTAAAAGTATAAAAATATAAAACCAGTTAAAACTAAAGCCAGTGACACCGTGGCGGTGTGTGCTAGGAGCAGGCTAATCAGAGACATGTTTGTCAGGAACACGGACACCTGGGCTCTCTGTTAATTAGCTCAGCGTTCAGAATAACGCTCCTGGGTTCGGGCAGTGTTTAAATAGAGCAGCACACACAGTGGGCGTGGCTTCAGAAGGACTTCATCAAGGTAAAGGTTGTTGATTTTTTGGAATGATTTGTAACATTATAATTAGGGCTTCTAGTTTTCTGATTTTATTTGTGATCACGTGATGTCCCTTTAAACATATTTTGAGCCGATTCGCTTTCTTAATCAAACACTAATTACCAAAGTAAGTTCTTTCTTTTTACCCTCATTATCTTGATTGAGTTCACAAACGACGTGCATTGATCTCACCTGATCCTATTTGAACCTGCATTTTGTTCTCGCCGAATACACCTTTTTCACGCCAGACTCAAATAAAATGAAAATGACATGGTTAGAAAATAAAACACATGTTATTATGTTTAAAAAAGAAATGCAGAGATACATCGACACCTCCAATTGCAAAAAAGCAAAAAAGACACGATATCGTTAATGTATTTACAAAATAATACAGTTGAGTTATAATACCCTGGGAATGCTTGTATAGTTAATGTAATGCACGGAGCTGGTAATAATACAGTTGAGTTATAATACCCTGGGAATGCTTGTATAGTTAATGTAATGTACGGAGCTTGTAATAATACAGTTGAGTTATAATACCCTGGGGATGCTTGTATAGTTAATGTAATGCACGGAGCTTGTAATAATACAGTTGAGTTATAATACCCTGGGAATGCTTGTATAGTTAATGTAATGTACGGAGCTTATAATAATACAGTTGAGTTATAATACCCTGGGAATGCTTGTATAGTTAATGTAATGTACGGAGCTTGTAATAATACAGTTGAGTTATAATACCCTGGGAATGCTTGTATGTAAGCAGAAGGGCACTTCAGGGTGTGTGATATACTCTATTATCACCACGCCCCGGGTGCGTTGCAAGGCACGAGGCGGAGCCGAGTGGCTTTATCTGCTTGATTCGTTATACTTCTTGTAATTCTTGGTTTGCCTTTTTTCACTTCTTTAATTAATCATTGGTGTCTGATTTGTCGTGGATTTATTCTCCGCTATCCAAAGAGACTCAGGATTCAGGCTGATTATCAGCTCCAGATATTTTAATCAATGCATACAAGGGAAGAGTCAGCAAAGACTGTTAACACAAATAGAGTTACATTAGATATGTATACAGGATTTGTACAAGCTTGAAGATAGGGTGTGTCTGGTGCATTTTACAGCTGTGTTATCAGAAAGCTCAGTAGGACAACAGATAGGCTATAGCCCAAGATAAGACAAAAACAGAGCCATTGTTGTTAGAGGTGATGACCTAGGCATGGGGTCTAATGTTGTTCAGAAGCTTGAGGGTTAAGTGCTACCCTTAGCTGATGTAATCACTGTCTGCGATAGACTGAAAAGCATTTTATATTGAGTTAAATATATATCGTCAGAATTCAATAGTTTTCCTCTTCAGATTCAGACTCATTCAATCTCATGCACACTTGGGTTTCCCAACAGGGCAACTCTACATAAATCTCATCTGTCTTGTTTATTGCGATAAGGTCCAATATGTCTGCTGTTTTTTTTCTTAAATTCTAGTGGTGTTTAAGAACATAAGAAAGTTTACAAACGAGAGGAGGCCATTCAGCCCATCTTGCGCGTTAGAAGCTTATTGATCCCAGAATCTCATCAAGCAGCTTCTTGAAAGATCCCAGGGTATCAACTTCAACATTACTGGGGAGTTGGTTCCAGACTCCCACAATTCTCTGTATTAAAAAGTGCCTCCTATTTTTTTCTTTTCTGAATACCCCTTTATCTAATCTCCATTTGTGACCCCTGGTCCTTGTTTCTTTATTCAGGTCGAAAATGTCCCCAAGTTGACATTGTCAATACCTTTTAGAATTTTGAATCAGATTGCTGTGTAGTCTTCTTTGTTCAAAACTGAAAAGATTCAATTGTTTTAGCCTGCCTGCATATGACATGCATTTTAAACCTGGAATAATTCTGGTCACTCTTGTTTGCACTCTTTCTAGAGCAGCAATATCACAGTATACGAGAGTGGGATAATAACCAGGTGATAGTGCAGAGAGAATACATGTTTAAATACTGAATTAAAGGCAATTCATTAATATGGGTAATGGTTTTACTTTAATGAGCACTCTTAGTTACAAAACGTCTCCCAGCCGAGTTCAAGATCACATAGACAATACAACACGCAACACCGTTCTCTCTTTAATGAATTTCAGCAAAAAGGAAAAGACAAAACAGAAAAGAAAATGAGTATCAATACAACACAAGTCAGTATAATAATCTCAGCAGCAATAACATTCAGATAATATCTCAGTGTCAGTGTAAATATCAATTACATGTAAAAGCAAGCATTCCTCAAGTGTCTAGAATGTGTCTTTGTATAAGAACTAACTAATATGAATATGCAAGCAGGGTAACTGTGTGCGAGTCAGTAAATATTTAAAATGAAATCAAGATTATTTCTACATAAGATATTACAAAATCGTACTTAAGTCTTTATCAAAAAAAATGTTAATTTACATATGAGACAGAGACAATTCACAACTACAATACCCTTTAATTTATTCTTAACACAACTCCAAAATTTGCCATTGAATTTCATAGATCATTGTCATTATTCTAGCTGCCAATTGTTTTCATGAAAGATGAAAACATTTGTTATAAAGCAAACCTTTACCCAACTGCAGTTCCTGTAATTCAACTGGGGTACATCCCTACAGTAAGTCAGGGTCGCAGTATCACAGGGTCTCAGTGGTGACAGAATCCTGGCAGTTCAGTGGCTGAAGGGTCCAGTGTGAGGGGTGAGTGGCTGTAGTAAGGTCTAGCAGATGCAGTAAGGCAGGGTCACAGTATCACAGGGTCTCTCAGTGGCTCAGAGCACACAGTTGGAAGGGCTGGGGGCCGGAGGTGAAGCCAGGGGTGGGTGTGAGGTCCAGTTGCTCACGGCTGACCTCCTGGGGCGGGCGGAAGTGAAACTTCTGCAGGAGCATGGTGAAGAAGAGGAAGAGCTCCATCTTGGCAAGGGTCTCTCCAATACACAGCCTCCGACCTGGGGGGGTGGGGTCAGAGGATTACCGACTCATACTGCAACACACACACACACACACACACACACTTACTTCAGGATTAGTAAAGTAGCTGTAAGACAGTAACATACCGATTTGTATCCTGAAATGGAAGAATCCAACGGAAACAGGTTGTCTACTTGCTTTTCAATAATAAACTTTCCGTATTGTATTAGTAGAATAATCTGCACCTGCATGTCTTCAGCTGAATCTGAAGGCTTTGTAGCGTTTGTTACCTGTTCTATATTCCATTAGGAAACTGGTTGCCGATTGCACCTCTATTGATAGCAGTTCCCTTTGCAGTTAAAATGCTGGGGTGGAGGGGGGTTAGCCTCAATCCTGTCTAACCTGGTCCCTGCTCCTCCGACACACTGACCTGCTGAGAAGGGCATGAAGGCGTCTCTCTTGACAAACTTGCCCTGCGTGTCCAGGAAGTGGTTGGGGTTGAACTGGTGAGGGGTCTCCCACTGTGTCTTATCAGAGAGCACGGAGGAGAGCAGTGGGATCACCGGGGTACCCTGGGACACAGACAGACACACATTTACAGAAAGGTAAAATACCAAAGCTAACCTAATGAGACAGGCCTGAACTGTCAGCTATACCAATGAGGATACATTACTGTACATTAATATCACTCCTACATTACTTGATATTGCAGTATAAAGAGGAATTATTTGGTAGTAAGACAATTGACGATTTGCTAAAATGTGTCAATTTCGCTTTTGGCAAAACCTCATTCCAGACAGAGTACTACTCTAGGAAAGAGCCAACTGTACTTATGAATTGGCCTCTTCAAAACAGAACACACCATCTTCCCTATCTATCTCCACCCTTGAAGCTATCACTATGTCTACAAAAAAAGGGGTAAAAAGGGGGCTCAGACCTTCTTTTTCAAAAAACCAGATTTGCCAATTTAAATAATGCACTGATAATACAAATAATAATAATACTAATTACAAAGAGGCTTGCTGGTTTGAGATGGGAATGGCACTTCCATATACAGTGCTCCATGTTGACAGTACAGTCTTATATCTTGCTGTAGAAGAGCTCTTCACTATTTTCAATATTTCAGGATGTTTTGATGTGCAAGTCAGTGAGAAATAGAGGGAGCACTGCATTATATGATGAGTGTTTGAAGTTGGCCATGGAGGAGCTGCAATGCCCTCAAAACAGCCCTTGTTGGTTTATTAGTCTGTTTTCCATTTGAACAGGAATTTGCATGATGAAGGTGTGGACCGGACCAGCCCTATACACTCTGTCTGGCTCACCTTGGGTATCCTGTACCCCCGAAAGGTGGTGTCCCCTGTGGTCTCATGCAGCAGGTTCATGGGCACCACGTTGCCCACTCTCTGGATCTCGTGCAGCACGGCGTCCATGTAGGGCATGCGCTTCCTGTCCTCGGCCTGCGGGGGGCGCTCCCTCCCAATCACACTCTCAATCTCCTCCTGGACTTTGTCTGTTAACAGGGAGGATTTACAAACACACTGCAATTACTGAGATGAAGAGGTTTGTGATTGAGAGGACCCAGGACTGAATGGCAGGCAGGGGGGGGGTCAGTTCAGGATCAGTGAGGTGGTAGGAGAAGGTCAAATAAAATCAGCATCACATGAATAAATGTTTAGGTATTTTTTCAACACACAAGCTGTAGATGTTTCACAGTAAAACAGGTTTAAAAGGCACTGCATATCAACAAGACACTCAGTACTGCATCTCCAGCCCCGCCCCACCTTGTTCGCTATATTTTTCAAATATCTCTTAATAGTACAAATCGATAAATCATGTCCTGATCACTCGTTTTATCAAACTCCTCAATAATGCGATCCAAGCTGTTATTTTATTACTATAACACCTAAAAAAAAGCTCTGCATATGTCTGATGTTCTTTGAGCGCTGGATGCGGAAGCAGCTATCTTGTTTGTTTATGTCCATGTTATCTATGTGGTGTCAGGTCTATCAGTATTCATGAAATACGCCCTTTTTTTTCAGCTTCTCTCAGCTCCTATCAGTCTCACTCAGCTATTGAATGGTTCTCGGCTTTTTCTGAAGAAAAAACGACTAGAGACCTGTTTTTTGCGTCTTTGATGATGTCGGACAGGGTCCGACATTGGACCGGAAAGGGAAAATTGCCATGTCGGACCAAGTCTGACATAGGACCGCAAAGGGTTAAAGGTTGATTGCCCATTTTAAACTCTTCAATGACCTGCAGAGTTTCCAGGAGAGGTGGTGTGTGGGACAGGCTGTGTTCGGTCAGGGAGGAGGGAGAGCTCACCGATTTTACAGAAACAAAATTCTTTAACTGCAGTCTGCTTTAATTTGTATTAGGCTTTCTTTTAAATCATTTAGAGAAAGTAGTGTTTGTAGGATTTCAATACTGATGTTCTCTGCCTGCAGCCACTGCCCCTCACCTTCCAAATAATCAACTAGGACTGAATGGCAGGCAGGGTGTTCAGGTCAGGATTCATTCAGTCACTTTCCCTGAAGTGGGGGTACCCACTTGCTTACCCTGAATGTGGGGGTACTTCATCATGAGCAGCAGCCCCCAGCGCAGGGTGGTAGAGGTGGGCTCAGTCCCTGCACCAAACAGGTTCCCCACGGTGGCGGCCATGTTACCCTCATGGAAATACTTGTTGGAGTTTCTGGCCTCCTGTAAAACAATGAAGGGCATTGGTGACTAAACGATACAACCTATTGCAGGGGCAGTTCTATCAATATATGTGTGACACGCAGAAACTTGTAATATCAATAAAACTGATCAGCAGAGTTACTGGAGTTAACCAATAACCTGGAAAAATGAACATTAAAACACTGAAGTGTTGATACAACAAACGTGTGTGTTTTGTAAAATATGTTTAGCACAGTTGTTATTTTACCATGCTTCTCCCATGGTTATACTGTGCATTATCATAGTTTACCCTGGTTTGCCATGTTTATGAATATGCTTTACCACACCTCACTATTCTTTACAATGCTTCCCTATGCTATATTACACTTTGCTATGCTTTTACTATAGGAACCCTTTATAAGGGCAGCATTGCTGCAGTAGTGTTGGTTACTGTGCAATCTGTACTGTATATGTAGATGGTAACACACACACTGCAGTGTCCATGCTATAGTGTGCTACTTTCTATATCTGAACTGTTCAGTTCTGTACAGCACCTTGTAAACTCTCTAGTCTTGATAATGATCAAAGTGATATGATCAGGAGTGCATCCTCATTCACTCCCATTATATTCAGACCATTAACAGGAGTGATATTGAGCTGGTTTCACTGTGTGAAGGCTTTTCCACTAGATAGGCAGTAAAACTGCACTTTTAATGCACTAAGACCACACTGCTGGTCCCTGATAGAGGCTCTGCTGTGCTGATATTACCTCTTCTCTCTGCCTGGAGATGAACGTGTCGATGAAGCTCCTCAGGTCATTGCTGTCCACACTGTCTTTACAATCCTTATATGCATTTCTAAAGTACTCCTGCAGTATTGTTTGATTTGTATCAATCTTCTTGTGATCAGACAGGAAGAAGCCCAGGAAAGGAAACACGTTATACAGCTGAAAAGACAAGGAGGAAGAGGGAGAGTTTAATGGTGAAAATGGCTGTAATGATCCTCTATTAAAAGGATTACTGTATTACTCTACCCCAGGGATCTACCAACCCTGGTCCTGGAGAGCCCCAATCCTGCAGGTTTTATAGATTTCTTTACATCAGTGGCTGAAGATACAGAGCACATGTTAATCTTGACTAATGAAACCAATAATTTGTGCAATTATGCAACAGAGCTCGGTTGAAACGAAAGCACCAGACCCAGTAGCTCTCCAGGACCAGGGCTGGAGACCCCTTCTCTACACAAGGTCGAATTGAAAAAGCTCTAGTCTCTGAACTTTTCAGAACAAAAATAACCAACAGAAATTCAGCCACGAGTGGTATAAATCATTATCTTGACAGCGGCGCTGTCATTTAAACTGTGTGGTGTTCAGCACAGGAAACAGTTGTAAAAAAGGCGGCTTTGTAGTGGAGGAGGGAAAACCAGTATGCACAGCATGCAGGATTCAGGTAACAGTGGTGGGAATACATCCACCCTCTTCGCCCACACACGTGTATCATGCCCTCACTGGCAGAGGGCAACACTTTCCTCATCCTGCTGGCATGCCACCTAGACCCATCCTGGACCTGAAAGCTCGCTGGTCCAAGCCGTCGGCCAACACGAAGTGGGCAGGACCAAAAGGATTGCAGCTTGTTGCCTCAGCGAGGCCGCTTCACTCTGACACAATCCAGGACCTGTATTACAGATGGCCTTGTTCCGTGTACTCTGTCGAACCTCTGCTTCATGTGCGGTTGGCTCCATCCTGTCCAATGGCAGTTGTAGCTCACGTCTCGTCATCAACAGTGCTGGCGAGACCCCGATGGTAGTGTGTTGTGCTGGGCTACCCTGTAGTACATAAGGGTTTGTAGTAGGGCCGTTTGGAATGCACAGCCTTGAGCTAGACGTACTTGAATGCCATTCTTGAGGGTTTAGTTAAACCTCTCTACCCCTCCATCAGCTTGGGGATGGTAGCCTGCAGGTCCCGGCAACATTACTTGAGCTTAACAAAGCCCAGATGACCCTCATGTGCCATATTCATCACCCGTTCTTGCAGCACGCTTGGCATCACTGTGCAGTGACCCCGGGCCACACAGAAATCATTCCAGCAGGACAGCTCTTCATTGATCCCGAGATACTGATGTCAGCTCCTCCACCACCCGGGATGGCCAGCCCTCGGCTATAGAAGCACAGGGTGCAGTGAAGGGAGTCCTCATCTGATGCCTGCCGGAGCTATAGGAGGGACACCACGTCCTGGAGGGGTCCATGTAACAGCTGGATCAGGTCGTGCTCGTTGTCCTCGGACTGAAGTCCGTGTTCAGGAGCTATAACTGATCTGGATAAAAAGGAGCTAGAACTGTTTGCTTACGATTGTAAGTCGCGTTCAGTTTGAGAATTAATCTTTTATGCAGGACTTTGCAAAAGCTTTCTGGAAATCTAAATATTTAGGGTTCTTTACCTTGAAGGCAACAAGCTTATTAAAATGAATGAGGTGCACCTGTAAAGTGTGAGGGGCTAAGCAGGTATAAAAGAGGGCCGATTTCCATCAGCAGTCAGTTCTACCAAAGAGCTCAGTTGACAGACTTTTGCTGCGATATCCCAAAACTAGGGCTATAGGGACGTACAGTACAATCTACACATTTTATTTTGAAAGTCAGTTATTTTGGATCTCTTGATGTATATTTTGTTATTTGTATTTATTCACTGTAAATATTTGCAAAGTGGTTTGCTACATAGGAACATGGACATTATTTCCTTTTAAGCTAAAAGGGACCCCGTGACAGGTGTAGCAAATAACTCCAGCATGGAGTAACAAATGCCACGAGGTCTGCTGGGTGGATCAAGGGGACCTGGAGGTATCAGTAGAAGTGGGGAGTGAGCTCATCAGCGAAAAAAAAAAAAAAAAAAAAAAACAGGTTTGTGTGTTGCACACATGCCATTAAAATGCGCTGAAAACTAATTAACGAACGGCTGTAATGCAAATTCAGTTCAATTACCGTATTCCTTCCAATTTAGAGATGCAGCCTAAATTTCTTACCCTCAATTTGAGGAAAAAATAAAACATTGAATAAATATGCATTGACAAAGATACAGCCTCAATTACGCATATGGAGGCAGTTTGCTGCAGTCTACTATCACACAGAGCATTACAATTATGTGCTTGTACCAAAGGGGGGTTTGTTACACACGTGGATCTTCACTCTACAAGACTGAGGCAGACACTGAACAAGACACAGGGCATTGGGTGTTGACACGCCACACAGATTTATTATCAACAGCAATGGTAGCCCTAGCGCCCATTGGTGTAGCAATGGCCATGCAGCAGCAGCACCGAGCTGTAGCGGAGACGCTTGTTGAGCTCTGCACAGCTTTCCCGGGCATGCCCCCCTAGCCAAACCAAACCTCCCGGCCAGCTCAGCGCCGACCAGCCCACCTGCTCAGTTAGTTGCTTAGCAACGCATCTCCTGTTGTGTGTCCTTCACTGTTGTCTAAATTCTGTGTAAAAACAATTCTACACTGTGGTTTGGTGAGATTTCATTAATGTGACTCCAGCTTTATAAAATCAGACCTGAATGCAGCAGATAGATTCTCTAATCACTACACTGTACCTGTGTCTTGGGGCTCACAATGAGCTTCATGTTCCCATTCAGAATTCTTTGCATATTCAGGAACTGTGCATCGCTGTAGTCGAAGCGGTCTCCGAACATGATGGAGCAGATGATGTTGGAGACAGCAGAGTTGATGATGATTTGGGGGTCAAAGGGTTTGCCTTAGAGTGGGAGAACAAGAAAAGCCATCTGTAACGTCAAAAGCTTAAGAATCATAAAACTATAGAAACAAGGGCAAGTAGAGAAACGCTTCTGCTAGTGCCTTCAGAAGAAAGTATTTATGGCACTACAAGAAAGCAGTAGCCGAAACATTAGCCTTCTTTCTTCAGAGGAAGGCACTACTTGACTAAGTCACAACAGAGAAGAGCAGAATGTGACACACAGACCGGACACCGATTTGTTAAAACTTTAACAGGCTTGGGGGGGGGGGGGGGGGGGGGGGGGGATACACAGCTGCAGAATCTGGGTCTGGTCTGTGTTTTGTGGCCACTGAGGGTCAACCCTTTATCTCTGCTCTTGGTTTGGTCATCACCTTTGTGGGACTGGAAGACCTCCACCAGTCTCTGGGACTCCTCGATGATCCGGTCCTCAGTGGTCATCTTCCCCATCCCTAAGGCCCGCAGAGTGGAGAGGGTGAATCGACGCATCACCTTCCAGGATTCCCCCTTACCGAAGGCAACACCTGCGGGAAACATGAACACAGCGCCATTGCTACAGTGATACAACGTTCCCACCATGAAACCAGCCTGAAACTCAAAATCAACCTGGAGCTGCCTGCAGCCTGGTCCAAGACTACAATATATAACCTGATCTTATAACAGAGATCAATGATGCAAGACATACAGCAGTAAGAACCACCACATAAAACAATGAGGTATTTCCTACATCCTCTAGGGGCAGAGTGTGGCAGGGGGACAGGTTAATGGTTACACTCTGGTGGATCAGCTTTGGTGCTTTAACATTCAACACAATGATACAAAGTTAATCTAAAACAAGAAAAATGCTTCAGTTAAGAGAATTGGAGTGTCACCAAGAACAGGACAAGCGGAAAAGCTCATAAGTCTTCAAATTCATATATTTTTCCCCAAAGAACTGATATTTAGGCATCAATTGTTTTTTTTCCTATGAAGTTCATACTAACAATTGTATTCAAGAAATTTATTTTTTCAAACTACACCCAGTCCAGCAACAGGCTTTATAAACCTCTTACCATTCCCGCCTTTAGAGAATATTTCTGTAGTGTGCGTCTGGCCTCTCTCCGAGAAGTCGTCTGCTTGGGTTACTAGAGCCTCATTGACCGCCTCATAGCCTGTCAAAACCAGGTACTTCTTGGGACCCATGTGGAAGGTAAACACATTGCCGTACGTCTCCGAGAGCTGGAGAGAGAAAAGGAGGAGCGTTGACTCTCAAAGCATTAGCAGGGAAGCTTGTCTACTTGTTACAACTTCACATTTATGTGGCAAGTTCCACTCATTACAGTGGCGTAGCGTCAGTAGTGAATTAAGAAAATGTGTGCCAACATTTGTGCTGCTCCCAGAACTCTTCCATTGTTTGGATGCTGCGCTGCCTAAAGGTTTGTAAAGCGCTTTTAAAAATATCTTCCCATCGTTCCAGTGAGGATGACAGGGATTTTCCTCTCTGCCAGCCCGTTGCTCTCATGTTAGTCATGTGTGTGCTGCTCAGAATCTCCTTTGGCTAGAGCTACGAATTCTTGTGTTGTTCTGAAGACAGCAGCCGGTAGGAGCTGGGAGGTACCTTCAGTTTTTATAATTTTTTGTTTGATGCATCATGAAACAATTGCCAGGTAGCCAAACTTTTTAAAAATGTATTCTATATTAGCATTTTGTGACATTTGCATTATATTTATCAGTACCAATTCATCAATGTGACATTTTGAATTCTAACCTGAAATACTGTACTACTATTATGGCTACCAACAGACTTGAGATATCATTTTGTAGTTTTTGATTACATGATCTTAATGTTATGGACCGATGCCGAAATCGGGGAGTTTCCAAAATGCCTGGGAAGTTCGAAATGCACAACTGCGGTTGGCAGATGCCGAATTAGCTTAGAATTTGATGTCATTTTGGCATCTGCCCTGGCTGGTCAACTGCCCACAGACACCCAATTGGCCAAGCACCGCTGGGGTGGGGAGGGTTTGAGTCGACTAGAGCTCCCTCATTTCACAGAGCTCAAGCAACTCCTGTAGGTTCAGGGTGTTAACAGTTTCCAGCTACATTGAATTCTCCGATCAATGTGTTAGTTGGGCTGTGGCAGCTCTGGGCTCTGTAAAAATGAGCAACGATATAATATATAGATTAAAAAAAAAAAAAACTAAGCCTATTTCATTTTTTCCTCTTTATACAGGTTTTCAGTCACCAGCATGTCAACTTCAGCACAAAGCAGCTTCTCCACATTTGACTCCTAGGCCGGGACCGGATCAAAACTTTGACGACCCACCAATCACACTTTACAAAACGGAATGTTATCGCTTTTTGGTTTTACGAGTAGGAGAAATTGGATATTTACAAAAACAAAAAGCGAGAACATTCTGTTTTGTAAAGTGTGATTGGCGGGTCGTCAGTTTTTTTTTTTTTTTTTTTGATCAGGTCCCGGCCCTAGCCTGCTCTCTCAAACAGCAATTTGAACACTATTTAAAAACAAACACATCTGTTGTGCTACTGACCCCATTATTACGGCTGTGAAAGAACCATTGACTTTTTCGTGAGAACTGTCCGAGTCCAACAAGGCCTGGATCAATATTATTGCGGAAAACACTTGGTATCTGTTAATAGTTGATTTGTCTCTAGAAATATGCTAAGAAAGTGAGAAAGTGGGGGCACAGTTAGGTAGCCAGTTTTAGTATATTTAATATGGTTTTATTGTTTTACTCTGTACTAGGCTTACCATTGTTGGTATCCTAGCAGCTGGTATGTTAACATTTAAAATAAGAACTCAGCTTGGAGTGATTGAGCATTTGTCAATTCCTGCTCTCTCAAAAGGTTGTAGGAGCTCCATGACACAGAAGCTATCTTGCCTAATGAATATGTATATTTTGTATTTGCACAGTAAAATTCTCAATGAAGTTATAATTCTGAAAGCTTAAGGAATACTTGTTAATGTATTTCTGCTGTTTAATACTTGGTGTAAATGAACTAATAATTAAGCACATATGAGCTTTTACAAATCGTAGACACTAACCTGAAAATGAATGTATTCCATAGTAAAATGACTAAACTTAACATTCATTCTAAAATATATAAACCAGCATTCCACAGTAGTAAACTGCTAAATAAAAGTATGCAACCTATTTAATAACTACATTTAAGATTAATTATAACATATAGAAACCATCATTCCAAAGTAGTAAACGGCTGCCAGATAATTATCGTAAAATTACTTTGTTTGTTTAACAGTATAACATCTACAATATCACTGCAGCAACTTTGAGAACAAGAAAGTCCTAAAAATGATTTACAATATTTATCGCTCTTATATGGCCCTTCAATTTGAAGATATCAGTAATTGGAAAGGATTACTAACTGCAGTACACTTAACTCTCAGTCTATAGTTCATTAACACAGCATAGTGGAATGATCACAGTATCACGGGAACTGTAGGACTGTGTTGCACGTGTGGAAACTAACAAAGCCGAAACTAAAACGCTTTCATTTAAAACTCATTAATAGACAAGCAAGCACTGGCATAATCAGCTTTTTTAATAACGTGCAGAACTAATTTCAACATAGTTGTTTAAGGACTTTGCGATATCTGCACGGTGGACAGTAGTATCTACACGTACCGATAACAACAATCCAAAGCAAATTTGCACCATTGTTACAGAATTAACAAGTATGGCAAATAATTTTGGCTGCGACTTAATTAACCCCTTGTTAAAAAAAAACAACAAAAAAAACAACTAACGAACCCACAAAATTGCTTAATCCAAGAGAGAGCAATCATACAAGTACCCACCCCCCATACAAAATATACAGTAATCTGGTTACCTGGTTACTATCTGGCCACCTCTCGCGATAACATGAGTGAAACTTGTCCAGCTCAAGTAATAACTGGAGCAACACAATTTTAACCAAATTGCGTTGCGCCTTAACTAGAGTTTTGGAAAATTCAGGCTAACCCGGGAGCTCTTGAGTGCACTCGAGTTGCCATGACATCCGACACATTCTTTCCAGTGTCCAGCGCGCGCTTCTTCAACCTGTGCTGCACACCACCAGTCTGGCACAGGGCGAAATCGCACACTGTATGCCACACTCTGATTGGTGGAAGGATTACTGGTGATCCAATCCAAACCGACAATAAAGCTAAAATTAATTCCACTCCAAAATGCCCCGTTATACGGTATGTAAAAGAAGAGATTGAAAGTAAGGCTGGTGTTTCTTATGCGGTTCACTTAAAACCGGACATTAGGGCGTCCGGGTTTGTTAATTCCTGCCACCCGGACACACAGTACAGGTGGGAACCCTATCAACGCCGAACGCGTGCATGCATGTTCTTGTCAGTCTGTATGTTATGCATTTTGCATTGTACATTTACAGGTGTCATTGCTAAAGGAACCAAAAACAGATGCCTACAATACTTCTAAAATATCTAAACTTAAGGCCAATAAAATATTTTTTTCAATTTCTAAAGCCTTGATGTTAAATCAGTAAAAACCTTCCCAAACTACCCACTTCAATCCTGATCTTAATGCCCTGCCTGGTCCCCAGTGCCACTCACCTTACTCAGCGTTTTGTGTGGCTGGTGCAGGTCCAAAATGTTCAGGTTCCCAATAACAGGTAGAGCCGGCGGGCCGGGGGGGAAGTTGTAATTAGACGACTTGGAGGATTTCGAGTAAAAGTATAAAAATATAAAAGCAGTTAAAACTAAAGCCAGTGACACCGTGGCGGTGTGTGCTAGGAGCAGGCTAATCAGAGACATGTTTGTCAGGAACACTGACACCTGGGCTCTCTGTGAATTAGCTCAGCGTTCAGAATAACGCTCCTGGGTTTGGGCAGTGTTTAAATAGAGCAGCACACACAGTGGGCGTGGCTTCAGAAGGACTTCATCAAGGTAAAGGTTGTTGATTTTTTGGAATGATTTGCAGCATTATAATTAGGGCTTCTAGTTTTCTGGTTTTATTTGTGATCACGTGATGTCCCTTTAAACATATTTTGAGCCGATTCGCTTTCTTAATCAAACACTAATTACCAAAGTAAGTTCTTTCTTTTTACCCTCATTATCTTGATTGAGTTCACAAACGACGTGCATTGATCTCACCTGATCCTATTTGAACCTGCATTTTGTTCTCGCCGAATACACCTTTTTCACGCCAGACTCAAATAAAATGAAAATGACATGGTTAGAAAATAAAACACATGTTATTATGTTTAAAAAAGAAATGCAGAGATACATCGACACCTTCAATTGCTTAAAAAAAAGTTGAGTTATAATACCCTGGGGATGCTTGTATAGTTAATGTAATGTACGGAGTTTGTAATAATACAGTTGAGTTATAATACCCTGGGAATGCTTGTATAGTTAATGTAATGTACGGAGCTTGTAATAATACAGTTGAGTTATAATACCCTGGGGATGCTTGTATGTAAGCAGTAGGGCTTCAGGGTGTGTGATATACTCTATTATCACCATGCCCCAGGTGCGTTGCAAGGCACGAGGCG
Organism: Acipenser ruthenus; assembly: GCF_902713425.1. Lineage (NCBI taxonomy): Eukaryota > Metazoa > Chordata > Actinopteri > Acipenseriformes > Acipenseridae > Acipenser > Acipenser ruthenus. The sequence continues at coordinate 9,301,288 of NC_081213.1, forward strand.
GAGCCGAGTGGCTTCATCTGCTTGATTCGTTATACTTCTTGTAATTCTTGGTTTGTTCATTGCATTTTAAAGTAAAATATTACTGCCCATTTTCATCATGACAGCACAAATGGGTCTGCCTTGAAATCACACAGACCCTTCCTCGCTAGACCTGCAACAGTATCAGGTAAGACTGGAGTGCTGTATTTTTAACAGGAGGTATCCATACCAGATTTGTGCTTCACAGTGGCGAGAAAGATGTTATTTGCATTATGGAATACCCAGTTACTTATTTATTCTCCGCTATCCAAAGAGACTCAGGATTCAGGTTGATTATCAGCTCCAGATATTTTAATCAATGCATACAAGGGAAGAGTCAGCAAAGACTGTTAACACAAATAGAGTTACATTAGATATGTATACAGGATTTGTACAAGCTTGAAGATGGGGTGTGTCTGGTGCATTTTACAGCTGTGTTATCAGAAAGCTCAGTAGGACAACAGATAGGCTATAGCCCAAGATAAGATCAAAACAGAGCCATTGTTATCAGAGGTGATGGCCTAGGCATGGGGTCTAATGTTGTTCAGAAGTTTGAAGGTTAACTGTTACCCTTAGCTGATGTAATCACTGTCTGTGATAGACTGAAAAGCATTTCATATTCAGTTACATATATACAGTGCCTTGCATAAGTATTCACCCCCCTTGGACTTTTCCACATTTTGTAGTATTACAACCTGGAATTAAAATGGATTTAATTGGGCTTTTTACCATTTGATTTACACAACTTACTTAACACTTTGAAGGTGCAAAATATTTTTCATTGTGACACAAAAGTTACTTAAACAAAAAAAAGACATTTGTTGGTTGCATAAGTATTCACCCCCCTGAGTCAATACTTGGTAGAAGCACCTTTGGCAGCAATTACAGCTGTGATTCTTTTTGGGTAAGTCTCTACCAGCTTTGCACATCTGGATCCTGCAGTTTTTGCCCATTCTTCTTGGCAAAATTGCTCAAGCTTTGTCAAGTTGGATGGAGACCGTTGGTGAACAGCAATTTTCAAGTCTTGCCACAGATTCTCAATCGGATTGAGGTCTGGGCTTTGACTGGGCCATTCTAAGACATTCAGGTTCTTGTTTTTAAACCAGTCCAGTGTAGCTTTGGCTGTGTGTTTAGGGTCATTGTCCTGCTGGAAGGTGAACCTCCGCCCCAGTCCCAGGTCTCTTGCAGACTGAAACAGGTTTTCCTCTAGAATTTCCCTGTATTTGGCTCCATCCATCTTGCCCTCAATCCTGACCAGTTTCCCAGTCCCTGCCGATGAAAAGCATCCCCATAATCTGATGCTGCCACCACCATGCTTCACTGTGGGGATGGTGTTCTCAGGGTGATGAGCAGTGTTGGCTTTGCGCCACACATAGCGTTTTGCGCTAAGGCCAAAAAGTTCAATTTTGGTCTTATCAGACCAGAGAACCTTTTTCCACATGTTTGCTGTGTCTCCCACATGCCTTTTGGCAAAATCCAAACAGGATTTGATATGGGTTTTTTTCAGCAATGGCTTTCTTCTCGCCACTCTTCCATAAAGCCCAGCTTTGTGGAGCGTCCGGGTTATAGTTGTCCCATGGACGGTTTCTCCCATCTCAGCTGTGGATCTCTCCAGCTCTTTCAGAGTTACCATTGGCCTCTTGGTTGCTTTTCTGACTAATGCCCTCCTTACCTGGTCACTGAGTTTTGGTGGATGGCCTTCTCTAGGCAAAGTCGCGGTTGTGCCATATTCTTTCCATATTCTTTCCCAACCCTGATTGGTGCTTCTCCAGAAATTTATCCAAGACTTGTTTTGATAGCTCCTTGGTCTTCATGATGCTGTTTGTTTAGATATGCTCTCTAACAAACTCTGGGGCCTTCCAGAAACAGGTGTATTTAATCTGAGATCATGTGACACTTTAATTGCACAAAGGTGGACTCCATTCAACTAATTATGTGATTTCTGAAGGCAATTGGTTGCACCAGAGCTTATTTAGGCATGTCACAGCAAAGGGGGTGAATACTTATGCAATCAAGACTTTTCAGTTTTTTATTTGTAAATAATTTTGAAAAATATGTAGATTTTTTTCCCCACTTCAACATTAGGGACTATTTTGTGTAGATCAGTGACAAAAAACCCTAATTAAATCCATTTTAATTACAGGTTGTAACACTACAAAATGTGGAAAAGTCCAAGGGGGGGTGAATACTTATGCAAGGCACTGTATATATCGTCAGAATTCAATAGTTTTCCTCTTCAGATTCAGACTCATTCAATCTCATGCACACTTGGGTTTCCCAACAGAGCAACATCTACATAAATCTCATCTGTCTTGTTTATTGCGATAAATTTCAATATGTCTGCTGTTTTTTTTTTAAATTCTAGTGGTGTATAAGAACATAAAGTTTACAAACGAGAGGAGACCATTCAGCTCATCTTGCTCGTTTGGTTGTTAGTAGCTTATTGATCCCAGAATCTCATAAAGCAGCTTCTTGAAGGATCCCAGGGTGTCAGCTTCAACAACATTACTGGGGAGTTGGTTCTAGACTCCCATGATTCTCTGTGTAAAAAAGTGCCCCCTATTTTCTATTATGAATGCTGCTTTATCTAGCATTTGTGACCCCTTGTACTTGTTTCTTTTTTCACGTCAAAAAAGTCCCTTGGGTCGACATTGTCTATACCTTTTAGAATTTTTAATGCTTGAATCAGATCACCGCATAGTCTTCTTTGTTCAAGACTGAACAGATTCAATTATTTTAGCCTGTCTGCTAAATAACATTCAGATAATATCTCAGCTTCAGTGTAAATATCAATTACATGTAAAAGCAAGCATTCCTCAAGTGTCTAGAATTTATCTTTGTATAAGAACTAAGAAGTGACCAGATTAAATAATATGAAAATGCAAGCAAAAGGTAACTGTTTGTGTGAATATGAGTCAGTAAATATTTCAAATAAAATCCACATGAATTCTAATTAACAGGATATTACAAAATCATACTTAATTCTTTATCAAACGGCTGTTAAAAATGTATGTATGTATGTATTATATTATATATACACACACACATATATATATATATACATATATATATATACATATATATACACACACACATATACATATATATGTATATGTGTATATATATATATATACACTATACACACACATATACATATACATTATTATATATATATATATATATATATATACACATATACATATATATGTATATGTGTATATATATATATGTGTATATATATATATATATATATATATATATATATATATATATATATATATATATATATATATATATATATATATATATATATATATATATACACATATATATAATATATATATATCGATTAGAATTCACAACTACAATACCCATTAATTTATTCTTAAAACAACTCCAAAACTTGTCATTGAATTTCATAGATCACTGTCATTATTCTAGCTGCTAATTGTTTTCATGAAAGATGAAAACATTTGTTATAAAAGCAAACTATGACACACCCATTTACCCAAGTGCAGTTTCTGTAATTCAACTGGGGAAAATCCCTGCAGTAAGGCAGGGTCGCAGTATCACAGGGTCTCAGTGGTGACAGAATCCTGGCAGTTCAGTGGCTGAAGGGTCCAGTGTGAGGGGTCAGTGGCTGTAGTAAGGTCTAGCAGATGCAGTAAGGCAGGGTCGCAGTATCACAGGGTCTCTCAGTGGCTCAGGGCGCATAGTTGGAAGGGCTGGGGGCCGGAGGTGAGGCCAGGGGTGGGGGTGAGGTCCAGTTGCTCAGAGCTGACCTCCTGGGGCGGGCGGAAGTGAAACTTCTGCAGGAGCATGGTGAAGAAGAGGAAGAGCTCCATCTTGGCAAGGGTCTCTCCAAGACACACCCTCCAACCTGGGGGGGGGGGGGGGGGGTCAGAGGATTACTGACTCGTACTGCAACACTCACACACTACACTACACTACACTACACACACACACACACACACACACAAACACACACAGACTTCAGGGTTAGTAAAGTAGCTGTAAGACAGTAACATACCAATTTGTATCCTGAAATGGAAGAATCTAATGAAAACAGGTTGTCTACATGCTTTTCAATAATAAACTTTCTGTATTGCATATATTGTATTAGTAGAATAATATGCACCTGCATGTTTTCAGCTGAATCTGAAGGCTTTGTAGTGATTGTTACCTGTTCTATATTCCATTAGGAAACTGGTTGCTGATTGAAGCTCTATTGATAGCAGTTTCCTTTGCAGTGAAAATGCCGGGGTGGAGGGGGGTTAGCCCCAATCCTGTCTAACCTGGTCCCTGCTCCTCTCTGACACACTGACCTGCTGAGAAGGGCATGAAGGCGTCTCTCTTGACAAACTTGCCCTGCGTGTCCAGGAAGTGGTTGGGGTTGAACTGGTGAGGGGTCTCCCACTGTGTCTTATCAGAGAGCACGGAGGAGAGCAGCGGGATCACCGGGGTACCCTGGGACACAGACAGACACACATTTACAGAAAGGTAAAATACCAAAGCTAATCTAATTTAATGAGACATGTCTATCAGCTATACCAATAAGGATACATTAATATCGCTCCTACATTACTGTATTAAGAGGAATTATTTGGTAATAAAAGACCATTTGCTAAAATAAGTGCCAATCTTCCTTTTGGCAAAAGCTCATGGGGGTTAATATGGGAATGGCAGAAGTTCCAATATGAAAGTTTATTTGAAGCACTTCGGTATACACTTCGTGCTCCCATGAGAATACACAAACTCGGTTTATAAACAGTAATGCCATGTTGACAGTACAGTCCTATATCTTGCTGTATAAGAGCTCTTCACCATTCACTGTTTTCAATATTTCATGATATTTTGATGTGCAAGTCAGACAGTGAAATAAAGAGGCAGCATTGTATCATATGAGGAGTGTTTGAAGTTGGACATAGAGAAACTGCAATGCCCTCATAACAGTGTCTTTGTTGTTTTATTAGTCTGTATGTTTTCCATTTGAACAGGAATTTGCATGATGAAGGTGTGGACCGGACCACCCCTATACACTCTGTCTGTCTCACCTTGGGTATCCTGTACCCCCGGAAGGTGGTGTCCCCTGTGGCCTCGTGCAGCAAGTTCATGGGCAACACGTTGCCCACTCTCTGGATCTCGTGCAGCACGGCGTCCATGTAGGGCATGCTCTTCCTGTCCTCGGCCTGCGGGGGGCGCTCCCTCCCAATCACACTCTCAATCTCCTCCTGGACTTTGTCTGTTAAACGGGGGGATTTACAAACACACTGCAATTACTGATATGAAGAGGTGTATCTGATTGAGAGGACCTAGGAACACACTGCAATTACTGATATGAAGAGGTGTATCTGATTGAGAGAGACCCAGGAACACACTGCAATTACCGATATGAAGAAGTGTATGTGATTGAGAGGACCTAGGAACACACTGCAATTACCGATATGAAGAGGTGTATCCGATTGAGAGGACCTAGGAACACACTGCAATTACTGATATGAAGAGGTGTATCTGATTGAGAGAGACCCAGGAACACACTGCAATTACTGATATGAAGAAGTGTATCTGATTGAGAGAGACCCAGGACTGAATGGCAGGCAGGGGGTGATCAGGTTAGGATTCATTCAGTCAATCAGTCACACACTCTCCCTGAAAGTAGGGGTACCCCCTCGCTCACCCTGAATGTGGGGGTACTTCATCATGAGCAGCAACCCCCAGCGCAGGGTGGTAGAGCTGGTCTCAGTCTCTGCAGCAAACAGGTCCACCACTGTGACGGCCATGTTATCCTCGTGGAAATACGTGATGGGGTTTCTGGCCTCCTGTAAAGCAATGAAGGCCAATACAATCGATTGCAGGGGCAGTTCTATCAATATATGTGTGACATACAGGCAGAAACTTGTAATATCACTTCAACAAAACTGATCAGCAGAGTTACTGGAGTTCAACAATAACCTGGCAAAATGAGCATTAAAACACAGTGTTGATACAACAAATGTGTGTGTTTTGTAGTGGAATTTGTAAAATATAAGTTCAGCACAGTATTGTTGTTATTTTACCATGCTTCTTCCATGGTTATACTGTGCATTATCATAGTTAACCCTGGTTTTCTATGTTTATTAACCCTTTGCAGTCCATTCATTAAGTGCGCATCAGGTCCAATTTATTTTCACACGCGCAGTTAATTTTAGATGCGCTGCTTAAAAGTATTTTTTTTCAGTCAAACGGGTTTAAAAGGCCCTACATATCAACAAAGCACTCATTAGGCATCTCCAGCCCCGCCCCACTCTTTCGTTCGCTATCACTTTCACATATGCTAAGAAATAAATAATAATAATAATAATAGTCGTACATACCGATCAATCATCTCCTGATCACTCGTTTTATCACCAAACTCCTCAATAATGCGATCCAAGTCATTATTTTCTTACTATAACATCTCAAAAAAGCTCTGCAAATGTCCGTGTTCTCTGTACGCTGATACAGTACTATTCAGCTTGTTTACTTATGACCGCCCCGTTATCTGATACCAGGGCCATGTATGACTTTTCATGCGATACGCTATTTTTTTTTTTTTTTTTTTAAATCGGCTTGTCTCGGCTCCTGTCGCTCCCACTCGGCCATTGAATGGTTTTCTCGGCTTCTTCCGGAGAAAAAACGACTAGAAACCCGTTTTTTGGATTTTTTTGATGATATCGGTAAGGGTCCGACAATGGACCGGATCGGAATAATTGCAATGTCGGACCAGGTCCGACAATGGACCGCAAAGGGTTAATATGCTTTACCATACCTCGCTATTCTTTACAGTGCTTCCCTATGCTTTACCATGCTATATTACACTTTGCTATGCTTTTACTATGGGAACCCTTTATAAGGGCAGCATTGCTTGCAGTAGTGTTGGTTACTGTGCAATCTGTACTGTATATGTAGATGGTAACACACACACACTGCAGTGTCCATGCTATAGTGTGCTACTTTCTACATCTGAACAGTACACTTCTGTACAGCACCTTGTAAACTCTCTAGTCTTGATAATGATCAAAGTGATATGATCAGGAGCTCGTCCTCATTGACTCCCATTATATTCAGACCATTAACAGGAGTGATATCGAGCTGGTTTCACTGTGAAGGCTTTTCCACTAGATATGCAGTAAAACTGCCCTTTTAATGCACTAAGGCCACACTGCTGGTCCCTGATAGCGAGGCTCTGCTGTGCTGATATTACCTCTTCTCTCTGCCTGGAGATGAACGTGTCGATGAAGCTCCTCAGGTCATTGCTGTCCACACTGTCTTTACGATCCTTATATGCATTTCTTAAGTACTCCAGCAGTATTGTTTGATTTGTATCAATCTTCTTGTGATCAGACAGGAAGAAGCCCAGGAAAGGAAACACATTGTACAGCTGAAAGATAAGGAAGAAGGAGAGTTTAAATGGTGAAAATGGCTGGAATGATCCTCGATGCTGTAATGAGCCACGTGAGTGGTATAAATCATTATCTTAACAGCGGCACTGCATGGTGTTCACCACAGGAAACAGTTGTATTGAAACTAAACTAGCAAAACAAAAATATCGGATAGTAAACTCGTACAACTAACTAAAATGACCTCCTTCCCCCTGCAAAAAAAATAAAACCATCCAGCTGGGAATATTTTGGGTATGAAAAAAAATTGAAGACAGCTTTGTAGTTGAGGATGAAAAAGCAGTGCGCACAGCATGCAGGACTCGGGTAACAGAGGTGGGAATACATCCAACCTCTTCGCCCACACAAAATGAGTATCATGCCCTCACTGGCAGAGTTTCAGATGACAACACTTTCATCAGCCTGCTGGCATGCCACCTAGACCCATCATGGAGCTGAAAGGTCGCTGGTCCAAGCTTGTTGCTTCAGTGTGACCGCTTCACTCGGACCCAGTCCAGGACTGGCATTACAGATGGCCTTGTTCTGTGTACTTTGTCAAACATCTGCTTCATGTGCGGTTGGCTCCTTTGGACGGTAATGTGGGCAGCAGGTGGGGAAGAGCAAGTCCCTGGGGGTCGCAGCCTGTCCAATGGCAGTTGTAGCTTGCATCCTGTCATTAACAGAGCTGGCGAGACCCCTATGGTAGTGTGCTGGGTTGCCCGGTAGTACATAAGGATTTGTAGTAGGGCTGTTTAGCATGCACAGCCTTGAGCTAGACGTACTTGAATGCCATTCTTGAGGGTTTAGTTAAACCTCTCTACCCCTCCATTAGCTTGGGGATGGTAGCCTGCAGGTCCCGGCAACGTTACTTGAGCTTAACAAAGCCCAGATGACCCTCATGTGCCATATTCAGCACCCGTGCTCACAGCATGCTTGGCATCACTGTGCAATGACCCCGGGCCACACAGAAATCATTCCAGCAGGACAGCTCTTCTTTGATCCTGAAAAACTGATGTCAGCTTGTGATATGGCGAGTGGTGCGGTGCGACAGATATACAATGTCCAGACTGTTTCTCTCCCAACAAAAATACTTCTTTATATTTTTAAACAAAAAAAATACCAAAAATAATCCAAAATGAAAAATAATAATCCACCCCTCTATCAGCAATGATGTCGGGGTAAAACAGAAACAGGGTCAGTTCTCAAAGAAAGTAAATAAAAAGTCACTCCTCAACCACAATCCTCCGTGCACAAAAATGTGCTCTTCTGGTCCAGGGATCGTAGTGCGTGCGCTGTGTTGTGCTGTGCTGTGCTGTGCTGTGCTGTGCTGTGAGGGGCGTGCTCTGGGGTTCGTATTGGCTTGGTAGCTACAGCCTCCCGTCCTCCGGCTCCTCTGCGAACACAAAACAAACACGTAATACAAAAACATACACCAGCTCCGGCCGGTCGTTTCAGTGTCTCAGCGCAAGGGGAGGTTTTGACGTAGCTGCTTCCCCTTTGTACCCAGCAAACTCCTCCCTGCAGCCAACGCGTCGCCATGGTTTCTCCAATAGAGGGCTGCCCCGCAGCTGACCACAATGGAATCGTCCTGAGTACTTGCAGCTAGCTATAACTGATCTGGATAAAATGGAGCTACGTTTTAAAAACAGAAAGCTTAATGGTTAAAAGTAACACCACTTATTTTTTTAATTAATAAAATTAGTTGACCACGGTGTATTTCTTTAAATATGTATATCTTTAAAAATATATAAAAATAACATTACACCGCGGTATGACGATAACCTCGGTATATTTGAGGGTTTTCATACCGTCAAAATGTAATATCGTGACACCCTAGTATGTTATCTACAATGTATGCATTTATGCTGTGGAGGTATTCAGGATTAAATAAGTTGAAGTAACCCACATGTTTTAAAATAAGTAATTCCAGTCAAAAGTGGAACTGAAAATACTTTTGCTATGGCTAAGTGTATTGGACTAGTCCCGGGGAGGGGCTAGTGTGGGCAAAGGTACATACACCGGGGCTGGCTCATTCAAAGGGGAGAGGTGACAGATTCTGGCTGGAGGAGTCTAGCTCAGAGAGGTCTGAAAGTTACAGTCCTGTGTGCCCACGGTTTGATCTTATAAATAGATGGATTTAAGTCTATGTTTTTTTTTTTTGTTTGTTTGTTTGTTTATTTGTTTGAAATGTTGTATTTTTTTCAGGCCCAAAAGTATTTTCAATTGCTTCTCCTGTCTGCTTCCTGCAATACATCAGCCACTTAACTACACTATCTGACAGACCGTTTCTTTATCAATATTACTTTTTGGATTGGAAAAGCAAGTGAAGTATGCTATACTTGTGACAAGTCCCTTATTCACATTGCTAAAATGGAAAATAAAATTGCAGTTTTTTTTATAAACTTGTGTGGTTGCTGACTCTTTTCCTCACCAGTGTCGTGTCAAATTTATGACAATGTGATTCCTGAACTACAATACCCCCTCAAATCACACCATCGTAATCTATCAATCTGTTTGTACCACTTAAATCGCACAGAAATGAGAAATTATGATGCAAGGCCACAGACTGCGACTAAATGCATATCACATGCTTTCGTAAACTGCAGTGCGAGAAGGATTGGAACTATTTGATTGAATACAAATCCTTGTAAGCACAGAGAGGTGCTGTATTAACATCAGCAGACTACGGGAACCCAAGTTTCTGGCAACCGTCGTGATGGTGACCAAACCTGTGTGCTGTTGTGTAAAAATGTAGCTTAACATTAACAGTTACATTTAAGAAATGTAGAACAAGAAAAAAACAAACAAACAAAAAAAAACACACACTTGAGGTTTGTGTGTTGCACACCTGCCATTAACAAAATGCCCTGGAAACTAATTAACGAATGGCTGTAATGCAAATTATCAGTTCAATTACCGTATTCCTTCCAATTTAACACGCCCTCAAATTTAAGACGCAGCCCAAATTCCCTGCCCTCAATTTGACGAAAAAAGAAATCAAATAAAATATGCATTGACAAAGATACAGCCTCAATTACGCATATGGAGGCAGTTTGCTGTCGTCTACTGTCACACAGAGCATTACAATTATGTGCTTGTAACAAGGGGGGTTTGTTACACACGCAGATCTTCACTGTACAAGACTGAGGCAGACACTGAACAAGACACAGACATTGGGTGTTGACACGCCACACACCAGCAATGGTAGCCCTGTGTTACATTTAATGAAAAAGACAAAAGAAAGCTAAAATCAAAGCCACACAAATGGCCTCTCACTCCAGGACCCTACTACACTATGAAAACCTTCTCTATGCACGGTTTGAGATCAACCTCCCCTAAACTAACCTACTACTGGGCTCCCAGAGTCCGGGCCTCTTCACACGGCCTTGCAGTTTAAGGGTTCTGAAGTTCTCTCCATGGAGGGGACGCTCTCCTCCTCGATGTAAACAAGCTTTTGCTCAGCACCCGTTTGTGTAGCAATGGCCATGCAGCAGCAGCACTGAGCTGAAACGCAGACGCTTGTTGAGCTCTGCACAGCTTTCCTGGGCATGACCCCCTAGCCAATCCAAACCTCCCGGCCAGCTCAGTGCCGGCCAGCCCACCTGCTCAGTTAGTTGCTTAGCAACATGCCTTCACTGTTGTCTAAAACACTGTAGTTCGGTGAGATGTCATTAATGTGACTCCAGCTTTATAAAATCAGACCTGAATGCAGCAGACAGATGCTCTAATCACTACACTGTACCTGTGTCTTGGGGCTCACAAGCAGCTTCATGTTCCCATTCAGCATTCTTTGCAGATTCAGGAACTGTGCGTCGCTGTAGTCGAAGCGGTCTCCGAACACGATGGAGCAGATGATGTTGGAGACAGCAGAGTTGATGATGATTTGCGGGTCAAAGGGTTTTCCTTAGAGTGGGGGAACAAGAAAAGCCATCTGTAACTTCAAAAGCTTAATAAGAATCATAAGATAAAACTATAGAAACAAAGGCAAGTAGAAAAACGCTTCTGCTAGTGCCTTCTTCAGAAGAAAGTATTTTTATGGCACTACAAGAAAGCAGCCGAAACATTTGCCTACTTCCTTCTGAGGAAGGCACCAGCTGAAAAGTTAGTCTACTTGACTAAGTCACACCAGAAAAGAGCAGAGCAGAATGTGACACATAGACCGGACACAGATTTGTCAAAACTATAACAGGCTTGGGAGGAAACACACAGCTGCAGAATCTGGGTCTGGTCTGTTTTGTGGCCATGAGGGTTAACCCTTTATTATGAGGGTTAACCCTTTATTGTCTCTGCTCTTTGGTTGGTCGTCACCTTTGTGGGACTGGAAGACCTCCACCAGTCTCTGGGACTCCTCGATGATCCGGTCCTCAATGGTCTTCTTACCCATCCCTAAGGCTCGCAGAGTGGAGAGGGTGAATCGACACATCACCTTCCAGGATTCCCCCTTACCGAAGCCAACACCTGCAGGAAACATGAACACAGCACCATTGTTGCATCACTGTAGCGTTCCCACCATGAAACCAGCCTGAAACTCCAACTCATTCCAGTATCAACCTGGAGCTGCCTGCAGCCTGGTCCAAGACTACAATATATAACCTGATCTTATTACACAGAGATCAATGATCACCTATCATACATACTAGACTACTGGTCCCTCTGCAACATTCTGCCTGTAGTGGATGTAAGACATACAGCAGTAAGGACCACCACATAAAACAATGAGGTATTTCCTAAATCCTCTAGGGGCTGAGTGTGGCAGGGGGGCAGGTTAATGGTCACACTCAGCTTTGGTGCTTTAACATTCATCACAATGATACAAAGTGAATCTATACAAGAAAAATGCTTCAGTTAAGAGAATTGATGGAGTGTCAGCAAGAACAGGACAAGCTGAAAAAAGCTCATGAAAGTCTTCAAATTCATATATTTCTTTCCCAAAGAACTGATATTTAGGCATCAATTACTTTTTTTTCCCTATGAAATGCATATTAAATGTACTATATTTTCATTCACATTCAACATAAATGTACTACACCCAGTCCAGTAACAGGCTTTATAGACCTCTCTTACCATTCCCGCCTTTAGAGAATTTTTCTGTAATGTGCGACCCGAGGGTCAACTGGTGTCAAACATCTAATGCACCATTTCAATTTAAACGACAGAAGAAACCACAGCCTGGATGATTGGTGCTCTCCACAGAGAATTGGAATGGTAAATTAGCGCAAATCAACACCACTGACTCTCACCTGTGAACCAGCCATTCCTGCTGCAGTTCTGGATGAAGGGACTCTGGAGGCACGTCTCTCTTACCTTTTCCGCCTCTAGAGAGATTATCTGTAATGTGTGTCTGGCCTCTCTCTGAGAAGTCGTCTGCTTGGGTTACTAGAGCCTCCTTGACCGCCTCATAGCCTGTCAAAACCACATACTTCTTGGGACCCATGTGGAAGGTGAACACATTGCCGTACGTCTCCGAGAGCTGAAGTGAGAAGAGGAGGAACGATGACTCTCAAAGCATTAGCAGGGAAGCTTTTCTACTTGTTACAACTTCACATTTAAATGGCAAGTTCCACTCATTACAGTGGTGCAGCATCAGTAGTGAATTAATAAAATGTGTGCCGTGCACTACCAACATTTCTGTGCTGCTCCCAGAACTCTTCCTCTCTTTGGATGCTGCTCTGCCTAAACATTTGTAAAGCGCTTGTAAGATATCTTCCCGTCGTTCCAGTGAGGATGACAGGGATTTTCCTCTCTGCCAGCCTGTTGCTCTCATGTTAGTCATGTGTGTGCTGCTCAGAATCTCCTTTGGCTAGAGCTACGAATTCTTGTGTTTTTCTGAAGTCAGCAGCTGGTTGAACCGTGAGGCAGAGGTACCTTCAGTTTTTATAATTTTTGTATGATCCACCATGAAACAATTGCCAGGTAGCTAAGCTTTTTAAAAATGTATTTTGCATGAGCATTGTGACATTTGCATTTATCAATGTGACATTTCAAATTCTTACATGAAATACCATACTACTATTATGGCTTCCAGTAGACTTTTGCAAAAGCATTTTGTAGTTTCTTTGATTACATGATCTTAATATATAAAGAAGAAGTTTTTCTGTCTGTTCCTTTATGCATTCTGACCCCGCAGGAGCCACTGCAACCAAACTTTGCATGGCTTCCTCTTTCATCCAAGGGAAGGTCAAGGGCTATGTTTGGAGGCAATGCAACATGTTTAAGACTCTTGCACAGCTGTGGATTAAAAGATATCGACAAAACCAAAAAAATATATCAATAAAAAGAAAAAATTGTGTTTATATATATTATATTATATATATATATATATATATATATATATATATATATATATATATATATATATATATATATATATATATATGCTAAGAACCTTGGAGTCACCCTGGACCCCTGCCTCTCTTATTCCCAGCACATCTCCACTCTGGCACGCACTTGCCGATTCTTCCTGAGCAACATCCGAAGAATCCGACCCTTCCTCACCAACTATGCTACCCAGCTCCTGGTCCAGGCCCTGGTACTCTCCCGCCTAGACTACTGCAACTCCCTCCTGGCTGGCCTCCCTGCGTCCGCCACCCGTCCGCTCCAGCTCATCCAGAACTCTGCTGCCCGCCTAGTGTTCTCTCTGCCTCGCTTCGCCCACGCTACTCCACTACTCCGCTCGCTCCACTGGCTCCCGATCACCGCTCGCATCCAGTTCAAGACTCTTGTACTAGCCTACAGATGCCTGGCTACCTCCAGACCCTCATCTCTCCCTACACCCCCACTCGACCTCTCCGCTCCGCCTGCACTAGAAGACTAGCTCTACCACCGCTACGCTCCCCTGCCTCCAAAGCCCGCTCCTTCTCCACCCTTGCTCCGCAGTGGTGGAATGACCTTCCTACAGATGTCAGGACTGCCCAGTCCCTGACCACATTCCGGCGCCTCCTTAAGACTCACCTCTTCAAAGAGCACCTGTAGAACTCCTCTGTTTGTATCCTGGGACACTATCACCCTTCATGTAAATGTGCTTTATTTTGCTCTTATCAGCCCCTATTTTACTGCATTTAATCCTGTACTTCAGAATACTGTAATCTGCCAAGTTTTTAACCTGTAGTACTTTGTATTTAATCACATCCTGATGTAACTATCACTATTTAATCATATCCTGATGTAACTATCACTATTACCTTAAAAGTACGACCCAGGACACAAGAAATGGAGTTTTCAAGCGCCTTCGCGCTATTATTTTAATAAACACACAAAAATTAAACAAAACGAAACAAAACACCTAGCTCCGTTTTGAGCACTAACTAAACGTTTCATGCAGGTCCCTGACAAGCTCGCAGGACGGCTAAGCCGTTTACCCGTCATAAAAACCAAAACCACACAGGTTTAACACAGCACTTACACTTTGACAGCTCGGAAGCAGAGCACCTCATCTGCCTCCTTCTACTCAGCAGCCACGTACAGCCAAGCTGCACGTCTTATATACCCTGCACCTGACATTAATTTACAATAAATTTCAGTTGCGGGTGATAATTAAACAATAAACAAATAACAAAATAATAAAACAATTAAACAAAATGTGCATACGCACATGTTTTCTTCAGGGAGGACACTAACCCCCTCCCTGATGTGTTACACATCCTCCCCCTCAAGTGTGCAACACTGATCGGCCATTCCAAGGCCACCCCCTCCCCTAAAACACAACCACCCACCCTCGAGTCCACAAATGTCAATTTTCGCCCTCTTGCACGGGCGGGCTTAAGGGTGGGTCGGTTCCTCCGGCGCATCCAGGAAGGGACCTTGAACCGGCGACATGGGACCCCACCGGGCTGACAGGAGCGACCGAAGCGACGGCTGGGGAACAGGCGGCTGCAGCAGCGGGCAGAGGTCTTCACCTGGGGACGGGCGCAGCGATGTCCGATCACCCAGGGGGAGCTTAGCGGCGAACAGGGGGAGCACTAGCGACGTCTGGCAGCAGCCCAGCGACGTCTGGGTGCTTGGGGAGAGCGGAGTAGGGAACCAGGGGCAGAACTGTGGCCGATGGTGCAGACTCCTGGGCTCCAGGCCAAGCGCAGGGAGGTCTAGGAAGACCGGCAGGGTGTCCAGGAGCAAGGGGCAAGGGACCGCACTGACCAGCGCCGGATCCTCTTCCGGTGTTGTGGGCTGGAGCTGTGGTGGAGGTGCGGTGCTCACCTCCTCTGGCTCCGGGACGGTCTCTTCCTCCTGTTCTCCCTGCCGCAGCTCCTCTGGTGCAGGCGATTCCGCGGTTTCTCTCGCCGGCACCGCCTCTTCTGCCTGTTCCCACTTTTGGAGCAGCAGCTCCAATTCTGTCGGCTCCCGTTCTTTTATTTCTAACGGGGGCCACCCAAACTCTCTCTCCCATCTCTCAGTCTGCTCTATTTGAGCAGCAGTATTGCGGTTGAGCATTGCAATTAATTCTTCGATACTCTCCATTTCGTTTTGGGTCGTAGGGGCGCCCACACTTTCTGACACCATATGTAACGGCCCGGCACTCACACGGGTTCGTTGCCCCTTTAAAAGTACGACCCAGGACACAAGAAATTGAGTTTTCAAGCGCCTTCGCGCTATTATTTTAATAAACACACAAAAATTAAACAAAACGAAACAAAACACCTAGCTCCGTTTTGAGCACTAACTAAACGTTTCATGCAGGTCCCTGACAAGCTCGCAGGATGGCTAAGCCGTTTACCCGTCAAAAACCCAAACCACACAGGTTTAACACAGCACTTACACTTTGACTGCTCGGAAGCAGAGCACCTCATCTGCCTCCTTCTACTCAGCAGCCACGTACAGCCAAGCTGCACGTCTTATATACCCTGCACCTGACATTAATTTACAATAAATTTCAGTTGCGGGTGATAATTAAACAATAAACAAATAACAAAATAATAAAACAATTAAACAAAATGTGCATACGCACATGTTTTCTTCAGGGAGGATACTAACCCCCTCCCTGATGCGTTACAATATATATATATATATATACATAACTAATTTAAGTAACATTATAAAGTTGGTGTTTCAATTAGGTGAGGTAGTGTGTCATTAGTACCGGGGAGTGTGGTTCATTTTGAATAGAGGTTGATTTGCAATTTGATTGGTCTCCACACAGCTTCCTGTAGTGGTGTGATCCTATTGAAGTGTGTGAAAGTATTGCATTGCTTTAATACTGTCCGTAGCACTGTTACCAGTTCCCTTGCAAAGTGAGGTTGGAGCGAGGGGAGGCCTGCGCCGAGACGCTGTTGGAATAGATCCGAACCTAGCAGTACTCTAGAAGACGCGCCATCTACTAGCCAGGTCTGTACCTGGTCAGGTACAGGTGTCGTTGTCCATCAGATCAACAGTACGAAGGTCACTCTGAAATCAGGACTTAAAGGATGTGTTACAATAAGAATACCTCTTAAGAAAGGGGAACAAGACTAAAAGGCTAAAATATGCACAACAGTCAAAGGTGCTTTGGACTGTTGATGAATGGACAACGACACCTCTGCCTTCTTCCATTTTAATTTTAGTAAAGATAACAAATTTATCCTTTCCGATAAATTTTACCTTTCCGTCCTATTACCCTAATAAAACCGATTTAGAGACCTGATAAGTCACACAAGCCCGAAGGGCCAGAGCAGCACAGTTATGCGTATTTTCTAACCACTCTGGGGTAACCCCTAAACAGCAAAATTATTAGCAATGCACAAGCACAGAAACAAAAAACACTCCGAAGTTCATAACTAAATCAACAGTTTATTATGTTGGTCAGGATAAATGCACCATGCTGGATTTTACCACAGCGCTCAACACCTCTGATTACAATGCACACGAGTAACTTTGCAGACACACATTTGGCAATCCATTTTTACACAATTTTAACCCCTTTTTATACAAGCTTAAAACCACAGTGTCCTACCACTTCCAGGGAGGGAGAGTGCACGCTTCAAATCAGCACTTCCCTAAATAGCAGCACACATTTCTCCGTCTACACAGAATACAGGAATCCAGGGAAAATAACTATTTTTACTAAACAGGAACTGGCAGGCAAAACAGCACTCAGCAACAGCAAGAGCAACTCCACAAGGCTTACCACACTACTTACATACAACATGAGCACAATATTTTTAGGATGTAGTTTAAGTTCTAGTTAGAAAGCGGGTCCGTGTTTTCTACCCACCTATAAAGCAAATACATGTTTTCACTGGGCCAGCTCCCTGTTGTGAAGGGAGGCGAATACAGAAAGACAATTTCAGGAGTCAAAGGAAATTGTGTGAAAAACACCCCTATGAAAATGAACTAGATTGCAACATTTTCTACCTTTAAATATATAGCAAAATATATACAATATATTACCCAACTTAACATATATTTAATACTCATCCCAAAATATATAAACGAGCTGAAACAAATGCTTACATTTATTTTAAATATAAGCAATATCACACAGAAACAGACACAACACAAAGTCTTATTTCTGCAGTGGCAGGATTTAAACACATTACCTGTTTAATTACATCTCTTTTTTTACTTTCTTGTTTTCTATTACATTCCCACCCGTTTTCTTTTCGTTTTTCTCTCAGTAGCCTATTAGCTGTGATCTCCTGGAAAATGTGCCAGTGGCTACCTGCAAGTGTTGTCCATCCATAATTAAATACTGTACTACACCTGCCACTTGCTCGTATCCAACTTGGCAATTGCTCTTATTTAAAAAAAACTGCCCTTAAACTGATTTACGCATAGCAATCCAAACTGTTGATTGATCGATCTGCAGGGTTTTATACTACTGTATAAGGGTCTATTATCGTTGTTGATTAAATTATACAGGTATTTGTTTAGTATCTGGCGGTTATATACCGTACTGTAGCCTGCTGCAGATGTGAACTATACCTTGAATAACCGCTGGGTGTTTCCCATTGATGTACCTTGGAAAGCTCCATATTGCGCTTTGAATACATTTTATTTCTGCACGCTCAGAACGGACTGTGCGAAACGTTTCGAAAATGGCAAAAAATGAGCGTTTGTGCATAATGGTCATTTGTGCCGCACGTAACCCTGTGTGCAGACCTTTCGAATATCCAGGCCAAAGAATTTAATTTCTCACCTTCAATTTATTATTATCATTTAGCAGACGCCTTTATCCAAAGCAACTTACAGAGACTAGGGGGTGAACTATGCATCAACAACAACTGCAGCTGCATTCACTTACAATAGGACTTCGGTTTTATGTCTTATCCCAATTTATATGCCTTATTATGCCTTATTCCCTGTGCATGTTCTTCTTGGCTGATATATTAAAATATATGATGAAAACAAAAACAGTTATCAGTAACAGCAGCAAGTAGCTCATTTGCATATAGAGGCTCAAAGGACGCTGGGACTGCAGGGTTTTGAAGAAAATGTCTATTGTCTGTTAAAATGCTGTTAATTGTTGTGTTATGGTTATTGTTCATTGTATGTTGTTACAGCGAGTGTTTTTATTGGGAAGCGGTGTGTGTTATCAAGTACAGTGGCCCTGAAGTACAAAACAAAAAACAAAAAGTATGCCAAAAAGCATCAAAAGAAACTTACCACTATTGCAACACATTTATTTAAAAAAAAAAATAAGGTATATAAATGATGGACACTGACGAAATGTTTTTTTTGTTTGTTTGTTTTTTTAATCACTCGATCATTCATCCTTGACCATGACACGCTTGAGTGACTATGACTGAAGCATATGCACTTAATCACCTAATTAGTGAGACAGTTGATTGGACACTGGATATGGAGCGATTTCAGCTGTTGAATTGCAAGCTTGAATAAAAGCAATAAAGAAAATCACAGAAAAAAAACAATATGCCACGTCTGTCAAGAGAGCAGTGCCTTCGTGCAATCGGCATGTTGGAGGCTGGACTAGGGCAGCGTGCTGTGGCTCACCGTCTTGAGTGCTCACAGCCAGCTATATCAAACCTGGCGAGACGGTATAACCAGACACACTCTGTCAATGACAGGCCACAAACTGGAAGATCACCTGCCCAAGATCGGCAGATCATTTTGCAGCATCTTCGTGATATCAATTGTTAATCAGCACAATAAAAAGTCACTGCACCTGCTCTAAATTAGATTGTCATGTTTCAATCACATCTAGTGAATTTTCTACAAATATAAATGTGCTAAGTTTTTTTGATGCTCAGTATATATAGTGTCTTTTAAAAGTAGTGTGCATTGTTTGTATGAAGCGCTAACCTTTTTAATGCATGCCATTCAAAAATGTATAACCCGACATTGTGCTTTAAAAGCATCCTGTTTGCTACTGTGCATGTATGTATTGTGATAAAGTGCGGGGTAAAGTGATGGAGGGCAGGTACATAGGGCCACGCCTGGAAAGAAGCATATACCCTTTCTGACCACTGATATAAGAAATGCAGTTCAGGGAGATAATGGCGGCGGGCTAAAAGACTACATTTCCCAAGGGGCTTGGAGTGGCTAGATTACAGGAGAATGGGTTGCACCTGTGCTTAATTAATGATGAGTATTTAAACACCCTACCTGAGGGGTTCTTTGGTAATGTGGGGCTAATGTCTGTGAACAACAGAGGAGACTGGAGTGGAGGAAAAATTAATAATGGTAATAACGACAACTATTGTAGGTTGTGTGTATCGGTTGGAGTTTGTTTTGAAAACCAGCAAGCAGCTTAGCTGCCTGGGTGACAGTTAGGGTAAACGGCTGTTGTATTAGTAAGTTCTCCAAAAAAAGAAGATAGAGTTTTATTTTGTTTTGTCATTTTTGTTTTAAAAATTGGTGACTCTGTGTCCCTTTGACAGGACACAGTAAAACTAATACACATACAGGTCCCGCCCTGTTTAGACCTTATTTCTGTTGTCTGAGTTTAATTGCAACACCACACTAGAGGACTGCTGTGAAAGACCTGCTGAGTACTGTGGTAAATAACACCCCACGTTGCTACAGTATGTATATATTTCACAATACATTTTCCAGTATATTTTAAATATATTGTAACAATGCCCTTTGGCATGTTTCCACCCTTTAAAATACTCGACCCAGACACAGAACTGCAAGTTTAGCGCAGTGCACACTTTTATTCACAAATAAACAAACACAAAACAAAAATCTAACTCCCAAAAAACTAAACTCTTCTTCACTCTTAAACCCACTGGACGGCTGAGATGTTAACCAGCCAAAAACACTTGTTTTACACCATTTACAAGTTTAACAAGGTTCACACAGTACCTTTTACTTTTGACCACTCAGGTCAGGTCTGCTCTGCACATCGCTTTTCCTCCTTCAGCACTGTGTATAGGTTTTCCACTGCCTTTATCCAGGGCTTAATCAGCCTCCGATGCTCCACCTTAAGATGGAGCCCAATGATTCCACTCTGGTGCCAGATAACCCCATGGCATTCTGGGGAATGTAGTCCTGCAGCACCCTCCTGGACTACATCTTATCACCCCCCTACTCTGCCACAATATCTACAGTCTACAGCTGCATATATTTAATATACTACAACATATATTGGTATATTTTTCCATATACAAAGTACATATATAAATATATGTAAGAATATATTGTCTCATATTACCTTATATTTCACAATATTTTTCCAAACAAAAAATATATGAAAAGGGCTATAATTTGTATATGGCAAAAATATTAAATATATTATAACACACATTATGAAATATATGACAATATATTGAGGTTAATATATTATAAAATACATTTCATAAGGGCACTATTATCCACTTACTGCATTAAAGTTTGAAGTTCTAGATTGATTTACAAACCCCATGACAGGTCCAAGGTCCTTGCTATGATTTTTAACTCGGATGCTCCAGTGCAAGTCATTGATTTTCTATTCCAGGACACAGAAGCTGTTAAAGGAGGACTAACCATGGTTTTACAATCTGTTCTCTTGCTTCTTATTCCATTATCAGTTCATGTATTCTTGTAGTGACGATCTCTTGGCTCTTCATATTTTATTATAGTTTTTATATGAATTTGGTATATGGGTCACTCCATGAATGTGATTTAGAAGTTCTTCTATAGTGTTGTCTTTGAGATATCTACATAATGTCTGCAAGCAAAATCTTCATATTCAAATGGGGGACACTCAGTGTTTATTTCTATTTACATGAAGAAAAATGGTCTCCCATACATACCCTGAATAATGATATCTGACATAGATTCATTGCAGCATATAAAGAAATAAAGCTAATCACAAGTCAAGAGTCTTCAATAAATCTAAGCTAGAATAAAGGTTTATAATAATAATAATAATAATAATAATAATAATAATAATAATAATAATAAAACTGTTTTATTCCTACAATATCATATTTGATTACTTACACCTGGCTTGGTAAAAAAAAAACATTTAAATCAGGGGTCTCCAATCCTGGTCCTGGGGGGCCGATGTACCACCTGCTTTTAGTTCCAACTGTACCCTAAATTAATTAAATGGACCAATTAAGCTTCTAAGAAGCACTTAATTGGACCAGGATTGGAGACCCCTGGTTTCAATGAATAAATATCTGTCCTTCCCTATTTCAGTTGCTTGTGGATTTAACGTGGAACCTTTTTATTTCTGGTTGACATGAATGTAATTGATGGTGTTTATTAAAGAGAGGACACTGAGCGGAGGGTCTGGGCTGCACAGTAGAGAAGAAAGGAGAGAGCCGTGCAGGAACACTGTAGAAGCAGGACCCGTGTTGAATGAATTGTGAGTAATAAGAAGGTGGCACTGAGTCAAGAAACTGCACAGACACAAGGATGTGGGGACCCTTACTGAGCACAGGGAGGCTCAGCTGCAGTAGAAGCACCGGCGACAGTGCTAGTGTAGGTCTGGCTCTGGATTACAAATACATTATTGTGAAGACAGCACCATAAACGTTGCTTTAATTCAGGCCTGTGCCCAGGGGAGCTGCGGAAGGCTTGTCATTTGTTTGTTTTCTAGTTGTTCATTTGTTTGAGTGAATCTGTGCCAGAACTAGTGCTGGGACAAACACACAGCTGGAAATGCATTCGGTACCCAAAATGCCCATGTTCGTATCCGTTCATATAACAGAATTATAAATGACTAAAAGATATCCTAAATAAAAGAAATAAATGCATAAACACCATCTGAATAACTAATACTCATACTGTACAGAAGAGTGCGTCTCTCGTTTCTTTAAAAGGTAATTTGATGTGAAACCTGGTTTATTTTAATCCTTGAGGGATTTTCTTTAACTGTAGTATGTTATGAATAATACTTTTGTTTTCTAGCTAATTCAGAATCAAATTATATTTACCAATGCATTTGCTGCATGCTCGTTTATTTTGTGTTTTTGTTCTATACTTCTCTATTTTGCTATGCTTTCACTGTACTTCACTACACGTCTGTTTTTACCATTGTAACAATTGTGTAAAGGAATTACTATATTACACATTCATATTTCAGATCAGATTTGGGCATGATATTCCTCCTCCTGTCTGCATGTTAGATTTATTTTCAGATGTTATGGGCACTAAGACAGGGCAAATCGTACTTAGGCTGCTTCAGTACTTTGCATGCGAAAATATCCTGCGTTTACCGAAACCTTCAATCCATGTATACAGTTGTATTCTAATTAGACTTTCTATCGTTAATCATGTAAACACAAAAGTGACGTTTTAAGAACATCAGCTTTGTCATGTAAACTTATTTTTTGTTACAACGAGGATACAGGTTGCCTGGTTACTATCTGGCCACCTCTCGCGATAACATGACAGACTTGTCCAGCTCACGTAATAACTCGATAAACTAAGGAAACTCTGTTGAAGCTATTTCTTTTTTTAGCCAACTTGCGTTGCGCCTTAACTAGAGTTTTGGAAAATTCGGGCTAACCCGGGAGCTCTTGAGTGCACTCGAGTTGCCATGACATCCGACACATTCTTTCCAGTGTCCAGCGCGCGCTTCTTTAACCTGTGCTGCACACCACCAGTCTGGCACAGGGCGAAATCGCACACTGTATGCCACACTCTGATTGGTGGAAGGATTACTGGTGATCCAATCCAAACCGACAATAAAGCTAAAATAAATTCCACTCCAAAATGCCCCGTTATACGGTATGTAAAAGAAGATATTGAAAGTAAGGCTGGTGTTTCTTATGCGGTTCACTTAAAACCGGACATTAGGGCGTCCGGGTTTGTTAATTCCTGCCACCCGGACACACAGACGCAATTCCCGGACTGTCTGGGTCAAACCCGTACAGGTGGGAACCCTATCAACGCCGAACGCGTGCATGCATGTTCTTGTCAGTCTGTATGTTACGCATTTTACATTGTACATTTACAGGTGTCATTGCTAAAGGAACCAAAAACAGATGCCTACAATACTTCTAAAATATCTAAACTTAAGGCCAATAAAATGTTTTTCAATTTCTAAAGCCTTGATGTTAAATCAGTAAAAACCTACCCAAACTACCCACTTTAATCCTGATCTTAATGCCCTGCCTGGTCCCCAGTGCCACTCACCTTACTCAGCGTTTTGTGTGGCTGGTGCAGGTCCAAAATGTTCAGCTTCCCAATAACAGGTAGAGCCGGCGGGCCGGGGGGGGGGAGTTGTAATTAGACGACTTGGAGGATTTCGAGTAAAAGTATAAAAATATAAAACCAGTTAAAACTAAAGCCAGAGACACCGTGGCGGTGTGTGCTAGGAGCAGGCTAATCAGAGACATGTTTGTCAGGCACACAGACACCTGGGCTCTCTGTTAATTAGCTCAGCGTTCAGAATAACGCTCCTGGGTTTGGGCAGTGTTTAAATAGAGCAGCACACACAGTGGGCGTGGCTTCAGAAGGACTTCATCAAGGTAAAAGTTGTTGATTTTTTGGAATAATTTGCAGCATTATAATATTCTGAGAATGTTGGGTAAACAGGTAAGATTTTTTGCTGTTGATGTTCTGCTTTACTTTTCAAACCCTTATGACATGGAGCAGGATATTATTATATACCTAATGCATCTAGGAATAATGTGTTGGTAAATACCATATTCATAAAATGAAATGGTTAGAAAATAAAACACATTTTATTATGTTTAAAAAAAGAAATGCAGAGATACATCTACACCATCAATTGCTTGAATAAAAAAGCAAAAAATACATGATATCTTTAATGTATTTACAAAATAATACAGTTGAGTTATAATACCCTGGGAATGCTTGTATAGTTAATGTAATGCACGGAGCTTGTAATAATACAGTTGAGTTATAATACCCTGGGAATGCTTGTATAGTTAATGTAATGTACAGAGCTTGTAATAATACAGTTGAGTTATAATACCCTGGGAATGCTTGTATAGTTAATGTAATGTACAGAGCTTGTAATAATACAGTTGAGTTATAATACCCTGGGAATGCTTGTATAGTTAATGTAATGTACAGAGCTTGTAATAATACAGTTGAGTTATAATACCCTGGGGGTGCTTGTATAGTTAATGTAATGTACAGAGCTTGTAATTGTTATTATTTATTTCTTAGCAGACGCCCTTATCCAAGGCGACTTACAGTCGAAAGCAAATATATTTCAAGTATCACAGTACAAGTAATAATACAATTAAGAGCAAGATAAATACAATGACTTTGGTTCAAGCAAGTACAAGTGTGACAAAATACAATTCAATGATACAGCAGATAAGTGTCAGTGATAGTTACATCAGGATATGATTAAATACAAAATACTACAGATTAAACACTTGGCAGATTACAGTACTCTGACGTACAGGATTAAATGCAGTAAAATAGGGGGCAGATAAGAGCAAGTAAAGCGCATTTAAGGAAGGGTGATAAGTGTCCCAGGGGAAGAACAGAGGAGTTCTACAGGTGTAATAATACAGTTGAGTTATAATACCCTGGTGTGACAGTCTGGCTCGCAGTGGTGACGTCACGGACCAGGAAGTAGAAACCAAAACAATGGATGGGCAGTTGAAGCTGAGTGCAACGGCACTCAGCGTATTTATTAATAAACAAAACAAAAGATTTAACCAAAACAACAAAACACAAAACAAAAAGGCACAAGGGCCAAACAAATAAACAAATACTGTTTAGCAGTCGTCTTTAACTGTCGTTATTTGTTTGCTCGCTCTCTCCGCTCCCCGTACTCTCCTCTGTACACTCCACCCCGAGTGCAGAGAGCGGCAGGTTTATATATTCTGGCTGAGGGATTAACTAGTTGTTAATTATCTTATTACCCCTCGGCCAGAGTCTGCACGCGTTTGGTAAGGATGCATGACTGTCAGCTAGTTAAATAATCAGTAGCTGATCAGCCATGGGGTTTTTAAATATAATAATAAAAGACGCAGCGCTTTTACCCGCGCCGCAAACAAAAATACAAATAATAATACATAGGGGCGGGACACTCCGCCACACATGCCCCCCCTTGTGCGCAGCACACATGGACTTTTCGGCCACCTCCCTCCTTAGTCCCCAAAGTCCCGGTTAGCAGTCCCGGCGCAGGAACAGGGGCGGCCACGGTGGGATGTCCTCCTCCCACCCAAACAACTGTAGCGTCCCAGTGGATGACGCACAGGCCAGTTCCTCTGGCCAGAAAAATTTTGGGGGTGGTTTCCAGACCTGCCCCCCCTTCTTCATGGCCGGCCACCCTTTCTCCTGCAACGAAATTGCTGCGGGGGAAGCTGGTCTCCTGACCTCCCCCCCCTTCTCCATGGCTGGCAGCTGCCCTTCACGGGGCTCCAGCCACAGTATTTCCTGCCGCAAAAGTGCGGCTGGGGGAGCTGGTCTCCTGACCTCCCCCCCCTTTTCCGTGGCCGGCAGCTCCCCTTCATGGGGCTCCAGCCACAGTATCTCCTGCCGCATGGCAGGACTGTTAGTGACCCCAGGCAAAACAGGACCCTCGGGAGGCGAAGGTAGCAGCTGCAGACCTTCGGCAGGCAATGGCAGCAGCAGCGGACCCTCGGGGGGCGACGGCCGCCGCAGTGAACCCTCGGGGGGCGATGGCAGCAGCAGCGGACCCTCGGGAGGCGACTACAGCAGCAGCGGACCCTCGGGAGGCGACGGCAGCAGCAGCAGCAGACCCACGGGAGGCGACGGCAGCAGCAGCAGCGGACCCTCGGGAGGTGAACTCGGGAGGGGAGCCCCTGGCCACGGAGGCGGCAGTGGGAGCTCCACTTCTCCCTCGTTCCCTGTAGCTGGTGGCTCTCCAGGCGATGTGGAGCAACAGGCAGCCCCAGGCGATGCGGAGCAACAGGCAGCCCCAGGCGATGCGGAGAAACAGGAAGCCCCAGGCGATGCGGAGAAACAGGCAGCCCCAGGCGAAGCAAGGCAGGCAACCTTGGGCGAAGCGAGGCAGGCATCCTTGAACGAACCGAGGCAGGCATCCCTGGGCAGTGCGAGGCAGGGCAGGAGCAGTCCTTCCCATGACGGTGGATGTGGAACCAGCAGGTATTCACCCTCTGCTAGTGGAGGTGGGAGGGGAAAGCAGTCCTCCCACGGCGGTTGAGGCAGAACCAGCAGGCATTCACCCTCTGCTGGTGGAGGTGGCGGAGGCAGAGGCAGCTCTTGCTGCTCTGCTCCTGGCGATGATGGAGACAGAAGCAGCTCCTGCTGCTCTGCTCCTGGTGGTGGTGGAGACAGAGGCAGCTCCTACTGCTCTGCTCCTGGTGGTGGTGGAGACAGAGGCAGCTCCTGCTGCTCTGCTCCTGGTGGTGGTGGAGACAGAGGCAGCTCCTGCTGCTCTGCTCCTAGTGCTGGAGATGGCAGCAATGGCTCCTCTCCCTCTGGCGTTGGAGACGGCAGCGATGGCTCCTCTCCCTCTGGCGCTGGAGACGGCAGCAATGGCTCCTCTCCCTCTGGCGCTGGAGAAGGCAGCGATGGCTCCTCTCCCTCTGGCGCTGGAGAAGGCAGCGATGGCTCCTCTCCCTCTGGCGCTGGAGAAGGCAGCGATGGCTCCTCTCCCTCTGGCGCTGGAGAAGGCAGCGATGGCTCCTCTCCCTCTGGCACTGGAAACAGCAGCGGGGCCCCTCCCATAGCTGCGATGTCTGGGAGGGATGCTGGGTGGTGTGTCTGTTCCCAGGCCTCCCAGCGCTCCCCATCTCTCGCCCACAGGAGGTTGATCACAGCAGGGAGAGAAAGGCACTGCAGGAATTGTGGAGGTGCATTTATAAATACTCTGCATCAGACCACACAGCTGCACAGGGGGGAGGGACCTGTGGCAGCAGGCAGGGCAGGAGATGCAACCGACCAGAGAAGAACACACAGAGACAGGGGCAGCGGCAACAAAACATCCATTTAACCATCAAAGTCTCTTTGTAAGATCAATCCAAATATTTCTTTAAAAGCTGGAAGTTTAAGATATATTTTTTAAACTATTTATTTTCAGAATGGGATAGGGAAATGCTGTAGTTCAGGGAGACACAGCAGAGCGATCAGAATGGCGAGTTTTGAAATGATTTGAATTCTTACTTTTGCCTTTTTTCACTCCTTTAATTAATCATTGGTGTCTGATTTGTCGTGGATTTATTCTCCGCTATCCAAAGAGACTCAGGATTCAGGCTGATTATCAGCTCCAGATATTTTAATCAATGCATACAAGGGAAGAGTCAGCAAAGACTGTTAACACAAATAGAGTTACATTAGATATGTATACAGGATTTGTACAAGCTTGAAGATGGGGTGTGTCTGGTGCATTTTACAGCTGTGTTATCAGAAAGCTCAGTAGGACAACAGATAGGCTATAGCCCAAGATAAGACAAAAACAGAGCCATTGTTGTTAGAGGTGATGACCTAGGCATGGGGTCTAATGTTGTTCAGAAGCTTGAGGGTTAAGTGCTACCCTTAGCTGATGTAATCACTGTCTGCGATAGACTGAAAAGCATTTTATATTCAGTTAAATATATATCGTCAGAATTCAATAGTTTTCCTCTTCAGATTCAGACTCATTCAATCTCATGCACACTTGGGTTTCCCAACAGAGCAACATCTACATAAATCTCATCTGTCTTGTTTATTGCGATAAGGTCCAATATGTCTGCTGTTTTTTTTCTTAAATTCTAGTGGTGTTTAAGAACATAAGAAAGTTTACAAACGAGAGGAGGCCATTCAGCCCATCTTGCTCGTTAGAAGCTTATTGATCCCAGAATCTCATCAAGCAGCTTCTTGAGAGATCCCAGGGTATCAACTTCAACATTACTGGGGAGTTGGTTCCAGACTCCCACAATTCTCTGTATTAAAAAGTGCCTCCTATTTTCTGTTCTGAATACCCCTTTATCTAATCTCCATTTGTGACCCCTGGTCCTTGTTTCTTTATTCAGGTCAAAAATGTCCCCAAGTTGACATTGTCAATACCTTTTAGAATTTTGAATCAGATTGCTGTGTAGTCTTCTTTGTTCAAAACTGAAAAGATTCAATTGTTTTAGCCTGCCTGCATATGACATGCATTTTAAACCTGGAATAATTCTGGTCACTCTTGTTTGCACTCTTTCTAGAGCAGCAATATCACAGTATACGAGAGTGGGATAATAACCAGGTGATAGTGCAGAGAGAATACATGTTTAAATACTGAATTAAAGGCAATTCATTAATATGGGTAATGGTTTTACTTTAATGAGCACTCTTAGTTACAAAACGTCTCCCAGCCGAGTTCAAGATCACATAGACAATACAACACCGTTCTCTCTTTAATGAATTTCAGCAAAA
Organism: Acipenser ruthenus; assembly: GCF_902713425.1. Taxonomy (NCBI): domain Eukaryota; kingdom Metazoa; phylum Chordata; class Actinopteri; order Acipenseriformes; family Acipenseridae; genus Acipenser; species Acipenser ruthenus. Next base: position 9,330,378 of record NC_081213.1, read on the forward strand.
AGGAAAAGACAAAACAGAAAAGAAAATGAGTATCAATACAACACAAGTCAGTATAATAATCTCAGCAGCAATAACATTCAGATAATATCTCAGCGTCAGTGTAAATATCAATTACATGTAAAAGCAAGCATTCCTCAAGTGTCTAGAATGTGTCTTTGTATAAGAACTAACTAATATGAATATGCAAGCAGGGTAACTGTGTGCGAGTCAGTAAATATTTAAAAGGAAATCAAGATTATTTCTACATAAGATATTACAAAATCGTACTTAAGTCTTTATCAAAAAAAATGTTAATTTACATATGAGACAGAGACAATTCACAACTACAATACCTTTTAATTTATTCTTAACACAACTCCAAAACTTGCCATTGAATTTCATAGATCATGGTCATTATTCTAGCTGCCAATTGTTTTCATGAAAGATGAAAACATTTGTTATAAAGCAAACCTTTACCCAACTGCAGTTCCTGTAATTCAACTGGGGTACATCCCTACAGTAAGTCAGGGTCGCAGTATCACAGGGTCTCAGTGGTGACAGAATCCTGGCAGTTCAGTGGCTGAAGGGTCCAATGTGAGGGGTGAGTGGCTGTAGTAAGGTCTAGCAGATGCAGTAAGGCAGGGTCGCAGTATCACAGGGTCTCTCAGTGGCTCAGAGCACACAGTTGGAAGGGCTGGGGGCCGGAGGTGAAGCCAGGGGTGGGTGTGAGGTCCAGTTGCTCAGGGCTGACCTCCTGGGGCGGGCGGAAGTGAAACTTCTGCAGGAGCATGGTGAAGAAGAGGAAGAGCTCCATCTTGGCAAGGGTCTCTCCAATACACAGCCTCCGACCTGGGGGGGGGGGTCAGAGGATTACCGACTCATACTGCAACACACACACACTTCAGGATTAGTAAAGTAGCTGTAAGACAGTAACATACCGATTTGTATCCTGAAATGGAAGAATCCAACGGAAACAGGTTGTCTACTTGCTTTTCAATAATAAACTTTCCGTATTGTATTAGTAGAATAATCTGCACCTGCATGTCTTCAGCTGAATCTGAAGGCTTTGTAGCGATTGTTACTTGTTCTATATTCCATTAGGAAACTGGTTGCTGATTGCAGCTCTATTGATAGCAGTTCCCTTTGCAGTTAAAATGCTGGGGTGGAGGGGGGTTAGCCTCAACCCTGTCTAACCTGGTCCCTGCTCCTCCGACACACTGACCTGCTGAGAAGGGCATGAAGGCGTCTCTCTTGACAAACTTGCCCTGCGTGTCCAGGAAGTGGTTGGGGTTGAACTGGTGAGGGGTCTCCCACTGTGTCTTATCAGACAGCACGGAGGAGAGCAGCGGGATCACCGGGGTACCCTGGGACACAGACAGACACACATTTACAGAAAGGTAAAATACCAAAGCTAACCTAATGAGACAGGCCTGAACTGTCAGCTATACCAATGAGGATACATTACTGTACATTAATATCACTCCTACATTACTTGATATTGCAGTATAAAGAGGAATTATTTGGTAGTAAGACAATTGACGATTTGCTAAAATGTGTCAATTTCGCTTTTGGCAAAACCTCATTCCAGACAGAGTACTACTCTAGGAAAGAGCCAACTGTACTTATGAATTGGCCTCTTCAAAACAGAACACACCATCTTCCCTATCTATCTCCACCCTTGAAGCTATCACTAGGTCTACAAAAAAGGGGTAAAAAGGGGGCTCAGACTTTCTTTTTCAAAAAAACAGATTTGCCAATTTAAATAATGCACTGATAATACAAATGACAATAATACTAATTACAAAGAGGCTTGCTGGTTTGAGATGGGAATGGCACTTCCATATACAGTGCTCCATGTTGACAGTACAGTCTTATATCTTGCTGTAGAAGAGCTCTTCACTATTTTCACTATTTCAGGATGTTTTGATGTGCAAGTCAGTGAGAAATAGAGGGAGCACTGCATTATATGATGAGTGTTTGAAGTTGGCCATGGAGGAGCTGCAATGCCCTCAAACAGCCCTTGTTGGTTTATTAGTCTGTTTTCCATTTGAACAGGAATTTGCATGATGAAGGTGTGGACCGGACCAGCCCTATACACTCCGTCTGGCTCACCTTGGGTATCCTGTACCCCCGAAAGGTGGTGTCCCCTGTGGTCTCATGCAGCAGGTTCATGGGCACCACGTTGCCCACTCTCTGGATCTCGTGCAGCACGGCGTCCATGTAGGGCATGCGCTTCCTGTCCTCGGCCTGCGGGGGGCGCTCCCTCCCAATCACACTCTCAATCTCCTCCTGGACTTTGTCTGTTAACAGGGAGGATTTACAAACACACTGCAATTACTGAGATGAAGAGGTTTGTGATTGAGAGGACCCAGGACTGACTGGCAGGCAGGGGGGGGGGGGGGGGGGGGGGCAGTTCAGGATCAGTGAGGTGGTAGGAGAAGGTCAAATAAAATCAGCATCACATGAATAAATGTTTAGGTATTTTTTCAACACACAAGCTGTAGATGTTTCACAGTAAAACAGGTTTAAAAGGCACTGCATATCAACAAGACACTCAGTACTGCATCTCCAGCCCCGCCCCACCTTGTTCGCTATATTTTTCAAATATCTCTTAATAGTACAAATCGATAAATCATGTCCTGATCACTCGTTTTATCACCAAACTCCTCAATAATGCGATCCAAGCTGTTATTTTATTACTATAACATCTAAAAAAAAACCTCTGCATATGTCTGATGTTCTTTGAGCGCTGGATGCGGAAGCAGCTATCTTGTTTGTTTATGTCCATGTTATCTATGTGGTGTCAGGTCTATCAGTATTCATGAAATACGCCTTTTTTTTCAGCTTCTCTCGGCTCCTATCGGTCTCACTCAGCTATTGAATGGTTCTCGGCTTTTTCTGAAGAAAAAACGACTAGAGACCTGTTTTTTGCGTCTTTGATGATGTCGGACAGGGTCCGACATTGGACCGGAAAGGGAAAATTGCCATGTCGGACCAAGTCTGACATAGGACCGCAAAGGGTTAAAGGTTGATTGCCCATTTTAAACTCTTCAATGACCTGCAGAGTTTCCAGGAGAGGTGGTGTGTGGGACAGGCTATGTTCGGTCAGGGAGGAGGGAGAGCTCACCGATTTTACAGAAACAAAATTATTTAACTGCAGTCTGCTTTAATTTGTTTTAGGCTTTCTTTTAAATCATTTAGAGAAAGTAGTGTTTTTAGGATTTCAATACTGATGCTCTCTGCCTGCAGCCACTGCCCCTCACCTTCCAAATAAATCAACTAGGACTGAATGGCAGGCAGGGTGTTCAGGTCAGGATTCATTCAGTCACTTTCCCTGAAGTGGGGGTACCCACTTGCTTACCCTGAATGTGGGGGTACTTCATCATGAGCAGCAGCCCCCAGCGCAGGGTGGTAGAGGTGGGCTCAGTCCCTGCACCAAACAGGTTCCCCACGGTGGCGGCCATGTTACCCTCATGGAAATACTTGTTGGAGTTTCTGGCCTCCTGTAAAACAATGAAGGGCATTGGTGACTAAACGATACAACCTATTGCAGGGGCAGTTCTATCAATATATGTGTGACACGCAGAAACTTGTAATATCAATAAAACTGATCAGCAGAGTTACTGGAGTTAACCAATAACCTGGAAAAATGAACATTAAAACACTGAAGTGTTGATACAACAAACGTGTGTGTTTTGTAAAATATGTTTAGCACAGTTGTTATTTTACCATGCTTCTCCCATGGTTATACTGTGCATTATCATAGTTTACCCTGGTTTGCCATGTTTATGAATATGCTTTACCACACCTCACTATTCTTTACAATGCTTCCCTATGCTATATTACACTTTGCTATGCTTCTACTATAGGAACCCTTTATAAGGGCAGCATTGCTGCAGTAGTGTTGGTTACTGTGCAATCTGTACTGTATATGTAGATGGTAACACACACACTGCAGTGTCCATGCTATAGTGTGCTACTTTCTATATCTGAACTGTTCAGTTCTGTACAGCACCTTGTAAACTCTCTAGTCTTGATAATGATCAAAGTGATATGATCAGGAGTGCATCCTCATTCACTCCCATTATATTCAGACCATTAACAGGAGTGATATTGAGCTGGTTTCACTGTGTGAAGGCTTTTCCACTAGATAGGCAGTAAAACTGCACTTTTAATGCACTAAGACCACACTGCTGGTCCCTGATAGAGGCTCTGCTGTGCTGATATTACCTCTTCTCTCTGCCTGGAGATGAACGTGTCGATGAAGCTCCTCAGGTCATTGCTGTCCACACTGTCTTTACAATCCTTATATGCATTTCTAAAGTACTCCTGCAGTATTGTTTGATTTGTATCAATCTTCTTGTGATCAGACAGGAAGAAGCCCAGGAAAGGAAACACGTTATACAGCTGAAAAGACAAGGAGGAAGAGGGAGAGTTTAATGGTGAAAATGGCTGTAATGATCCTCTATTAAAAGGATTACTGTATTACTCTACCCCAGGGATCTACCAACCCTGGTCCTGGAGAGCCCCAATCCTGCAGGTTTTATAGATTTCTTTACATCAGTGGCTGAAGATACAGAGCACATGTTAATCTTGACTAATGAAACCAATAATTTGTGCAATTATGCAACAGAGCTCGGTTGAAACGAAAGCACCAGACCCAGTAGCTCTCCAGGACCAGGGCTGGAGACCCCTTCTCTACACAAGGTCGAATTGAAAAAGCTCTAGTCTCTGAACTTTTCATAACAAAAATAACCAACAGAAATTCAGCCACGAGTGGTATAAATCATTATCTTGACAGCGGCGCTGTCATTTAAACTGTGTGGTGTTCAGCACAGGAAACAGTTGTAAAAAAGGCGGCTTTGTAGTGGAGGAGGGAAAACCAGTATGCACAGCATGCAGGATTCAGGTAACAGTGGTGGGAATACATCCACCCTCTTCGCCCACACACGTGTATCATGCCCTCACTGGCAGAGGGCAACACTTTCCTCAGCCTGCTGGCATGCCACCTAGACCCATCCTGGACCTGAAAGCTCGCTGGTCCAAGCCGTCGGCCAACACGAAGTGGGCAGGACCAAAAGGATTGCAGCTTGTTGCCTCAGCGAGGCCGCTTCACTCTGACACAATCCAGGACCTGCATTACAGATGGCCTTGTTCCGTGTACTCTGTCGAACCTCTGCTTCATGTGCGGTTGGCTCCATCCTGTCCAATGGCAGTTGTAGCTCACGTCTCGTCATCAACAGTGCTGGCGAGACCCCGATGGTAGTGTGTTGTGCTGGGCTACCCTGTAGTACATAAGGGTTTGTAGTAGGGCCGTTTGGAATGCACAGCCTTGAGCTAGACGTACTTGAATGCCATTCTTGAGGGTTTAGTTAAACCTCTCTACCCCTCCATCAGCTTGGGGATGGTAGCCTGCAGGTCCCGGCAACATTACTTGAGCTTAACAAAGCCCAGATGACCCTCATGTGCCATATTCATCACCCGTTCTTGCAGCACGCTTGGCATCACTGTGCAGTGACCCCGGGCCACACAGAAATCATTCCAGCAGGACAGCTCTTCATTGATCCCGAGATACTGATGTCAGCTCCTCCACCACCCGGGATGGCCAGCCCTCGGCTATAGAAGCACAGGGTGCAGTGAAGGGAGTCCTCATCTGATGCCTGCCGGAGCTATAGGAGGGACACCACGTCCTGGAGGGGTCCATGTAACAGCTGGATCAGGTCGTGCTCGTTGTCCTCGGACTGAAGTCCGTGTTCAGGAGCTATAACTGATCTGGATAAAAAGGAGCTAGAACTGTTTGCTTACGATTGTAAGTCGCGTTCAGTTTGAGAATTAATCTTTTATGCAGGACTTTGCAAAAGCTTTCTGGAAATCTAAATATTTAGGGTTCTTTACCTTGAAGGCAACAAGCTTATTAAAATGAATGAGGTGCACCTGTAAAGTGTGAGGGGCTAAGCAGGTATAAAAGAGGGCCGATTTCCATCAGCAGTCAGTTCTACCAAAGAGCTCAGTTGACAGACTTTTGCTGCGATATCCCAAAACTAGGGCTATAGGGACGTACAGTACAATCTACACATTTTATTTTGAAAGTCAGTTATTTTGGATCTCTTGATGTATATTTTGTTATTTGTATTTATTCACTGTAAATATTTGCAAAGTGGTTTGCTACATAGGAACATGGACATTATTTCCTTTTAAGCTAAAAGGGACCCCGTGACAGGTGTAGCAAATAACTCCAGCATGGAGTAACAAATGCCACGAGGTCTGCTGGGTGGATCAAGGGGACCTGGAGGTATCAGTAGAAGTGGGGAGTGAGCTCATCAGCGAAAAAAAAAAAAAAAAAAAAAAACAGGTTTGTGTGTTGCACACATGCCATTAAAATGCGCTGAAAACTAATTAACGAACGGCTGTAATGCAAATTCAGTTCAATTACCGTATTCCTTCCAATTTAGAGATGCAGCCTAAATTTCTTACCCTCAATTTGAGGAAAAAATAAAACATTGAATAAATATGCATTGACAAAGATACAGCCTCAATTACGCATATGGAGGCAGTTTGCTGCAGTCTACTATCACACAGAGCATTACAATTATGTGCTTGTACCAAAGGGGGGTTTGTTACACACGTGGATCTTCACTCTACAAGACTGAGGCAGACACTGAACAAGACACAGGGCATTGGGTGTTGACACGCCACACAGATTTATTATCAACAGCAATGGTAGCCCTAGCGCCCATTGGTGTAGCAATGGCCATGCAGCAGCAGCACCGAGCTGTAGCGGAGACGCTTGTTGAGCTCTGCACAGCTTTCCCGGGCATGCCCCCCTAGCCAAACCAAACCTCCCGGCCAGCTCAGCGCCGACCAGCCCACCTGCTCAGTTAGTTGCTTAGCAACGCATCTCCTGTTGTGTGTCCTTCACTGTTGTCTAAATTCTGTGTAAAAACAATTCTACACTGTGGTTTGGTGAGATTTCATTAATGTGACTCCAGCTTTATAAAATCAGACCTGAATGCAGCAGATAGATTCTCTAATCACTACACTGTACCTGTGTCTTGGGGCTCACAATGAGCTTCATGTTCCCATTCAGAATTCTTTGCATATTCAGGAACTGTGCATCGCTGTAGTCGAAGCGGTCTCCGAACATGATGGAGCAGATGATGTTGGAGACAGCAGAGTTGATGATGATTTGGGGGTCAAAGGGTTTGCCTTAGAGTGGGAGAACAAGAAAAGCCATCTGTAACGTCAAAAGCTTAAGAATCATAAAACTATAGAAACAAGGGCAAGTAGAGAAACGCTTCTGCTAGTGCCTTCAGAAGAAAGTATTTATGGCACTACAAGAAAGCAGTAGCCGAAACATTAGCCTTCTTTCTTCAGAGGAAGGCACTACTTGACTAAGTCACAACAGAGAAGAGCAGAATGTGACACACAGACCGGACACCGATTTGTTAAAACTTTAACAGGCTTGGGGGGGGGGGGGGGATACACAGCTGCAGAATCTGGGTCTGGTCTGTGTTTTGTGGCCACTGAGGGTCAACCCTTTATCTCTGCTCTTGGTTTGGTCATCACCTTTGTGGGACTGGAAGACCTCCACCAGTCTCTGGGACTCCTCGATGATCCGGTCCTCAGTGGTCATCTTCCCCATCCCTAAGGCCCGCAGAGTGGAGAGGGTGAATCGACGCATCACCTTCCAGGATTCCCCCTTACCGAAGGCAACACCTGCGGGAAACATGAACACAGCGCCATTGCTACAGTGATACAACGTTCCCACCATGAAACCAGCCTGAAACTCAAAATCAACCTGGAGCTGCCTGCAGCCTGGTCCAAGACTACAATATATAACCTGATCTTATAACAGAGATCAATGATGCAAGACATACAGCAGTAAGAACCACCACATAAAACAATGAGGTATTTCCTACATCCTCTAGGGGCAGAGTGTGGCAGGGGGACAGGTTAATAATTACACTCTGGTGGATCAGCTTTGATGATTTAACATTCAACACAATGATACAAAGTTAATCTAAAACAAGAAAAATGCTTCAGTTAAGAGAATTGGAGTGTCACCAAGAACAGGACAAGCGGAAAAGCTCATAAGTCTTCAAATTCATATATTTTTCCCCAAAGAACTGATATTTAGGCATCAATTGTTTTTTTTCCTATGAAGTTCATACTAACAATTGTATTCAAGAAATTTATTTTTTCAAACTACACCCAGTCCAGCAACAGGCTTTATAAACCTCTTACCATTCCCGCCTTTAGAGAATATTTCTGTAGTGTGCGTCTGGCCTCTCTCCGAGAAGTCGTCTGCTTGGGTTACTAGAGCCTCATTGACCGCCTCATAGCCTGTCAAAACCAGGTACTTCTTGGGACCCATGTGGAAGGTAAACACATTGCCGTACGTCTCCGAGAGCTGGAGAGAGAAAAGGAGGAGCGTTGACTCTCAAAGCATTAGCAGGGAAGCTTGTCTACTTGTTACAACTTCACATTTATGTGGCAAGTTCCACTCATTACAGTGGCGTAGCGTCAGTAGTGAATTAAGAAAATGTGTGCCAACATTTGTGCTGCTCCCAGAACTCTTCCATTGTTTGGATGCTGCGCTGCCTAAAGGTTTGTAAAGCGCTTTTAAAAATATCTTCCCATCGTTCCAGTGAGGATGACAGGGATTTTCCTCTCTGCCAGCCCGTTGCTCTCATGTTAGTCATGTGTGTGCTGCTCAGAATCTCCTTTGGCTAGAGCTACGAATTCTTGTGTTGTTCTGAAGTCAGCAGCCGGTAGGAGCTGGGAGGTACCTTCAGTTTTTATAATTTTTTGTTTGATGCATCATGAAACAATTGCCAGGTAGCCAAACTTTTTAAAAATGTATTCTATATTAGCATTTTGTGACATTTGCATTATATTTATCAGTACCAATTCATCAATGTGACATTTTGAATTCTAACCTGAAATACTGTACTACTATTATGGCTACCAACAGACTTGAGATATCATTTTGTAGTTTTTGATTACATGATCTTAATGTTATGGACCGATGCCGAAATCGGGGAGTTTCCAAAATGCCTGGGAAGTTCGAAATGCACAACTGCGGTTGGCAGATGCCGAATTAGCTTAGAATTTGATGTCATTTTGGCATCTGCCCTGGCTGGTCAACTGCCCACAGACACCCAATTGGCCAAGCACCGCTGGGGTGGGGAGGGTTTGAGTTGACTAGAGCTCCCTCATTTCACAGAGCTCAAGCAACTCCTGTAGGTTCAGGGTGTTAACAGTTTCCAGCTACATTGAATTCTCCGATCAATGTGTTAGTTGGGCTGTGGCAGCTCTGGGCTCTGTAAAAATGAGCAACGATATAATATATAGATTAAAAAAAAAAAAAACTAAGCCTATTTCATTTTTTCCTCTTTATACAGGTTTTCAGTCACCAGCATGTCAACTTCAGCACAAAGCAGCTTCTCCACATTTGACTCCTAGGCCGGGACCGGATCAAAACTTTGACAACCCACCAATCACACTTTACAAAACAGAATGTTATCGCTTTTTGGTTTTACGAGTAGGAGAAATTGGATATTTACAAAAACAAAAAGCGAGAACATTCTGTTTTGTAAAGTGTGATTGGTGGGTCGTCAGTTTTTTTTTTTTTTGATCAGGTCCCGGCCCTAGCCTGCTCTCTCAAACAGCAATTTGAACACTATTTAAAAACAAACACATCTGTTGTGCTACTGACCCCATTATTACGGCTGTGAAAGAACCATTGACTTGTTCGTGAGAACTGTCCGAGTCCAACAAGGCCTGGATCAATATTATTGCGGAAAACACTTGGTATCTGTTAATAGTTGATTTGTCTCTAGAAATATGCCGAGAAAGTGAGGGCACAGTTAGGTAGCCAGTTTTAGTATATTTAATATGGTTTTATTGTTTTACTCTGTACTAGGCTTACCATTGTTGGTATCCTAGCAGCTGGTATGTTAACATTTAAAATAAGAACTCAGCTTGGAGTGATTGAGCATTTGTCAATTCCTGCTCTCTCAAAAGGTTGTAGGAGCTCCATGACACAGAAGCTATCTTGCCTAATGAATATGTATATTTTGTATTTGCACAGTAAAATTCTCAATGAAGTTATAATTCTGAAAGCTTAAGGAATACTTGTTAATGTATTTCTGCTGTTTAATACTTGGTGTAAATGAACTAATAATTAAGCACATATGAGCTTTTACAAATCGTAGACACTAACCTGAAAATGAATGTATTCCATAGTAAAATGACTAAACTTAACATTCATTCTAAAATATATAAACCAGCATTCCACAGTAGTAAACTGCTAAATAAAAGTATGCAACCTATTTAATATCTACATTTAAGATTAATTATAACATATAGAAACCATCATTCCAAAGTAGTAAACGGCTGCCAGATAATTATCGTAAAATTACTTTGTTTGTTTAACTGTATAACATCTACAATATCACTGCAGCAACTTTGAGAACAAGAAAGTCCTAAAAATGATTTACAATATTTATCGCTCTTATATGGCCCTTCAATTTGAAGATATCAGTAATTGGAAAGGATTACTAACTGCAGTACACTTAACTCTCAGTCTATAGTTCATTAACACAGCATAGTGGAATGATCACAGTATCACGGGAACTGTAGGACTGTGTTGCACGTGTGGAAACTAACAAAGCCGAAACTAAAACGCTTTCATTTAAAACTCATTAATAGACAAGCAAGCACTGGCATAATCAGCTTTTTTAATAACGTGCAGAACTAATTTCAACATAGTTGTTTAAGGACTTTGCGATATCTGCACGGTGGACAGTAGTATCTACACGTACCGATAACAACAATCCAAAGCAAATTTGCACCATTGTTACAGAATTAACAAGAATCTCAAATAATTTTGGCTGCGACTTAATTAACCCCTTGTTAAAAAAAACAACAACAAAAACAACTAACGAACCCACAAAATTGCTTAATCCAAGAGAGAGCAATCATACAAGTACCCACCCCCCATACAAAATATACAGTAATCTGGTTACCTGGTTACTATCTGGCCACCTCTCGCGATAACAGGAGTGAAACTTGTCCAGCTCAAGTAATAACTGGAGCAACACAATTTTAACCAAATTGCGTTGCGCCTTAACTAGAGTTTTGGAAAATTCAGGCTAACCCGGGAGCTCTTGAGTGCACTCGAGTTGCCATGACATCCGACACATTCTTTCCAGTGTCCAGCGCGCGCGCTTCTTTAACCTGTGCTGCACACCACCAGTCTGGCACAGGGCGAAATCGCACACTGTATGCCACACTCTGATTGGTGGAAGGATTACTGGCGATCCAATCCAAACCGACAATGAAGCTAAAATAAATTCCACTCCAAAATGCCCCGTTATACGGTATGTAAAAGAAGATATTGAAAGTAAGGCTGGTGTTTCTTATGCGGTTCACTTAAAACCGGACATTAGGGCGTCCGGGTTTGTTAATTCCTGCCACCTGGACACACAGACGCAATTCCCGGACTGTCCGGGTCAAACCCGTACAGGTGGGAACCCTATCAACGCCGAACGCGTGCATGCATGTTCTTGTCAGTCTGTATGTTATGCATTTTGCATTGTACATTTACAGGTGTCATTGCTAAAGGAACCAAAAACAGATGCCTACAATACTTCTAAAATATCTAAACTTAAGGCCAATAAAATATTTTTTTCAATTTCTAAAGCCTTGATGTTAAATCAGTAAAAACCTTCCCAAACTACCCACTTCAATCCTGATCTTAATGCCCTGCCTGGTCCCCAGTGCCACTCACCTTACTCAGCGTTTTGTGTGGCTGGTGCAGGTCCAAAATGTTCAGGTTCCCAATAACAGGTAGAGCCGGCGGGCCGGGGGGGAAGTTGTAATTAGACGACTTGGAGGATTTCGAGTAAAAGTATAAAAATATAAAAGCAGTTAAAACTAAAGCCAGTGACACCGTGGCGGTGTGTGCTAGGAGCAGGCTAATCAGAGACATGTTTGTCAGGAACACTGACACCTGGGCTCTCTGTGAATTAGCTCAGCGTTCAGAATAACGCTCCTGGGTTTGGGCAGTGTTTAAATAGAGCAGCACACACAGTGGGCGTGGCTTCAGAAGGACTTCATCAAGGTAAAGGTTGTTGATTTTTTGGAATGATTTGCAGCATTATAATTAGGGCTTCTAGTTTTCTGGTTTTATTTGTGATCACGTGATGTCCCTTTAAACATATTTTGAGCCGATTCGCTTTCTTAATCAAACACTAATTACCAAAGTAAGTTCTTTCTTTTTACCCTCATTATCTTGATTGAGTTCACAAACGACGTGCATTGATCTCACCTGATCCTATTTGAACCTGCATTTTGTTCTCGCCGAATACACCTTTTTCACGCCAGACTCAAATAAAATGAAAATGACATGGTTAGAAAATAAAACACATGTTATTATGTTTAAAAAAGAAATGCAGAGATACATCGACACCTTCAATTGCTTAAAAAAAAAGTTGAGTTATAATACCCTGGGGATGCTTGTATAGTTAATGTAATGTACGGAGTTTGTAATAATACAGTTGAGTTATAATACCCTGGGAATGCTTGTATAGTTAATGTAATGTACGGAGCTTGTAATAATACAGTTGAGTTATAATACCCTGGGGATGCTTGTATGTAAGCAGTAGGGCTTCAGGGTGTGTGATATACTCTATTATCACCACGCCCCAGGTGCGTTGCAAGGCACGAGGCGGAGCCGAGTGGCTTCATCTGCTTGATTCGTTATACTTCTTGTAATTCTTGGTTTGTTCATTGCATTTTAAAGTAAAATATTACTGCCCATTTTCATCATGACAGCACAAATGGGTCTGCCTTGAAATCACACAGACCCTTCCTCGCTAGACCTGCAACAGTATCAGGTAAGACTGGAGTGCTGTATTTTTAACAGGAGGTATCCATACCAGATTTGTGCTTCACAGTGGCGAGAAAGATGTTATTTGCATTATGGAATACCCAGTTACTTATTTATTCTCCGCTATCCAAAGAGACTCAGGATTCAGGTTGATTATCAGCTCCAGATATTTTAATCAATGCATACAAGGGAAGAGTCAGCAAAGACTGTTAACACAAATAGAGTTACATTAGATATGTATACAGGATTTGTACAAGCTTGAAGATGGGGTGTGTCTGGTGCATTTTACAGCTGTGTTATCAGAAAGCTCAGTAGGACAACAGATAGGCTATAGCCCAAGATAAGATCAAAACAGAGCCATTGTTATCAGAGGTGATGGCCTAGGCATGGGGTCTAATGTTGTTCAGAAGTTTGAAGGTTAACTGTTACCCTTAGCTGATGTAATCACTGTCTGTGATAGACTGAAAAGCATTTCATATTCAGTTACATATATACAGTGCCTTGCATAAGTATTCACCCCCCTTGGACTTTTCCACATTTTGTAGTATTACAACCTGGAATTAAAATGGATTTAATTGGGCTTTTTACCATTTGATTTACACAACTTACTTAACACTTTGAAGGTGCAAAATATTTTTTATTGTGACACAAAAGTTACTTAAACAAAAAAAAAGACATTTGTTGGTTGCATAAGTATTCACCCCCCTGAGTCAATACTTGGTAGAAGCACCTTTGGCAGCAATTACAGCTGTGATTCTTTTTGGGTAAGTCTCTACCAGCTTTGCACATCTGGATCCTGCAGTTTTTGCCCATTCTTCTTGGCAAAATTGCTCAAGCTTTGTCAAGTTGGATGGAGACCGTTGGTGAACAGCAATTTTCAAGTCTTGCCACAGATTCTCAATCGGATTGAGGTCTGGGCTTTGACTGGGCCATTCTAAGACATTCAGGTTCTTGTTTTTAAACCAGTCCAGTGTAGCTTTGGCTGTGTGTTTAGGGTCATTGTCCTGCTGGAAGGTGAACCTCCGCCCCAGTCCCAGGTCTCTTGCAGACTGAAACAGGTTTTCCTCTAGAATTTCCCTGTATTTGGCTCCATCCATCTTGCCCTCAATCCTGACCAGTTTCCCAGTCCCTGCCGATGAAAAGCATCCCCATAATCTGATGCTGCCACCACCATGCTTCACTGTGGGGATGGTGTTCTCAGGGTGATGAGCAGTGTTGGCTTTGCGCCACACATAGCGTTTTGCGCTAAGGCCAAAAAGTTCAATTTTGGTCTTATCAGACCAGAGAACCTTTTTCCACATGTTTGCTGTGTCTCCCACATGCCTTTTGGCAAAATCCAAACAGGATTTGATATGGGTTTTTTTCAGCAATGGCTTTCTTCTCGCCACTCTTCCATAAAGCCCAGCTTTGTGGAGCGTCCGGGTTATAGTTGTCCCATGGACGGTTTCTCCCATCTCAGCTGTGGATCTCTCCAGCTCTTTCAGAGTTACCATTGGCCTCTTGGTTGCTTTTCTGACTAATGCCCTCCTTACCTGGTCACTGAGTTTTGGTGGATGGCCTTCTCTAGGCAAAGTCGCGGTTGTGCCATATTCTTTCCATATTCTTTCCCAACCCTGATTGGTGCTTCTCCAGAAATTTATCCAAGACTTGTTTTGATAGCTCCTTGGTCTTCATGATGCTGTTTGTTTAGATATGCTCTCTAACAAACTCTGGGGCCTTCCAGAAACAGGTGTATTTAATCTGAGATCATGTGACACTTTAATTGCACAAAGGTGGACTCCATTCAACTAATTATGTGATTTCTGAAGGCAATTGGTTGCACCAGAGCTTATTTAGGCATGTCACAGCAAAGGGGGTGAATACTTATGCAATCAAGACTTTTCAGTTTTTTATTTGTAAATAATTTTGAAAAATATGTAGATTTTTTTCCCCACTTCAACATTAGGGACTATTTTGTGTAGATCAGTGACAAAAAATCCTAATTAAATCCATTTTAATTCCAGGTTGTAACACTACAAAATGTGGAAAAGTCCAAGGGGGGGGGGGTGAATACTTATGCAAGGCACTGTATATATCGTCAGAATTCAATAGTTTTCCTCTTCAGATTCAGACTCATTCAATCTCATGCACACTTGGGTTTCCCAACAGAGCAACATCTACATAAATCTCATCTGTCTTGTTTATTGCGATAAATTTCAATATGTCTGCGGTTTTTTTTTAAATTCTAGTGGTGTATAAGAACATAAAGTTTACAAACGAGAGGAGACCATTCAGCTCATCTTGCTCGTTTGGTTGTTAGTAGCTTATTGATCCCAGAATCTCATCAAGCAGCTTCTTGAAGGATCCCAGGGTGTCAGCTTCAACAACATTACTGGGGAGTTGGTTCTAGACTCCCATGATTCTCTGTGTAAAAAAGTGCCCCCTATTTTCTATTATGAATGCTGCTTTATCTAGCATTTGTGACCCCTTGTACTTGTTTCTTTTTTCACGTCAAAAAAGTCCCTTGGGTCGACATTGTCTATACCTTTTAGAATTTTTAATGCTTGAATCAGATCACCGCATAGTCTTCTTTGTTCAAGACTGAACAGATTCAATTATTTTAGCCTGTCTGCTAAATAACATTCAGATAATATCTCAGCTTCAGTGTAAATATCAATTACATGTAAAAGCAAGCATTCCTCAAGTGTCTAGAATTTATCTTTGTATAAGAACTAAGAAGTGACCAGATTAAATAATATGAAAATGCAAGCAAAAGGTAACTGTTTGTGTGAATATGAGTCAGTAAATATTTCAAATAAAATCCACATGAATTCTAATTAACAGGATATTACAAAATCATACTTAATTCTTTATCAAACGGCTGTTAAAAATGTATGTATGTATGTATTATATTATATATACACACACACATATATATATATATATACATATATATATATACATATATATACACACACACATATACATATATATGTATATGTGTATATATATATATATATATATACACACACATATACATATACATTATTATATATATATATATATATATACACATATACATATATATGTATATGTGTATATATATATATATGTGTATATATATATGTGTATATATATATATATATATATATATATATATATATATATATATACACATATATATAATATATATATATATCGATTAGAATTCACAACTACAATACCCATTAATTTATTCTTAAAACAACTCCAAAACTTGTCATTGAATTTCATAGATCACTGTCATTATTCTAGCTGCTAATTGTTTTCATGAAAGATGAAAACATTTGTTATAAAAGCAAACTATGACACACCCATTTACCCAAGTGCAGTTTCTGTAATTCAACTGGGGAAAATCCCTGCAGTAAGGCAGGGTCGCAGTATCACAGGGTCTCAGTGGTGACAGAATCCTGGCAGTTCAGTGGCTGAAGGGTCCAGTGTGAGGGGTCAGTGGCTGTAGTAAGGTCTAGCAGATGCAGTAAGGCAGGGTCGCAGTATCACAGGGTCTCTCAGTGGCTCAGGGCGCATAGTTGGAAGGGCTGGGGGCCGGAGGTGAGGCCAGGGGTGGGGGTGAGGTCCAGTTGCTCAGAGCTGACCTCCTGGGGCGGGCGGAAGTGAAACTTCTGCAGGAGCATGGTGAAGAAGAGGAAGAGCTCCATCTTGGCAAGGGTCTCTCCAAGACACACCCTCCAACCTGGGGGGGGGGGGGGGGGGGGTCAGAGGATTACTGACTCGTACTGCAACACTCACACACTACACTACACTACACTACACTACACTACACACACACACACACACACACAAACACACACAGACTTCAGGGTTAGTAAAGTAGCTGTAAGACAGTAACATACTGTGGCAGTCTGGCTCGCAGTGGTGATGTGGATGACGTCACGGACCAGGAAGTAACTCAAACCAAAACATTGGATGGGCGGTTGAAGCTGAGTGCTGGTGCACTCAGCGTATTTAATAAACAGAACAAAAACAAAAGATTTAACAAAACACCAAACAAAAGGGCACGAGGGCCGAACGAATAAACAAACAAGTAAGTTTCGTGCTGGATACTCCAGCACGTTTTAGCAATTGTTTTCTTCCTCTCTCTCTCCCGTTCTCCACTCTCGAACACTCCACACCCCGAGTGCAGAGTGCTGCTGGTTTATATACTCTGGCCGAGGGATTTAACTAGTTGGTAATTATCTTATTATCCCCCGGCCAGAGTCTGCACGCGTTTGGTAAGGATGCAGGACTGTCAGCTAGTTAAATAATCAGTAGCTGATCAGCCATGCATCCTCACGAGGTTTTTAAATATAACAATAAAAGACGCGGCGCTTTTACCCGCGCCGCAAACAAAAATACAAATAATAATAAATAGGGGCGGGACACTCCGCCACACATGCCCCCCCTTGTGCGCAGCACACATGGCCTTTTCGGCCACCTCCCCCCTTAGTCCCCAAAGTCCCGGTTAGCAGTCCCGGCGCAGGAACAGGGGCAGCAGCGGACCAAAGGTGGCGGCCACGGTGGGATGTCCTCCTCCCACCCAAACAGCCGTAGCGTTCCAATGGCCCGCGCACCGGCCGGCTCCTCTGGCCAAAAAAATTTTGGGGGTGGTCTCCAGACCTGCCCCCCCTTCTTCATGGCCGGCCACCCTTTCTCCTGCAGCGAAATTGCTGCGGGGGAAGCTGGTCTCCTGACCTCCCCCCCCTTCTTCATGGCTGGCAGCTGCCCTTCATGGGGCTCCAGCCACAGTATTTCCTGCCGCGAAAGTGCGGCTGGGGGAGCTGGTCTCCTGACCTCCCCCCTCCTCTTCACGGCCAGCAGTTCCCCTCCGTGGGGCTCTGACCACATGATCTCCGGCCGCGAAAGTGCGGCTGGGGGAGCTGGTCTCCTGACCTTCCCCTTCCTCTTCATGGCCAGCAGTTCCCCTCCGTGGGGCTCTGACCACCCAAACTCCTGCCGCGAAAGTGCGGCTGGGGGAGCTGGTCTCCTGACCTCCCCCCTCCTCTTCACGGCCAGCAGTTCCCCTCCGTGGGGCTCTGACCACAGTGTAGTGACCCCAGGCGAAGCAGGATCCCTGGCGACCCCAGGCGACTGCAGCGGCAGCGGACCCTCGGGAGGTGAACTCGGGAGGGGAGCCCCTGGCCATGGAGGCGGCAGCGGGAGCTCCACTTCTCCCTCGTTCTCTGTAGCTGGTGGCTCTCCAGGTGATGCGGAGCAACAGGCAGCCCCAGGCGATGCGAAGCAGGCATCCCTGGGTGGTGCGAGGCAGGGCAGGAGCAGTCCTTCCCATGACGGTGGATGTGGAACCAGCAGGTATTCACCCTCTGCTGGTGGAGGTGGGAGGGGAAAGCAGTCCTCCCACGGCGGCTGAGGCGGAACCAGCAGGTATTCACCCTCTGCTGGTGGAGGTGGGAGGGGCAAGCAGTCCTCCCACGGCGGTTGAGGCAGAACCAGCAGGCATTCACCCTCTGCTGGTGGAGGTGGGAGGGGCAAGCAGTCCTCCCATGGCGGTTGAGGCGGAACCAGCAGGCATTCACCCTCTGCTGGTGGAGGTGGGAGGGGCAAGCAGTCCTCCCACGGCGGTTGAGGCAGAACCAGCAGGCATTCACCCTCTGCTGGTGGAGGTGGGAGGGGCAAGCAGTCCTCCCACGACGGTGGAGGCGGAACCAGCAGGCATTCACCCTCTGCTGGTGGAGGTGGGAGGGGCAAGCAGTCCTCCCACGGCGGTTGAGGCAGAACCAGCAGGCATTCACCCTCTGCTGGTGGAGGTGGGAGGGGCAAGCAGTCCTCCCACGACGGTGGAGGCGGAACCAGCAGGCATTCACCCTCTGCTGGTGGAGGTGGCGGAGGCAGAGGCAGCTCTTGCTGCTCTGCTCCTGGTGATGGTGGAGACAGAAGCAGCTCCTGCTGCTCTGCTCCTGGTGGTGGTGGTGGAGGCAGAGGCGATGGGGCGGATGCTGGCCACTCAGAGGGAGGCTGTGGCGGTGCTGGCTCCCTCTGCTGTGGCGGCTGGGCTGGTGTGTGCCGTGCTCCCTTCAGCAGCATAAATAGAGGCTGCTGGGGAACACCAGCATCCTGCCCTTCTCCCCCCCAGAAAAATTCAGGGGGTTGAGCCTGCAACTCCTCCCCTTCTGGCTCTTGGGACTGCAGCTTGGGTCCTAGGGCTGTGGAAGCCCCGACTTCCCTCTCTTCGGGCCGTGGACACACCGACTCCTCCCTTTTGGGCTGTGGACGCACCGACTCCTCCCTTTTGGGCTGTGGATGCACCGACTCCCCCCTCTTGGGCTTAGGACGTTCGGGCTCCTCCCACTCAGGCGCAGGACGTTCGGGCTCCTCCCACTCAGGCGCAGGACGTTCGGGCTCCTCCCACTCAGGCGCAGGACGTTCGGGCTCCTCCCACTCAGGCGCAGGACGTGCGGGCTTCTTTGCCTTCTTAGCACCGCCCCTCCTTCCCTTCTTCGGGACCAGCAATTCCACCTCCTGCCATGGAGGGGGTTGGTCGGGTGCTTTGTGCCCGACCTTGCCGACGGCAAAGCACCACTCCTCCCCTTTGAGGCAGGTGAGGCAGGTTTCCTGATCCACCTGCGGCGATGGTATGGCCTTCAGGTGGATCCACTCCTCCGCAGTCTCCACCTCACCTCGATCAAAGGCCTGCACAAAGAGGGGGTCTTCATATGGGCACACCTCAGGGAGGTGCCCATACTCCAGGCAGGCGAGGCACCATGTAGCCCCTCCTTCCTTCAACTCCCTCTGATGCGCATGCCACCTCTCCATATAGGCGTCCACTTCATCCATTTTTTTTTTTTTTTTTCAAACACAAAAAACACTATTTGAAAAAACGAACACGAAAAAAACTTCCTTTGCTGTTCCTGGTCCGGCTGTTGGAGGCGTTGTTTGTCCCACGCAGGACACCATATGTGGCAGTCTGGCTCGCAGTGGTGATGTGGATGACGTCACGGACCAGGAAGTAACTCAAACCAAAACAGTGGATGGGCGGTTGAAGCTGAGTGCTGGTGCACTCAGCGTATTTAATAAACAGAACAAAAACAAAAGATTTAACAAAACACCAAACAAAAGGGCACGAGGGCCGAACGAATAAACAAACAAGTAAGTTTCGTGCTGGATACTCCAGCACGTTTTAGCAATTGTTTTCTTCCTCTCTCTCTCCCGTTCTCCACTCTCGAACACTCCACACCCCGAGTGCAGAGTGCTGCTGGTTTATATACTCTGGCCGAGGGATTTAACTAGTTGGTAATTATCTTATTATCCCCCGGCCAGAGTCTGCACGCGTTTGGTAAGGATGCATGACTGTCAGCTAGTTAAATAATCAGTAGCTGATCAGCCATGCATCCTCACGAGGTTTTTAAATATAACAATAAAAGACGCGGCGCTTTTACCCGCGCCGCAAACAAAAATACAAATAATAATAAATAGGGGCGGGACACTCCGCCACACATACCAATTTGTATCCTGAAATGGAAGAATCTAATGAAAACAGGTTGTCTACATGCTTTTCAATAATAAACTTTCTGTATTGCATATATTGTATTAGTAGAATAATATGCACCTGCATGTTTTCAGCTGAATCTGAAGGCTTTGTAGCGATTGTTACCTGTTCTATATTCCATTAGGAAACTGGTTGCCGATTGCAGCTCTATTGATAGCAGTTTCCTTTGCAGTGAAAATGCCGGGGTGGAGGGGGGTTAGCCCCAATCCTGTCTAACCTGGTCCCTGCTCCTCTCTGACACACTGACCTGCTGAGAAGGGCATGAAGGCGTCTCTCTTGACAAACTTGCCCTGCGTGTCCAGGAAGTGGTTGGGGTTGAACTGGTGAGGGGTCTCCCACTGTGTCTTATCAGAGAGCACGGAGGAGAGCAGCGGGATCACCGGGGTACCCTGGGACACAGACAGACACACATTTACAGAAAGGTAAAATACCAAAGCTAATCTAATTTAATGAGACATGTCTATCAGCTATACCAATAAGGATACATTAATATCGCTCCTACATTACTGTATTAAGAGGAATTATTTGGTAATAAAAGACCATTTGCTAAAATAAGTGCAAATCTTCCTTTTGGCAAAAGCTCATGGGGGTTAATATGGGAATGGCAGAAGTTCCAATATGAAAGTTTATTTGAAGCACTTCGGTATACACTTCGTGCTCCCATGAGAATACACAAACTGGGTTTATAAACAGTAATGCCATGTTGACAGTACAGTCCTATATCTTGCTGTATAAGAGCTCTTCACCATTCACTGTTTTCAATATTTCATGATATTTTGATGTGCAAGTCAGACAGTGAAATAAAGAGGCAGCATTGTATCATATGAGGAGTGTTTGAAGTTGGACATAGAGAAACTGCAATGCCCTCATAACAGTGTCTTTGTTGTTTTATTAGTCTGTATGTTTTCCATTTGAACAGGAATTTGCATGATGAAGGTGTGGACCGGACCACCCCTATACACTCTGTCTGTCTCACCTTGGGTATCCTGTACCCCCGGAAGGTGGTGTCCCCTGTGGCCTCGTGCAGCAAGTTCATGGGCAACACGTTGCCCACTCTCTGGATCTCGTGCAGCACGGCGTCCATGTAGGGCATGCTCTTCCTGTCCTCGGCCTGCGGGGGGCGCTCCCTCCCAATCACACTCTCAATCTCCTCCTGGACTTTGTCTGTTAAACGGGGGGATTTACAAACACACTGCAATTACTGATATGAAGAGGTGTATCTGATTGAGAGGACCTAGGAACACACTGCAATTACCGATATGAAGAGGTGTATCTGATTGAGAGAGACCCAGGAACACACTGCAATTACCGATATGAAGAGGTGTATCTGATTGAGAGACCCAGGAACACACTGCAATTACCGATATGAAGAAGTGTATGTGATTGAGAGGACCTAGGAACACACTGCAATTACTGATATGAAGAGGTGTATCCGATTGAGAGGACCTAGGAACACACTGCAATTACTGATATGAAGAGGTGTATCCGATTGAGAGGACCTAGGAACACACTGCAATTACTGATATGAAGAGGTGTATCTGATTGAGAGAGACCCAGGAACACACTGCAATTACTGATATGAAGAAGTGTATCTGATTGAGAGAGACCCAGGACTGAATGGCAGGCAGGGGGTGATCAGGTTAGGATTCATTCAGTCAATCAGTCACACACTCTCCCTGAAAGTAGGGGTACCCCCTCGCTCACCCTGAATGTGGGGGTACTTCATCATGAGCAGCAACCCCCAGCGCAGGGTGGTAGAGCTGGTCTCAGTCTCTGCAGCAAACAGGTCCACCACTGTGACGGCCATGTTATCCTCGTGGAAATACGTGATGGGGTTTCTGGCCTCCTGTAAAGCAATGAAGGCCAATACAATCGATTGCAGGGGCAGTTCTATCAATATATGTGTGACATACAGGCAGAAACTTGTAATATCACTTCAACAAAACTGATCAGCAGAGTTACTGGAGTTCAACAATAACCTGGCAAAATGAGCATTAAAACACAGTGTTGATACAACAAATGTGTGTGTTTTGTAGTGGAATTTGTAAAATATAAGTTCAGCACAGTATTGTTGTTATTTTACCATGCTTCTTCCATGGTTATACTGTGCATTATCATAGTTAACCCTGGTTTTCTATGTTTATTAACCCTTTGCAGTCCATTCATTAAGTGCGCATCAGGTCCAATTTATTTTCACACGCGCAGTTAATTTTAGATGCGCTGCTTAAAAGTATTTTTTTTCAGTCAAACGGGTTTAAAAGGCCCTACATATCAACAAAGCACTCATTAGGCATCTCCAGCCCCGCCCCACTCTTTCGTTCGCTATCACTTTCACATATGCTAAGAAATAAATAATAATAATAATAATAGTCGTACATACCGATCAATCATCTCCTGATCACTCGTTTTATCACCAAACTCCTCAATAATGCGATCCAAGTCATTATTTTCTTACTATAACATCTCAAAAAAGCTCTGCAAATGTCCGTGTTCTCTGTACGCTGATACAGTACTATTCAGCTTGTTTACTTATGACCGCCCCGTTATCTGATACCAGGGCCATGTATGACTTTTCATGCGATACGCTATTTTTTTTTTTTTTTTTTTAAATCGGCTTGTCTCGGCTCCTGTCGCTCCCACTCGGCCATTGAATGGTTTTCTCGGCTTCTTCCGGAGAAAAAACGACTAGAAACCCGTTTTTTGGATTTTTTTGATGATATCGGTAAGGGTCCGACAATGGACCGGATCGGAATAATTGCAATGTCGGACCAGGTCCGACAATGGACCGCAAAGGGTTAATATGCTTTACCATACCTCGCTATTCTTTACAGTGCTTCCCTATGCTTTACCATGCTATATTACACTTTGCTATGCTTTTACTATGGGAACCCTTTATAAGGGCAGCATTGCTTGCAGTAGTGTTGGTTACTGTGCAATCTGTACTGTATATGTAGATGGTAACACACACACACTGCAGTGTCCATGCTATAGTGTGCTACTTTCTACATCTGAACAGTACACTTCTGTACAGCACCTTGTAAACTCTCTAGTCTTGATAATGATCAAAGTGATATGATCAGGAGCTCGTCCTCATTGACTCCCATTATATTCAGACCATTAACAGGAGTGATATCGAGCTGGTTTCACTGTGAAGGCTTTTCCACTAGATATGCAGTAAAACTGCCCTTTTAATGCACTAAGACCACACTGCTGGTCCCTGATAGAGGCTCTGCTGTGCTGATATTACCTCTTCTCTCTGCCTGGAGATGAACGTGTCGATGAAGCTCCTCAGGTCATTGCTGTCCACACTGTCTTTACAATCCTTATATGCATTTCTAAAGTACCCCTGGAATATTGTTTGATTTGTATCAATCTTCTTGTGATCAGACAGGAAGAAGCCCAGGAAAGGAAACACATTGTACAGCTGAAAGATAAGGAAGAAGGAGAGTTTAAATGGTGAAAATGGCTGGAATGATCCTCGATGCTGTAATGAGCCACGTGAGTGGTATAAATCATTATCTTAACAGCGGCACTGCATGGTGTTCACCACAGGAAACAGTTGTATTGAAACTAAACTAGCAAAACAAAAATATCGGATAGTAAACTCGTACAACTAACTAAAATGACCTCCTTCCCCCTGCAAAAAAAATAAAACCATCCAGCTGGGAATATTTTGGGTATGAAAAAAAATTGAAGACAGCTTTGTAGTTGAGGATGAAAAAGCAGTGCGCACAGCATGCAGGACTCGGGTAACAGAGGTGGGAATACATCCAACCTCTTCGCCCACACAAAATGAGTATCATGCCCTCACTGGCAGAGTTTCAGATGACAACACTTTCATCAGCCTGCTGGCATGCCACCTAGACCCATCATGGAGCTGAAAGGTCGCTGGTCCAAGCTTGTTGCTTCAGTGTGACCGCTTCACTCGGACCCAGTCCAGGACTGGCATTACAGATGGCCTTGTTCTGTGTACTTTGTCAAACATCTGCTTCATGTGCGGTTGGCTCCTTTGGACGGTAATGTGGGCAGCAGGTGGGGAAGAGCAAGTCCCTGGGGGTCGCAGCCTGTCCAATGGCAGTTGTAGCTTGCATCCTGTCATTAACAGAGCTGGCGAGACCCCTATGGTAGTGTGCTGGGTTGCCCGGTAGTACATAAGGATTTGTAGTAGGGTTGTTTAGCATGCACAGCCTTGAGCTAGACGTACTTGAATGCCATTCTTGAGGGTTTAGTTAAACCTCTCTACCCCTCCATTAGCTTGGGGATGGTAGCCTGCAGGTCCCGGCAACGTTACTTGAGCTTAACAAAGCCCAGATGACCCTCATGTGCCATATTCAGCACCCGTGCTCACAGCATGCTTGGCATCACTGTGCAATGACCCCGGGCCACACAGAAATCATTCCAGCAGGACAGCTCTTCTTTGATCCTGAAAAACTGATGTCAGCTTGTGATATGGCGAGTGGTGCGGTGCGACAGATATACAATGTCCAGACTGTTTCTCTCCCAACAAAAATACTTCTTTATATTTTTAAACAAAAAAAATACCAAAAATAATCCAAAATGAAAAATAATAATCCACCCCTCTATCAGCAATGATGTCGGGGTAAAACAGAAACAGGGTCAGTTCTCAAAGAAAGTAAATAAAAAGTCACTCCTCAACCACAATCCTCCGTGCACAAAAATGTGCTCTTCTGGTCCAGGGATCGTAGTGCGTGCGCTGTGTTGTGCTGTGCTGTGCTGTGCTGTGCTGTGCTGTGAGGGGCGTGCTCTGGGGTTCGTATTGGCTTGGTAGCTACAGCCTCCCGTCCTCCGGCTCCTCTGCGAACACAAAACAAACACGTAATACAAAAACATACACCAGCTCCGGCCGGTCGTTTCAGTGTCTCAGCGCAAGGGGAGGTTTTGACGTAGCTGCTTCCCCTTTGTACCCAGCAAACTCCTCCCTGCAGCCAACGCGTCGCCATGGTTTCTCCAATAGAGGGCTGCCCCGCAGCTGACCACAATGGAATCGTCCTGAGTACTTGCAGCTAGCTATAACTGATCTGGATAAAATGGAGCTACGTTTTAAAAACAGAAAGCTTAATGGTTAAAAGTAACACCACTTATTTTTTTAATTAATAAAATTAGTTGACCACGGTGTATTTCTTTAAATATGTATATCTTTAAAAATATATAAAAATAACATTACACCGCGGTATGACGATAACCTCGGTATATTTGAGGGTTTTCATACCGTCAAAATGTAATATCGTGACACCCTAGTATGTTATCTACAATGTATGCATTTATGCTGTGGAGGTATTCAGGATTAAATAAGTTGAAGTAACCCACATGTTTTAAAATAAGTAATTCCAGTCAAAAGTGGAACTGAAAATACTTTTGCTATGGCTAAGTGTATTGGACTAGTCCCGGGGAGGGGCTAGTGTGGGCAAAGGTACATACACCGGGGCTGGCTCATTCAAAGGGGAGAGGTGACAGATTCTGGCTGGAGGAGTCTAGCTCAGAGAGGTCTGAAAGTTACAGTCCTGTGTGCCCACGGTTTGATCTTATAAATAGATGGATTTAAGTCTATGTTTTTTTTTTTTGTTTGTTTGTTTATTTGTTTGAAATGTTGTATTTTTTTCAGGCCCAAAAGTATTTTCAATTGCTTCTCCTGTCTGCTTCCTGCAATACATCAGCCACTTAACTACACTATCTGACAGACCGTTTCTTTATCAATATTACTTTTTGGATTGGAAAAGCAAGTGAAGTATGCTATACTTGTGACAAGTCCCTTATTCACATTGCTAAAATGGAAAATAAAATTGCAGTTTTTTTTATAAACTTGTGTGGTTGCTGACTCTTTTCCTCACCAGTGTCGTGTCAAATTTATGACAATGTGATTCCTGAACTACAATACCCCCTCAAATCACACCATCGTAATCTATCAATCTGTTTGTACCACTTAAATCGCACAGAAATGAGAAATTATGATGCAAGGCCACAGACTGCGACTAAATGCATATCACATGCTTTCGTAAACTGCAGTGCGAGAAGGATTGGAACTATTTGATTGAATACAAATCCTTGTAAGCACAGAGAGGTGCTGTATTAACATCAGCAGACTACGGGAACCCAAGTTTCTGGCAACCGTCGTGATGGTGACCAAACCTGTGTGCTGTTGTGTAAAAATGTAGCTTAACATTAACAGTTACATTTAAGAAATGTAGAACAAGAAAAAAACAAACAAACAAAAAAAAACACACACTTGAGGTTTGTGTGTTGCACACCTGCCATTAACAAAATGCCCTGGAAACTAATTAACGAATGGCTGTAATGCAAATTATCAGTTCAATTACCGTATTCCTTCCAATTTAACACGCCCTCAAATTTAAGACGCAGCCCAAATTTCCTGCCCTCAATTTGACGAAAAAAGAAATCAAATAAAATATGCATTGACAAAGATACAGCCTCAATTACGCATATGGAGGCAGTTTGCTGTCGTCTACTGTCACACAGAGCATTACAATTATGTGCTTGTAACAAGGGGGGTTTGTTACACACGCAGATCTTCACTGTACAAGACTGAGGCAGACACTGAACAAGACACAGACATTGGGTGTTGACACGCCACACACCAGCAATGGTAGCCCTGTGTTACATTTAATGAAAAAGACAAAAGAAAGCTAAAATCAAAGCCACACAAATGGCCTCTCACTCCAGGACCCTACTACACTATGAAAACCTTCTCTATGCACGGTTTGAGATCAACCTCCCCTAAACTAACCTACTACTGGGCTCCCAGAGTCCGGGCCTCTTCACACGGCCTTGCAGTTTAAGGGTTCTGAAGTTCTCTCCATGGAGGGGACGCTCTCCTCCTCGATGTAAACAAGCTTTTGCTCAGCACCCGTTTGTGTAGCAATGGCCATGCAGCAGCAGCACTGAGCTGAAACGCAGACGCTTGTTGAGCTCTGCACAGCTTTCCTGGGCATGACCCCCTAGCCAATCCAAACCTCCCGGCCAGCTCAGTGCCGGCCAGCCCACCTGCTCAGTTAGTTGCTTAGCAACATGCCTTCACTGTTGTCTAAAACACTGTAGTTCGGTGAGATGTCATTAATGTGACTCCAGCTTTATAAAATCAGACCTGAATGCAGCAGACAGATGCTCTAATCACTACACTGTACCTGTGTCTTGGGGCTCACAAGCAGCTTCATGTTCCCATTCAGCATTCTTTGCAGATTCAGGAACTGTGCGTCGCTGTAGTCGAAGCGGTCTCCGAACACGATGGAGCAGATGATGTTGGAGACAGCAGAGTTGATGATGATTTGCGGGTCAAAGGGTTTTCCTTAGAGTGGGGGAACAAGAAAAGCCATCTGTAACGTCAAAAGCTTAATAAGAATCATAAGATAAAACTATAGAAACAAAGGCAAGTAGAAAAACGCTTCTGCTAGTGCCTTCTTCAGAAGAAAGTATTTTTATGGCACTACAAGAAAGCAGCCGAAACATTTGCCTACTTCCTTCTGAGGAAGGCACCAGCTGAAAAGTTAGTCTACTTGACTAAGTCACAACAGAAAAGAGCAGAGCAGAATGTGACACACAGACCGGACACAGATTTGTCAAAACTATAACAGGCTTGGGAGGAAACACACAGCTGCAGAATCTGGGTCTGGTCTGTTTTGTGGCCATGAGGGTTAACCCTTTATTATGAGGGTTAACCCTTTATTGTCTCTGCTCTTTGGTTGGTCGTCACCTTTGTGGGACTGGAAGACCTCCACCAGTCTCTGGGACTCCTCGATGATCCGGTCCTCAATGGTCTTCTTACCCATCCCTAAGGCTCGCAGAGTGGAGATGGTGAATCGACACATCACCTTCCAGGATTCCCCTTACCGAAGCCAACACCTGCAGGAAACATGAACACAGCACCATTGTTGCATCACTGTAGCGTTCCCACCATGAAACCAGCCTGAAACTCCAACTCATTCCAGTATCAACCTGGAGCTGCTTGCAGCCTGGTCCAAGACTACAATATATAACCTGATCTTATTACACAGAGATCAATGATCACCTATCATACATACTAGACTACTGGTCCCTCTGCAACATTCTGCCTGTAGTGGATGTAAGACATACAGCAGTAAGAACCACCACATAAACAATGAGGTATTTCCTACATCCTCTAGGGGCTGAGTGTGGCAGGGGGGCAGGTTAATGGTCACACTCAGCTTTGGTGCTTTAACATTCATCACAATGATACAAAGTGAATCTATACAAGAAAAATGCTTCAGTTAAGAGAATTGATGGAGTGTCAGCAAGAACAGGACAAGCTGAAAAAAGCTCATGAAAGTCTTCAAATTCATATATTTCTTTCCCAAAGAACTGATATTTAGGCATCAATTACTTTTTTTTTCCTATGAAATGCATATTAAATGTACTATATTTTCATTCACATTCAACATAAATGTACTACACCCAGTCCAGTAACAGGCTTTATAGACCTCTCTTACCATTCCCGCCTTTAGAGAATTTTTCTGTAATGTGCGACCCGAGGGTCAACTGGTGTCAAACATCTAATGCACCATTTCAATTTAAACGACAGAAGAAACCACAGCCTGGATGATTGGTGCTCTCCACAGAGAATTGGAATGGTAAATTAGCGCAAATCAACACCACTGACTCTCACCTGTGAACCAGCCATTCCTGCTGCAGTTCTGGATGAAGGGACTCTGGAGGCACGTCTCTCTTACCTTTTCCGCCTCTAGAGAGATTATCTGTAATGTGTGTCTGGCCTCTCTCTGAGAAGTCGTCTGCTTGGGTTACTAGAGCCTCCTTGACCGCCTCATAGCCTGTCAAAACCACATACTTCTTGGGACCCATGTGGAAGGTGAACACATTGCCGTACGTCTCCGAGAGCTGAAGTGAGAAGAGGAGGAACGATGACTCTCAAAGCATTAGCAGGGAAGCTTTTCTACTTGTTACAACTTCACATTTAAATGGCAAGTTCCACTCATTACAGTGGTGCAGCATCAGTAGTGAATTAATAAAATGTGTGCCGTGCACTACCAACATTTCTGTGCTGCTCCCAGAACTCTTCCTCTCTTTGGATGCTGCTCTGCCTAAACATTTGTAAAGCGCTTGTAAGATATCTTCCCGTCGTTCCAGTGAGGATGACAGGGATTTTCCTCTCTGCCAGCCTGTTGCTCTCATGTTAGTCATGTGTGTGCTGCTCAGAATCTCCTTTGGCTAGAGCTACGAATTCTTGTGTTTTTCTGAAGTCAGCAGCTGGTTGAACCGTGAGGCAGAGGTACCTTCAGTTTTTATAATTTTTGTATGATCCACCATGAAACAATTGCCAGGTAGCTAAGCTTTTTAAAAATGTATTTTGCATGAGCATTGTGACATTTGCATTTATCAATGTGACATTTCAAATTCTTACATGAAATACCATACTACTATTATGGCTTCCAGTAGACTTTTGCAAAAGCATTTTGTAGTTTCTTTGATTACATGATCTTAATATATAAAGAAGAAGTTTTTCTGTCTGTTCCTTTATGCATTCTGACCCCGCAGGAGCCACTGCAACCAAACTTTGCATGGCTTCCTCTTTCATCCAAGGGAAGGTCAAGGGCTATGTTTGGAGGCAATGCAACATGTTTAAGACTCTTGCACAGCTGTGGATTAAAAGATATCGACAAAACCAAAAAAATATATCAATAAAAAGAAAAAATTGTGTTTATATATATTATATTATATATATATATATATATATATATATATATATATATATATATATATATATATATATATATATATATATATATATATATGCTAAGAACCTTGGAGTCACCCTGGACCCCTGCCTCTCTTATTCCCAGCACATCTCCACTCTGGCACGCACTTGCCGATTCTTCCTGAGCAACATCCGAAGAATCCGACCCTTCCTCACCAACTATGCTACCCAGCTCCTGGTCCAGGCCCTGGTACTCTCCCGCCTAGACTACTGCAACTCCCTCCTGGCTGGCCTCCCTGCGTCCGCCACCCGTCCGCTCCAGCTCATCCAGAACTCTGCTGCCCGCCTAGTGTTCTCTCTGCCTCGCTTCGCCCACGCTACTCCACTACTCCGCTCGCTCCACTGGCTCCCGATCACCGCTCGCATCCAGTTCAAGACTCTTGTACTAGCCTACAGATGCCTTGACCAGTCTGCACCCAGCTACCTCCAGACCCTCATCTCTCCCTACACCCCCACTCGACCTCTCCGCTCCGCCTGCACTAGAAGACTAGCTCTACCACCGCTACGCTCCCCTGCCTCCAAAGCCCGCTCCTTCTCCACCCTTGCTCCGCAGTGGTGGAATGACCTTCCTACAGATGTCAGGACTGCCCAGTCCCTGACCACATTCCGGCGCCTCCTTAAGACTCACCTCTTCAAAGAGCACCTGTAGAACTCCTCTGTTTGTATCCTGGGACACTATCACCCTTCATGTAAATGTGCTTTATTTTGCTCTTATCAGCCCCTATTTTACTGCATTTAATCCTGTACTTCAGAATACTGTAATCTGCCAAGTTTTTAACCTGTAGTACTTTGTATTTAATCACATCCTGATGTAACTATCACTATTTAATCATATCCTGATGTAACTATCACTATTACCTTAAAAGTACGACCCAGGACACAAGAAATGGAGTTTTCAAGCGCCTTCGCGCTATTATTTTAATAAACACACAAAAATTAAACAAAACGAAACAAAACACCTAGCTCCGTTTTGAGCACTAACTAAACGTTTCATGCAGGTCCCTGACAAGCTCGCAGGACGGCTAAGCCGTTTACCCGTCATAAAAACCAAAACCACACAGGTTTAACACAGCACTTACACTTTGACAGCTCGGAAGCAGAGCACCTCATCTGCCTCCTTCTACTCAGCAGCCACGTACAGCCAAGCTGCACGTCTTATATACCCTGCACCTGACATTAATTTACAATAAATTTCAGTTGCGGGTGATAATTAAACAATAAACAAATAACAAAATAATAAAACAATTAAACAAAATGTGCATACGCACATGTTTTCTTCAGGGAGGACACTAACCCCCTCCCTGATGTGTTACACATCCTCCCCCTCAAGTGTGCAACACTGATCGGCCATTCCAAGGCCACCCCCTCCCCTAAAACACAACCACCCACCCTCGAGTCCACAAATGTCAATTTTCGCCCTCTTGCACGGGCGGGCTTAAGGGTGGGTCGGTTCCTCCGGCGCATCCAGGAAGGGACCTTGAACCGGCGACATGGGACCCCACCGGGCTGACAGGAGCGACCGAAGCGACGGCTGGGGAACAGGCGGCTGCAGCAGCGGGCAGAGGTCTTCACCTGGGGACGGGCGCAGCGATGTCCGATCACCCAGGGGGAGCTTAGCGGCGAACAGGGGGAGCACTAGCGACGTCTGGCAGCAGCCCAGCGACGTCTGGGTGCTTGGGGAGAGCGGAGTAGGGAACCAGGGGCAGAACTGTGGCCGATGGTGCAGACTCCTGGGCTCCAGGCCAAGCGCAGGGAGGTCTAGGAAGACCGGCAGGGTGTCCAGGAGCAAGGGACCGCACTGACCAGCGCCGGATCCTCTTCCGGTGTTGTGGGCTGGAGCTGTGGTGGAGGTGCGGTGCTCACCTCCTCTGGCTCCGGGACGGTCTCTTCCTCCTGTTCTCCCTGCCGCAGCTCCTCTGGTGCAGGCGATTCCGCGGTTTCTCTCGCCGGCACCGCCTCTTCTGCCTGTTCCCACTTTTGGAGCAGCAGCTCCAATTCTGTCGGCTCCCGTTCTTTTATTTCTAACGGGGGCCACCCAAACTCTCTCTCCCATCTCTCAGTCTGCTCTATTTGAGCAGCAGTATTGCGGTTGAGCATTGCAATTAATTCTTCGATACTCTCCATTTCGTTTTGGGTCGTAGGGGCGCCCACACTTTCTGACACCATATGTAACGGCCCGGCACTCACACGGGTTCGTTGCCCCTTTAAAAGTACGACCCAGGACACAAGAAATTGAGTTTTCAAGCGCCTTCGCGCTATTATTTTAATAAACACACAAAAATTAAACAAAACGAAACAAAACACCTAGCTCCGTTTTGAGCACTAACTAAACGTTTCATGCAGGTCCCTGACAAGCTCGCAGGATGGCTAAGCCGTTTACCCGTCATAAAAACCAAAACCACACAGGTTTAACACAGCACTTACACTTTGACTGCTCGGAAGCAGAGCACCTCATCTGCCTCCTTCTACTCAGCAGCCACGTACAGCCAAGCTGCACGTCTTATATACCCTGCACCTGACATTAATTTACAATAAATTTCAGTTGCGGGTGATAATTAAACAATAAACAAATAACAAAATAATAAAACAATTAAACAAAATGTGCATACGCACATGTTTTCTTCAGGGAGGATACTAACCCCCTCCCTGATGCGTTACAATATATATATATATATATACATAACTAATTTAAGTAACATTATAAAGTTGGTGTTTCAATTAGGTGAGGTAGTGTGTCATTAGTACCGGGGAGTGTGGTTCATTTTGAATAGAGGTTGATTTGCAATTTGATTGGTCTCCACACAGCTTCCTGTAGTGGTGTGATCCTATTGAAGTGTGTGAAAGTATTGCATTGCTTTAATACTGTCCGTAGCACTGTTACCAGTTCCCTTGCAAAGTGAGGTTGGAGCGAGGGGAGGCCTGCGCCGAGACGCTGTTGGAATAGATCCGAACCTAGCAGTACTCTAGAAGACGCGCCATCTACTAGCCAGGTCTGTACCTGGTCAGGTACAGGTGTCGTTGTCCATCAGATCAACAGTACGAAGGTCACTCTGAAATCAGGACTTAAAGGATGTGTTACAATAAGAATACCTCTTAAGAAAGGGGAACAAGACTAAAAGGCTAAAATATGCACAACAGTCAAAGGTGCTTTGGACTGTTGATGAATGGACAACGACACCTCTGCCTTCTTCCATTTTAATTTTAGTAAAGATAACAAATTTATCCTTTCTGATAAATTTTACCTTTCCGTCCTATTACCCTAATAAAACCGATTTAGAGACCTGATAAGTCACACAAGCCCGAAGGGCCAGAGCAGCACAGTTATGCGTATTTTCTAACCACTCTGGGGTAACCCCTAAACAGCAAAATTATTAGCAATGCACAAGCACAGAAACAAAAAACACTCCGAAGTTCATAACTAAATCAACAGTTTATTATGTTGGTCAGGATAAATGCACCATGCTGGATTTTACCACAGCGCTCAACACCTCTGATTACAATGCACACGAGTAACTTTGCAGACACACATTTGGCAATCCATTTTTACACAATTTTAACCCCTTTTTATACAAGCTTAAAACCACAGTGTCCTACCACTTCCAGGGAGGGAGAGTGCACGCTTCAAATCAGCACTTCCCTAAATAGCAGCACACATTTCTCCGTCTACACAGAATACAGGAATCCAGGGAAAATAACTATTTTTACTAAACAGGAACTGGCAGGCAAAACAGCACTCAGCAACAGCAAGAGCAACTCCACAAGGCTTACCACACTACTTACATACAACATGAGCACAATATTTTTAGGATGTAGTTTAAGTTCTAGTTAGAAAGCGGGTCCGTGTTTTCTACCCACCTATAAAGCAAATACATGTTTTCACTGGGCCAGCTCCCTGTTGTGAAGGGAGGCGAATACAGAAAGACAATTTCAGGAGTCAAAGGAAATTGTGTGAAAAACACCCCTATGAAAATGAACTAGATTGCAACATTTTCTACCTTTAAATATATAGCAAAATATATACAATATATTACCCAACTTAACATATATTTAATACTCATCCCAAAATATATAAACGAGCTGAAACAAATGCTTACATTTATTTTAAATATAAGCAATATCACACAGAAACAGACACAACACAAAGTCTTATTTCTGCAGTGGCAGGATTTAAACACATTACCTGTTTAATTACATCTCTTTTTTTACTTTCTTGTTTTCTATTACATTCCCACCCGTTTTCTTTTCGTTTTTCTCTCAGTAGCCTATTAGCTGTGATCTCCTGGAAAATGTGCCAGTGGCTACCTGCAAGTGTTGTCCATCCATAATTAAATACTGTACTACACCTGCCACTTGCTCGTATCCAACTTGGCAATTGCTCTTATTTAAAAAAAACTGCCCTTAAACTGATTTACGCATAGCAATCCAAACTGTTGATTGATCGATCTGCAGGGTTTTATACTACTGTATAAGGGTCTATTATCGTTGTTGATTAAATTATACAGGTATTTGTTTAGTATCTGGCGGTTATATACCGTACTGTAGCCTGCTGCAGATGTGAACTATACCTTGAATGACCGCTGGGTGTTTCCCATTGATGTACCTTGGAAAGCTCCATATTGCGCTTTGAATACATTTTATTTCTGCACGCTCAGAACGGACTGTGCGAAACGTTTCGAAAATGGCAAAAAATGAGCGTTTGTGCATAATGGTCATTTGTGCCGCACGTAACCCTGTGTGCAGACCTTTCGAATATCCGGGCCAAAGAATTTAATTTCTCACCTTCAATTTATTATTATAATTTAGCAGACGCCTTTATCCAAAGCAACTTACAGAGACTAGGGGGTGAACTATGCATCAACAACAACTGCAGCTGCATTCACTTACAATAGGACTTCGGTTTTATGTCTTATCCCAATTTATATGCCTTATTATGCCTTATTCCCTGTGCATGTTCTTCTTGGCTGATATATTAAAATATATGATGAAAACAAAAACAGTTATCAGTAACAGCAGCAAGTAGCTCATTTGCATATAGAGGCTCAAAGGACGCTGGGACTGCAGGGTTTTGAAGAAAATGTCTATTGTCTGTTAAAATGCTGTTAATTGTTGTGTTATGGTTATTGTTCATTGTATGTTGTTACAGCGAGTGTTTTTATTGGGAAGCGGTGTGTGTTATCAAGTACAGTGGCCCTGAAGTACAAAACAAAAAACAAAAAGTATGCCAAAAAGCATCAAAAGAAACTTACCACTATTGCAACACATTTATTTAAAAAAAAAAAAAAGGTATATAAATGATGGACACTGACGAAATGTTTTTTTTGTTTGTTTGTTTTTTTAATCACTCGATCATTCATCCTTGACCATGACACGCTTGAGTGACTATGACTGAAGCATATGCACTTAATCACCTAATTAGTGAGACAGTTGATTGGACACTGGATATGGAGCGATTTCAGCTGTTGAATTGCAAGCTTGAATAAAAGCAATAAAGAAAATCACAGAAAAAAAACAATATGCCACGTCTGTCAAGAGAGCAGTGCCTTCGTGCAATCGGCATGTTGGAGGCTGGACTAGGGCAGCGTGCTGTGGCTCACCGTCTTGAGTGCTCACAGCCAGCTATATCAAACCTGGCGAGACGGTATAACCAGACACACTCTGTCAATGACAGGCCACAAACTGGAAGATCACCTGCCCAAGATCGGCAGATCATTTTGCAGCATCTTCGTGATATCAATTGTTAATCAGCACAATAAAAAGTCACTGCACCTGCTCTAAATTAGTTTGTCATGTTTCAATCACATCTAGTGAATTTTCTACAAATATAAATGTGCTAAGTTTTTTTGATGCTCAGTATATATAGTGTCTTTTAAAAGTAGTGTGCATTGTTTGTATGAAGCGCTAACCTTTTTAATGCATGCCATTCAAAAATGTATAACCCGACATTGTGCTTTAAAAGCATCCTGTTTGCTACTGTGCATGTATGTATTGTGATAAAGTGCGGGGTAAAGTGATGGAGGGCAGGTACATAGGGCCACGCCTGGAAAGAAGCATATACCCTTTCTGACCACTGATATAAGAAATGCAGTTCAGGGAGATAATGGCGGCGGGCTAAAAGACTACATTTCCCAAGGGGCTTGGAGTGGCTAGATTACAGGAGAATGGGTTGCACCTGTGCTTAATTAATGATGAGTATTTAAACACCCTACCTGAGGGGTTCTTTGGTAATGTGGGGCTAATGTCTGTGAACAACAGAGGAGACTGGAGTGGAGGAAAAATTAATAATGGTAATAACGACAACTATTGTAGGTTGTGTGTATCGGTTGGAGTTTGTTTTGAAAACCAGCAAGCAGCTTAGCTGCCTGGGTGACAGTTAGGGTAAACGGCTGTTGTATTAGTAAGTTCTCCAAAAAAAGAAGATAGAGTTTTATTTTGTTTTGTCATTTTTGTTTTAAAAATTGGTGACTCTGTGTCCCTTTGACAGGACACAGTAAAACTAATACACATACAGGTCCCGCCCTGTTTAGACCTTATTTCTGTTGTCTGAGTTTAATTGCAACACCACACTAGAGGACTGCTGTGAAAGACCTGCTGAGTACTGTGGTAAATAACACCCCACGTTGCTACAGTATGTATATATTTCACAATACATTTTCCAGTATATTTTAAATATATTGTAACAATGCCCTTTGGCATGTTTCCACCCTTTAAAATACTCGACCCAGACACAGAACTGCAAGTTTAGCGCAGTGCACACTTTTATTCACAAATAAACAAACACAAAACAAAAATCTAACTCCCAAAAAACTAAACTCTTCTTCACTCTTAAACCCACTGGACGGCTGAGATGTTAACCAGCCAAAAACACTTGTTTTACACCATTTACAAGTTTAACAAGGTTCACACAGTACCTTTTACTTTTGACCACTCAGGTCAGGTCTGCTCTGCACATCGCTTTTCCTCCTTCAGCACTGTGTATAGGTTTTCCACTGCCTTTATCCAGGGCTTAATCAGCCTCCGATGCTCCACCTTAAGATGGAGCCCAATGATTCCACTCTGGTGCCAGATAACCCCATGGCATTCTGGGGAATGTAGTCCTGCAGCACCCTCCTGGACTACATCTTATCACCCCCCTACTCTGCCACAATATCTACAGTCTACAGCTGCATATATTTAATATACTACAACATATATTGGTATATTTTTCCATATACAAAGTACATATATAAATATATGTAAGAATATATTGTCTCATATTACCTTATATTTCACAATATTTTTCCAAACAAAAAATATATGAAAAGGGCTATAATTTGTATATGGCAAAAATATTAAATATATTATAACACACATTATGAAATATATGACAATATATTGAGGTTAATATATTATAAAATACATTTCATAAGGGCACTATTATCCACTTACTGCATTAAAGTTTGAAGTTCTAGATTGATTTACAAACCCCATGACAGGTCCAAGGTCCTTGCTATGATTTTTAACTCGGATGCTCCAGTGCAAGTCATTGATTTTCTATTCCAGGACACAGAAGCTGTTAAAGGAGGACTAACCATGGTTTTACAATCTGTTCTCTTGCTTCTTATTCCATTATCAGTTCATGTATTCTTGTAGTGACGATCTCTTGGCTCTTCATATTTTATTATAGTTTTTATATGAATTTGGTATATGGGTCACTCCATGAATGTGATTTAGAAGTTCTTCTATAGTGTTGTCTTTGAGATATCTACATAATGTCTGCAAGCAAAATCTTCATATTCAAATGGGGGACACTCAGTGTTTATTTCTATTTACATGAAGAAAAATGGTCTCCCATACATACCCTGAATAATGATATCTGACATAGATTCATTGCAGCATATAAAGAAATAAAGCTAATCACAAGTCAAGAGTCTTCAATAAATCTAAGCTAGAATAAAGGTTTATAATAATAATAATAATAATAATAATAATAATAATAATAATAATAAAACTGTTTTATTCCTACAATATCATATTTGATTACTTACACCTGGCTTGGTAAAAAAAAAACATTTAAATCAGGGGTCTCCAATCCTGGTCCTGGGGGGCCGATGTACCACCTGCTTTTAGTTCCAACTGTACCCTAAATTAATTAAATGGACCAATTAAGCTTCTAAGAAGCACTTAATTGGACCAGGATTGGAGACCCCTGGTTTCAATGAATAAATATCTGTCCTTCCCTATTTCAGTTGCTTGTGGATTTAACGTGGAACCTTTTTATTTCTGGTTGACATGAATGTAATTGATGGTGTTTATTAAAGAGAGGACACTGAGCGGAGGGTCTGGGCTGCACAGTAGAGAAGAAAGGAGAGAGCCGTGCAGGAACACTGTAGAAGCAGGACCCGTGTTGAATGAATTGTGAGTAATAAGAAGGTGGCACTGAGTCAAGAAACTGCACAGACACAAGGATGTGGGGACCCTTACTGAGCACAGGGAGGCTCAGCTGCAGTAGAAGCACCGGCGACAGTGCTAGTGTAGGTCTGGCTCTGGATTACAAATACATTATTGTGAAGACAGCACCATAAACGTTGCTTTAATTCAGGCCTGTGCCCAGGGGAGCTGCGGAAGGCTTGTCATTTGTTTGTTTTCTAGTTGTTCATTTGTTTGAGTGAATCTGTGCCAGAACTAGTGCTGGGACAAACACACAGCTGGAAATGCATTCGGTACCCAAAATGCCCATGTTCGTATCCGTTCATATAACAGAATTATAAATGACTAAAAGATATCCTAAATAAAAGAAATAAATGCATAAACACCATCTGAATAACTAATACTCATACTGTACAGAAGAGTGCGTCTCTCGTTTCTTTAAAAGGTAATTTGATGTGAAACCTGGTTTATTTTAATCCTTGAGGGATTTTCTTTAACTGTAGTATGTTATGAATAATACTTTTGTTTTCTAGCTAATTCAGAATCAAATTATATTTACCAATGCATTTGCTGCATGCTCGTTTATTTTGTGTTTTTGTTCTATACTTCTCTATTTTGCTATGCTTTCACTGTACTTCACTACACGTCTGTTTTTACCATTGTAACAATTGTGTAAAGGAATTACTATATTACACATTCATATTTCAGATCAGATTTGGGCATGATATTCCTCCTCCTGTCTGCATGTTAGATTTATTTTCAGATGTTATGGGCACTAAGACAGGGCAAATCGTACTTAGGCTGCTT
Organism: Acipenser ruthenus; assembly: GCF_902713425.1. NCBI lineage: Eukaryota > Metazoa > Chordata > Actinopteri > Acipenseriformes > Acipenseridae > Acipenser > Acipenser ruthenus. The sequence continues at coordinate 9,369,750 of NC_081213.1, forward strand.
CAGTACTTTGCATGCGAAAATATCCTGCGTTTACCGAAACCTTCAATCCATGTATACAGTTGTATTCTAATTAGACTTTCTATCGTTAATCATGTAAACACAAAAGTGACGTTTTAAGAACATCAGCTTTGTCATGTAAACTTATTTTTTGTTACAACGAGGATACAGGTTGCCTGGTTACTATCTGGCCACCTCTCGCGATAACATGACAGACTTGTCCAGCTCACGTAATAACTCGATAAACTAAGGAAACTCTGTTGAAGCTATTTCTTTTTTTAGCCAACTTGCGTTGCGCCTTAACTAGAGTTTTGGAAAATTCGGGCTAACCCGGGAGCTCTTGAGTGCACTCGAGTTGCCATGACATCCGACACATTCTTTCCAGTGTCCAGCGCGCGCTTCTTTAACCTGTGCTGCACACCACCAGTCTGGCACAGGGCGAAATCGCACACTGTATGCCACACTCTGATTGGTGGAAGGATTACTGGTGATCCAATCCAAACCGACAATAAAGCTAAAATAAATTCCACTCCAAAATGCCCCGTTATACGGTATGTAAAAGAAGATATTGAAAGTAAGGCTGGTGTTTCTTATGCGGTTCACTTAAAACCGGACATTAGGGCGTCCGGGTTTGTTAATTCCTGCCACCCGGACACACAGACGCAATTCCCGGACTGTCTGGGTCAAACCCGTACAGGTGGGAACCCTATCAACGCCGAACGCGTGCATGCATGTTCTTGTCAGTCTGTATGTTACGCATTTTACATTGTACATTTACAGGTGTCATTGCTAAAGGAACCAAAAACAGATGCCTACAATACTTCTAAAATATCTAAACTTAAGGCCAATAAAATGTTTTTCAATTTCTAAAGCCTTGATGTTAAATCAGTAAAAACCTACCCAAACTACCCACTTTAATCCTGATCTTAATGCCCTGCCTGGTCCCCAGTGCCACTCACCTTACTCAGCGTTTTGTGTGGCTGGTGCAGGTCCAAAATGTTCAGCTTCCCAATAACAGGTAGAGCCGGCGGGCCGGGGGGGGGGAGTTGTAATTAGACGACTTGGAGGATTTCGAGTAAAAGTATAAAAATATAAAACCAGTTAAAACTAAAGCCAGAGACACCGTGGCGGTGTGTGCTAGGAGCAGGCTAATCAGAGACATGTTTGTCAGGCACACAGACACCTGGGCTCTCTGTTAATTAGCTCAGCGTTCAGAATAACGCTCCTGGGTTTGGGCAGTGTTTAAATAGAGCAGCACACACAGTGGGCGTGGCTTCAGAAGGACTTCATCAAGGTAAAAGTTGTTGATTTTTTGGAATAATTTGCAGCATTATAATATTCTGAGAATGTTGGGTAAACAGGTAAGATTTTTTGCTGTTGATGTTCTGCTTTACTTTTCAAACCCTTATGACATGGAGCAGGATATTATTATATACCTAATGCATCTAGGAATAATGTGTTGGTAAATACCATATTCATAAAATGAAATGGTTAGAAAATAAAACACATTTTATTATGTTTAAAAAAAGAAATGCAGAGATACATCTACACCATCAATTGCTTGAATAAAAAAGCAAAAAATACATGATATCTTTAATGTATTTACAAAATAATACAGTTGAGTTATAATACCCTGGGAATGCTTGTATAGTTAATGTAATGCACGGAGCTTGTAATAATACAGTTGAGTTATAATACCCTGGGAATGCTTGTATAGTTAATGTAATGTACAGAGCTTGTAATAATACAGTTGAGTTATAATACCCTGGGAATGCTTGTATAGTTAATGTAATGTACAGAGCTTGTAATAATACAGTTGAGTTATAATACCCTGGGGGTGCTTGTATAGTTAATGTAATGTACAGAGCTTGTAATTGTTATTATTTATTTCTTAGCAGACGCCCTTATCCAAGGCGACTTACAGTCGAAAGCAAATATATTTCAAGTATCACAGTACAAGTAATAATACAATTAAGAGCAAGATAAATACAATGACTTTGGTTCAAGCAAGTACAAGTGTGACAAAATACAATTCAATGATACAGCAGATAAGTGTCAGTGATAGTTACATCAGGATATGATTAAATACAAAATACTACAGATTAAACACTTGGCAGATTACAGTACTCTGACGTACAGGATTAAATGCAGTAAAATAGGGGGCAGATAAGAGCAAGTAAAGCGCATTTAAGGAAGGGTGATAAGTGTCCCAGGGGAAGAACAGAGGAGTTCTACAGGTGTAATAATACAGTTGAGTTATAATACCCTGGTGTGACAGTCTGGCTCGCAGTGGTGACGTCACGGACCAGGAAGTAGAAACCAAAACAATGGATGGGCAGTTGAAGCTGAGTGCAACGGCACTCAGCGTATTTATTAATAAACAAAACAAAAGATTTAACCAAAACAACAAAACACAAAACAAAAAGGCACAAGGGCCAAACAAATAAACAAATACTGTTTAGCAGTCGTCTTTAACTGTCGTTATTTGTTTGCTCGCTCTCTCCGCTCCCCGTACTCTCCTCTGTACACTCCACCCCGAGTGCAGAGAGCGGCAGGTTTATATATTCTGGCTGAGGGATTAACTAGTTGTTAATTATCTTATTACCCCTCGGCCAGAGTCTGCACGCGTTTGGTAAGGATGCATGACTGTCAGCTAGTTAAATAATCAGTAGCTGATCAGCCATGGGGTTTTTAAATATAATAATAAAAGACGCAGCGCTTTTACCCGCGCCGCAAACAAAAATACAAATAATAATACATAGGGGCGGGACACTCCGCCACACATGCCCCCCCTTGTGCGCAGCACACATGGACTTTTCGGCCACCTCCCTCCTTAGTCCCCAAAGTCCCGGTTAGCAGTCCCGGCGCAGGAACAGGGGCGGCCACGGTGGGATGTCCTCCTCCCACCCAAACAACTGTAGCGTCCCAGTGGATGACGCACAGGCCAGTTCCTCTGGCCAGAAAAATTTTGGGGGTGGTTTCCAGACCTGCCCCCCCTTCTTCATGGCCGGCCACCCTTTCTCCTGCAACGAAATTGCTGCGGGGGAAGCTGGTCTCCTGACCTCCCCCCCCTTCTCCATGGCTGGCAGCTGCCCTTCACGGGGCTCCAGCCACAGTATTTCCTGCCGCAAAAGTGCGGCTGGGGGAGCTGGTCTCCTGACCTCCCCCCCCTTTTCCGTGGCCGGCAGCTCCCCTTCATGGGGCTCCAGCCACAGTATCTCCTGCCGCATGGCAGGACTGTTAGTGACCCCAGGCAAAACAGGACCCTCGGGAGGCGAAGGTAGCAGCTGCAGACCTTCGGCAGGCAATGGCAGCAGCAGCGGACCCTCGGGGGGCGACGGCCGCCGCAGTGAACCCTCGGGGGGCGATGGCAGCAGCAGCGGACCCTCGGGAGGCGACTACAGCAGCAGCGGACCCTCGGGAGGCGACGGCAGCAGCAGCAGCAGACCCACGGGAGGCGACGGCAGCAGCAGCAGCGGACCCTCGGGAGGTGAACTCGGGAGGGGAGCCCCTGGCCACGGAGGCGGCAGTGGGAGCTCCACTTCTCCCTCGTTCCCTGTAGCTGGTGGCTCTCCAGGCGATGTGGAGCAACAGGCAGCCCCAGGCGATGCGGAGCAACAGGCAGCCCCAGGCGATGCGGAGAAACAGGAAGCCCCAGGCGATGCGGAGAAACAGGCATCCTTGGGCGAAGCAAGGCAGGCAACCTTGGGCGAAGCGAGGCAGGCATCCTTGAGCGAACCGAGGCAGGCATCCCTGGGCAGTGCGAGGCAGGGCAGGAGCAGTCCTTCCCATGACGGTGGATGTGGAACCAGCAGGTATTCACCCTCTGCTAGTGGAGGTGGGAGGGGAAAGCAGTCCTCCCACGGCGGTTGAGGCAGAACCAGCAGGCATTCACCCTCTGCTGGTGGAGGTGGCGGAGGCAGAGGCAGCTCTTGCTGCTCTGCTCCTGGCGATGATGGAGACAGAAGCAGCTCCTGCTGCTCTGCTCCTGGTGGTGGTGGAGACAGAGGCAGCTCCTACTGCTCTGCTCCTGGTGGTGGTGGAGACAGAGGCAGCTCCTGCTGCTCTGCTCCTGGTGGTGGTGGAGACAGAGGCAGCTCCTGCTGCTCTGCTCCTAGTGCTGGAGATGGCAGCAATGGCTCCTCTCCCTCTGGCGTTGGAGACGGCAGCGATGGCTCCTCTCCCTCTGGCGCTGGAGACGGCAGCAATGGCTCCTCTCCCTCTGGCGCTGGAGAAGGCAGCGATGGCTCCTCTCCCTCTGGCGCTGGAGAAGGCAGCGATGGCTCCTCTCCCTCTGGCGCTGGAGAAGGCAGCGATGGCTCCTCTCCCTCTGGCGCTGGAGAAGGCAGCGATGGCTCCTCTCCCTCTGGCACTGGAAACAGCAGCGGGGCCCCTCCCATAGCTGCGATGTCTGGGAGGGATGCTGGGTGGTGTGTCTGTTCCCAGGCCTCCCAGCGCTCCCCATCTCTCGCCCACAGGAGGTTGATCACAGCAGGGAGAGAAAGGCACTGCAGGAATTGTGGAGGTGCATTTATAAATACTCTGCATCAGACCACACAGCTGCACAGGGGGGAGGGACCTGTGGCAGCAGGCAGGGCAGGAGATGCAACCGACCAGAGAAGAACACACAGAGACAGGGGCAGCGGCAACAAAACATCCATTTAACCATCAAAGTCTCTTTTTAACAGCGATCCAAATATTTCTTTAAAAGCTGGAAGTTTAAGATATATTTTTTAAACTATTTATTTTCAGAATGGGATAGGGAAATGCTGTAGTTCAGGGAGACACAGCAGAGCGATCAGAATGGCGAGTTTTGAAATGATTTGAATTCTTACTTTTGCCTTTTTTCACTCCTTTAATTAATCATTGGTGTCTGATTTGTCGTGGATTTATTCTCCGCTATCCAAAGAGACTCAGGATTCAGGCTGATTATCAGCTCCAGATATTTTAATCAATGCATACAAGGGAAGAGTCAGCAAAGACTGTTAACACAAATAGAGTTACATTAGATATGTATACAGGATTTGTACAAGCTTGAAGATGGGGTGTGTCTGGTGCATTTTACAGCTGTGTTATCAGAAAGCTCAGTAGGACAACAGATAGGCTATAGCCCAAGATAAGACAAAAACAGAGCCATTGTTGTTAGAGGTGATGACCTAGGCATGGGGTCTAATGTTGTTCAGAAGCTTGAGGGTTAAGTGTTACCTTTAGCTTATGTAATCACTGTCTGCTATAGACTGAAAAGCATTTTATATTCAGTTAAATATATATCGTCAGAATTCAATAGTTTTCCTCTTCAAAGTCAGACTCATTCAATCTCATGCACACTTGGGTTTCCCAACAGGGCAACTCTACATAAATCTCATCTGTCTTGTTTATTGCGATAAGGTCCAATATGTCTGCCTTTTTTTTTTATTCTAGTAGTGTATAAGAACATAAAAACATAAGAAAGTTTACAAACGAGAGGAGGCCATTCGGCCCATCTTGCTTGTTTGGTTGTTAGTAGCTTATTGAACCCAGAATCTCATCAAGCAGCTTCTTGAAAGATCCCAGGGTGTCTGCTTCAACAACATTACTGGGGAGTTGGTTCCAGACCCTCACAATTCTCTGCGTAAAAAAGTGCATCCTATTTTCTGTTCTGAGTGCCCCTTTATCTAATTTCCGTTTGTGACCCCTGGTCCTTGTTTCTTTTTTCAGGTCGAAAAAGTCCCCTGGGTTGACATTGTCAATACCTTTTAGAATTTTGAATGCTTGAATCAGATCACAGCATAATCTTCTTTGTTCAAGACTGAATAGATTCAATTATTTTAGCCTGTCTGCATATGACATGCATTTTAAACCTGGAATAATTCTGGTCGCTCTTGTTTGCACTCTTTCTAGAGCAGCAATATCCCAGTATATGAGAGTGGGATAATAACCATGTGATAGTGTAGAGAGAATACGTGTTTAAACACCTAATGAAGATAATTCATTAATATGGGTAATGGTTTTACTTTAATGAGCACTCTTAGTTACAAAACATCTCCCAGCTGAGTTCAATCAGACAGTTAAACAGGCAACACCGTTCTCTCTAATGAATTTCAGCAAAAATGAAAATACAAAACAGAAAAGGAAAGAAAGAAAATGAGTATCAATACAACACAAGTCAGTATAATAATCTCAGCAGCAATAACATTCAGATAATATCTCAGCGTCAGTGTAAATATCAATTACATGTAAAAGCAAGCATTCCTCAAGTGTCTAGAATGTGTCTTTGTAGAAGAACTAAGAAGTGACCAGATTCAATAATATGAATATGCAAGCAGGGTAACTGTCAATACGAGTCAGTAAATATTTCAAATAAAATCAAGATGAATTCTAATTAACAGGACATTACAAAATTGTACTTAATTCTTTATCAAATGGCTGTTAAATGTATATATATTTTGATTAGAATTCAAAACTAGAATATCCATTAATTTATTCTTAAAAACAACTCCAACACCTGTCATTCAATTTCATAGATCACTTGGTCATTATTCTAGCTGCTAATTGTTTTCATGAAAGATGAAAACATTTGTTATAAAGCAAACTGACACACCCATTTACCCAAGTGCAGTTTCTGTAATTCAACTGAGGAAAATCCCTGCAGTAAGGCAGGGTTGCAGTATCACAGGGTCTCAGTGGTGACAGAATCCTGGCAGTTCAGTGGCTGAAGGGTTCAGTGCGAGGGGTCAGTGGCTGTATTAAGGTCTAGCAGATGCTAGAAGGCAGGGTCGCAGTATCACAAGGTCTCTCAGTGGTTCAGGGCGCACAGTTGGAAGGGCTGGGGGCCAGAGGTGAGGCCAGGGGTGGGGGTGAGGTCCAGTTGCGCAAGTCTGACCTCCTGGGGCAGGCGGAAGTGAAACTTCTGCAGGAGCATGGTGAAGAAGAGGAAGAGCTCCATCTTGGCAAGGGTCTCTCCTGGACAAACCCTCCGACCTGGGGGGGGGGGGGGGTCAGAGGATTACTGACTCATACTGCAACACACACACACACACACACACACACGAGGATTAGGAAAGTAGCTGTAAGAGTGACATTCCAATTTGTATCCTGAAATGGAAGAATCTAATGAAAACAGGTTGTCTTCTTGCTTTTCAATAAAAACTTTCCGTATTGCATATACTGTATGAGTAGAATAATATGCACCTGCATGTTTTCAGCTGAATCTGAAGGCTTTGTAGCGATTGTTACCTGTTCTATATTCCATTAGGAAACTGGTTGCTGATTGCACCTCTATTGATAGCAGTTTCCTTTGCAGTGAAAATGCCGGGGTGGAGGGGGGTTAGCCTCAATCCTGTCTAACCTGGTCCCTGCTCCTCTCTGACACACTGACCTGCTGAGAAGGGCATGAAGGCGTCTCTCTTGACAAACTTGCCCTGCGCGTCCAGGAAGTGGTTGGGGTTGAACTGGTGAGGGGTCTCCCACTGTGTCTTATCAGAGAGCACGGAGGAGAGCAGCGGGATCACCGGGGTACCCTAGGACACAAAGGTAAAATACCAAAGCTAATCTAATTTAGGGAGACAGGCCTGTACTGTCAGCTATACCAGGATACATTACTGTACATTCATATCACTCCTACATTACTTGATATTGCAGTATAAAGAGGAATTATTTGGCAATAAGACAATTGACGATTTGCTAAAATAAGTGTCAATTTTGCTTTTGGGAAAACCTCATTCCAGACAGAATACTACTCTAGGAAAGAACCAACTGTACTTATGAATTAGCCTCTTCAAAAACAGCAGAACACAAGGTCTCCCCTATCTATCTCCACCCTTGAAGCTATTACTTGGTCTACAAAAAAGGGGTAAAGGGGTCTCAAACTTACTTTTATTTTCATAAAACACAGATTTGCCCATTTAAATAATGCAATGATAACAATACTAATTACAAAGAGGCTTTCTGGTTTGTGATGGGAATGGCAGAGGGTTAGGGTTACAAAGAGGCTTGCTGGTTTGTGATGGGAATGGCACTTCCATAACAGTGCTCCCATGAGAATACACAAACTGGGTTTATAAACAGTAATGCCATGTTGACAGTACAGTCCTATATCTTGCTGTATAAGAGCTCTTCACTATTCACTGGTTTTCAATATTTCATGATTTTCTGATGTGAAAGTCAGATAGTGAAATAAAGAGGCAGCATTGTATCATAAGGAGTGTTTGAAGTTGGACATGGTGGAACTGCAATGCCCTCAAACAGTGTCTTTATTGGTTAATTAGTCTGAATGTTTTCCATTTGAACAGGAATTTGCATGATGAAGGTGTGGACCGGACCAGCCCTATACACTCTGTCTGGCTCACCTTGGGTATCCTGTACCCCCGAAAGGTGGTGTCCCCTGTGGTCTCGTGCAGCAGGTTCATGGGCACCACGTTGCCCACTCTCTGGATCTCATGCAGCACAGCGTCCATATAGGGCATGCGCTTCCTGTCCTCGGCCTGCGGGGGGCGCTCCCTCCCAATCACACTCTCAATCTCCTCCTGGACTTTGTCTGTTAACAGGGAGGTTTTACAAACACACTGCAATTACTGATAAGAGGTTTGTCATTGAGAGGACCCAGGACTGAATGGCAGGCAGGAGGTGGAAGGAGGCGGGGGTTCAGTTCAGGATGGAGACTCTCTCAGAGGAAGATTGTGGGAGGAGCTCGAGGAAGCAGTGGGGTAGGAGTGGAAACTCTTGAGCGAGTTTGCGGATTATTTATTACTGGTTTAGTTTTATAGTAAATAGTCTATTTGTTAAATCTTGTGTAGCTGTGTGTGCTGACTTTGGGTCAGCTCAGCTCCAGCTATGGCAGGTCTGACTCACCGGCACGGCTGTCGTTGTGATCCTGACAGCACGCCGTCTGTGGAGGAATGCCTGCCTGCCATCAGTGAGGTGGTAGGAGAGGGTCAAATAAAAATCAGCGTCATGCATGAATAAAGGTTTAGGTATTTTTTTCAACAAAACACAAGCTGTAGATGTGCTGGTTTGTGGTAAAGGGAAGTCTGGTGATGGTGTCCCCGCTGGCTACACCTGTAACTAAGGTGATTCTATCTAATGTGCCCCCTTTCCTAAAAAATGAGTTGCTGGAAAGGGAGCTTTTGAGGTACGGAAAATGAACGTCCCGATTCGATCCATACCGTTAGGATGTAAAGATCCCAAACTAAAGCATGTCATTTATTATGGCATCTGTCATTCAAAAGGCAAGTGCTCATTTTATTAAATAATCCTAATGCGGATATTGACGTAGCCTGGACTTCTACTGTGGAAGGAAGCAATGGGCTGTTTTAAATGTGGAGTGCAAGGGCACCAGCGTAAAAGCTGCCCGAGAAGAGGCTGAGGAAGAATAAACAGAAACTGGTGGGGAGGAAGAGCTGCGTCAGCTAGAGTCACTGGCAGGGTCAGGAGAACAAACTGACCCAACAGCAGAAACCACTGATAAAATCAAGAATTCACTGTGGTGGAGGAAAAAAAAAAAAAAAAAAAAAAAAACACACAACACCAGTTGCATATGTAGTCCTTAAAGCTACAGTAAAATAAATGGATCAAAGCAGTTCATACTGAAGAAATTAATGAAAAACAGCCAAGAAAAGTCAAACTAAAAGCATTTAAGGGGGGGAAAAAAAAGGATTTAAGTTTTATAAAAATGTTACACCTTTTACGGTTTGCTTTTTCTTAGTATTTTTTTCAGCCATCGTGGACAATTAATTCTCTCAATGTTAAATGGCTGCAAACAAAATTCACAAAAGCAACAATACCGAACAGCCCCCCCCCCCACCCACCCCCCAATTAGTTTTGCCAGCAGTGCACTTTAGACATAACCAGGTCACTGAACGCAATCAGAGAGAGAGAGAGAGAGAGGGGGAGGAGAGATTGAGGGAGAGAGATTCTTCAGTTGGAGACTGAGCAGAGCACAAGCACAGAAGACCCTGGTGGAGTGGAGACAAGCTTTGGGCAGCCTTCTGGAGGAGAAGGTGTGGGGGTCACAAGATTGTGCTCGATTCATCGTGCCGAGAGATATGGACACCCCCCCAGAGCTGCTTCTTTGGCCTGGAGAGGAAGAGCGCCAACAGAAAGCGGCTGCCCTGCGGCAGGGAGCCGACTGGCCAGGAGATCAGCGGCGCAGTTCTACACTGATCTGAATTCCAGCGAGCCATGCCATCAGACTGATACAAATACTTGACTGGAGGGACTGACCAGCCAGGAGGAGCAGCAGAGTCTGGAAATGGGATCTTTCCAGGAGCTGACCACCACAGCCACGCAGCTGGCCAGAGGGAAGGCCCCAGGGATCAATGGACTGGCAGAGTTTTAATCAGCACTTGTGGAAAGAGCTGGTGCTGCAGGAGAGCCTGGAGGCCAGGGAGCTGCCATAGGGTCATCACACTGCTGCCCAAGAAAGGGGACCTGTGCATGCTAAAGAATTGGAGACCTGTCTCACTTATTTGCTGATCTGAAAATTTATTTCCAGAAGTTTGGCTATGAAGCTGAAGAACCGTATTGATGAAATAATTCACCCTGATCAGACATGTGTACTTGGAAGAACAATGTTTGGCAAAATGTGTTTAATCTGGGATTTTTTTATTGATAACTAAGGGTTGCTTTAATGTGGGACTGGTCTCTTTAGAGCAAGAGAGTTTTTGATCGTGTCGAGACCCTGGAAGCCTTTGGGTTCAGCCCTCATTTGAATACATTTAAGCTTTTATGTACAAACTGTAGTAACAACAGAAGCGCCAAGCCGGTCAATTTGACCGTTTTGGTTTTTAAAATGTAAATTACTCTGCATTCCGGACGGTGTTGGAGCTGAATATTCGCAAGAAAATTGATTACAAGCACGTTCACCTAGAAGCACAAAAACTGGTAATTTTAACCTGTTATTTCAATACATATTTATCAAATATAGCCTATAATCCTGCCTGTCCTTTTCAATACAAATCAGTCCCGTGATCAAGTGGCGTCTACCGGTCTACATTCTTTGAGTGCTTGAAAAACACGCCCGAGTCATAGGTACCAATCAAACCGTGGCAATCAGAACCGATGGCGAAAAAAGACAGTGGAATACTACAATGCCACAAAGTTCGGTGTGGACGTGCTGGACCAGATGCACGACAGGATTCAGTCAAAGGCGGATATCGTTGGTGGCCTGTGGCTGTATTTGATGACATTTCAGACCTGGCAGCCATCAATGCGTATGTTTTGTACAAGGAACGTACTGGGAAAAAATTGCAACAGGAGGGACTTCATCTTGCAGTTAGCCATGCAACGTCAGCAAGCACATATGGATCAGAAAAGGGCAGAGACAGATGCCCCTTCTGGCAGTGCTGCAGCCCCTGCACCCACACGCAAGAGGAAACTGTGCCAGGTTGCAAAATGAAACACAACTTTGGCTGTCTGTGGCGGTTGTGGAAGGGCAGTGTGTGGTAAATGCTCTGGGAAAGTGGAGAAGCATGTATTGTGTATGGACTATACAGGTTAGAAAGCTGCCAGGTATGTAGGCTAAATATGTTATGTAAATAGTTTATTGTATTATACTTCTGTTTTGTAGTGCATATACCATTTGATGTTATTTTTACAAACAAATAATGTTCATACAATTCCGTATGTACAGAGACCCGTTACAAAATTAGTTACTAGTGAAAAGTATTTATGTTTAATTTAAGTTTGTTTTGTACGGCTCCTTTTGAAAAAAAAAATGTATTGCTTTCCATTTAAATATGGCGTTTCTGCTATGCAGATGTTTGATTTGATGGTCATAAATCAAACTTGAGTTTTATGCAATAGTTTTAAATTCCAGCACAACTAGTGTTAAGGCAGTCCATTGCCGTGAGTGGAGAGGGATGGCCGACTCCAAATGGAGGGCTCACCTGTCCTGGGAGACGAGGGGACCCTGAAATGGAGGGTGAATGGACGTGGTCAGGCTGTTCAGAGTGCTGGTGGTTAGCAGGTTAAAAGGTTGATTTTGCCTATTTTAACTCTTCAATGCAGAGTTTCCAGGAGAGGTGGTGTGTGGGAGAGGCTGTCTGTTCAGTGAGGAGGGAGAGCTCACTACGGTTAGGATTTCAATACTGATGCTCTCTCTGCCTGCAGCCACTGCCATTGCCCCTCGCCTTCTATTAAGCAACTAAATCACAAGGACTGAATGGCAGGCAGGGGGTGTTTAGGTCAGGATTCATTCAGTCACACTCTCTCCCTGAAAGTGGGGGTACCCCCCTCGCTCACCCTGAATGTGAGGGTACTTCATCATGAGCAGCAGCCCCCAGCGCAGGGTGAGAGAGGTGGTCTCAGTCCCTGCACCAAACAGGTTCCCCACGGTGGCAGCCATGTTATCCTCGTGGAAATACTTGGAGTTTCTTGCCTCCTGTAAAACAAATGAAGGGCCTCAGTGACAAAACGATACAACCTATTGCAGGGGCAGTTCTATCAATATGTGCGACACAGGCAGAAACTTAAAATATCAATAAAACTGATGCGCAGTTACTGGAGTTCAGCAATAACCTGGCAAAATGAGAATTAACACACTGAAGTGTTGATATAACAAATGTGTGTGTTTTGTAGTGGAATTTGTAAAATATAAGTTTAGCACAGTATTGTTGCTATTTTAACATGCTTCTCCCATGGTTATACTGTGCATGTTCATAGTTTACCCTGGTTTGCCATGTTTATTAATATGCTTTACCATACCTCGCTATTCTTTACAGTGCTTCCCTATGCTTTACCATGCTATATTACACTTTGCTATGCTTTTACTATGGGAACCCTTTATAAGGGCAGCATTGCTTGCAGTAGTGTTGATCACTGTGCAATCTGTACTGTATATGTAGATGGTAACACACACTGCAGTGTCCATGCTATAGTGTGCTACTTTCTATATCTGAACGGTTCACTTCTGTACAGCACCTTGTAAACTCTCTAGTCTTGATAATGATCAAAGTGATATGATCAGGAGTGCATCCTCATTGACTCCCATTATATTCTGACCATTAACAGGAGCGATATTGAGCTGGTTTCACTGTGAAGGCTTTTCCACTAGATATGCAGTAAAACTGCACTTTTAATGCACTAAGGCCACACTGCTGGTCCCTGATAGAGGCTCTGCTGTGCTGATATTACCTCTTCTCTCTGCCTGGAGATGAACGTGTCGATGAAGCTCCTCAGGTCATTGCTGTCCACACTGTCTTTACAATCCTTATATGTGTTTCTAAAGTACTCCAGCAGTATTGTTTGATTTGTATCAATCTTCTTGTGATCAGACAGGAAGAAGCCCAGGAAAGGAAACACATTGTACAGCTGAAAGTCAAGGAAGAGGGAGCGTTTAAATGGTGAAAATGGCTGGAATGATCCTCGATGCTGTAATGAGCCACATGAGTGGTATAAATCATTATCTTAACAGCAGTGCTGTCATTTAAACTGCATAGTGTTCAGCACAGGAAACAGTTGTATTGAAACTAAACATGCAAAACAAAAATATCGGATAGTAAAGTAACTCGTACAACTAACTATAATGACCTCTTTCCCCTGCAAAACGGATAGAACCATCCAGCTGGGGATATTTTGGGTATGAAAAAATAAAAGACGACAGCTTTGTAGTTGAGGATGGAAAACCAGTGTGCACAGCATGCAGGATTCAGGTAACAGAGGTGGGGATACATCCAACCTCTTCGCCCACACAAAACGAGTATCATGCCCTCACTGGCAGAGTTTCAGGTGGCAACACTTTCCTCAGCCTGCCGGCATGCCACCTAGACCCATCCTGGAGCTGAAAGGTCGCTGATCCAAGCCGTCGGCTAACACAAAGTGGGGAGGACCAAAAGGATTGCAGCTTGTTGCCTCAATGAGGCCGCTTCACTCTGACCCAGTCCAGGACTGGTATTACAGATGGCCTTGTTCTGTGTACTTTGTCAAACCTCTGCGTCACGTGCGGTTGGCTCTATTGGACAGTAATGCGGGCAGCAGGCGGGGAAGAGCAAGTCCCTGGGGGTAGCAGCCTGTCCAATGGCAGTTGCAGCTCACGTCTCGTCATTAACAGTGCCGGCGAGACCCCGGTGGTAGTGTGCTGGGCTGCCCTGTACTGCATAAGGGTCTGTAGTAGGGCCGTTTGGAATGCACAGCCATGAGCTAGACTTCAATGCCATTCTTGAGGGTTTAGTTAAACCTCTCTACCCCTCCATCAGCTTGGGGATGGTAGCCTGCAGGTCCCAGCAACGTTACTTGATCTTAATGCCCAGATGACCCTCAAGTGCCATATTCAGCACCCGTGCTTGCAGCACGCTTGGCATCACTGTGCAGTGACCCCGGGCCACACAGAAATCATTCCAGCAGGTCAGCTCTTATTGATCCTGAAATGGCTGGCTCCTCCACCACCCGGAAGGGCCAGCCCTCGGCTATAGAAGCACAGGGTGCAGTGAAGGGAGTCCTCATCTGATGCCTGCCGGAGCTATAGGAGGGACACCACATCCTGGAGGGGTCCATGTAACAGCTGGATCAGGTCGTGCTCGTTGTCCTCGGACTGAAGTCAGTGTTCAGGAAATAGAACTGATCTGGATAAAATGGAGCTACGTTTTAAAACAGAAAGCTTAATGTTAAAAGTAACGCCACTTATTTTTTTAATTAAATGAGTTGACCACAGTGTATTTCTTGTAGCCATTTTAAAATTATATATAACAAAAAAAAACGGCTTATCACACGGTTTCATAAACTGCAGTTCGAGAAGGATGGGAACAATTTGATTGAATAAAAATGCTTGCAAGTGCAGAGAGGTGCTGTATTAACATCAGCAGACTACGGGAACCCCAGTTTATTGCAATTAAATGTAGCTTAACATTAAGTTGCATTTAAGAAATGTAGAACAAGAACAGCTAAAAACAAACAAAAAACACACACTTGATGTTTGTGTGTTGCACACGTGCCATTAACAAAATGCCCTGGAAACGAATTAAAGAATGGCTGTAATGCATATTATCGGTTCAATTACCGCATTCCTTCCAATTTAAGTCACAGCACAATTTCCTACCTTCAATTTGAGGAAAAAAGAAATCAAATAAATATGCATTGACAAAGATACAGCCTCAATTACGCATATGGAGGCAGTTTGCTGTAGTCTACTGTCACACAGAGCATTACAATTATGTGCTTGTACCAAGGGGGGTTTGTTACACACGTGGATCTTCACTCTACAAGACTGAGGCAGACACTGAACAAGACACAGAGCATTGGGTGTTGACACGCCACATAGATTTATCATCAACACCAGCAATGGTAGCCCTAGTGTCAATTAATACAGAAAACAAAACAAAGCTAAAAATAAAAAAAAAAAAAGTCACACAAATGGCCTCTCACTCCAGGACCCTACTACACTATGAAAACCTTCTCTATGCACGGTTTGAGATCAACCTCCCCTAAACTAACCTACTACTGGGCTCCCGGAGTCCGGGCCTCTTCACACGGCCTCGACTGGGCAATTCCTTCCCGAGCAACGTCTTGCAGTTTAAGGGTTCTGAAGTTCTCCTCCTGGATGTAAGCAAGCTTTCGCTCAGCACCCGTTTGTGTAGCAATGGCCATGCAGCAGCAGCACCACCGAGCTGTAGCGGAGACGCTTGTTGAGCTCTGCACAGCTTTCCCGGGCATGCCCCCCTAGCCAAACCAAACCTCCCGGCCAGCTCAGCGCCGACCAGCCCACCTGCTCAGTTAGTTGCTTAGCAACGCGTCTTCACTGTTTAAAATCTGTGTAGAAACAATTCTACACTGTGGTTCGGTGAGATTTAATTAATGTGACTCCAGCTTTATAAATCAGACCTGAATGCAGCAGTCAGATGCTCTAATCACTACACTGTACCTGTGTCTTGGGGCTCACAAGCAGCTTCATGTTCCCATTCGCAATTCTTTGCAGATTCAGGAACTGTGCGTCGCCGTAGTCGAAGCGGTCTCCGAACACGATGGAGCAGATGATGTTGGAGACAGCAGAGTTGATGATGATTTGGGGGTCAAAGGGTTTTCCTTAGAGTGGGGGGGGGGGGGGGGACAAGATAAGCCGTCTAACTTCAAAAGCTTAAGAATCATAAGAAAACTATAGACACAAAGGCAAGTAGAAAAACTCTTCTGAAGAAGGCAGTAGCAGAAGCAAGTATTTTTATGGCACTACAAGAAAGCAGTCAAAACATTAACCTTCTTTCTTCAGAGGAAGGCACTAGCCGAAAAAGTTAGTCTACTTGACTACAACAGAAAAAGAGCAGAGCAGAATGTGACACACAAACCAGACAGATTTGTCAAAACTTTAACAGGCTTGTGGGGGAAAATACACAGCTGCAGAATCTGGGTCTGGTCTGTGTTTCATGCCCATTGAGGGTCAACCCTTTAT
Organism: Acipenser ruthenus; assembly: GCF_902713425.1. Taxonomy (NCBI): domain Eukaryota; kingdom Metazoa; phylum Chordata; class Actinopteri; order Acipenseriformes; family Acipenseridae; genus Acipenser; species Acipenser ruthenus. The sequence goes on from NC_081213.1 coordinate 9,386,101, forward strand.
TATCTCTTTGGTCGTCACCTTTGTGGGACTGGAAAACCTCCACCAGTCTCTGGGACTCCTCGATGATCCGGTCCTCAATGGTCTTCTTCCCCATGCCTAAGGCCCGTAGAGTGGAGAGGGTGAATCGACGCATCACCTTCCAGGACTCCCCCCTACCGAATGCAATACCTGCGTGAAACATGAACACAGCGCCATTGCTACAGTGATACAACGTTCCCACCATGAAGCCAGCCTGAAACTCATTCCAGTATCAACCTGGAGCTGCCTGCAGCCTGGTCCAAGACTACAATATATAACCTGATCTTATTACACAGAGATCAATGATCACCTATCATACATATTAAGCTACTGGTCCCTCTGCAACATTCTGCCTGTAGTGGATGTAAGACATACAGCAGTAAGAACCACCACATAAACAATGAGGTATTTCCTACATCCTCTAGGGGCAGAGTGTGGCAGGGGGACAGGTTAATGGTTACACTCTGGTGGACCAGCTTTGGTGCTTTAACATTCAACACAATGATACAAAGTGAATCTAAACAAGAAAAATGCTTTAGTTAAGAGAATTGATGGAGAGTGAGCTTGAACAGGAGAAGCCCCCACCCCCCCATGGACCTGAGTGAATCTAAAGAAAAATGATTTACTTAAGAGAATTGGAGTGTCAGCTAGAACAGGACATGCTGAAAAAGCTCATGAAAGTCTTCAAATTCATATATTTCTTTCCCCAAAGAACTGATATTTAGACATCAATTATTGTTCCTATGAAGTTCATATTAACAAAAAATGTATTCAAGAAATTTATTTTTTCAAAACTACACCCAGTCCAGCAACACGCTTTATAGACCTCTCTTACCATTCCCGCCTTTAGAGAATATTTCTGTAGTGTGCGTCTGGCCTCTCTCTGAGAAGTCGTCTGCTTGGGTTACTAGAGCCTCACTGACCGCCTCATAGCCTGTCAAAACCAGGTACTTCTTGGGACCCATGTGGAAGGTGAACACATTGCCGTACGTCTCCGAGAGCTGAAGAGATTAGAGGAGGAGAGATGACTCTCAAAGCATTAGCAGAGAAGCTTGTCTACTTGTTAGAACTTTGAATGCAAGTTGCAAGATCCGCTCATTACAGTGGCGTAGCGTCAGTAGTGCCCAGTTTTAAAAGATGTGTGCGATGCACTACCAACATTTCTGTGCTGCTCCCAGAACTCTTCCTCTGCTTGGATGCTGCGCTGCCTAAAGGTTTGTAAAGCGCTTGCAAGATATCTTCCTGCCATTCCAGTGAGGATGACAGGGATTTTCCTCTGCCAGTCCGTTGCTCTCATGATAGTCGTGTGTGCTGCTCAGAATCTCCTTTGGCTAGAGCTATGAATTCTTGTGTTGTTCTGAAGTCAGCAGCCGGTAGGAGCTGGGAGGTACCTTCAGTTTTTATAATTTTTTGTTTGATGCATCATGAAACAATTGCCAGGTAGCCAAACTTTTTAAAAATGTATTCTATATTAGCATTTTGTGACATTTGCATTATATTTATCAGTACCAATTCATCAATGTGACATTTTGAATTCTAACCTGAAATACTGTACTACTATTATGGCTACCAACAGACTTGAGATATCATTTTGTAGTTTTTGATTACATGATCTTAATGTTATGGACCGATGCCGAAATCGGGGAGTTTCCAAAATGCCTGGGAAGTTCGAAGTGTACAGCTGCGGTTGGCAGATGCCGAATTAGCTTAGAATTTGATGTCATTTTGGCATCTGCCCTGGCTGGTCAACTGCCCACAGACACCCAATTGGCCAAGCACCGCTGGGGTGGGGAGGGTTTGAGTCGACTAGAGCTCCCTCATTTCACAGAGCTCAAGCAACTCCTGTAGGTTCAGGGTGTTAACAGTTTCCAGCTACATTGAATTCTCCGATCAATGTGTTAGTTGGGCTGTGGCAGCTCTGGGCTCTGTAAAAATGAGTAACGATATAATATAAATAGGATTTAAAAAAAAAAAATCTAAGCCCATTTCATTTTTTCCTCTTTATACAGGTTTTCAGTCACCAGCATGTCAACTTCAGCACAAAGCAGCTTCTCCACATTTGACTCCTAGGCCGGGACCGGATCAAAACTTTGACGACCCACCAATCACACTTTACAAAACGGAATGTTATCGCTTTTTGGTTTTACGAGTAGGAGAAATTGGATATTTACAAAAACAAAAAGCGAGAACATTCTGTTTTGTAAAGTGTGATTGGCGGGTCGTCAGTTTTTTTTTTTTTTGATCAGGTCCCGGCCCTAGCCTGCTCTCTCAAACAGCAATTTGAACACTATTTAAAAACAAACACATCTGTTGTGCTACTGACCCCATTATTACGGCTGTGAAAGAACCATTGACTTGTTTGTGAGAACTGTCCGAGTCCAACAAGGCCTGGATCAATATTATTGCGGAAAACACTTGGTATCTGTTAATAGTTGATTTGTCTCTAGAAATATGCTAAGAAAGTGAGAAAGTGAGGGCACAGTTAGGTAGCCAGTTTTAGTATATTTAATATGGTTTTATTGTTTTACTCTGTACTAGGCTTACCATTGTTGGTATCCTAGCAGCTGGTATGTTAACATTTAAAATAAGAACTCAGCTTGGAGTGATTGAGCATTTGTCAATTCCTGCTCTCTCAAAAGGTTGTAGGAGCTCCATGACACAGAAGCTATCTTGCCTAATGAATATGTATATTTTGTATTTGCACAGTAAAATTCTCAATGAAGTTATAATTCTGAAAGCTTAAGGAATACTTGTTAATGTATTTCTGCTGTTTAATACTTGGTGTAAATGAACTAATAATTAAGCACATATGAGCTTTTACAAATCGTAGACACTAACCTGAAAATGAATGTATTCCATAGTAAAATGACTAAACTTAACATTCATTCTAAAATATATAAACCAGCATTCCACAGTAGTAAACTGCTAAATAAAAGTATGCAACCTATTTAATAACTACATTTAAGATTAATTATAACATATAGAAACCATCATTCCAAAGTAGTAAACGGCTGCCAGATAATTATCGTAAAATTACTTTGTTTGTTTAACAGTATAACATCTACAATATCACTGCAGCAACTTTGAGAACAAGAAAGTCCTAAAAATGATTTACAATATTTATCGCTCTTATATGGCCCTTCAATTTGAAGATATCAGTAATTGGAAAGGATTACTAACTGCAGTACACTTAACTCTCAGTCTATAGTTCATTAACACAGCATAGTGGAATGATCACAGTATCACGGGAACTGTAGGACTGTGTTGCACGTGTGGAAACTAACAAAGCCGAAACTAAAACGCTTTCATTTAAAACTCATTAATAGACAAGCAAGCACTGGCATAATCAGCTTTTTTAATAACGTGCAGAACTAATTTCAACATAGTTGTTTAAGGACTTTGCGATATCTGCACGGTGGACAGTAGTATCTACACGTACCGATAACAACAATCCAAAGCAAATTTGCACCATTGTTACAGAATTAACAAGTATGGCAAATAATTTTGGCTGCGACTTAATTAACCCCTTGTTAAAAAAAAAACAACAAAAAAAACAACTAACGAACCCACAAAATTGCTTAATCCAAGAGAGAGCAATCATACAAGTACCCACCCCCCATACAAAATATACAGTAATCTGGTTACCTGGTTACTATCTGGCCACCTCTCGCGATAACATGAGTGAAACTTGTCCAGCTCAAGTAATAACTGGAGCAACACAATTTTAACCAAATTGCGTTGCGCCTTAACTAGAGTTTTGGAAAATTCAGGCTAACCCGGGAGCTCTTGAGTGCACTCGAGTTGCCATGACATCCGACACATTCTTTCCAGTGTCCAGCGCGCGCTTCTTCAACCTGTGCTGCACACCACCAGTCTGGCACAGGGCGAAATCGCACACTGTATGCCACACTGTGATTGGTGGAAGGATTACTGGCGATCCAATCCAAACCGACAATGAAGCTAAAATAAATTCCACTCCAAAATGCCCCGTTATACGGTATGTAAAAGAAGATATTGAAAGTAAGGCTGGTGTTTCTTATGCGGTTCACTTAAAACCGGACATTAGGGCGTCCGGGTTTGTTAATTCCTGCCACCTGGACACACAGACGCAATTCCCGGACTGTCCGGGTCAAACCGTACAGGTGGGAACCCTATCAACGCCGAACGCGTGCATGCATGTTCTTGTCAGTCTGCATGTTATGCATTTTGCATTGTACATTTACAGGTGTCATTACTAAAGGAACCAGAAACGGATGCCTAAAATACTTCTAAAATATCTAAACTTAAGGCCAATAATATATATTTTTCAATTTCTAAAGCCTTGATGTTAAATCAGTAAAAACCTACCCAAACTACCCACTTTAATCCTGATCTTAATGCCCTGCCTGGTCCCCAGTGCCACTCACCTTACTCAGCGTTTTGTGCGGCCGGTGCAGGTCCAAAATGTTCAGGTTCCCAATAACAGGTAGAGCCGGCGGGCCGGGGGGGAAGTTGTAATTAGACGACTTGGAGGATTTCGAGTAAAAGTATAAAAATATAAAACCAGTTAAAAGTAAAGCCAGTGACACCGTGGCGGTGTGTGCTAGGAGCAGGCTAATCAGAGACATGTTTGTCAGGCACACAGCCACCTGGGCTCTCTGTTAATTAGCTCAGCGTTCAGAATAACGCTCCTGGGTTTGGGCAGTGTTTAAATAGAGCAGCACACACAGTGGGCGTGGCTTCAGAAGGACTTCATCAAGGTAAAGGTTGTTGATTTTTTGGAATGATTTGCAGCATTATAATTAGGGCTTCTAGTTTTCTGGTTTTATTTGTGATCACGTGATGTCCCTTTAAACATATTTTGAGCCGATTCGCTTTCTTAATCAAACACTAATTACCAAAGTAAGTTCTTTCTTTTTACCCTCATTATCTTGATTGAGTTCACAAACGACGTGCATTGATCTCACCTGATCCTATTTGAACCTGCATTTTGTTCTCGCCGAATACACCTTTTTCACGCCAGACTCAAATAAAATGAAAATGACATGGTTAGAAAATAAAACACATGTTATTATGTTTAAAAAAGAAATGCAGAGATACATCGACACCTTCAATTGCAAAAAAGCAAAAAAGACACGATATCGTTAATGTATTTACAAAATAATACAGTTGAGTTATAATACCCTGGGAATGCTTGTATAGTTAATGTAATGCACGGAGCTGGTAATAATACAGTTGAGTTATAATACCCTGGGGATGCTTGTATAGTTAATGTAATGCACGGAGCTGGTAATAATAAAGTTGAGTTATAATACCCTGGGAATGCTTGTATAGTTAATGTAATGCACGGAGCTGGTAATAATACAGTTGAGTTATAATACCCTGGGAATGCTTGTATAGTTAATGTAATGTACGGAGCTTGTAATAATACAGTTAAGTTATAATACCCTGGGAATGCTTGTATAGTTAATGTAATGTACGGAGCTTGTAATAATACAGTTGAGTTATAATACCCTGGGAATGCTTGTATAGTTAATGTAATGTACAGAGCTTGTAATAATACAGTTGAGTTATAATACCCTGGGAATGCTTGTATAGTTAATGTAATGTACAGAGCTTGTAATAATACAGTTGAGTTATAATACCCTGGGAATGCTTGTATAGTTAATGTAATGTACGGAGCTTGTAATAATACAGTTGAGTTATAATACCCTGGGAATGCTTGTATGTAAGCAGAAGGGCACTTCAGGGTGTGTGATATACTCTATTATCACCACGCCCCGGGTGCGTTGCAAGGCACGAGGCGGAGCCGAGTGGCTTCATCTGCTTGATTCGTTATACTTCTTGTAATTCTTGGTTTGTTCATTGCATTTTAAAGTAAAATATTACTGCCCATTTTCATCATGACAGCACAAATGAGTCTGCCTTGAAATCACACAGACCCTTTCTTGCTAGACCTGCAACAATATCAGGTGAGACTGGAGTGCTGTTTTTTTATTATTATTATTATTATTTATTATTATTATTTTTTTAATTGTCCTTTGTTATCTGGGGAAGTAACAGGAGGTATCCATACCACAGTGGCGAGAAAGATGTTATTTGCATTATGGATTACCCAGTTACTTATCAAACTGACTTTACAGTTTAAAGCTGGACAACGTGGAGAATTACTGGGCCAGTGTTAAGAAACAGTTTAAAACAGTGCAGGGCACAGCAGAAGAGATGATACCATCGTACCTGGACAATGGATGTGGAGAGAAAGGCACTGCAGGAATTGTGGAGGTGCATTTATAAATACTCTGCATCAGACCACACAGCTGCACAGGGGGGAGGGACCTGTGGCAGCAGGCAGGGCAGGAGATGCAACCGACCAGAGAAGAACACACAGAGACAGGGGCAGGGGCAACAAAACATCCATTTAACCATCAAAGTCTCTTTGTAAGATCAATCCAAATATTTCTTTAAAAGCTGGAAGTTTAAGATATATTTTTTAAACTATTTATTTTCAGAATGGGATAGGGAAATGCTGTAGTTCAGGGAGACACAGCAGAGCGATCAGAATGGCGAGTTTTGAAATGATTTGAATTCTTACTTTTGCCTTTTTTCACTCCTTTAATTAATCATTGGTGTCTGATTTGTCGTGGATTTATTCTCCGCTATCCAAAGAGACTCAGGATTCAGGCTGATTATCAGCTCCAGATATTTTAATCAATGCATACAAGGGAAGAGTCAGCAAAGACTGTTAACACAAATAGAGTTACATTAGATATGTATACAGGATTTGTACAAGCTTGAAGATAGGGTGTGTCTGGTGCATTTTACAGCTGTGTTATCAGAAAGCTCAGTAGGACAACAGATAGGCTATAGCCCAAGATAAGACAAAAACAGAGCCATTGTTGTTAGAGGTGATGACCTAGGCATGGGGTCTAATGTTGTTCAGAAGCTTGAGGGTTAAGTGCTACCCTTAGCTGATGTAATCACTGTCTGCGATAGACTGAAAAGCATTTTATATTCAGTTAAATATATATCGTCAGAATTCAATAGTTTTCCTCTTCAGATTCAGACTCATTCAATCTCATGCACACTTGGGTTTCCCAACAGAGCAACATCTACATAAATCTCATCTGTCTTGTTTATTGTGATAAGGTCCAATATGTCTGCTGTTTTTTTTCTTAAATTCTAGTGGTGTTTAAGAACATAAGAAAGTTTACAAACGAGAGGAGGCCATTCAGCCCATCTTGCTCGTTAGAAGCTTATTTATCCCAGAATCTCATCAAGCAGCTTCTTGAGAGATCCCAGGGTATCAACTTCAACATTACTGGGGAGTTGGTTCCAGACTCCCACAATTCTCTGTATTAAAAAGTGCCTCCTATTTTCTGTTCTGAATACCCCTTTATCTAATCTCCATTTGTGACCCCTGGTCCTTGTTTCTTTATTCAGGTCGAAAATGTCCCCAAGTTGACATTGTCAATACCTTTTAGAATTTTGAATCAGATTGCTGTGTAGTCTTCTTTGTTCAAAACTGAAAAGATTCAATTGTTTTAGCCTGCCTGCATATGACATGCATTTTAAACCTGGAATAATTCTGGTCACTCTTGTTTGCACTCTTTCTAGAGCAGCAATATCACAGTATACGAGAGTGGGATAATAACCAGGTGATAGTGCAGAGAGAATACATGTTTAAATACTGAATTAAAGGCAATTCATTAATATGGGTAATGGTTTTACTTTAATGAGCACTCTTAGTTACAAAACGTCTCCCAGCCGAGTTCAAGATCACATAGACAATACAACACGCAACACCGTTCTCTCTTTAATGAATTTCAGCAAAAAGGAAAAGACAAAACAGAAAAGAAAATGAGTATCAATACAACACAAGTCAGTATAATAATCTCAGCAGCAATAACATTCAGATAATATCTCAGCGTCAGTGTAAATATCAATTACATGTAAAAGCAAGCATTCCTCAAGTGTCTAGAATGTGTCTTTGTATAAGAACTAACTAATATGAATATGCAAGCAGGGTAACTGTGTGCGAGTCAGTAAATATTTAAAAGGAAATCAAGATTATTTCTACATAAGATATTACAAAATCGTACTTAAGTCTTTATCAAAAAAAATGTTAATTTACATATGAGACAGAGACAATTCACAACTACAATACCCTTTAATTTATTCTTAACACAACTCTAAAACTTGCCATTGAATTTCATAGATCATGGTCATTATTCTAGCTGCCAATTGTTTTCATGAAAGATGAAAACATTTGTTATAAAGCAAACCTTTACCCAACTGCAGTTCCTGTAATTCAACTGGGGTACATCCCTACAGTAAGTCAGGGTCGCAGTATCACAGGGTCTCAGTGGTGACAGAATCCTGGCAGTTCAGTGGCTGAAGGGTCCAGTGTGAGGGGTGAGTGGCTGTAGTAAGGTCTAGCAGATGCAGTAAGGCAGGGTCGCAGTATCACAGGGTCTCTCAGTGGCTCAGAGCACACAGTTGGAAGGGCTGGGGGCCGGAGGTGAAGCCAGGGGTGGGTGTGAGGTCCAGTTGCTCAGGGCTGACCTCCTGGGGCGGGCGGAAGTGAAACTTCTGCAGGAGCATGGTGAAGAAGAGGAAGAGCTCCATCTTGGCAAGGGTCTCTCCAATACACAGCCTCCGACCTGGGGGGGGGGGTCAGAGGATTACCGACTCATACTGCAACACACACACTTCAGGATTAGTAAAGTAGCTGTAAGACAGTAACATACCGATTTGTATCCTGAAATGGAAGAATCCAACGGAAACAGGTTGTCTACTTGCTTTTCAATAATAAACTTTCCGTATTGTATTAGTCGAATAATCTGCACCTGCATGTCTTCAGCTGAATCTGAAGGCTTTGTAGCGATTGTTACTTGTTCTATATTCCATTAGGAAACTGGTTGCTGATTGCACCTCTATTGATAGCAGTTCCCTTTGCAGTTAAAATGCTGGGGTGGAGGGGGGTTAGCCTCAACCCTGTCTAACCTGGTCCCTGCTCCTCCGACACACTGACCTGCCGAGAAGGGCATGAAGGCGTCTCTCTTGACAAACTTGCCCTGCGTGTCCAGGAAGTGGTTGGGGTTGAACTGGTGAGGGGTCTCCCACTGTGTCTTATCAGACAGCACGGAGGAGAGCAGCGGGATCACCGGGGTACCCTGGGACACAGACAGACACACATTTACAGAAAGGTAAAATACCAAAGCTAACCTAATGAGACAGGCCTGAACTGTCAGCTATACCAATGAGGATACATTACTGTACATTAATATCACTCCTACATTACTTGATATTGCAGTATAAAGAGGAATTATTTGGTAGTAAGACAATTGACGATTTGCTAAAATGTGTCAATTTCGCTTTTGGCAAAACCTCATTCCAGACAGAGTACTACTCTAGGAAAGAGCCAACTGTACTTATGAATTGGCCTCTTCAAAACAGAACACACCATCTTCCCTATCTATCTCCACCCTTGAAGCTATCACTAGGTCTACAAAAAAGGGGTAAAAAGGGGGCTCAGACTTTCTTTTTCAAAAAAACAGATTTGCCAATTTAAATAATGCACTGATAATACAAATAACAATAATACTAATTACAAAGAGGCTTGCTGGTTTGAGATGGGAATGGCACTTCCATATACAGTGCTCCATGTTGACAGTACAGTCTTATATCTTGCTGTAGAAGAGCTCTTCACTATTTTCAATATTTCAGGATGTTTTGATGTGCAAGTCAGTGAGAAATAGAGGGAGCACTGCATTATATGATGAGTGTTTGAAGTTGGCCATGGAGGAGCTGCAATGCCCTCAAACAGCCCTTGTTGGTTTATTAGTCTGTTTTCCATTTGAACAGGAATTTGCATGATGAAGGTGTGGACCGGACCAGCCCTATACACTCCGTCTGGCTCACCTTGGGTATCCTGTACCCCCGAAAGGTGGTGTCCCCTGTGGTCTCATGCAGCAGGTTCATGGGCACCACGTTGCCCACTCTCTGGATCTCGTGCAGCACGGCGTCCATGTAGGGCATGCGCTTCCTGTCCTCGGCCTGCGGGGGGCGCTCCCTCCCAATCACACTCTCAATCTCCTCCTGGACTTTGTCTGTTAACAGGGAGGATTTACAAACACACTGCAATTACTGAGATGAAGAGGTTTGTGATTGAGAGGACCCAGGACTGACTGGCAGGCAGGGGGGGGGGGGGGGGGTCAGTTCAGGATCAGTGAGGTGGTAGGAGAAGGTCAAATAAAATCAGCAGCACATGAATAAATGTTTAGGTATTTTTTCAACACACAAGCTGTAGATGTTTCACAGTAAAACAGGTTTAAAAGGCACTGCATATCAACAAGACACTCAGTACTGCATCTCCAGCCCCGCCCCACCTTGTTCGCTATATTTTTCAAATATCTCTTAATAGTACAAATCGATAAATCATGTCCTGATCACTCGTTTTATCACCAAACTCCTCAATAATGCGATCCAAGCTGTTATTTTATTACTATAACATCTAAAAAAAAAGCTCTGCATATGTCTGATGTTCTTTGAGCGCTGGATGCGGAAGCAGCTATCTTGTTTGTTTATGTCCATGTTATCTATGTGGTGTCAGGTCTATCAGTATTCATGAAATACGCCTTTTTTTTCAGCTTCTCTTGGCTCCTATCGGTCTCACTCAGCTATTGAATGGTTCTCGGCTTTTTCTGAAGAAAAAACGACTAGAGACCTGTTTTTTGCGTCTTTGATGATGTCGGACAGGGTCCGACATTGGACCGGAAAGGGAAAATTGCCATGTCGGACCAAGTCTGACATAGGACCGCAAAGGGTTAAAGGTTGATTGCCCATTTTAAACTCTTCAATGACCTGCAGAGTTTCCAGGAGAGGTGGTGTGTGGGACAGGCTATGTTCGGTCAGGGAGGAGGGAGAGCTCACCGATTTTACAGAAACAAAATTCTTTAACTGCAGTCTGCTTTAATTTGTTTTAGGCTTTCTTTTAAATCATTTAGAGAAAGTAGTGTTTTTAGGATTTCAATACTGATGCTCTCTGCCTGCAGCCACTGCCCCTCACCTTCCAAATAAATCAACTAGGACTGAATGGCAGGCAGGGTGTTCAGGTCAGGATTCATTCAGTCACTTTCCCTGAAGTGGGGGTACCCACTTGCTTACCCTGAATGTGGGGGTACTTCATCATGAGCAGCAGCCCCCAGCGCAGGGTGGTAGAGGTGGGCTCAGTCCCTGCACCAAACAGGTTCCCCACGGTGGCGGCCATGTTACCCTCATGGAAATACTTGTTGGAGTTTCTGGCCTCCTGTAAAACAATGAAGGGCATTGGTGACTAAACGATACAACCTATTGCAGGGGCAGTTCTATCAATATATGTGTGACACGCAGAAACTTGTAATATCAATAAAACTGATCAGCAGAGTTACTGGAGTTAACCAATAACCTGGAAAAATGAACATTAAAACACTGAAGTGTTGATACAACAAACGTGTGTGTTTTGTAAAATATGTTTAGCACAGTTGTTATTTTACCATGCTTCTCCCATGGTTATACTGTGCATTATCATAGTTTACCCTGGTTTGCCATGTTTATGAATATGCTTTACCACACCTCACTATTCTTTACAATGCTTCCCTATGCTATATTACACTTTGCTATGCTTTTACTATAGGAACCCTTTATAAGGGCAGCATTGCTGCAGTAGTGTTGGTTACTGTGCAATCTGTACTGTATATGTAGATGGTAACACACACACTGCAGTGTCCATGCTATAGTGTGCTACTTTCTATATCTGAACTGTTCAGTTCTGTACAGCACCTTGTAAACTCTCTAGTCTTGATAATGATCAAAGTGATATGATCAGGAGTGCATCCTCATTCACTCCCATTATATTCAGACCATTAACAGGAGTGATATTGAGCTGGTTTCACTGTGTGAAGGCTTTTCTACTAGATAGGCAGTAAAACTGCACTTTTAATGCACTAAGACCACACTGCTGGTCCCTGATAGAGGCTCTGCTGTGCTGATATTACCTCTTCTCTCTGCCTGGAGATGAACGTGTCGATGAAGCTCCTCAGGTCATTGCTGTCCACACTGTCTTTACAATCCTTATATGCATTTCTAAAGTACTCCTGCAGCATTATTCTGTTTGTTTGCACCTTCTACATATACATATGTACATATGTATATATATGTTATACAGCTGAAAGACAAGGAGGAAGAGGGAGAGTTTAATGGTGAAAATGGCTGTAATGATCCTCTATTAAAAGGATTACTGTATTACTCTACCCCAGGGATCTACCAACCCTGGTCCTGGAGAGCCCCAATCCTGCAGGTTTTATAGATTTCTTTACATCAGTGGCTGAAGATACAGAGCACATGTTAATCTTGACTAATGAAACCAATAATTTGTGCAATTATGCAACAGAGCTCGGTTGAAACGAAAGCACCAGACCCAGTAGCTCTCCAGGACCAGGGCTGGAGACCCCTTCTCTACACAAGGTCGAATTGAAAAAGCTCTAGTCTCTGAACTTTTCATAACAAAAATAACCAACAGAAATTCAGCCACGAGTGGTATAAATCATTATCTTGACAGCGGCGCTGTCATTTAAACTGTGTGGTGTTCAGCACAGGAAACAGTTGTAAAAAAGGCGGCTTTGTAGTGGAGGAGGGAAAACCAGTATGCACAGCATGCAGGATTCAGGTAACAGTGGTGGGAATACATCCACCCTCTTCGCCCACACATGTGTATCATGCCCTCACTGGCAGAGGGCAACACTTTCCTCAGCCTGCTGGCATGCCACCTAGACCCATCCTGGACCTGAAAGCTCGCTGGTCCAAGCCGTCGGCCAACACGAAGTGGGCAGGACCAAAAGGATTGCAGCTTGTTGCCTCAGCGAGGCCGCTTCACTCTGACACAATCCAGGACCTGTATTACAGATGGCCTTGTTCCGTGTACTCTGTCGAACCTCTGCTTCATGTGCGGTTGGCTCCATCCTGTCCAATGGCAGTTGTAGCTCACGTCTCGTCATCAACAGTGCTGGCGAGACCCCGATGGTAGTGTGTTGTGCTGGGCTACCCTGTAGTACATAAGGGTTTGTAGTAGGGCCGTTTGGAATGCACAGCCTTGAGCTAGACGTACTTGAATGCCATTCTTGAGGGTTTAGTTAAACCTCTCTACCCCTCCATCAGCTTGGGGATGGTAGCCTGCAGGTCCCGGCAACATTACTTGAGCTTAACAAAGCCCAGATGACCCTCATGTGCCATATTCAGCACCCGTTCTTGCAGCACGCTTGGCATCACTGTGCAGTGACCCCGGGCCACACAGAAATCATTCCAGCAGGACAGCTCTTCATTGATCCCGAGATACTGATGTCAGCTCCTCCACCACCCGGGATGGCCAGCCCTCGGCTATAGAAGCACAGGGTGCAGTGAAGGGAGTCCTCATCTGATGCCTGCCGGAGCTATAGGAGGGACACCACGTCCTGGAGGGGTCCATGTAACAGCTGGATCAGGTCGTGCTCGTTGTCCTCGGACTGAAGTCCGTGTTCAGGAGCTATAACTGATCTGGATAAAAAGGAGCTAGAACTGTTTGCTTACGATTGTAAGTCGCGTTCAGTTTGAGAATTAATCTTTTATGCAGGACTTTGCAAAAGCTTTCTGGAAATCTAAATATTTAGGGTTCTTTACCTTGAAGGCAACAAGCTTATTAAAATGAATGAGGTGCACCTGTAAAGTGTGAGGGGCTAAGCAGGTATAAAAGAGGGCCGATTTCCATCAGCAGTCAGTTCTACCAAAGAGCTCAGTTGACAGACTTTTGCTGCGATATCCCAAAACTAGGGCTATAGGGACGTACAGTACAATCTACACATTTTATTTTGAAAGTCAGTTATTTTGGATCTCTTGATGTATATTTTGTTATTTGTATTTATTCACTGTAAATATTTGCAAAGTGGTTTGCTACATAGGAACATGGACATTATTTCCTTTTAAGCTAAAAGGGACCCCGTGACAGGTGTAGCAAATAACTCCAGCATGGAGTAACAAATGCCACGAGGTCTGCTGGGTGGATCAAGGGGACCTGGAGGTATCAGTAGAAGTGGGGAGTGAGCTCATCAGCGAAAAAAAAAAAAAAAAAAAACCACTTCAGGTTTGTGTGTTGCACACATGCCATTAAAATGCGCTGAAAACTAATTAACGAACGGCTGTAATGCAAATTCAGTTCAATTACCGTATTCCTTCCAATTTAGAGATGCAGCCTAAATTTCTTACCCTCAATTTGAGGAAAAAATAAAACATTGAATAAATATGCATTGACAAAGATACAGCCTCAATTACGCATATGGAGGCAGTTTGCTGCAGTCTACTATCACACAGAGCATTACAATTATGTGCTTGTACCAAAGGGGGGTTTGTTACACACGTGGATCTTCACTCTACAAGACTGAGGCAGACACTGAACAAGACACAGGGCATTGGGTGTTGACACGCCACACAGATTTATTATCAACAGCAATGGTAGCCCTAGCGCCCATTGGTGTAGCAATGGCCATGCAGCAGCAGCACCGAGCTGTAGCGGAGACGCTTGTTGAGCTCTGCACAGCTTTCCCGGGCATGCCCCCCTAGCCAAACCAAACCTCCCGGCCAGCTCAGCGCCGACCAGCCCACCTGCTCAGTTAGTTGCTTAGCAACGCATCTCCTGTTGTGTGTCCTTCACTGTTGTCTAAATTCTGTGTAAAAACAATTCTACACTGTGGTTTGGTGAGATTTCATTAATGTGACTCCAGCTTTATAAAATCAGACCTGAATGCAGCAGATAGATTCTCTAATCACTACACTGTACCTGTGTCTTGGGGCTCACAATGAGCTTCATGTTCCCATTCAGAATTCTTTGCATATTCAGGAACTGTGCATCGCTGTAGTCGAAGCGGTCTCCGAACATGATGGAGCAGATTATGTTGGAGACAGCAGAGTTGATGATGATTTGGGGGTCAAAGGGTTTGCCTTAGAGTGTGGGAACAAGAAAAGCCATCTGTAACGTCAAAAGCTTAATAAGAATCATAAAACTACAGAAACAAGGGCAAGTAGGCGCTTCTGCTAGTGCCTTCAGAAGAAAGTATTTATGGCACTACAAGAAAGCAGTAGCCGAAACATTAGCCTTCTTTCTTCAGAGGAAGGCACTACTTGACTAAGTCACAACAGAGAAGAGCAGAATGTGACACACAGACCGGACACCGATTTGTTAAAACTTTAACAGGCTTGGGGGGGGGGGGGGGGGGGGGAATACACAGCTGCAGAATCTGGGTCTGGTCTGTGTTTTGTGGCCACTGAGGGTCAACCCTTTATCTCTGCTCTTGGTTTGGTCATCACCTTTGTGGGACTGGAAGACCTCCACCAGTCTCTGGGACTCCTCGATGATCCGGTCCTCAGTGGTCATCTTCCCCATCCCTAAGGCCCGCAGAGTGGAGAGGGTGAATCGACGCATCACCTTCCAGGATTCCCCCTTACCGAAGGCAACACCTGCGGGAAACATGAACACAGCGCCATTGCTACAGTGATACAACGTTCCCACCATGAAACCAGCCTGAAACTCAAAATCAACCTGGAGCTGCCTGCAGCCTGGTCCAAGACTACAATATATAACCTGATCTTATAACAGAGATCAATGATGCAAGACATACAGCAGTAAGAACCACCACATAAAACAATGAGGTATTTCCTACATCCTCTAGGGGCAGAGTGTGGCAGGGGGACAGGTTAATGGTTACACTCTGGTGGATCAGCTTTGATGATTTAACATTCAACACAATGATACAAAGTTAATCTAAAACAAGAAAAATGCTTCAGTTAAGAGAATTGGAGTGTCACCAAGAACAGGACAAGCGGAAAAGCTCATAAGTCTTCAAATTCATATATTTTTCCCCAAAGAACTGATATTTAGGCATCAATTGTTTTTTTTCCTATGAAGTTCATACTAACAATTGTATTCAAGAAATTTATTTTTTCAAACTACACCCAGTCCAGCAACAGGCTTTATAAACCTCTTACCATTCCCGCCTTTAGAGAATATTTCTGTAGTGTGCGTCTGGCCTCTCTCCAAGAAGTCGTCTGCTTGGGTTACTAGAGCCTCATTGACCGCCTCATAGCCTGTCAAAACCAGGTACTTCTTGGGACCCATGTGGAAGGTAAACACATTGCCGTACGTCTCCGAGAGCTGGAGAGAGAAAAGGAGGAGCGTTGACTCTCAAAGCATTAGCAGGGAAGCTTGTCTACTTGTTACAACTTCACATTTATGTGGCAAGTTCCACTCATTACAGTGGCGTAGCGTCAGTAGTGAATTAAGAAAATGTGTGCCAACATTTGTGCTGCTCCCAGAACTCTTCCATTGTTTGGATGCTGCGCTGCCTAAAGGTTTGTAAAGCGCTTTTAAAAATATCTTCCCATCGTTCCAGTGAGGATGACAGGGATTTTCCTCTCTGCCAGCCCGTTGCTCTCATGTTAGTCATGTGTGTGCTGCTCAGAATCTCCTTTGGCTAGAGCTACGAATTCTTGTGTTGTTCTGAAGACAGCAGCCGGTAGGAGCTGGGAGGTACCTTCAGTTTTTATAATTTTTTGTTTGATGCATCATGAAACAATTGCCAGGTAGCCAAACTTTTTAAAAATGTATTCTATATTAGCATTTTGTGACATTTGCATTATATTTATCAGTACCAATTCATCAATGTGACATTTTGAATTCTAACCTGAAATACTGTACTACTATTATGGCTACCAACAGACTTGAGATCATTTTGTAGTTTTTGATTACATGATCTTAATGTTATGGACCGATGCCGAAATCGGGGAGTTTCCAAAATGCCTGGGAAGTTCGAAATGCACAACTGCGGTTGGCAGATGCCGAATTAGCTTAGAATTTGATGTCATTTTGGCATCTGCCCTGGCTGGTCAACTGCCCACAGACACCCAATTGGCCAAGCACCGCTGGGGTGGGGAGGGTTTGAGTTGACTAGAGCTCCCTCATTTCACAGAGCTCAAGCAACTCCTGTAGGTTCAGGGTGTTAACAGTTTCCAGCTACATTGAATTCTCCGATCAATGTGTTAGTTGGGCTGTGGCAGCTCTGGGCTCTGTAAAAATGAGCAACGATATAATATATAGATTAAAAAAAAAAAACTAAGCCTATTTCATTTTTTCCTCTTTATACAGGTTTTCAGTCACCAGCATGTCAACTTCAGCACAAAGCAGCTTCTCCACATTTGACTCCTAGGCCGGGACCGGATCAAAACTTTGACGACCCACCAATCACACTTTACAAAACGGAATGTTATCGCTTTTTGGTTTTACGAGTAGGAGAAATTGGATATTTACAAAAACAAAAAGCGAGAACATTCTGTTTTGTAAAGTGTGATTGGTGGGTCGTCAGTTTTTTTTTTTTTTGATCAGGTCCCGGCCCTAGCCTGCTCTCTCAAACAGCAATTTGAACACTATTTAAAAACAAACACATCTGTTGTGCTACTGACCCCATTATTACGGCTGTGAAAGAACCATTGACTTTTTCGTGAGAACTGTCCGAGTCCAACAAGGCCTGGATCAATATTATTGCGGAAAACACTTGGTATCTGTTAATAGTTGATTTGTCTCTAGAAATATGCCGAGAAAGTGAGGGCACAGTTAGGTAGCCAGTTTTAGTATATTTAATATGGTTTTATTGTTTTACTCTGTACTAGGCTTACCATTGTTGGTATCCTAGCAGCTGGTATGTTAACATTTAAAATAAGAACTCAGCTTGGAGTGATTGAGCATTTGTCAATTCCTGCTCTCTCAAAAGGTTGTAGGAGCTCCATGACACAGAAGCTATCTTGCCTAATGAATATGTATATTTTGTATTTGCACAGTAAAATTCTCAATGAAGTTATAATTCTGAAAGCTTAAGGAATACTTGTTAATGTATTTCTGCTGTTTAATACTTGGTGTAAATGAACTAATAATTAAGCACATATGAGCTTTTACAAATCGTAGACACTAACCTGAAAATGAATGTATTCCATAGTAAAATGACTAAACTTAACATTCATTCTAAAATATATAAACCAGCATTCCACAGTAGTAAACTGCTAAATAAAAGTATGCAACCTATTTAATAACTACATTTAAGATTAATTATAACATATAGAAACCATCATTCCAAAGTAGTAAACGGCTGCCAGATAATTATCGTAAAATTACTTTGTTTGTTTAACAGTATAACATCTACAATATCACTGCAGCAACTTTGAGAACAAGAAAGTCCTAAAAATGATTTACAATATTTATCGCTCTTATATGGCCCTTCAATTTGAAGATATCAGTAATTGGAAAGGATTACTAACTGCAGTACACTTAACTCTCAGTCTATAGTTCATTAACACAGCATAGTGGAATGATCACAGTATCACGGGAACTGTAGGACTGTGTTGCACGTGTGGAAACTAACAAAACCGAAACTAAAACGCTTTCATTTAAAACTCATTAATAGACAAGCAAGCACTGGCATAATCAGCTTTTTTAATAACGTGCAGAACTAATTTCAACATAGTTGTTTAAGGACTTTGCGATATCTGCACGGTGGACAGTAGTATCTACACGTACCGATAACAACAATCCAAAGCAAATTTGCACCATTGTTACAGAATTAACAAGTATCGCAAATAATTTTGGCTGCGACTTAATTAACCCCTTGTTAAAAAAAACAAAAAAAACAACTAACGAACCCACAAAATTGCTTAATCCAAGAGAGAGCAATCATACAAGTACCCACCCCCCATACAAAATATACAGTAATCTGGTTACCTGGTTACTATCTGGCCACCTCTCGCGATAACAGGAATGAAACTTGTCCAGCTCAAGTAATAACTGGAGCAACACAATTTTAACCAAATTGCGTTGCGCCTTAACTAGAGTTTTGGAAAATTCAGGCTAACCCGGGAGCTCTTGAGTGCACTCGAGTTGCCATGACATCCGACACATTCTTTCCAGTGTCCAGCGCGCGCTTCTTTAACCTGTGCTGCACACCACCAGTCTGGCACAGGGCGAAATCGCACACTGTATGCCACACTCTGATTGGTGGAAGGATTACTGGTGATCCAATCCAAACCGACAATAAAGCTAAAATTAATTCCACTCCAAAATGCCCCGTTATACGGTATGTAAAAGAAGAGATTGAAAGTAAGGCTGGTGTTTCTTATGCGGTTCACTTAAAACCGGACATTAGGGCGTCCGGGTTTGTTAATTCCTGCCACCTGGACACACAGACGCAATTCCCGGACTGTCCGGGTCAAACCGTACAGGTGGGAACCCTATCAACGCCGAACGCGTGCATGCATGTTCTTGTCAGTCTGCATGTTATGCATTTTGCATTGTACATTTACAGGTGTCATTACTAAAGGAACCAGAAACGGATGCCTAAAATACTTCTAAAATATCTAAACTTAAGGCCAATAATATATATTTTTCAATTTCTAAAGCCTTGATGTTAAATCAGTAAAAACCTACCCAAACTACCCACTTTAATCCTGATCTTAATGCCCTGCCTGGTCCCCAGTGCCACTCACCTTACTCAGCGTTTTGTGCGGCCGGTGCAGGTCCAAAATGTTCAGGTTCCCAATAACAGGTAGAGCCGGCGGGCCGGGGGGGAAGTTGTAATTAGACGACTTGGAGGATTTCGAGTAAAAGTATAAAAATATAAAACCAGTTAAAAGTAAAGCCAGTGACACCGTGGCGGTGTGTGCTAGGAGCAGGCTAATCAGAGACATGTTTGTCAGGCACACAGCCACCTGGGCTCTCTGTTAATTAGCTCAGCGTTCAGAATAACGCTCCTGGGTTTGGGCAGTGTTTAAATAGAGCAGCACACACAGTGGGCGTGGCTTCAGAAGGACTTCATCAAGGTAAAGGTTGTTGATTTTTTGGAATGATTTGCAGCATTATAATTAGGGCTTCTAGTTTTCTGGTTTTATTTGTGATCACGTGATGTCCCTTTAAACATATTTTGAGCCGATTCGCTTTCTTAATCAAACACTAATTACCAAAGTAAGTTCTTTCTTTTTACCCTCATTATCTTGATTGAGTTCACAAACGACGTGCATTGATCTCACCTGATCCTATTTGAACCTGCATTTTGTTCTCGCCGAATACACCTTTTTCACGCCAGACTCAAATAAAATGAAAATGACATGGTTAGAAAATAAAACACATGTTATTATGTTTAAAAAAGAAATGCAGAGATACATCGACACCTTCAATTGCTTAAAAAAAAAGTTGAGTTATAATACCCTGGGGATGCTTGTATAGTTAATGTAATGTACGGAGTTTGTAATAATACAGTTGAGTTATAATACCCTGGGAATGCTTGTATAGTTAATGTAATGTACGGAGCTTGTAATAATACAGTTGAGTTATAATACCCTGGGGATGCTTGTATGTAAGCAGTAGGGCTTCAGGGTGTGTGATATACTCTATTATCACCACGCCCCAGGTGCGTTGCAAGGCACGAGGCGGAGCCGAGTGGCTTCATCTGCTTGATTCGTTATACTTCTTGTAATTCTTGGTTTGTTCATTGCATTTTAAAGTAAAATATTACTGCCCATTTTCATCATGACAGCACAAATGGGTCTGCCTTGAAATCACACAGACCCTTCCTCGCTAGACCTGCAACAGTATCAGGTAAGACTGGAGTGCTGTATTTTTAACAGGAGGTATCCATACCAGATTTGTGCTTCACAGTGGCGAGAAAGATGTTATTTGCATTATGGAATACCCAGTTACTTATTTATTCTCCGCTATCCAAAGAGACTCAGGATTCAGGTTGATTATCAGCTCCAGATATTTTAATCAATGCATACAAGGGAAGAGTCAGCAAAGACTGTTAACACAAATAGAGTTACATTAGATATGTATACAGGATTTGTACAAGCTTGAAGATGGGGTGTGTCTGGTGCATTTTACAGCTGTGTTATCAGAAAGCTCAGTAGGACAACAGATAGGCTATAGCCCAAGATAAGATCAAAACAGAGCCATTGTTATCAGAGGTGATGGCCTAGGCATGGGGTCTAATGTTGTTCAGAAGTTTGAAGGTTAACTGTTACCCTTAGCTGATGTAATCACTGTCTGTGATAGACTGAAAAGCATTTCATATTCAGTTACATATATACAGTGCCTTGCATAAGTATTCACCCCCCTTGGACTTTTCCACATTTTGTAGTATTACAACCTGGAATTAAAATGGATTTAATTGGGCTTTTTACCATTTGATTTACACAACTTACTTAACACTTTGAAGGTGCAAAATATTTTTTATTGTGACACAAAAGTTACTTAAACAAAAAAAAAGACATTTGTTGGTTGCATAAGTATTCACCCCCCTGAGTCAATACTTGGTAGAAGCACCTTTGGCAGCAATTACAGCTGTGATTCTTTTTGGGTAAGTCTCTACCAGCTTTGCACATCTGGATCCTGCAGTTTTTGCCCATTCTTCTTGGCAAAATTGCTCAAGCTTTGTCAAGTTGGATGGAGACCGTTGGTGAACAGCAATTTTCAAGTCTTGCCACAGATTCTCAATCGGATTGAGGTCTGGGCTTTGACTGGGCCATTCTAAGACATTCAGGTTCTTGTTTTTAAACCAGTCCAGTGTAGCTTTGGCTGTGTGTTTAGGGTCATTGTCCTGCTGGAAGGTGAAACTCCGCCCCAGTCCCAGGTCTCTTGCAGACTGAAACAGGTTTTCCTCTAGAATTTCCCTGTATTTGGCTCCATCCATCTTGCCCTCAATCCTGACCAGTTTCCCAGTCCCTGCCGATGAAAAGCATCCCCATAATCTGATGCTGCCACCACCATGCTTCACTGTGGGGATGGTGTTCTCAGGGTGATGAGCAGTGTTGGCTTTGCGCCACACATAGCGTTTTGCGCTAAGGCCAAAAAGTTCAATTTTGGTCTTATCAGACCAGAGAACCTTTTTCCACATGTTTGCTGTGTCTCCCACATGCCTTTTGGCAAAATCCAAACAGGATTTGATATGGGTTTTTTTCAGCAATGGCTTTCTTCTCGCCACTCTTCCATAAAGCCCAGCTTTGTGGAGCGTCTGGGTTATAGTTGTCCCATGGACGGTTTCTCCCATCTCAGCTGTGGATCTCTCCAGCTCTTTCAGAGTTACCATTGGCCTCTTGGTTGCTTTTCTGACTAATGCCCTCCTTACCTGGTCACTGAGTTTTGGTGGATGGCCTTCTCTAGGCAAAGTCGCGGTTGTGCCATATTCTTTCCATATTCTTTCCCAACCCTGATTGGTGCTTCTCCAGAAATTTATCCAAGACTTGTTTTGATAGCTCCTTGGTCTTCATGATGCTGTTTGTTTAGATATGCTCTCTAACAAACTCTGGGGCCTTCCAGAAACAGGTGTATTTAATCTGAGATCATGTGACACTTTAATTGCACAAAGGTGGACTCCATTCAACTAATTATGTGATTTCTGAAGGCAATTGGTTGCACCAGAGCTTATTTAGGCATGTCACAGCAAAGGGGGTGAATACTTATGCAATCAAGACTTTTCAGTTTTTTATTTGTAAATAATTTTGAAAAATATGTAGATTTTTTTCCCCACTTCAACATTAGGGACTATTTTGTGTAGATCAGTGACAAAAAACCCTAATTAAATCCATTTTAATTACAGGTTGTAACACTACAAAATGTGGAAAAGTCCAAGGGGGGGGGGGGGGGTGAATACTTATGTAAGGCACTGTATATATCGTCAGAATTCAATAGTTTTCCTCTTCAGATTCAGACTCATTCAATCTCATGCACACTTGGGTTTCCCAACAGAGCAACATCTACATAAATCTCATCTGTCTTGTTTATTGTGATAAGGTCCAATATGTCTGCTGTTTTTTTTTAAATTCTAGTGGTGTTTAAGAACATAAGAAAGTTTACAAACGAGAGGAGACCATTCAGCTCATCTTGCTCGTTTGGTTGTTAGTAGCTTATTGATCCCAGAATCTCATAAAGCAGCTTCTTGAAGGATCCCAGGGTATCAGCTTCAACAACATTACTGGGGAGTTGGTTCTAGACTCCCATGATTCTCTGTGTAAAAAAGTGCCCCCTATTTTCTATTATGAATGCTGCTTTATCTAGCATTTGTGACCCCTTGTACTTGTTTCTTTTTTCACGTCAAAAAAGTCCCTTGGGTCGACATTGTCAATACCTTTTAGAATTTTTAATGCTTGAATCAGATCACCGCATAGTCTTCTTTGTTCAAGACTGAACAGATTCAATTATTTTAGCCTGTCTGCTAAATAACATTCAGATAATATCTCAGCGTCAGTGTAAATATCAATTACATGTAAAAGCAAGCATTCCTCAAGTGTCTAGAATGTGTCTTTGTATAAGAACTAAGAAGTGACCAGATTAAATAATATGAAAATGCAAGCAAAAGGTAACTGTTTGTGTGAATATGAGTCAGTAAATATTTCAAATAAAATCCACATGAATTCTAATTAACAGGATATTACAAAATCATACTTAATTCTTTATCAAACGGCTGTTAAAAATGTATATATATATATATATATATATATATATATATATATATTTCGATTAGAATTCACAACTACAATACCCATTAATTTATTCTTAAAACAACTCCAAAACTTGTCATTGAATTTCATAGATCACTGTCATTATTCTAGCTGCTAATTGTTTTCATGAAAGATGAAAACATTTGTTATAAAGCAAACTATGACACACCCATTTACCCAAGTGCAGTTTCTGTAATTCAACTGGGGAAAATCCCTGCAGTAAGGCAGGGTCGCAGTATCACAGGGTCTCAGTGGTGACAGAATCCTGGCAGTTCAGTGGCTGAAGGGTCCAGTGTGAGGGGTCAGTTGCTGTAGTAAGGTCTAGCAGGTGCAGTAAGGCAGGGTCGCAGTATCACAGGGTCTCTCAGTGGCTCAGGGCGCATAGTTGGAAGGGCTGGGGGCCGGAGGTGAGGCCAGGGGTGGGGGTGAGGTCCAGTTGCTCAGGGCTGACCTCCTGGGGCGGGCGGAAGTGAAACTTCTGCAGGAGCATGGTGAAGAAGAGGAAGAGCTCCATCTTGGCAAGGGTCTCTCCAAGACACACCCTCCGACCTGGGGGGGGGGGGGGGTCAGAGGATTACTGACTCGTACTGCAACAATCACACACTACACTACACTACACTACACTACACACACAGAAACTTCAGGGTTAGTAAAGTAGCTGTAAGACATTAACATACCAATTTGTATCCTGAAATGGAAGAATCTAATGAAAACAGGTTGTCTACTTGCTTTTCAATAATAAACTTTCCGTATTGCATATATTGTGTTAGTAGAATAATATGCACCTGCATGTTTTCAGCTGAATCTGAAGGCTTTGTAGCGATTGTTACCTGTTCTATATTCCATTAGGAAACTGGTTGCTGATTGCAGCTCTATTGATAGCAGTTCCCTTTGCAGTTAAAATGCCGGGGTGGAGGGGGGTTAGCCCCAATCCTGTCTAACCTGGTCCCTGCTCCTCTCTGACACACTGACCTGCTGAGAAGGGCATGAAGGCATCTCTCTTGACAAACTTGCCCTGCGCGTCCAGGAAGTGGTTGGGGTTGAACTGGTGAGGGGTCTCCCACTGTGTCTTATCAGAGAGCACGGAGGAGAGCAGCGGGATCACCGGGGTACCCTGGGACACAGACAGACACACATTTACAGAAAGGTAATATATCAAAGCTAACTTAATTTAGTGAGACATGGCTGTACTGTCAGCTATACCAATGAGGATACATTACTGTACATTCATATCACTCCTACATTACTTGATATTGCTGTATTAAGAGGAATTCTTTGGTAATAAAATACAGACCATTTGTTAAAACAAGTGTCAATCTTGCTTTTGGCAAAACCTCATTCCAGAGTACTACTCTAGGAATCAACCCACTGTACTCAGATATTAACCTCTAACCCCCTGTACACTCTGTCTGTCTCACCTTGGGTATCCTGTACCCCCGGAAGGTGGTGTCCCCTGTGGTCTCATGCAGCAGGTTCATGGGCAACACGTTGCCCACTCTCTGGATCTCGTGTAGCATGGCGTCCATGTAGGGCATGCTCTTCCTGTCCTCGGCCTGCGGGGGGCGCTCCCTCCCAATCACACTCTCAATCTCCTCCTGGACTTTGTCTGTTAACAGGGAGGATTTACAAACACACTGCAAGTAGTGGTTAGGGCTCTGGACTCTTGACCGGAGGGTCATGGGTTCAATTCCCAGTGGGGACACTGCTGCTGTACCCTTGAGCAAGGTACTTTACCTAGATTGCTCCAGTAAAAACCCAACTGTATAAATGGGTAATTGTATGTAAAAATAATGTGTTATCTTGTAAGTCGCCCTGGATAAGGGCGTCTGCTAAGAAATAAATTATTTATTTATTTATTACTGATATGAAGAGGTTTGTGATTGAGAGGACCCAGGACTGAATGGCAGGCAGGGGGTGATCAGGTCAGGATTCATTCAGTCAATCAATCAGTCACACACTCTCCCTGAAAGTGGGGGTACTCCCTCGCTCACCCTGAATGTGGGGGTACTTCATCATGAGCAGCAGCCCCCAGCGCAGGGTGGTAGAGGTGGTCTCAGTCCCTGCAGCAAACAGGTTCCCCACGGTGGTGGCCATGTTATCCTCGTGGAAATACTTGTTGGAGTTTCTGGCCTCCTGTAAAACAATGAAGGGTATCGGTGACAACTCCTTTCCAAGGTAATCCATCTACAACTTCAAACACTCAGTGCTAAACTGTGCAGGTAAATCTACAACAACGACATTGTAACAAAGCACCTTCACAAAACTACTGTTAGAAACACAGGCCAAAACAGAAAAAACAACCTACACTAATAAAATGAATACACACAGTGCTACTGCCCTCCTCTAACCCTAACCCTAACCCTAACCCTAACACAATGAATACACACAGGTCTAAACAGTGCTACTGCCCTCCTCTAACCCTAACACAATGAATACACACAGGTCTAAACAGTGCTACTGCCCTCCTCTAACCCTAACCCTAACCCTAACCCTAACACAATGAATACATACAGGTCTAAACAGTGCTACTGCCCTCCTCTAACCCTAACCCTAACACAATGAATACACACAGGTCTAAACAGTGCTACTGCCCTCCTCTAACCCTAACACAATAAATACACACAGGTCTAAACAGTGCTACTGCCCTCCTCAGTGTTTCGAAAGCTGTGCCTGGGATATTGCACTTCTGAAAAGCTTGGTGGGTTTGACAAATATACTGCAGTTTGTATTCATTAACTGTCTGTTACCAAGCAATAGGTACAAATATACAATCTACTGTTTTTCATCTCTGTCCTTTCAGTTTTAAGAGCACTCCCCTTTAGCCACAGTGTTGGTCCTTTTCCAGTCCCTGGTAATATTAGCTCTGCTGTGCTGATATTACCTCTTCTCTCTGCCTGGAGATGAACGTGTCGATGAAGCTCCTCAGGTCATTGCTGTCCACACTGTCTTTACAATCCTTATATGTGTTTCTAAAGTACTCCTGCAGCATTGTTCCGTTTGTTTGGACCTTCTTGTGATCGGACAGGAAGAAGCCCAGGAAAGGAAACATGTTATACAGCTGAAAGACAAGGAGGAAGAGGGAGAGTTTAATGGTGAAAACGGCTGTAATGATCCTCGATTAAAGGCTTTGTTACTCTACACAATGTCACAATGAAAAAGAAGATCTGCTCTCTAACTTTTCATAACATAACAAAAATAACTACAAGTCATTATCTTACAAACTTTAATGGACGATTGTATCAGTATATACAGGGGTTCATTTGTGCCGATCGCACTGCATCCCAGATCCAATACCTTTTTATCTCACAGGCATGAGTTATACAGTTTGTAACGATGAACCGTATGATGGTGTCTACAGACAGTATGGTAATTCAAGGGCATTAGGACCCTGGTGAGCGGCGGCTGGCAGGCATCTGGGCTCATAGGCAAGGGGGGCAAACAATTATCAGGTGCAGCTGGGGGAGGGGAAGGGCTAATTAAGCCTGCATAAAAGCAGGTAGCAGAGAGTGGGAGTGAGGGGTGTGAGGGTAATGATTGGGAGCGTTCTGCCAGTACAAAGAAAGAAAAGGTATAGTTTGGTAAACTATCGGTTATTCACAGGGTAGAAGTGCTTTGCCTTCCCTGATACTAGTTTAGGGTAAAAGGAAGGTGTAGGCAGACTCCAGAGGAGCTAGGCTTGTTTAGTTTAGTTTGAATTCTGTGCATTGGGCTTCATAAAATAAGTGTCCATCGTGTGCTTTTTTTGCCCCTCAAAACGGCAAAACACCAAAAAACTTGTCGTCACTCCTTAAGGTCTAGAAGGCGTGGGTTGCATCAATACAAGCGAGTTCACTTTCAGTGAACGTGTAGGTGGTTTATTTTACTAAGCTATCTACATACAAGCAGCGATGTGCAAAACTGCATGTTCTTCATACAACTCTATACAGAGACACACACAAGGACAAAAACTAGTTTGATTCTCTTAATAGCAGAATTGCCACACAACAATTAAAGAAAATAAATATTTGTTGGTAACGTTAACAGTTTAGTTTTGTTATATTAATAAATCAATTGCATAAGTTTAGTGGTTTCATGTGGTTTCTTCGGTTTTAATAATGTATTTTAATAATTAGATTTTCCAAACAATAGGGATTTCACTGTTTTCTAAAATTGGTGTAAAAACAATTCTACACTGGTTCTGTGAGATTTCACTAATTTGACGCCAGCTTTATAAATTAGGAGGTTGAATCACTACACTGTACCTCTGTCTTGGGGCTCACAATCAGCCTGATGTTCTCGTTCACAATTCTTTGCAGATTCAGGAACTGTGCGTCGCCGTAGTCGAAGCGGTCTCCGAACACGATGGAGCAGATGATGTTGGAGACAGCAGAGTTGATGATGATTTGGGGGTCAAAGGGTTTTCCTTAGAGTGGGGGAACAAGAAAAGCCATCTGTAATTTCAAACACTTAATAAGAATTAGAAGACAAAACTAGAAGAAACAAACACAAGTAGAAAAACACTTCTGTTAGTGCCTTCTTCAGAAGAAAGTTCTTCAGAGGAGGGCACTAACTGAAAAGTTAGTCTACTTGACTAAGTCACAACAGAAAAGAGCAGAGCAGAATGTGACACACAGACCGGAAACACAGGTCTGTCAAAACTTTATCAGGCTTGGGGGGGTTGGGGGTGACACACACAGCTACATAATCTGGGTCTGGTCTGTGTTTTGTGGCCATGAGGGTCAACCCTTTATTATCTCTGCTCTTGGTTTGGTCATCACCTTTGTGGGACTGGAAGACCTCCACCAGTCTCTGGGACTCCTCGATGATCCGGTCCTCAATGGTCCTCTTCCCCATCCCAAAGTCCCGCAGAGTGGAGAGGGTGAATCGACGCATCACCTTCCAGGATTCCCCCTTACCGAAGGAAATACCTGCGGGAAACGTGAACACAGCACCATTGCTACAGTGATACACCATGAAACCAGCAGTTAATGGTTACACTCTAGTGCAGTGGTTCCTTGTGTCTGCTGGTTTTCATTCCAACTGAGCTCTCCGTTACTTAATTAGACCCTTAACTGAACTGATAATTTGCTTAATTAGACCTTTTATTAATTGATAGTGTCAGCTAGAACAGGACAAGCTGAAAAAAAAAATTATGAAAGTCTTCAAATTGAATGTGTTTTTCCGTCCAGAACTGATATTTCAGGATCAATGATTATTATTATTATTTTTTAAGTTCATAATAAAATAAAAATGTATTCAAGAAATTATTTTTTTCAAACCCTGAGGGTCAAATGATGTCAAACGTCTAATGCACCACTTCATTGAAACGACTGAAGAAACCACTGCCTGGATGATTGGTTCTCTCCACAGAGACTAAACTGAAAGCACCAATCAACACAAAGCTGTTTGTTTCAATTGTTTCAATTGGAATGGTGAATTAGCACAATCAACACCACTGACTCTCACCTGTGAACCAGCCATTCCTGCTGTAGTTCTGGATGAAGGGACTCTGGTAGGGTTGCCACCTAGCCCCATAATTCTGGAACACTGGGAGACAGAACAGGGTTTTGAAGTTACCTTTAAACTGAAGGAAATCAAGACGTCAATTGAGCGCTAAACCTTTGCTAAATTGATTCTGTTGAGTAATTATCTCGAGGCAGCATGACAATACAATATAGCTTTTAACAAATTAAATAAATAAAGGACCATCATCAATATTTATTTTATTAATAGTTTTAATATATATATATATATATATATATATATATATATATATATATATATATATATA
Organism: Acipenser ruthenus; assembly: GCF_902713425.1. Lineage (NCBI taxonomy): Eukaryota > Metazoa > Chordata > Actinopteri > Acipenseriformes > Acipenseridae > Acipenser > Acipenser ruthenus. Next base: position 9,415,463 of record NC_081213.1, read on the forward strand.
AATATATTAAAGTTTTTATAGTTTCTAATAGTATATCGCCTTCTCCCTATCAAATCATTAATACTGACCAGCTGTCCACTATTCCTGACACCAGACAGCGTGAACACTTGATCAGTGATATTCTTTGATGGGAAGTCAATGTAAATTAGGACTATGTGTTAATAATTAACAGGATATAAATAGCAACTTTTAAATATTGAAAACTGAAATACTAATTTTACAAAATAAAAAAGTATCATGAATAAACCTACATAATTATTATTCTGTAAGATTTGTATTAATCACAATTATTCGGATAATTAAGAAGCAGTATAAATTAAGGAAGTGTTTAGCACTCAATTCACGTGTTCATTTCTTTCAGTTTAAGGGCAACTTAAAAACCCTGTCCCGTCCCAAAGTGTTCCGGAATTATGGGGCCTGGTGGCAACCTTAGACTCTAGAGGCACGTCTCTTACCATTCCCGCCTTTAGAGAAATGAGCTGTAGTGTGCGTCTGGCCTCTCTCTGAGAAGTCGTCTGCTTGGGTTACTAGAGCCTCCTTGACCGCCTCATAGCCTGTCAAAACCATGTACTTCTTGGGACCCATGTGGAAGGTGAACACATTGCCGTACGTCTCCGAGAGCTGGAGAGAGAAGAGGAGGAGCGATGACTCTCAAAGCATTAGCAGGGAAGCTTGTCTACTTGTTAGAACTTCGAATGTAAGTTTCGCTCATTACAGTGGCATCAGTAGTGCCCAGTTTTAAAAGATGTGTGCCGTGCACTTCCAACATTTCTGTGCTGCTCCCAGAACTCTTCCTTTGTTTAGATGCTGCGCTGCCTAAAGGTTTGTAAATCTCTAGTAAGATATCTTCCCATCGTTCCTCTCTTGCTCCCGTTGCTCTCATGTTAGTCATGTGTGTGCTGCTCAGAATCTCCTTTGGCTAGAGCTACGAATTCTTGTGTTGTTCTGAAGTCAGCAGACGGTATGAGCCGGGAGGCAGAAGTGCCTTCAGTTTTTATAATTCTTAGTTATAAAAGAACAATAGGTAGCTAAGCTTTTTTAAAATGTATTCTGCATTATATTTATCAATACCAATTTATCAATGTAACATTTCAAACTCTAACATGAAATACTGTAGTACTATTATGGCTTCCAGTAGACTTTTGTGATATCATTTTGAAGTATAGGCTTGCATACTGTTGTGTAGTTTGGAAAATTGACATGTACCCTGTGTGCGTGTGTCAGTGTGTGTGTGTATATATTGTAACACGGCCACACTCACCAAGGTTTGTTTGCCCCTTTAAAAACTTAGACCCGACACAGAAATTGTAGATTTTAGAGCTAACTAAACATTTGCAGGTTCCCTGACTAACTCGCAGGATGGCTAAGCTGTTTACCTGACAATTAACAAAGACACACAGTTTTAAACCTGAATTTGATACAGTACACACAGTTCCTGTTTGTTTACTCTTACGACGCACAATCAGGCACTTCACACAGCAGCTGCCCAGAGGAGAGCAACTGCATTCCTTAGATACTCTGCACCTGGCTCTAATTTACGATAATAGCCAGGTGCAGGTGATAATTAACAATTAAATAAATGAACAAATTACATTACGCACACATTTGCACGTGTGTTTGGCAGGGAGGATTTTATCCCCCTCCCTGCTCTGCTCCAATAATGATTTTCATTACACGAGAGTAGAGGTTGAAACTTCATGCTGATTTGAACTCGGCTCTCGCCAAGATAAGCACCAACTAAGACGTAGCTTTACACTAAACTAATGTGATCCATCTGTGTCTCCATCCATTTGCGTTTCCTTCCATATGATGATGTAGATATCCTTCTGCCTGGTGTTGATCGCTGAAGTGTAATGCTGGCTCCAGGGATCAGCTTATTGCCTCCCTAGCGCATCAGCACACACAACGGCTGCGATGCTGGCTCCGGGGGATCAACCACAGTGCGGCCTCCCCAGCGCATCAGCATGACAACCGTCTGGATTGAGCTAAGTAGAGTACATCTCTGGGGTCTTCAAGTGGGCACCTTCCATCCTCTGTGTTTCGTCGACTAGCCCACGACACCTCAAGAGGGCTCGACGGTGATTCTGGCACCCCAGGATCACCCCCTCCGTCCCCCACTCAACTCAACCCAGCTTACTTACCCGTACATCAGAGTTTCTTTCTTTCTATTGTGCTTGAGATCCCCAGCCAGAATCTTTCCATCTCAACATATCATCATCATCATCATCATCATCTTCAGCCTTTTTCAATCCACTGCTGGATGAAGGCCTCCCCAAGATTCTTCCACAAAAGCCTGTCTGCTGCGTCTCTCATCCATGTTGCTTCAGCGTGTTTCCTAATTTCATTTTGCCATCGTCCTGGAGGTCTTCTTCTTGGTTGCTTTATATCGCTTGGGATCCAGTCTAGTATCTCCTTGGTCCAGCGATGGTCTGTTCTTCTTGCTACATGTCCGGCCCACGCTGCCATTTCAGTTTTTTCACTCTTATAATAACATTGCATATCTTTTATTTGCGCTCTTATCCATTCTTTCCTTTTCCTGTCTCTTCTTGTTATTCCCAGCATGCATCTTTCCATACTCTGTTGAGTAGTTTTTAATTTTTGAGTCATTTTTGCATTGAGGGTCCAGGTTTCGCATCTGTAAGTTAGCACTGGCAGCACGCATTGGTCGAAGACTTTCCTCTTGAGGGATAAGGGTAGTTTCCCTTTCAGAACCATGCTTAATCTTCCAAAAGCACTCCAGCGCATTTTTGCTCTTCTGTTGATTTTGCACATTTGGTTCTCCATTGTCAAAACTAACTGTCCTAAGCATATGTAGTTATTGACGTCTTCAAGCTTGATCCCATTGACTTCAATTGCCTGTGGAGTGGTATATTTATTGAATATGCCTTGAGTCGTCTTCAGGTTAATTTTCAAACCCGCTTTGATGCTAGCCTTGTGTATATAAAATCTAATTTAGAGAAAACTATACAGTTTCATAAATAAAAATATATTGTAGGAAGCTATGTGGGTACTCATGAAAAAAGAGGCAGGAATCCAGGGAAAAGAACGCTTTTTATTAAACATGAACTGGCAGGCAAAACAGCACTCAGCAACAGCAACTCCACAAGGCTTACAGCACTACTTATATACAACATGAGCGGGCCTGGTTGTAACTCCTGGTTCCAAAGTGGGCTGGCACCATGCCAGCTGAGGGTCCCAAGGTGGGCTGGCACCATGCCAGCTGAGGGTCCCAAGGTGGGCTGGCACCATGCCAGCTGAGGGTCCCAAGGTGGGCTGGCACCATGCTAGCTGAGGGTCCCAAGGTGGGCTGGCACCATGCCAGATGAGGGTCCCAAGGTGGGCTGGCACCATGCCAGCTGAGGGTCCCAAGGTGGGCTGGCACCATGCCAGCTGAGGTGAAGGTCACGGCGGTCCCTCAGCGCTGTCTGGACCGTTACAAGATTTTTAAGGGTCTGGGCTGCAGTCCCAGTTCTAGGTAGAAAGTGTGGGTCCGAATCTGGGCCCACTCTGTGTTTTCTACCCCCTATAAGCAAATACTTGTTTGTCTGTCCTGCTAACGATGGATCAGCTCCCTATTGTGAAGGGAGGTGAATATAGAATGGCAATTTCAAGTCAAAGGTTATTGTGTGAAAAACACTATTATCCACGTACTGCATTAAAGTTTTACTTTGTGTTTGAAGTTCTAGATTGATTTACAAACCCCATGACAGGTCTAAGGTCCTTGCTAAGATTTTTAACTGAGAAGCTCCAGTGCAAGTCATTGATTTTCTATTCCAGGACACAGAAGCTGTTAAAAGGAGTACTAACCATGGTTTTACAATCTGTTCTCTTGTTTCTTATTCCCATTATCTCCAGTTCATGTATTCTTGTAGTGACGATCTTTTGGCTCTTCATATTTTATTATAGTTTTTATATGAATTTGGTATATAGGTCACTCCATGAATGTGATTTAGATGTTCTTCTATAGTGTTGTCTTTGAGATATCTACATAATGTCTGCAAGCAACGATCTTCATAATCAAATGGGGGACACTCAGTGTTTATTTCTATTTACATGAAGAAAAATGGTCCCCACTGAAAACCGTGGGAGAAACAGGACCTAGTACTGTGGACACGCTTCCCGTAGTTTTGGCTCCTAGTCCCCCATACATACCCTTAATAATGATATCTGATATAGATTCATTGCAGCATATAAAGAAATAAAGCTAATCACAAGTCAAGGCTCCTAGTCCCCCTGTACCTAAAAACACCAGCAGGGTGGTACACCAGGAGGTACACCATGTGGTCCAAAGCCTTCACAGCTTATTACAAAGGTTTCATTTGTGCAATATAAACGGTGGAGTCTGGAGATGCAACAACATGGCTTAGTTGCTGATTAACTGCTGTTCATGCTTAATGAAATGGACATGTTGTTTCAGGTAACACATTAATAGACAGAGCCTGTTTAAGTCCATTACTGTAAGTGTGTGTGTGCAGAACCCACAGCGCAGGACAACGGGGAGCGCTTACTCAGCACTTGAACAGGATGGGGTAGGGTTAGGGTTAGGGATGGAAAAACAGCAAATCCATCTTGATGCAATGTCTAAGAGCTTCCATACAGCTCATACTGATGTGTGAATGATCAGTGTGTGGAACTATACCCTGAATAATATATAATATTATAATATCTGAAATAGATTTTCATTGCAGCATATAAAGAAATAAAGTTAATCACATCAAGAGTCTTCATGAATGTAATTGATGGTGTTTATTAAAGAGAGGACACTGAGCGGAGGGTCTGGGCTGCACAGGAGAGAAGAAAGGAGAGAGCCGTGCAGGAACACTGTAGAAGCAGGACCTGTGTTGAATGAATTGTGAGTAATAAGAAGGTGGCACTGAGTCAAGAAACTGCACAGACACAAGGCTGTGGGGACCCTTACTGAGCGCAGAGAGGCTCAGCTGCAGTAGAAGCACCGGCGACAGTGCTAGTGTAGGTCTGGCTCTGGATTACAGATACATTATTGTGAAGACAGCCCCATAAACGTTGCTTTAATTCAGGCCTGTGCCCAGGGGAGCTGCGGAAGGCTTGTAATTAGTTTGTTTTCTAGTTGTTCATTTGTTCGAGTAAATAACAGTGTGAATCTGTGCCAGAACTAGTGCTGGGACAAACACAGCTTGAAATGCATTCGATACCAAAAATGTCCATGTTCGTATTCGTTCATATAGCACAATTTATAAATGACTAAAAGATATCCTAAATAAAGAAATAAATGCATAAATGCTGTCTGCATTACTAACACACTGTACAGAAGAGTGCGTCTCTCATTTCTTTAACGGGTCATTTGATACCAGGCTGATTTTAATCCTTGAGGGATTTTCTTTAACTGTAGTATGTTATGAACAATACTTTTGTTTTCTAGCTATTTCAGAATCAAATTATATTTACCAATGCATTTGCTGCATGCTCGTTTATTTTGTGTTTTTGTTCCATACTTCTCTATTTTGTTTTGCAATTTGCATTGCACATTTACAGTAGGGATGGAGGGTCAGTAATCGATTGTTTTTAACACAGTACTGTAGTTAATTGCTAAGTGAACCAGAATCAAATACCTAAAATCTAAACAAGGCCAATAAAATATACATGTTTCTCTTTCTTCAGCCCTGATGTTAAATCGGTAAAAACCTACTCAAACTACCCACTTCAATCCTGATCTTAATGCCCTGCCTGGTCCCCAGTGACACTCACCTTACTCAGCGTTTTGTACGGCCGGTGCAGGTCCAAAATGTTCAGGTTCCCAATAACAGGTAGAGCCGGCGGGCCGGGGGGGAAGTTGTAATTAGACGACTTGGAGGATTTCGAGTAAAAGTATAAAAATATAAAAGCAGTTAAAACTAAAGCCAGAGACACTGTGGCGGTGTGTGCTAGGAGCAGGCTAATCACAGACATGTTTGTCAGGAACACGGACACCTGTGCTCTCTGTTAATTAGCTCAGCGTTCAGAATAACGCTCCTGGGTTTGGGCAGTGTTTAAATAGAGCAGCACACACAGTGGGCGTGGCTTCAGAAGGACTTCATCAAGTTCCAAGGTAAAGGTTATTGATTAATGTTTCCAAACGCTACTTGGCATTTCAGCAAGACTGATACAGCTTCAGTGTAACCAGGGTAACTTTGTACAGTCATTTTGCAGTTTCCCCATGTTTATACTATGCATTTGTTATGATTTGCTATGTTTTTTAAATATGCTTTACCATGCTTTCACTATGCTTTTAAAATGAGATTGAAACCTGTTAATCAGTTGTGACAGAAACTGGGAATCTAGGAAGTAAAGCTATCCTCCAGCGAGTGCTGTACATGAATGTGGACACCCTGTACCATTGCTGTGCAGATTATACACTCCTCACCTTTATCATCTCCGGCGAAGGCGATCAAGTGGGGGAGGGTGGGAAGTGAGTGGGGATATGAGAAGAAGTTTCTTTGTAATCCCAAAAGGTTTGCACTCTGCTGTAAAGATCTTGAAATGTGACCCCTAGCTTTTGTGTTCAGGTATTTGGTCCATCATGACGCTTGAATGAAACTAAACTTGCTGAGTATGCTGGCAGTAATGAACTATACTGATGTCAAAGTGTTTCCTCCAGTCTTTAACTCTGAATTCAAGAAAATTGGTGCACACAAATCTAGTCAGCGTTTTTGTCATTGAAAAAGATTTTTACCAGCTTAGAAGCTGGATGGAAACCCAGCTCTGTAAACATTATGTGAAAAATAGCCAATGCACTAGCTGAGTCTTTCATTGATCCTTGACTGATAACCTTCCCCTGAGAAATGAACTGCAGGTTCACATCATGTCCAGTCAGGAGATTGAGAGCATTGTAAAATGTGCTACACTGTAGCTACAGGTAGCAGATAAAAAAAATGGAAACACCTGGGTAAATGAGGGACACCAAGTATATTGAAAGCAAGGGATTCCACGCAGGTGAGGCTAATGCTTTAATTAAGCAAATAACATCCCAGCATGCTTAGGGTCATGTATAAAAATGCTGGACAGGCCTGGTTGCCTATAATTATGGCTAGCATGGCTGCAAGAGGAGACCTCAGTGACTTTGAAAGAGGGGTGATTGTTGGGGCGCGTTTGACAGGAGCTTCAGTGACCAAGACAGCTCAACTTGCAGATGTTTCACGAGCAACGGTGTCTAAGGTGATGTCGGCATGGAACTCCGGGGGAAAAACATCAGCAGCAAAGGGCAACAGTGGTCGGAAGCGCATACTCCAGGATCGTGATATCCGTGCATTAATTCAAAGTGCAAGGCAAAACAGGCGAGCAACTGTAGATCAATTGACTGCAAATTTCGACCTGGGGCACAAGCAGCCAGTTTCATCAAAAACGGTCCGCCGAGAACTCCACAGAGCAGGATACAATAGTGGCCCAACGCCCTATTAAGTGACTTTACATTGGGGTTTCCATTTTTGTCCACTACCTGTATGTTTCATTGAGCTGCACACAGGAGAGTCACATGAAGAAACGTGTTTACTGAAGCAGGGGAATCGCAAGACTTGAAACTCCAGCACCAGTAATACAATACAGCAGCAGATTCTGTCTTCCAATACTAAAACAGTAAAAGATTTTCAAACCAGCTCTCAGAACTAAATCCCAGCTGACTGCAGACCCCTCCGTCTCACACTCTGTATCTCTGAATGCATTTACACAATTATTAGCTCAGGCAGATTTCTCCAGGCTGAAGTTTTGCAACCCGACTGGTTTTCTTTTTGGTGTAACAACACTTTCTCAAGTCTCTTATTGTTTTGCCATTGTTAAAACTGTGCTCCTTGTCAGATGTTAGCTGGTCCGTGAGTTCTCTCCGGTCATGTTTGTAGAGAAAGGTAGCAAGCTGATTATCTGTCCCCATCATAGAACAACAGAATAAAGAAAGAATCCTTAAAATGTGACACGGGATCGACGCCCCAAGAGAAGTTAAGCAAAAACTATTTTAATATCTGCGTGAAGTCACATGTTAAAGAGCAACTTGAAATCCTAACTATTCTTGTTGATGACCAGATTCACTGTGTATCTGTTTGTATTTCAGTCATCATGTCCAGGAAACTTTATAATTATACTATTTAATGCACCCCTGTGGTCTCATTAGAGCTCTCAGAATCATGTCTGGCCTCCAGTACACCAGTGTAACCATTAACCTGTAAGAACTACATCAGTGAGAAATACCTCAGAGAATACAGATGGACTTTCTTACATCCACGAGGGGTGTTGCAGGGGGACAGGAGCTTGTGTGTTAGACATGATTCTGAGAGCTCTACAGGAACCCATAAGTTAAGCTAACTGTGACACTATCCTTTAACTGTGTGCAGCGACACATTTATGTTAGTCATTCAGGCATGCTAGTCATTCAAAGCATTTGGATTCACCCAGAACTGTGACATCAAGCATACTTTAGCCGTATGCGATTGTAGTTTAAACATCTTATTAAACCTATATTATAAACTGCAAGCACAGGGAGCTTTCAATAGAGTCTATGAGGGCTGCTTCATCTTCAATGTGATTGACTGGCCCTGTCCTTAAAGGAATGTATTTACCATACACTGTAGAAAGTGTCCTGAAATGTCTGTTAGGGACTCCCACACTACTATAAACTAAAAACACTGCACATGAAAATGATTGATTTTCTTGCACAGAATACATTCTGCATAATAAATTCAGCAAGTAACGCATTCTGTACACGGGTCACAGAAAAACCTAAACACAGATCTGAAGTAATAATTACAGAATGCTATTTAATTCTTCCAAGCAATCCTTGCGTACTTTGGCCAGTACAGTCCTGGGTGATGAGTGGGAAAGTTCATTTTGAAGTTGCACCTTACTGTACTTGCATAAAAAAGCTGAAACAGAAAGAGCTTGTCTGTGCTGCCCAGTGTGTTAGGAACCTTGCCAAGCATGTGTCTTAAAGGGCTGCAATGCTTGGCTACCATGTAATGGAAATTTACTCAGATAGGTCAGCAATATCTCACTGATTGAAAGCACTAGTTGCTTTGTGTTGATATATCCTGATACAAATAATTTAGAAGGGAGAGCGCACCTCAGTCCTGATCTGAACACCCCCTCCCTCCCTGCCTGCCATCCAATCCTGGGCCTCTCCCAGTCTGACTGTACCCGTTTTTGTGCAGTGGGTTAGAAGTCTGTTGAATTAGCCCACTGTGCCTCCAAGCCTCCTCAGTAAGGACTACACTACTTGCCGTCTACTCAGTGGTCCCTGATTGATGAACAAATGCTAGTCGGTTTGAATATGTGCTTTCTGCACCTCACTAAAGATCCTGATTCACACCAAATAGGTCACTAATGACCACTGACTGCACCTCCTTGCATGTGACGGCTGCATGATTTAGTGTATCTTCAATTCAATGCGACAAACATTCCAAGTTCTGTTCTCAGAATTGTGAAATCCAGGTGAATATACAATGTTCCAGACAGCAGCATGCCGATGGAGGCTGCAGGAGAGATGGTCTTGGGGTCCTCTCTGTCTGGGATTGGGGGTGCTGGATCTCTTAGTTAGGCTCCGTGGCTGTGCTCCTGGGCACTAGGTTGGTCCTCAGTGGCAGGGAGATGTCCACCCACGTGCCCGGCTGCGAGATCATGGCTCTCCAGGCAGCGATCTCCTCCTCTGTGGAATCCATCCAGCTCACAGGCTGCCCGTAGCTGAACCCTGGAACACAGAGTGTTAATCAACATGTGACAAATAAACTGGAATTCAACAGGGATGGAAATAAGACTCCTATTGAATAGCAGTTTACCCATTTCAGATTTTAATACAAGCTTGATTAGCCACAGTGTACATGTAATAAGCTCAGGTGTGTCTTATTAAAAAAAATTGTAAAACCAGGAATGGATCAAACTGCTATGCAATGGGAGACTGATTTTCCATCCTGAATTTGGAAAACTCAAGAACCTGAGCAGTTTAGCTAACAGAGTCAACCTCTTTTAAAACTGAGCAAAACTTGTAACAATTAGTAGAGCTGAATTCAGATAATCAGTAACCCGATGGAATAAGAACTAAAAACACAGAACTGTTGAAACAACAAATACGCCTGCTTCACTGTGGAACTCGAAATATATGCAATGCACGGTTGAACAAGAACATGTCTTTAAATATGCAGTCTACCACACTATACACTGTGCAACCCTTTATAATAATGAGAAGCGCAAGCAAGCTGTAAACAGACACACAGCAGTGCAAGTCCGGTTGCTGCCTCTAGGTGGCGCTGTACCTGTGCCCAGGCTGAGTCGCACGCCCCCCAAGAGCAGGCTGGAGAAGGTCTGGTGCTCCCACAGCGTGAACTCCGCGCAGGCCTCCTTCAGGTCCTCTCTCTGGAAGCCGTCGTACACCATGGTGTGGTTGAAGGTGGGGCTCAGGCTCTTCTTCACCACACGGGTCTTCTGACGACTCAACTTGCTGTCGTCCGGGAGCACGTAGCTGAGAGAGCAGGACCAGGGGAGAGAGGGACTGTGAGGGGTTCCAGCTCAGCTATTACTATTACTAAGAGGAGTTTATTACTCCTGTGCTTAATTCATGTTAATTACAATGCATCCAGAACTTTCAAACCACTGTATATACAGTAGCAGAACTAAACATGGTATTACTAGATTTGAGTACTTCTATAAAGTGGCATCTATTGGTTCTCTTTTCTGTTTGCAGGCCCTTTGTATAATGCTATCACAAGGACAGATTTAAACACTCCGGATGTGAGCAGCGTGAGTTCAAGGCTCTCTGGCGCCCCCTACCTCTTGAGGAAGGTGTCGATGGTGCTGCCCTTCGTGGGAATGATGTTCTGAGCTTCCTTCAGCCAGAAATGGAGCTCTCCAGTTAAGGGAGTGCCGCTGCCTGCGGGAGGAGAGGAAAGAAAACACTAGAGACACAGAACCACCAAGCAATACAAGAGCCTCACAGAACCACACACACCACCACGCATACAGGAGCCTCACAGAACCACACAGACCACCACGCATACAGGAGCCTCACAGAACCACACAGACCACCACGCATACAGGAGCCTCACAGAACCACACAGACCACCAGGCATACAGGAGCCTCACAGAACCACACAGACCACCACGCATACAGGAGCCTCACAGAACCACCACAAATACAGAAGCCTCACAGAACCACACAGACCACCATGCACCATACATACAGGGCAGCAGTGTGGAGTAGTGGTTAGGGCTCTGGACTCTTGACCGGAGGGTCGTGGGTTCAATCCCCAGTGGGGGACACTGCTGTTGTACCCTTGAGCAAGGTACTTTACCTAGATTGCTCCAGTAAAAACACAACTGTATAAATGGGTAATTGTATGTAAAAATAATGTGTTATCTGTATAATGTGAAATAATGTATAATGTGATATCTTGTAACAATTGTAAGTCGCCCTTGATAAGGGCGTCTGCTAAGAAATAAATAATAATAATAATAATAATAATAATAATAATAATAATACAGGAGCCTCACAGAACCACACACACCACCACGCATACAGGAGCCTCACAGAACCAACCAGACCACCACGCATACAGGAGCCTCACAGAAACACACAGACCACAACGCATACAGGAGCCTCACAGAACCACCACGCATACAGGAGCCTCACAGAACCACACACACCACCACGCATACAGGAGCCTCACAGAACCACACAGACCACCACGCATACAGGAGCCTCACAGAACCACACAGACCACCACGCATACAGGAGCCTCACAGAACCACACAGACCACCACACATACAGGAGCCTCACAGAACCACCATGCATACAGGAGCCTCACAGAACCACACAGACAGGAGCCTCACAGAACCACACAGACCACCACACATACAGGAGCCTCACAGAACCACACAGACCACATATATGTATTCTGTTTGTTTCTTCATGTTTGGTGTTGATTGTATCCCCCTGGGCTCGAAATGGTTGTGACCTTGTTTTGCTCATTGGTTTGTAGAGTTTCTCCCGCCACTAACGCAGATTGCATCCAGCTGCACGTCAACGTGTAGTGAAAACTTCATTAAACATTGTAAAATGCCTCGGAAAAGTAAAACAGCAGAAGATTACACCTGTGAATTCCCCGACTTTTTAGCAGAGGAAATTTCGGGATCCAAGGTGCTGGTGTGCAAATATTGCAGACTTGCAATCCACATTGTAAAAGGTAAGACAGCCACACACATCATAGAACAGATGAACTCAAAAACTCACTTCAAATATAACTATTCAAATAAGCATGAGAAATTGATTTTAAAACAGATATATTTTATGTCTACCGGAAGCAGTACAGTATTCCATGTTAGATTTAATAGTTTTTCGTTAAGTATATGGAAAACTACAAAGCGATGTGTAATTAATTAGACTTTATGAAGCAAAATGTGTTAATTCTATAGGGTGATGCAAAACTTTTGGCCATAGCTGTAATGCCACCCACATAATCTACTAAATAAAAACACTGGTTTGTTTGTCAAGGTTGCTTTTCTGTCATCTATATGCAGGTGTATGAAATGAGCGATCAGCTTAGCAAAGAAACATACAACACACTGCTGACAGCCAGGAGCCTATTATCACTGAAGTGATATAAAATATATCTTTTTACTTTGTAAAAATAGTAGTGGAGTACAGAAATGATGTTTACTAAATAGGCTACAGGAAGGATGCTTATAAGGACCTGCCTGTCCCTGTAGGAAATCTGGGAGGGATTAAATACTTCAGGGTGCTTGGACACCTCCATAGACAACAGTTTCATTCATGATTTTTCCCTGGCAAGCATGTGTTGTCAGCACTTGGCTGTGATTGGTTAATCCACCGACTGTACCGCATGGCAGCCAGAACAAACCGCTCCACTCAGCGACACTGCGGTATTATAGCACTCTGGATTTGATTTGAGCAGCAGCGCTCAGTGACACTGCGACACTGCGGTATTACAACGCTCTGGTCTGTGCAGCACCATTCAGTAACACTGTCAGCGATAGTAGCAGTAAAATGCTGTCCGATAGCCAACGGCATCGCACCACGCATGTGTGTCCCTGTCTTAACAGCATGTATCCAGTCTACCATCATCTCTAATGGTGTACAGCAGGGGCTCTGTTATCGATTGAGTGGTATTATATCTGCTGCTGGTTAGATCAAATGAACCACCTCTACGGTTTCTCCAGACAGAAGTGCTCTGGAGTTCTCTCACCTTGTGAGCCAGCTGGGATGAACTGCAGAGCCAAAGAGATCCTCCCTCTGCTGCTGATGCATTCGGGAGACATGGGGGTCTGCACACAAACACACAAATCAATCTCACAATGAATCTCTTTTCTGGAGCAGCCCGTCCCAGATCTCACAGGGCTGCTGGCATGTTCTCAGAATGTGTTTGTTTGGTAAAGAGATTCACAGTTTTACACTAACCCTGTACCCTGTGCAGCTGCAGGAAGGGAACCTTTATAACCAGCCCCTCACGTGAAGCATATTGTGTGCTACAGTATGAAAACTTTGATACAAACAAACCCTGAACTGTAAGACAGACAGACCGCCTCCATATACAGTGTTTACTTATGGTGGTGACCATAACATCAATTGGAAGACACTGAGAAAACTCCTCGTCCATAATAGAAGTTAGTAAAATAATTTTATAAAACTTCTTTTAAAATTGCTACATGTTATAGAAATACAGTGTTGTTATAGTTATGAATAAACATCTATTCCTCCCTCATTCCACAGCAGGGTTAGTTCCCTGCTTGTGCCCTGCCTCTTTGTCGCTTGTGCCCTGCTTTACCTAGCGATTCCCAGTTGCTTGTTCTTTGCATGTTTCGGGCACTCACCCGGGGAAGCAGGTCATGCCAGGCAGGCTGGCAGTCGCTCCAGTCCCAGGTCTCCATGGCGACCTCTACCTCGCCCAGGAAGAAGTTGCGTCCGAGGGGGTCGTGGTGCCACACCGACAGGTTGAGCGTGCGGCTCCTCAGATCCGCCATCGTGATCTTGTACTGCGCCAGGACAGTCATTCAGAATATCAACAAGTCCATTCACAGAAAATCAAACTGGCCATAGGTATAATATTAGCATATCAAATACGTTTAGTGATATGCAGTGTTGAGAGTGGAATTCTCTTTCCTATACTACTAGAGCGCTCTGCAGTGTGGAGGGGAGTTCTCGTTCCTGCACTGTTAGAGTCGTCTGTAGTTTTGATTGAGTTATCTTTCCTAGACCTATATACTGATCTGCTGTGTTGAAAAAGTTCAGCACACATTATAACATCAATCAGCACTTCAAACACTACATTACAACATCTGTATTAATACTGTTAAAAACAAGACAGCGTCCCTTTGTCTATCCTAAATTCCTTTTGAACTACTGAACACATCCCTGGACTTCAGTAAGCTGAAAGCGCTTGTACTCAAAATGAACAGTCCGTTCCAAGCCACTTTCCGCAGTGACCTCACCACTGTGCATTCTACCTGACTGCTTGCATTGGAAATGTATTCCTCCAATAGGGATCTGTATGAAACAGCTACAGGGAATGCAAATAATTGAACATTTGATTCAATTATGGATGCATGAAAGATATTCATGGTGCAACACTTTGCTGCCAGTTGATTTTCGTTTGTGAGGAGATGAAAAAGTCCCGTCATTGGTACTGTTTATCTTTCAGATGCACACATAAATACATATGTCCTGATGTTACTCATATAAACACAATATGGTACAGAAGCTGATCTCCATCCTGCATTCAGAGGGCTGTATCGCATCAATATATGTATCACTAAGGGCAGCAGTGTGGAGTAGTGATTAGAGCTCTGGACTCCTGACCGGAGGGTCGTGGGTTCAATCCCAGGTCGGGGACACTGCTGCTGTACCCTTGAGCAAGGTACTTTACTTAGATTGCTCCAGTAAAAACACAACTGTATAAATGGGTAATTGTATGTAAAAAATAATGTGATATCTTGTAACAATTGTAAGTCGCCCTGGAAAAGGGCGTCTGCTAAGAAATAAATTTTTTTTTATATATATATATATATATATATATATATATATATATATATATATATCTCTATCTCAGGGTCTACTATATATTATAAATGCATTTCATATGGCTGTATTGCATCAATATCAGGATTTACCATATATTATAAATACATTTCCGATGGCTGTATCGCATCAATATTAGTCTACTATATATTATAAAGACATCTCTGATGGCTCTATCGCATCAATAGCAGGGTCTGCTTTGATACGATTTCAGAGAGAATCAGAGAGAAGCATTTCCAATGTAAACACTAGCTTGTTTAAATGATGTAGCAACAATGGCTGAGGGACTCCGGGATGTGTGACGGGCAGGAAGTGAAACCTGGAACAGGAAGCTCACCTTGAGGGTCTCGTCGAAGACGGGGTTGATGCACTTCTTCTTCACGCTGGTCTTCCTCTTGCTTTGGGAGGATTTGTCTGGGAGAAGGTAACTCTTCACATACCTGGGCCGGGAAACACGCATGGATAAGCAGGGAGGCAAACAACACACATGGGAGAGAGCTATTACATCAGACAAACAGCTGTATTTTGTGAACAGCTGAAATAATGTGTTCAAGTTTTGTGCTAATATTCTCTTGCCTTAGTTTATTATGCACCTTTCACAAGTCAAAATGAAGTAATCATATTGATGGAGAGAGAGATTCATACACAGACAGACAGACAGACAGACAGACAGACAGACAGACAGTTGTGTCTCACGGGTCTGAGCGCTGTTTCTTGGCCTCAGCGAGGTCTTGGCAGCGGTACACCTTGATTTGGAACTCCCCCTTGTGGCTGTCATAGTGCAGTGCAAACAAAACACTGCCCTTCACCTCCAGAGAGCCAAACTCCCCCGAGCTGAAGAGACTCATCATACTGCCGCTGAGCTGAGGAGGAGAGCACACCGGCACAGGGTCACACACAGGGTTACATTCAGGGTCACGCAACACACACACACACACAGGGTTACACACTGTCACACACACACACACAGTGTCACTCACACAGTCAGACGCACACACACAGTGTCACACGGTCAGACGCACACAAACAGGTGTAAGACCATAAAGTAGATAAAGGGTCAAGCATCTTTAAATTATAACAAGGAATTAGCTGGAGACTGAGCTGGCCTTGTCTCCATAGCAACACCGATAAGCTTTGTGCGTTTGCTTAACTCCTAGAATTGCAGTGAAATGGGGGCAAGTTTTGTATTGCAGTAATGAGATGTGTTTAAAAGTTTTGGAAAAACAAGTCAAGTTTACAAGAAAAAGGGTTTAATTATTTCTCAATACCATTCTAACACTAACACGAAACCATGCAGCCAAAGAATACAAAACTATTACACAAGCTAGGGGAATGTAACACATCTACATCTGAAGACAGGCTGATGTTGCGAGATGGAAAAAGGTACGTGGCCATTGTTGCTTCATAAGAAAAAGGCAAATTTTACTATTTAATGATAGTGAATTACCAGCTATACAGAGCTGGAATAATTAAAGAGATTTAAGAAATTGAGTAAGAGGCACTGGAGTTGTTTTTAAGAATAAATGAATGTGGGTTATGTGCTGTCAATTCGAATTGAAGGAGATAGATAGATAGATAGATAGATAGATAGATAGATAGATAGATAGATAGATAGATTTGTAACAACCGATTGATAAAGAATTTATTACGATTTTGTAATGTCCTATCAATTAAAATTCACCGGGATTTTGTCTCGCATATTATGACTCATATTTACTCATATTTATCCTGCTTGCTTACTTATATTATTTGTTTACTGACTTAAAGTTTTGCTATTGCAAGACACATTCTAGACACTTGAGGAATGCTTGCTTTTACATGTAATTGATATTTACACTGACGCTGAGATATTATCTGAATGTTATTGCTGCTGAGATTATTATACTGACTTGTGTTGTATTGATACTCATTTTCTTTTCTGTTTTTGTACCGTATTATTTTATTAACTTTTTGATAAAATTCATAAGTGATAATGGTGTTGCATATTTATATTGTCAATTATTGTCTCTGCAATCCTGAACTCGGCTGGGAGAAATGTATAACCAAGAGTGATAATTAAAGTAAATCACTACCCATATGCATTCATTATCTTTATTTGATTATTAAAACACAAATTCTCCCTACAAGGATCACGCACACACATAGGTTCACACAGAGTCACGCACACACACAGGTTCACAGAGTCACGCACACACACAGCGTCACGCACACACACAGGGTCACAGAGTCACGCACACAGGTTCACACAGAGTCACGCACACACACAGCGTCACGCACACACACAGGGTCACAGAGTCACGCACACAGGTTCACACAGAGTCACGCACACACACAGGGTCACGCACACACAGGTTCACACAGAGTCACGCACACACACAGGGTCACAGAGTCACGCACACACACAGGTTCACACAGAGTCACGCACACACATAGGGTTGCTAGTTGCTGGTGTAATGCTATGGTGTGTATTGCAGTGTTGTGCTAGTTGCTGGTGTAATGCTATGGTGTGTATTGCAGTGCTAGTTGCTGGTGTAATGCTATGGTGTGTATTGCAGTGCAGTGCTAGTTGCTGGTGTAATGCTATGGTGTGTATTGCAGTGCTAGTTGCTGGTGTAATGCTATGGTGAGTATTGCAGTGCTAGTTGCTGGTGTAATGCTATGGTGTGTATTGCTGTGCAGTGCTAGTTGCTGGTGTAATGCTATGGTGTGTATTGCAGTGCACTGTTAGTTGCTGGTGTAATGTTATGGTGTGTATTGCAGTGCAGTGCTAGTTGCTGGTGTAATGCTATGGTGTGTATTGCAGTGCTAGTTGCTGGTGTAATGCTATGGTGTGTATTGCAGTGCTGTGCTAGTTGCTGGTGTAATGCTATGGTGTGTATTGCACTGCAGTGCTAGTTGCTGGTGTAATGCTATGGTGTGTATTGCAGTGCTAGTTGCTGGTGTAATGCTATGGTGTGTATTGCAGTGCTAGTTCCTGGTGTAATGCTATGGTGTGTATTGCAGTGCTAGTTGCTGGTGTAATGCTATGGTGTGCATTGCACTGCAGTGCTAGTTGCTGGTGTAATGCTATGGTGTGTATTGCAGTGCTAGTTGCTGGTGTAATGCTATGGTGTGTATTGCTGTGCAGTGCTAGTTGCTGGTGTAATGCTATGGTGTGTATTGCAGTGCTAGTTGCTGGTGTAATGCTATGGTGTGTATTGCAGTGCAGTGCTAGTTGCTGGTGTAATGCTATGGTGTGTATTGCAGTGCTAGTTGCTGGTGTAATGCTATGGTGTGTATTGCAGTGCAGTGCTAGTTGCTGGTGTAATGCTATGGTGTGTATTGCAGTGCTAGTTGCTGGTGTAATGCTATGGTGTGTATTGCAGTGCTAGTTGCTGGTGTAATGCTATGGTGTGTATTGCAGTGCTAGTTGCTGGTGTAATGCTATGGTGTGTATTGCTGTGCAGTGCTAGTTGCTGGTGTAATGCTATGGTGTGTATTGCAGTGCTAGTTGCTGGTGTAATGCTATGGTGTGTATTGCAGTGCAGTGCTAGTTGCTGGTGTAATGCTATGGTGTGTATTGCAGTGCTAGTTGCTGGTGTAATGCTATGGTGTGTATTGCAGTGCACTGTTAGTTGCTGGTGTAATGCTATGGTGTGTATTGCAGTGCTAGTTGCTGGTGTAATGCTATGGTGTGTATTGCAGTGCTAGTTGCTGGTGTAATGCTATGGTGTGTATTGCAGTGCTAGTTGCTGGTGTAATGCTATGGTGTGTATTGCTGTGCAGTGCTAGTTGCTGGTGTAATGCTATGGTGTGTATTGCAGTGCTAGTTGCTGGTGTAATGCTATGGTGTGTATTGCAGTGCAGTGCTAGTTGCTGGTGTAATGCTATGGTGTGTATTGCAGTGCTAGTTGCTGGTGTAATGCTATGGTGTGTATTGCAGTGCACTGTTAGTTGCTGGTGTAATGCTATGGTGTGTATTGCACTGCAGTGCTAGTTGCTGGTGTAATGCTATGGTGTGTATTGCTGTGCAGTGCTAGTTGCTGGTGTAATGCTATGGTGTGCATTGCACTGCAGTGCTAGTTGCTGGTGTAATGCTATGGTGTGTATTGCAGTGCTAGTTGCTGGTGTAATGCTATGGTGTGTATTGCAGTGCAGTGCTAGTTGCTGGTGTAATGCTATGGTGTGTATTGCAGTGCAGTGCTAGTTGCTGGTGTAATGCTATGGTGAGTATTGCAGTGCTAGTTGCTGGTGTAATGCTATGGTGTGTATTGCAGTGCTAGTTGCTGGTGTAATGCTATGGTGTGTATTGCAGTGCAGTGCTAGTTGCTGGTGTAATGCTATGGTGTGTATTGCAGTGCTAGTTGCTGGTGTAATGCTATGGTGTGTATTGCAGTGCTAGTTGCTGGTGTAATGCTATGGTGTGTATTGCAGTGCAGTGCTAGTTGCTGGTGTAATGCTATGGTGTGTATTGCAGTGCAGTGCTAGTTGCTGGTGTAATGCTATGGTGAGTATTGCAGTGCTAGTTGCTGGTGTAATGCTATGGTGAGTATTGCAGTGCTAGTTGCTGGTGTAATGCTATGGTGTGTATTGCAGTGCAGTGTTAGTTGCTGGTGTAATGCTATGGTGTGTATTGCTGTGCTGTGCTAGTTGCTGGTGTAATGCTATGGTGTGTATTGCAGTGCTAGTTGCTGGTGTAATGCTATGGTGTGTATTGCAGTGCTAGTTGCTGGTGTAATGCTATGGTGTGTATTGCAGTGCTGTGCTAGTTGCTGGTGTAATGCTATGGTGTGTATTGCAGTGTTAGTTGCTGGTGTAATGCTATGGTGTGTATTGCAGTGCAGTGTTAGTTGCTGGTGTAATGCTATGGTGAGTATTGCAGTGCTAGTTGCTGGTGTAATGCTATGGTGAGTATTGCAGTGCTAGTTGCTGGTGTAATGCTATGGTGTGTATTGCAGTGCTGTGCTAGTTGCTGGTGTAATGCTATGGTGTGTATTGCAGTGCTGTGCTAGTTGCTGGTGTAATGCTATGGTGTGTATTGCAGTGTTAGTTGCTGGTGTAATGCTATGGTGTGTATTGCACTGCAGTGTTAGTTGCTGGTGTAATGCTATGGTGTGTATTGCACTGCAGTGCTAGTTGCTGGTGTAATGCTATGGTGTGTATTGCAGTGCTGTGCTAGTTGCTGGTGTAATGCTATGGTGTGTATTGCAGTGCTAGTTGCTGGTGTAATGCTATGGTGTGTATTGCAGTGCTAGTTGCTGGTGTAATGCTATGGTGTGTATTGCAGTGCTAGTTGCTGGTGTAATGCTATGGTGTGTATTGCAGTGCTAGTTGCTGGTGTAATGCTATGGTGTGTATTGCAGTGCTAGTTGCTGGTGTAATGCTATGGTGTGCATTGCAGTGCAGTGCTAGTTGCTGGTGTAATGCTATGGTGTGTATTGCAGTGCTAGTTGCTGGTGTAATGCTATGGTGTGTATTGCAGTGCAGTGCTAGTTGCTGGTGTAATGCTATGGTGTGTATTGCTGTGCAGTGCAGTGTCTCACCGAGTTGTTGGACTGCAGGCTCTTCACTGACAGGCTGGAGCTCAGAAGGGGTCTGGGCAGCTCAGACGGGACGTTCGGGGGGAGATTGGACTGGTTTAAGGAGTTGCTGTCCGAGAGCGAGTCCGGGTCACTTTGGGACTGAGAGTCCAGCTGGGGCGGGGGGGGGGGGTCAGAGTATAGGGGTCAGTTGAAAGTGTTATATGACAAACACTGAGGAGGCGACTGAGGGACGCTATGACATGGCATAATGATATCTTCAGAAGGGTAAGTAGGAGGTAGCTCCAGGTGTCATTCCAATAAGTTGGTATGTAACTTTCCCTTCCTATTTTATGACCAGCGTTTCTTGGTTCTGTTTCTTCAGTACTGAATCACTATGAGGTTTGTGCTCCAATAAGGAGTCACCTTGTCTCCTTTCATCTCCATTCATCTGGCATGGAGCTGCTTTGAGTTTGTCTAGAGAACCTGAACAGCCTTTCATTCAAATCAAGAATTGAATCCATTTACTGAGGTAGAAAAAACAAAGCAGGCCAACTTCGAAATCTCCTGTAATACACGGCTGTAGCAGCGCTGAAACAGCTTAAAATCAAAAGAAAGGTCAGCAGTGCCTAACACTAACCCTAATGTGCTACATTAACAGATACCAAACACTACCTCAACTCACAACTGTGCTGCTGCTGCATGGTTCAACAAATACAATGTAGCTCCCTAAACTTACCACAAGAGGGCATTGTTCACATGCAGTATTACAGGTGTAGTCCCGAAGCTACTAAAATCCATTCCCACAATACCATCCTACTTTTACATTGTCAAAAATGGTATTAATTGTAATTTTTTGAATATATAATTTTATGTTCAGCTTCTTGATGAGCACTGTGCTGCTTTAGTGTTTGCCCCAACCAAGCTGGTTCATTCAGGTCTCAGTGTGGAGAATGGGTAGTAAAGCAGGGATGGAAATAAGACTCCCATTGCATAGCGGTTTGATCCATTCCTGGTTTTATAAGACACACCTGAGTTTGTTACCTGTACACTGTGGCTAATCAAGCTCGTAAAATACTGTGCTGTTCCAGTGATATCTTCCCCTCCCTCTGCAAGCAGGCTCATTCGGGTCTCAGCGTGGGGAATGGATAGTAAAACACACAGTCTTGTCGAATTAGTTTAATTTCTAGACAGTTTTGCAGTCAGTGCCACCCCAAGTAGAAACGCAGCTTTAAAGTGCTTGTGAGCCTGTAGCAGTGCAAACGAGCAGTAAAGAACTGGTTAATAGTTCTGTATTAGAGATAATGACTGAATGGAACAATGATGAACAGAGAAAGGCTATTGAAGCTAATCACAAGCAGGGAAATGGATTGTAAACCTCCACCTTACAATGTGTGTCTATCTCACAGGCGTCACAGAGCTGCTTCAGACACTAATTCAACAGGCATGGGCTTGTAAACTGGGTGTGACTCACCTGCACTGACACAGTGGGGACAGGCTGAGGCACACTCTCCAGCTCCTCAGGTTTCCTGCTGGGGAAGGCAGCGCTCTCTGAAACACACAGGGAGCCAAACAGAACACTGATGTTACAGGTTCAATTGGGTTTAACCATTTGGGACACAGAAGTGAGGCTAGGGGCTTGATTCTCAAAGTGATTAACTCCAAATCATCATTAGCACGTTTATTTCTGAATCGAAAAAACACTAAGTAACTTCATCAGGTGCGTTTCTCCTGCTGAAAAATATGTGCCAAAGATGAATTAAAGTAAATAGCTTTGAGAATTCAGCCCTTGGTTTGTTAACTCCAGCAGTGTGGTGGAACGTCTGACTCTTTTACACACAATGCCCTTGGAGTTCTCATTTAAAGCCGTTTTTCCTTGCCGTTGGTTCAAGCCTTGTGGATTTAGAAAGGTAGTCACAGAACCAGGGGGTTCCAGTTGAAATGCACATCCACCAGTCCTGGCTTCAGCCTGAGGAATGCGAAAGGATGTGCATCGCTAGTCACTTCATGCTTATTTGCTCTGCTCAGTGTGGGTTCCGGTTCAGGAACAGGATTTGCAGGAGGCGCAGAGGCTGCTCATTTGTTTGCAGTTCACTGCTATGCAAACCTGTCCTGGAGTTAAAGCAGCTTGCACTGCAGAGTGCAGCAGCTACTGTTCATCGGACTGCAGAAACATCTTCAGCGTTGGGGTTATTTAAAAATAGGTAGCTGGTGCAATCCATGGTGAATCCCCAGCGCTGTAAAACGAATTCAATTCGTGGCTTATCCTGATCAAACCAGAAACTATTCAGTAAGTGTCGCCATGGCTGCAAATTCATCAACAGTATGTACAGATCAGTATAGAATAGGAATTAGCAAGTTTCATGACACATACATGCAAAAATGTAGGTGACATACAGGTGGATGGGTGAAGGACAGACAGATGTACTAGCGCCTGCATTACATCCCCTTCACAAAGCGAGGGGTCATACGATCTTTAGGAAGCATTGCTGTCACTCTCTTACCAGCCTCAGAGACCCTGTAGGGATCGCAGTGAACAGGGGATTAATCTGATTTCAAATCATTGTGTTTCTGTTACATATTTAAGGTCCTTATTTGATTTTTTTTTTACAGATTTTTAGAGAAAGATTCCAGAGTTACATTAACAGTTAGAATGCAGTTTTCACCCACACCCAAAAGGAAAACAACAAGAGTTTTATAGCAGAAAAAGTCAAACCCATTTTCAGCGATAACTTTATTATCCAAAGAATAAAGGAAGTGCTTCTGGTAGTATTTACCCTGTAGGTCTGCAGTACCATTGAAGGGCTCTGGAACAGCACTGACCTGGAACAATACAGAGACACACACAATTAAAGGCACGCCTCTGTACGGAGACAAGACAGAGGATACTCCACGAATGAGGGCACAATATTAAGGGCTTGTTTGCAGCTGACCTTATGACAGAACTCTGGAGTGCTTTTAACTGCAGTGTAACGGCTGCAAGGCAAAGCCCTCCCAGTCTGGGCGCTCTGCTCTGTAGCTTGGTAACAGCCTTGCTTAGGTTTGGAAGGTTTATAAAGACATGACTGGCTTGACAGCAGGAACAGAGTGTGTCCGCTGATCTTCAGACATGAACAGTACATTCAAATGAGGCATTTCAAATTGATGAGCAATCGCTAAAAATAAACGATGTTTCAAGCTGACCTGTGAGGCCTCTTCTCCCTCTTCTGTTTCTGCAGGTGAGTGTTTGTCCACAGTGTCCAGAGACCTGCAAAAAAAAACCATACTGCAGGTCAGCAGGGTTCCCCTCACACCCTACAGACAGCATCACACTGACCCCAGCCCTCACACCCTATAAACTGCATCACACTGACCCCAGCCCTCAAACCCTATAGACAGCATCACACTGACCCCAGCCCTCACACCCTATAGACTGCATCACACTGACCCCAGCCTTCAAACCCTATAGACAGCATCACACTGACCCCAGCCCTCAAACCCTATAGATAGCATCACACTGACCCCAGCCCTCACACCCTATAGACAGCATCACACTGACCCCAGCCCTCACACCCTATAGACAGCATCACACTGACCCCAGCCCTCACACCCTATAGACAGCATCACACTGACCCCAGCCCTCACACCCTATAGACTGCATCACACTGACCCCAGCCCTCACACCCTATAGACAGCATCACACTGACCCCAGCCCTCAAACCCTATAGACAGCATCACACTGACCCCAGCCCTCACACCCTATAGACTGCATCACACTGACCCCAGCCCTCACACCCTATAGACTGCATCACACTGACCCCAGCCCTCAAACCCTATAGACAGCATCACACTGACCCCAGCCCTCACACCCTATAGACTGCATCACACTGACCCCAGCCCTCACACCCTATAGACTGCATCACACTGACCCCAGCCCTCAAACCCTATAGACTGCATCACACTGATCCCAACCCTTACACCCTATAGACAGCATCACACTGATCCCAACCCTCTGCAAGACAGACATCACCTTAAACATCGCTAATGTACTTATAGTCAGCACTCACATAACCAACCCTATAACATTTGGACTTCAGTGACGGTTAAGAGTGTGACGCATATCTGAATATTTTATTTTAGCCCGTTCCAACCCTTGTCCATTTTTTCAGGGTACCCAAAAAAAATACAATGTCAAAAATACATAGCTGAAAGGACTGTGTTTTAAAATAAGTAGGCTTCCATTTAGATGTACTGTAGTTGGTTTTGTTGGTACAGTAATATATTTTTAATAGAAATATTTTAATTCAGAATGATATGATTCTGAAAATATCCTTGCCAAGAAAGACGACTGTGGACTGCGATACAGTAGATACTTTTAAATCCGGTAGGTATTGTAGCAGTATGTAAAATTCCCTGTTAACGACCCAACAGCAAAATGAAATCAAAATGTTACCCATGCACAGAACTGCGTTCAACGTAAAAGACAATGCAATTCAGCAAAAGATTATAAAAAACAACAAACACCAGTTTCCAGAATTAAAACAGTATCCAAAGTCAGCATTCAAAATTGCAGATTATAGTGCTCAATAAGGCCCTAATGTCACAGTTCACTTGCAAATGAAAATGCACAAAACTAAAGATCACAGATTTTTTTTTGTGATGCATCCAGAATAGCGATGGTGATTTAAATGGTAAAGAAAGTCCTAAGCATGCTTCATCCCTAGCTGTGCTCTAAGGTACGTAAATATTTCACTGTTTGTTAGGACCGCTCCAGCTAAAGGCTCCTTCATGCCAGGCGTTTTGTTTTGTATTGTATCCCTGTCGCCCCGCAGGTGATGCTAATAGTGCAGTGGACTCACAGAGTGTTCTCTCCCTGCCCCTCTGTCTCGGCTGCTCTTTCATTGCCCTCGTCGGGCAGGCTGGGGGTCTCCTTGTTCCTCTGCAGTGCCGGGCTTCCAGTCTGCTCTGCTTCACCTGTGACAGAGCAAGGGGAATTTACCAGGGGCCTCATACAGAGGGTAGGGCTACAGCAGCAGTCCCCAATGCTGTGCCCCTGGGCAAATTAGTGCCCCCGATGACAGCTGACAAACTAGAACACTGCAATCCTGCTGTGGGAGCTGATCCCATTACAAACTGCTGCTCTGCACTCTCAATGGGAGCTGATCCCATTACAAACTGCTGCTCTGCACTCTCAATGGGAGCTGATCCCAGTACAAACTGCTGCTCTGCGTTCTCAATGGGAGCTGATCCCATTACAAACTGCTGCTCTGCACTCTCAATGGGAGCTGATCCCAGTACAAACTGCTGCTCTGCGCTCACTTTGTCATTTAATTTGACAGTTTGGAAAAGGCAGATCACTTTCCAGAGTAAAAGGACCATGCCTTATTAGAAACACACAGCTGTGCCCAATGGTTAAAAGACCTGCGCACTGGGCTTGCCACTCAGACAGGACTAGAAACTGTTTGAAATTGAAGTGTCAATGTTGAAATTGTTCAGGAGGGCCAATCCTCCTCCTTCAGGGAAGGCTTATCATGCTGGGAGAGGAATCTGCAGGGAAATCTACTTCTCCAGAATGGCCCACAGAGAGAAACTGTTGCTTGTGGAAATCTGTAAGCAGTCCCTACCCTCAGCCCTCTATCAAATATCTACTGTCTTGACCATTGTGACTAAAACTACCTTGTAACAGGAGATGCACCCTTCATATAGTGCAGAACACGTCCAGAATACCACTCACATCAAAAATGACTGCTGATGGGAGTGACAAACCATCTTGTTGGTTCTTGGCTGTAAAGACTGAATGTGGCTGCTGCTGCTTCCTGGTATCTAATCACTTCCTGTGTAGTAGTTCAAACATGAAAAGGGAACCAGTAACAATGGTTCCTTTTTCATTGCTGGCACTGGCACGGATTAAGACTTGTGTAAGTCACTTTGAAGTAGCACGTGTGTTCTGCAGGGTCTCTGTCACTATGAAGTAGCACGTGTGTTCTGCAGGGTCTCTGTCACTATGAAGTAGCACGTGTGTTCTGCAGGGTCTCTGTCACTATGAAGTAGCACGTGTGTTCTGCAGGGTCTCTGTCACTATGAAGTAGCACGTGTGTTCTGCAGGGTCTCTGTCACTATGAAGTAGCACGTGTGTTCTGCAGGGTCTCTTTCACTGCAAGCAGACCCTGGGACGGGAGCTAGCCCTGGCGGGACAGCACAGTGCCAGCTTGTACCTTTGGGAGTTTTTTTGCGCCGGATGGACGCACGGACGATGTCTGGACCGTACTTCTGGTCTTGGTGCCGCGTGGACCGCATATCGCTGAACCAGTCTCCCGTCAGAATCTTCAACTCACTGGGGTCCAACACGCTGTGTCTCAGTTTACTGGAGAGGATGGGAGAGGGGAGAGTGAACACTGTCCTGAACGAACAGGAAGGACAAATAGATAGATCAGCTAGAAAAAGATGAACAAACAGTGCATTCCCCTGGCTATTCCAAGCTCAAGCAAAGATTTTAAGAAAAACTTGTTTTCAGTAAATGTAAAACAAATTATCATCATCATCATCATCATCATCATCATCATCATCATCAATAATAATAAACACAACAGAGAAAAACATCACCTAATGTAGTACCGGTACCACGTCTAAAATAAAAATGCAAGTTTGCTATAACATGTGTTTCTTTCAATACTACACATCTGTCACTAAAGTGCAACAGCTCAGGTTTATCAGCTGCTATCCCTTCACAGCTTTCCCCCCTGCGCAGTGGTAAGAGCGCCCCCTACCTGATCCTGCCCTCCTCCAGGCTGCGCAGTTCCGAGTCGCGCAGCAGGACCTCCAGGATGGCGCTCTGCTCCTCCTCCGACAGGAAGCTGAGGTCCAGGGGGGCCTCGGGGTCCATGGCAGGGGTGTGAGGCGGCGTGGGGGCCTCTCTAGAGCTCACAGTGGGGTCTAGGCATCGCAGGGCCGGGTGAGAAGGGGGGCCCTCACAATCATTCAGTCCCATGGCAGACCTCCCAGGCCTCACACTGCATCCCCTCCACTGCCCGTCTTCAAACCTGCTCCTCAAACCTTAGCAAAGGAAAGACAGCAGGCTGGATCCAGGGTTTCCAATTCAGTTGTTTTAACTTTTGTTCTTGGCATTGTGTTTAATATACTGGACATGTATAAAAGATTCTCAGAGCAGACTAGACTATCTTCACACTGTTCAGGACCAGGCAAGCCCATCTAAATCAAACCACCCCCCAGTGTGAACTCCCAGCGGACGGGGCTACACCTCTGACATGGGCATGAGGGCGGGACTACACCGCTGACATGGACATGAGGGCGGGACTACACTGCTGACATGGACATGAGGGCAGGACTACACCGCTGACATGGACATGAGGGCAGGACTACACCTCTGACATGGACATGAGGGCGGGACTACACCGCTGACATGGACATGAGGGCAGGACTACACCGCTGACATGGACATGAGGGCAGGACTACACCTCTGACATGGACATGAGGGCAGGACTACACCGCTGACATGGACATAAGGGGCGGGACTACACCTCGGACATGGACATGGGGGCGGGACTACACCTCGGACATGGGCATGAAGGCGGGACTACACCTCGGACATGGACATGAGGGCGGGACTACACCTCTGACATGGACATGAGGGCGGGACTACACCTCAGACATGGACATGAGGGCGGGACTACACCTCTGACATGGACATGAGGGCGGGACTACACCTCTGACATGGACATGAGGGTGGGGCACAGTTAGTACAGAACAGGACCACTCCGATTTATATTCAATAGGCTCTTTGAAATAACAAGACACTTTCATACTGTAAGAGACCATTTTATAATAGTGTTTTAATCCATGTCTTTAGAATTTGTGTCGGGTTCTTATCCCTTATAAAAGTTTCCCCATGATAAATTTGCAAGGTATTGCCATGCTTTTCCCATGGTATGCATTTACCAATTTGCCATGCCAATGCTTACCCATGCTTTTACTGTGCTTTATTACTGGTTTAAACTCCTGGTTTTACTAAAGGAATCTTTTCTAAGGGATCCACTGTTTGATCTTTGTAAGATTTCTTCTTTAGGAGTTCAGAAGCTGCTCTTCTGCTCTAGTTACCCATCATTATATGTTGGCTAGACCAGAAGAAGCCATCATGTGAAGCTACCAGCTGTATAAAGCATGACTCCTGACAGAGACAGTGACTGCATTGTGCTGCACCCCCCGAATACCACATGCAAAGGACATGCTCAGAATTTAAAAACAGGACGGCTTGCAGGGCATGTAGAACACAACCAACAAGCTCCTTATTACAAATGGGACCAAACCCTCAAAGAAATGCAATCTAACCACAACACAGAAGCAGCTGGCGTTATGATGTCTTTTGATATCTCTTCCTGCTGTAGTTCTGACCTAGCCTTTTGTCTGTGCGATTTTCAATTCCCCTTTGCTCGTTCAACTACCTGTATGCCGCCACATCATTTAAAAAAGCAACTACAGCTGCAAAGAGGTCTTCAGGAGCATGGCCAGCACACAAACGCACCCACATGCTTGCAAACGCACACAAAGACAGCGCTTCACACCCACTGTGCCAGTATTCCTACCAATGAGAGAACCTCAAACTCTTAGGTAGAAGTTATTATGAAGTTAAAAAATAAATGTTTAAATTGAAGAGCGGCTTGTGAACACCTGAAAGCAACTATGCAAAAAATGTATTAACAAGACATCCCACAAGTGTAATGGTACCTCGAAATGTTCTCCTTTTTCAAGGAAAGCAGTACAGCTGCTGGATAACGCATTGGTAGTAAGTGGATCATATTTGGGGTATCACAGCAGTTGTGGGACAGACTGCTCATTAAAATCTTTTGCATAGTTTTAAATAGGAGAACATTTTCTATTCAGGGACACCAAGATATATAGTGAGTAAGAGGCCCGAGGAGGAAAACTGCGATAACAGCCTAGCCATTATAAATTCACACAGCACTCAGAGACGTCTCTGAAACAAAATCAAATCTGAATCTTGTTTTTGTGGAATCAGTCTGTAGAATATGTTCCATTATCAACCTGAATGAACACACCTCTTCCCTGAATCTGTGTGAGGTACATACAGGACTCCACAGTGTTACACAGAGTTGAATCTGTGTGAGGTACATACAGGACTCCACAGTGTTACACAGAGTTGAATCTGTGTGAGGTACATACAGGACTCCACAGTGTTACACAGCGTTGAATCTGTGTGAGGTACATACAGGACTCCACAGTGTTACACAGCGTTGAATCTGTGTGAGGTACATACAGGACTCCACAGTGTTGCACAGCGTTGAATCTGTGTGAGGTACATACAGGACTCCACAGTGTTACACAGCGTTGAATCTGTGTGAGGTACATACAGGACTCCACAGTGTTGCACAGCGTTGAATCTGTGTGAGGTACATACAGGACTCCACAGTGTTACACAGCGTTGAATCTGTGTGAGGTACATACAGGACTCCACAGTGTTACACAGCGTTGAATCTGTGTGAGGTACATACAGGACTCCACAGTGTTACACAGAGTTGAATCTGTGTGAGGTACATACAGGACTCCACAGTGTTGCACAGCGTTGAATCTGTGTGAGGTACATACAGGACTCCACAGTGTTGCACAGCGTTGAATCTGTGTGAGGTACATACAGGACTCCACAGTGTTGCACAGCGTTGAATCTGTGTGAGGTACATACAGGACTCCACAGTGTTGCACAGCTACCAGGCTGAGATCAGCCCAAACACTGTGTCTGGGAGGGGCCGCCTCCCCAAACTCTCAACTGCAGGGACTCTCCATCCACCAGATAGACAGAGAACTCTACACATTACCAAGGGGAACCGTTTCAGGAACTTCTGTTTTTTTGTTAGAAATCATTTCCCTAAAACTCAGTTGAGGTTCTACTTATGTAAAATATCCATATTTTAAGAGCTGAGTACTGGGGGATAATGGGGACTGCTAGGGACTAGGATGGAGGGAGGCAGTTTAGTATAGTAGTTAGAGCTCAGGCACTGGGAGGGAAGGCGGCAATGCGGTCAAGAGGTTAGAGCTGAGGGACTGGGAGGGCGGCATTGTGGTCTAGTGGTCTAGTGGTTAGAGCGGAGGGACTGGGAGGAAGGCAGTGTGGTCTAGTGATTAGAGCTGAGGGACTGGGAGGGAGGGAGGCAGTGTGGTCTAGTGGTTAGAGCTGAGGGACTGGGATGGAGGGAGGCAGTGTGGTCTAGTGGTTAGAGCTGAGGGACTGGGAGGGAGGGAGGCAGTGTGGCCTAGTGGTTAGAGTTAAGGGACCAGGAGGAAGGAATTTATACTGAAAGCCAGCTCTCCTAGATCACTGAAGGAGGCTGGGCTGGTGTTTGAACACAGTGTTGATTCTGTTCTTCAGCACTGGAAAGTGTGTATTGTTGACACACCAGGCTGCAGCACAGTTTGTTTTGTTCCACAGTCCGGCACACACCCTCACTGTGACATCACCGGCCACCACACCTAGCAACCAGGAATCAAATTACAGAGCATGGAAACCACAGACATCAAGAAGCACTGGTCTGCAGGGGCATGACATTGAGCATCAGGCAACCATTCACACAACAGTATAACACCTCTGCTACCCAACCAGCCCCGTGGACACCAGTCTTGTTGTGAGCTCTGCTTTACTTTAGCCACAGAAAATGCACTCAATCTCTTGTGTTTACAGAACAGTGTAGTATTGTATGTTATGTATTTAACGGTAAAGGGGTTGTTTTGTACCTTTTCTTTCACAGTTGCAATTCGGTTATAAGAACAATTGCTTGAAAATATCTTCTGCTAAATCAGTTGCCAGATCAAGTTGTCTGAAAGTTGCCCTGGTGTACCGTGTGCTTCACCCAGCACCCCAGAGCGAGCGAGTGCAGAAACAGTGAGCTGAATCTGCTTTAACAAAGCATGGTAAGAGATTTTCAACATGTGAACAACTCACACAAAGGGCTAGACTTTTCACCCACAGGGCAAGACAAGCATTCTGTTACCCACAGAACAGCCTTTGCCACAGAAAGGAAACCACTTAGGCAGCTAGGAAACAGAGGCAGCCCTTTCATCATCAGCAAGCTTCTCATCTCACAGCTCCTAGTCATTGTGATGGGCCCAGCCTGGGCTGGCTCCTCTCGTAATGAACGAGTGCTGCCAAGGTTTTACCACCTCCGAAACAACTTAACAGCAGGGGTAAACTACGTCTAGAATGCAATGATAAACTCCGATAGAAGTCTCTCTCCATGGGCTCTGTTCAGAAAGGGTTAACTTAAAGAGTTATTTAAAGACTTTTTTTTCCCACAAAAAGTCTGTTTTTAGGAATCAAATCCAGTTTGACATTTACAAAACTGTTCTTTATCACTGTTAATGCAACTAGTCCAGATCAGTTTTCTGGAATATCAAATTAGATTTTATTCATAAAAAAAAAAAAAACATTCCTTTGTGAATAAAGCCCGATGTCTTCAATGGGTCAGCTGCTTTGAGTGAAGGTGTCTCTCTCAGACCAATAAAAACCCACTGAAGGTATCTTCTCACATCAATCAAAACTACTGGATCAAGCAGGACGAGAACCATAAATGCAAGTTTCAAGCAAGAACTATCCAAGCAGGATACAAGGATGATGGGATGACGCACGGAAGCACAGACCACACTTAAGGAATTTGCCAGACCTGAACTTAGAAAAAAATGACAGCAGGTTTTGAGCAAGCCATTCGTGAAATCATTCCTTATCCTTGTATTTAGTTGTTGTTTGGAATGGGCCCCTAGACCTCTTATCTTCTACATCTGATCTACAAAACAATTCAAAAAAATAAAGTTTAGATTGAGTTGAGCCGTTCCGGAGTCCAACCTTCTTTTTTATAACAAGTTAGTAAGTCACGTGCAGGATGTCTCTCGTAAGAACAGTACAAGCAGACAGACACCACACAGGACAACAATAAGAGAATCCCAACGTGAGT
This sequence comes from Acipenser ruthenus, assembly GCF_902713425.1. Taxonomy (NCBI): domain Eukaryota; kingdom Metazoa; phylum Chordata; class Actinopteri; order Acipenseriformes; family Acipenseridae; genus Acipenser; species Acipenser ruthenus. Next base: position 9,447,938 of record NC_081213.1, read on the forward strand.
GCAGTGCTGTGCAAGACATGCATGGAATCCTTGCTTTTGTCTAAATGCATTACCAAGTTTCCTTTTAGCGTGTTCAGAATCAACCAATCCCTGTTAAGGCTTTGTCAAAATAATCCTGCATACAGATGAACATGCCACACAATTCTAACTAAAAAAAAAAAAAAAAAACAGCAGTTAGGGTTGCAGCAATGTTAAGGTTTCACACGAGAAAGCTTCTGCAATACCACCACTGGTATTTTACTCAAATGTGACTCTCACAAAGACGCTGTGCAATGGCTATCTGCTATCCAGCTTGTGTGGAGCCCCTCACCAGGAGCAACCCACTGCCTTCCTGTGCTGCAGGTCACAGGACCCCAACTAACCCCACAGTTTGTGTTTTAAACAATTGGAAATAAATGAGACACTATGAACAGCACAATACCAGAAGAATAACTCTGATAAAAAAATACCCGTGAAAAACAGATTATACAGGAAACGTGAGATCTATGAAGTGATGGCGATACATATCACCTGAGATTAACTGGAATGAATTTAAGTACTTTAATTTACACTGAACAGGCTAGAGTTTATATATTGGGGTGCCACTAAATATTGAGTTAGTGTGCAACACAGGTGACAGTGTTAATACTATCCCTGGTATGCATGTTGTACAGATCTCTCAACACAGGCTGCATCGTCTTCTGCAGAACAGCTTACAGGATGTGCAGGAAAGGCGTGCTAAACCACACTCTGTGCCTCGGTGTGCACTGAAGACAGGCAGGCAGAGACAGACAGACAGGCAGGCAGAGACAGACACAGGCAGGCAGAGATAGACAGGCAGAGACAGGCAGAGACAGACAGACAGAGACAGACAGGCAGGCAGGCAGGCAGAGACAGACAAACAGGCAGGCAGAGACAGACAGACAGACAGGCAGGCAGAGACAGACAGACGCAGGCAGGCAGAGACAGACAGACGCAGGCAGAGACAGACAGACAGACAGGCAGAGACAGACAGACAGGCAGGCAGGCAGGCTCATTTTTCTGTATGGTTTGAAGTCTTATTATTTCACACCTGTTTTTCTCCTCAGTTTGTCTCATAACACTCACTCACTGTGGTAATGTCCACAACGCTCAGGAGAACTGAAGGTCAGTGAGTGTCCTCTAACCGCCATAGCACCAGGGTTCATTCGCAAGCATGGCATTACTGTGGACATATTAAATGCTATTTAACACTGGATCATAAAATACCCAAAACCAACAGCTATCAGCTCTGGGAGCATTAGTTCTGGTCACTGTATTATCATACTGAGAATATTTTGGTTCTTCTGTATTTTTTGTGCTAATATTTCAAATAGAACACTACAGACAGGCTGGTGCATGCTGGGACCACTGGAGTGAGTCTGAACTCCAGCACAGGAAGTGATTATGCACCAGGAACAGGGGTGCAAATCTGGTGCTACAGCGCTAGATTCTAGCACCACGGTACCTCATAGATCGATGCTGATAGTTTCTCTCAGGCGTCCACAGCCATATGCACTGTACACACTGTGCCTACCATTGGTTTGCAAAATTTCTGCTTCACAAGTGTGGACTTGCATGTAATGTCGTGCAATCGGTTGGCATATAGAATTGTACTGTTTACTTAGTGGTAGTAATGAACAAACGGAAGCAGATACGTTTGGTTGAAGCTTCAAAAAGAGCAAAAAATCTCTCTTCTGATGATCCAGAAAGAATGTCAGAGGGGACAAAAACAGTCAAAGCACCTGCCCGTGTTTCTGGCACTAATGACAGTGGAGTTTTAAAAACAACAGTAAAAGCACCTGCCCGTGTTTCTGGCACTAATGGCAGTGGAGTTTTAAGCGCCAAAAATACATTGTCGGTATTGAATCTCAGTCCTGCATGATCTGAATTCTGCTGCTCTTCCAGGATTGAACACATTTTAATTTGATCAGTGTCTTATATTAAAATGAATTATACATTTCCCTAATCATTAACACATCATTTCCCAGTTGTATTATTATTATTATTATTATTATTATTATTATTATTAATGTTTTATTTTTTTATGCCACGCTTAGGGGGTGAGTAATGATTTCATTAGTTGTTGCGATTGCGAGAGTCATGATTAGAAATGGAACCAGCATTAAATATTAGTAAGCTAGTTTCTTCCCTCGTTTAAGTCTGTATTTCACATAGGTTTATTTGTATCTTTTATTGTTGTTGTGGACTATTTGGCTGCTGTCAGTGTGGTTGCTGTTCTGTCTCGATGGCAGTGCGCTGTGTTTATTCATTTTTACAAAAGGAAACGCTGATGCGGTTTGATTGCAGTTTTCTAATGTGACAGTGTAGGTGCTGTGAAACTCAGGAAAGAACAAAAATGCAGCTCTCTGATTGGCTGAAACACTTTCCAGCATGGTGTTACAGATTTGTTATCAGCATGAGAAGGGATGTTGATGTGGCTCAGTTTTGCGTAAGTATTTCTGGCAATGCTCCTGCACACGACCCACCCACACTCATCCACAAAACACTCAAAACAAAGGGGGGGGGGGGGTGATTAGGGTGTGATTTGATATTTGATCATTTAGCACCAGCAGGCTCTCTGGTGCTAAGCTTTCAGAACAGTTTAGCACCTATTTTCAAAATGATTTGCACCCCTGAGGAAGCAGCAACACCTCTTCATCGATAGCACTGTCTTTGATACACCTGCACAGTCCAGACTGAAGGATTGCAGTTCCAGACCCCTCTGCAGTGTTGACAGGAAACACATTACCTTACCTCAGCAGATTACAATCCCAGTTGTTTTTTATAGTTCCATTTTTACATCGTGGGTCCTCAATCGGCTGGAGAATACTATCCGCTTTGTGTATGAGCACTGCAGTGTCTCCAGATCATGCTCCTCTGCAGCAGCAGTGCTGATGCGCTGGATGATAGGAGTGCCACCGTGTTGTGAAAAAACCAGCCCTGTTACATCGCATACACCATGCAATGCACAGGCATGAAATACTCTTTCAGCTGGTGAGCCATCCTCAGTAAAAGTGGGGAAACATCATCCCCAATGAACAAGGATGTGCAAACAGAAAACCCAAAACAACCGGGATTATGTTGAGAAATATATCGCTGCGCTACAGACAGCACAGGATACAGTTTCCTGTTACGCGAGTTCCAGCATGGTCCGGATCATTCTAATAGCACGACTCGCACAGGATTATGGGAGCAGTAGGGTCTCCTGAGTGGCGCATCCGGTAAAGGCTCTCCGTGTGACATGCAGGATGTGCCCTATAGCCTGGAGGTCAACGGTTCGAGTCCAGGCTATTCCACTGCCGACCGTGGACGGGAGCTCCCAGGTAGCAGCGCACAATTGGCTGAGCTCCGCCTGGGCGGGGGAGGGCTAAGGTCGGCCAGGGTGTCCTCGGCTCACCGGGTTGAAATAAAAATAATTGGTCATTTCAAATTGGGGAGAAAAATCGGAAAAAGAATTGGCGATTCCAAATTTAAAAAGAAAAAAAACAAAGAAAAGGATTATGGGAGCAGCACTGGGAGCATGGGAAGGGCATTTGTCCAGGTGTTTGCTAAAGGGGGCAGGGAACAGGAAACAGTAGATATGAATCAACTCTGGCTCACGTCCCAATTCCCAACTGTAAACGCTGACCCGCCCTTGCAGTGCCTTCATCAGCAAGTATGATTGCAATGCGTTCTACTTCAGGATGTTGTAGTTCTGGATGGGTTACTCATTAATCTACTCATTTTAGGCACGGACTGTGCAGATCTAAACAACAACACCACAATGCCATCGGGTATCAGGCAGCAGATGCCACTCTTATATCACAGCATCAACTGTGAATCAACCCTAAAATCAATCTGCCAGCTTCTTCATTGTGCCTTGCTGTATTGAAGCTACAGTTTGTATCTATAGGCAGCGAATACCAAACAAATACGCGATTGGTCAAAATTGATTTTATTATCCACCCTAACCAGCCAATCGATACTTTGCAACTACAAAAGCAGATTTCTAACAAATGGGACAAATTTTAGTTTGATTTTCAAACCTGTCAAGTTGTTAATGTGTTTTGACCTATTCGTGGCCACATCTCAAGACCAGGGCCATGTTGTACTGAGTTAATTCTGCCAGCTTGCATCGCATGTGTAATATTAAAACCACTTTGGTTACAAGATATTTTTTACGCGATTCTTCCTGGTGACATATTTGAAACAAATAACGATTACTGATACTAAACATCAATACAGAAACATCAAATATGAGAATAATGAGTCATTTAAAATCAAGTCTTTGAAACTAACCCAGGGATGGAAATAAGACTCCCACACCAGTTTGATCCATTCCTGGTTTTACTAGGAGTTTAATTATAGACACACCTGAGCTTGTTACCTATACAGCTGTGGATAAAAATGTTGCATCACCTATAATTTTAGGACTGAGACAATTAAAATATAATATTATATATATATATATATATATATATATATATATATATATATATATATATATATATATATATATATATGAACATAACGTAGATATTTTATTCAACATCATGTAATCAAAGAAACTAGTATGATAATGCAAAAGTCAACCGGAAGCCATCATAGTAGTACAGTATTTCATGTTAGATTTCGAAATGTCACATTTTGCAACTTGTCAGTATATGGAAAACTGCAAAGCGGTATGTAATTCAATATGTTAACGTAACATTATTCAGCAGATTTCATTCGACTTTATGAACCAAAATGAGTTCATTCTATAGGGTGATGCAAAATGTGTGGCCACAGCTGTACACTGAGGCTAATCAGACTCCTAATACAATCTAGAACGGGTGAAAATGCTATGCAATAGGAATCCTATTTCCATCCATGTAACCTGCACATTAATAAGGGAGTCCTTTCATCAAAGTGAAGGCTTTTAATCCTGTGCCAGTATCTCTAGCATGAACAGCCTAAAACAAAGCATGGAGTTTGAAAATGCAAACGTGCAATCCGACGGGACTGTGACATTCAATTACAAAACATTCAAAAGTAAAACTAATGGAGCCGGAAGGCTGTTACTGGGATACAGCTCCCAGTGAGTGGTTTATAAAGTAGTAAATATAGGTGTCAGCCTTTGTGTTTATAAAGCAGCGAATGTACAGTGTATGGCAGTTTATTGCCATTCACTATTTAAATGCTGTATCGTGCTGCATGTAGACATGCAGTCTCCTACACAATGGGATCTCTGTAATCTCTAGAAAGAAATTACAGCTGAACCCACTATTGCAGGACCCAGCAAAGCAAATGGAATATTCATCTTGCAAACACTGCAGGGCTTCTGGAACACTATTCCAGTATTCCATTATTCCAGTAACTTATCATGGGAAATAGCTGTTAATCTGTTAAGAATAGCGCTGGCTTTTTCCCCTGCTCCCGGACTGATCTCCTTCCAGTGACGTGTGAGACACAAGCAATGGGACAAACGTCTGTGCCTGTTTTGAAACAGTGAAGGACTAACCTGTTTATGACTTTTTCTTTCAAATAAAAATGGACAGCTTGCTGTATTCTTTATGCACTTCTCACAGGCTTCCAAAGATCTCGTTTCAATGCGTTTTCATGTGAAAATCACCATCCTAGTGGAGGCTACCTTGTGCTCCAGTGATATTTAGACAGTGAATATTCCACTTCATCATTCTACACCCAATTTCACATGAAAGGTGCCTCAGGTACTCATGCAAAAATCACAATGTCAAAGAAAGAAATGCACCATTTAGGCTGCCTGGACTGTATTAATTAAAGATCTGCATTATTAGCACAAATGCTTCCAGCAGATTAAAGGGATCTGGTGAGGGGTGGGGGGGAAGCTTGTTACCCACCAGTACAGCATCAATTGCTGTTGGGGAATGTAAACAAACTGGTATGTCAAGAAGATCTGCTCAGTAACAATAATTCACTCCTTCAATAACCCAATCACACATTTGAATATGAAAAGTCAAGCAGACCGGTCTCTCTGGCTATCTGTTTTGAAATGTTTGTCTACTTGTCTTACGGGTTTATTTGAACCTATAGCCCTGCCGGGGAACACTGTTTAGAGCATTTTACAGCACTGGAGGATCACCCTGGATCCAAGCACCTATCTGTGGTTAGGCCCGGGATTACAGGACTGATTCAACCCAGCTAGACTCCAGTATGTCCAATACACAGCCTGATTCAATCAAATATAGAATCGTGAAATAAGCAAAGAAAACTGGAATCCAGTGGGGAATATCTCGGCTTGGAACTCGTCCTGAAGCCAGTCCTGTCCTTATTAAAGCCCACTTTATTTTTACACTTACCATAGTTTACCCTGGTTTGCCATGTTTATTAATATGCTTTACCATGCTTCCCTGTGTTCTAACATGCTTTCACTGTGCTTTATTATACTTTGCTAAGCTTTTACTATGGGAAGCTTTTATAAGGGTTGGTTTCAGAAATACATTCAATTATTATTTAAATGATCAGGAGACGGGAGTTTGGTGTTAATAAACTGTTTCTCCCTTATATCTGTACAAACTCCTATTAACAAAGCTTAGAGACTCTGGTGACACGTATTCATGCTGTGATAAGTTCATTCGGAGTAGATTTACCAGTGACTGGTCGCTCAAACTCCTGGCACCTACCTACTCATTTCAATAATACAACCTGAGCAGGGGAGTTCTGAAACCCAGGACTGGGTGCAGCAGGGCTGGTGCGAGTTTCAAGGTCTGTACTTTAGTGGAAAATAAAAGCTGGCAGCGAGTACAGGGTGTGGGGAAGCTCTTTACTTCAGCCACTCAAGATCCATGCTGTACCTGCTGAATACAAGGAGCACATGGAAGGAAATAAGACTCCTATTGCAAAGGAGTTTCACCCATTCCAGGTGTTAATGCAAGTTTGATTAGCCACAGTGTAGAGGTAACAGGCTCAGGCATGTCTTATTACATTGATAGTGAAACCAGGAACGGATCACATTGATGAAATGGGAGTCTTGCATCCCTGGAGCGTCACACTCTGTCACCATTCCCACTTCATCAGCTCATCAGAGCGCTGCTTCAAATGAGCACTGTGACCCACTAGAGAGGAAAGAACCCGAATCAGCACCTTAACACTACTGTATATAACACTGTAATACTGAGAGAACACTACTGTATATAACAATGTAACACAGAGAGAGCACTACTGTATATAACACTGAGAGAACACTACTGTATATAACAATGTAACACAGAGAGAGCACTACTGTATATAACACTGAGAGAACACTACTGTATATAACACTGAGAGAACACTACTGTATATAACAATGTAACACTGAGAGAACACTACTGTATATAACAATGTAACACTGAGAATACTACTGTATATAACACTGAGAGAACACTACTGTATATAACAATGTAACACTGAGAACACTACTGTATATAACAATGTAACAGAGAGAACACTGCTGTATATAACAATGTAACACAGAGAGAACACTACTGTATATAACACTGAGAGAACACTACTTTATATAACAATGTAACACAGGGAGAACACTACTGTATATAACACTGAGAGAACACTACTGTATATAACAATGTAACACTGAGAGAACACTACTGTATATAACACTGAGAGAACACTACTGTATATAACAATGTAACACTGAGAGCACTACTGTATATAACACTGAGAGAACACTACTGTATATAACAATGTAACACAGAGCACTACTGTATATAACAATGTAACACTGAGAGAACACTACTGTATATAACAATGTAACTGTGACAAGGATGACCGAGGTTTGAGACTCAGAGACAGTTTTAAAGTTCAAAATAAAGCTTTTTAATAAACAAAAATACAAAATAAATAGGCACAAGGGCCAAACAAAAAGGTTTCAAAAACACAAAACAATCAACACAAAACAAAACTTACAAAATAAAGCTTCCAGGCTGGGCGTTGCCTTCACTGGTTTCAATAACACAAACAAAAAACACTCTTCTTCTCCTTCCAGAACTCTCTCTCCAACTGGGAGGCTAAGGCCTCCTTTAATGCCAGGTGGCTAAGTCCATAACTGAATAATTAATTGACTGACTGCTCCCACCTGAAGCAATCAATCTGGGCAGGGAGGAGAATTTAACTCCTTCCCTGCCAGTATTTCTAAGGGCAGAGCCCTGCTCTGCCACAGTAACACTGAGAGAACACTACTGTATATAACACTGAGAGAACACTACTGTATATAACAATGTAACACTGAGAGAACACTGTTGTATATAACAGAGAACACTACTGTATATAATAATGTAACACTGAGAGCACTACTGTATATAACAATGTAACACTGAGAGAACACTACTGTATATAACACTGAGAGAACACTACTGTATATAACAATGTAACACTGAGAGAACACTACTGTATATAACACTGAGAGAACACTACTGTATATAACAATGTAACACTGAGAGCACTACTGTATATAACAATGTAACACTGAGAGCACTACTGTATATAACAATGTAACACTGGGAGCACTACTGTATATAACAATGTAACACTGAGAGAACACTACTGTATATAACACTGAGAGAACACTACTGTATATAACACTGAGAGAACACTACTGTATATAACAATGTAACACTGAGAGAACACTACTGTATATAACAATGTAACACTGAGAATACTACTGTATATAACACTGAGAGAACACTACTGTATATAACACTGAGAGAACACTACTGTATATAACAATGTAACACTGAGAGAACACTACTGTATATAACAATGTAACACTGAGAATACTACTGTATATAACACAGAGAACACTACTGTATATAACACTGAGAGAACACTACCGTATATAACAATGTAACACTGAGAACACTACTGTATATAACACTAATACTGAGCGAACACTACTGTATATAACAATGTAACACTGAGAGCACTACTGTATATAACACTGAGAGAACACTACTGTATATAACAATGTAACACAGAGAGAACACTACTGTATATAACACTGAGAGAACACTACTGTATATAACAATGTAACACACAGAACACTACTGTGTATAACAATGTAACACTGAGAGAACACTACTGTATATAACAATGTAACACAGAGAGAACACTACTGTATATAACACGGAGAGAACACTACTGTATATAACAATGTAACACACAGAACACTACTGTGTATAACAATGTAACACTGAGAGAACACTACTGTTTATAACAACACTGAGCACTGCACGTTTGAGCTGATGTTGTAACCAACATCTGACAGCAGGAAATGAAGGGGCTGTTTCAGACCACAGCACTCTGCTGACAAAACAACATCGCAGCTCACCATGAAAAACAGGAACACAGTGACACTCACTCTCACAGGTCACAGTTAGCATGCCACACCTGACTAAGCGACTCCTCGGAGGTCAAACTGTGCTTCAAAAACAAAGTGTTTCACTCCCCACTGCCATGGCTGTAAAGTCAACATGAAAGCTATCCGTGTAACAATGGCGTACAGAAATAGCACGTACATAATGACACAGAATAGGAAATGGCAGTTAACAGTTTCATGAAAATTGGGTAAGTGGTAAATGAGGTGTTGGTATCATGGTAGCGTTTATTAAAATGGTTGATTTAGGGTATGTGGAATAACTTCTTGTGTTCCCAGGACACATGTAAGCGTGACATATGGATGGACTTATGTGCAGACAGACAGACAGACAGACAGACAGACAGACAGACAACTCCATGTATCCCCACTCTGATGTGCTAAATGCAGTTAACACCACGTTTCATCACAACTGGATAAGCGTTTTTCCAGAGTAAAGTGTGACACACATACTGGTACGCACTACAGACGCATGCACAAGCGTGGTTTAAAAATATATAGAACAGAACAAACAGCCCCCACACCCTCCCAAACTGGGATGATCAAGACAGATGTATTTTGTTTCGGGACAGCGTTATCCTGTGATCAAACACAAAGGAAGCCACGCAATGTCACTGAAACAGAAAGGATGTTTTTAATGTTGTTTTAAAAGCAGCTGGTGCAACCTGGTAATCCTGTGTTCTGAGTGGTGTCTAGAAATATATGGGATTAAAAGATCATTTAAATACGATGGGGCAAGGCCATTTAATGCCTTATAAGTTAAAGCAACACCTTAAAATCTATCCTGAATGGGACTGGAAGCCAGTGCAGAGATGCTAGCACAGAAGTAATGTGATCTCGTCTCTTAGTCCCAGTTAAAATTCTAGCTGCAGCATTTTGTATAAGTTGCAGTCGAGATATAACATGGCTATGAGTACCAGAGAATAGAGCATTACAATAACCAATTCTAGAAGATACAAAAGCATGCATCAATCTCTCAGTATCTGAGTGGGAAAGCATACTTTTCAATTTGGCGATATTTCTTAGAGGATAAAAATACATTTTAGTAATATTCCTGATGTGTGTCTCAAAAGAAAGATTTGGGTTGAAGATCACACCCAGATTTCTCATTTCATCTGCAAGTTCATAAGAGAAGCCACCAAGGAGTAAATCAGGCATATTACTTTTTTGCTTCTGAGATCCCAGAATCTGCTTCTGTTGTATCTGAGTTTAGCATTAAAAGGTTTTCAAACATCCATTTTAGCAAGACAGACACTCAAAATATTTAACAAATTGCAACCTGTTCAAGAGATAGGTTGTGATAGAGAAGGTGTGCCCGTGTCCGAGGAGAACACATCATTAACCACTCTAATAAGAACCGAAGGTGTGCCCATGTCAGAACAACACATCATTAACCACTCTAATAAGAACCGAAGGTGTGCCCGTGTCAGAGGAGAACAGCACACCATTAACCACTCTAATAAGTGCTGTCTCAGTGCTGTGAGAAGGCTGAAACCCAGACTGAAATTTCTCATCTACGTTATGAACTACAAGAAACAGTACTTTGAACCCTAACTATTGTCCCTTAAGCTTGCAGTAAAAGCTGGAACGGCTCAAACTCCTACACAACGGGTCCTAAAACATGCTCTGTGTATAATGCTAACCCCTGCTGGGGAGATGAGATGAGCTATTAACTATACCACTGAACCTGCTCTGACCCCTGGATCATTTCACAGACAGCCCCAGCTCTTACACCAGTTCAACATTCCCCAAGACCCTGCCAGAACTTCCCCAAGACAGCCTGCATTCTTTCACAGGGCTACCTGGCCCAACATTTGTTTTTAGTTTGTTTCTGGAAATGGGATGAATAAACTACTTTAGGTATCAATATCTCTGTCAATATGTAAAGCAGACAAATGGTTTTAAGAAGTTGGGATCCGAGACTCTTAAAAACAGAAAATCTCCTTCCACCTACTGGATTTAGAGAGGTGCCCAATAACTGGAATGAAGGGTTTGTTTTTGGTTTTTCCTATTTATTTCTGATTATCTACTGTGAGTGTTAATTAATCAGCAGGTACATTGCACACAGGAAATCTTTAAATTGAGTGAACCGGGAAGTTGCATGTTAATTTATAAATGCTACACAAAACGTTATAGATAATAACCAGATTATAATAGTACGGTATTACAGGGCAAGTTATAACCTGCAAAAACGCTTTCATGAATATCTAAATGCCTTCGTTAATACTTGCTTTGCTGGGACACGTTTTTCAGTGAGGGGTAGCAGGATCCCACAACCCCACTAGAGCACCACACACGCACACGCACACACCACTCTCCCGAATACAAAAACGTCCTTCAGGGAAACATAACTCCAAGAAATACAAGGTGATCTACGATCCATGGCAGTCACGCTTTTTTTCACTTTACCGTATGCTGCAACGTCAGCAAGCATGTTATTGCACAGAAAGCTACTTACACAACACCAACAGTGGTTTCCAAATGCGGTTATTTAGACAAACGTGCGTTGTTTGCATACTGCGTTTCCTGATCGTGCAGGGCCATAAAGAGTTGTATTACGTCCCCTTTATTAGACAGGTGTGGGCTTATAATGTACTGGTATTCCAAAACAGGCACAAACTATAATCTAGAGGAGTCTGGCTACTGCACTTGCTTTTCGGCAGGTGTGTCTATAAAGGTTACGACGTTTGCCTCTGCTGCTGGTGGTGGCATTCATAACCACAATGCAAAAGTTGAAAACTGCTAGTCGTGGTAGTGCGGCACAGCAGGGTATTTGATGCCCTCCTACCTCTCGTCTGTGTCGGTCTCACTAACGTGCCCTTCTTGGATAGGAAGTCCGGTGGCAGGTAAGCCTCGTCCCAGGTACGATGGCAGGTAGCGCTCTACGAAACGAAGCCGTCCGTGTGAGTGTGAGAGACACAGTCAGATAGACAGTACCTCCGCACGGAGCCGCCCACCTGCACTCTGTGTGCTGGCAGTAAAACACGAAGCGGAGCTCGGAGGAATACGGGTGGATTTTAAAAGCCTTTTTACTTACTTTGTTCTTTTCAAAAGGAGAAAAGTTGCAAAACTGTAAACAAACAAAGCACGTATTTAATGCAAGACATTTTAAGAAAGCTAGGTTGCTTATTTCTCATTTCAGTGTGATAAACTGTTAACCTTTTTGAGTCCAGTACTTTATTGAGAGGTGGCCTATCCCATGCAATGCTCTTAATGGCTGAAAAGACTGCACTGGGTAGGGTTAACCCTTTTGACAAGAATTATTTCTCAACGTTTATTTTACTATTTCTACTTTTATACTGGAATGAATCATTAATTATCCTTTTCAGGTCGATAAATATTATGCTGGTTGTTTTTAGTTTTACCCTGCCCCTATGGAGAGTTGGTAAAAGTTTAAAACCTCTTTAGAATTCCTATATTCATTCAAAGGGTAACATTCATAATACTACCATAGCATTGACAACCCATTAAAATCTTGTGTCTTGAGCTAACCTGCGCTCAGCGTACGGTGGTGACACTGCATTGCTGCGCTGTTGGAATAAAAAACGTTATCGTTTAGTGTCCTTGGAAAGCATATTGAAATCCCGGGACGCACTCCTCAAAACCGGACGATCCAGGGAAAACATGAGACACGTGGGTGGAACCACAGTAAATAACACTAGGCATGTATGAACAGAATATTGCTGAATGAAAAACGGTATTCTTGAGAACCTGACCTTTCAAAGTGGTTGTACAAACAGGTTACTGTCTAAATATTGACAAACTGGGATACAGACTCACAAACCGTAATCCTAGCTGGAATTGTAAAACATTATAGACAGGATTCATCAACAAACGTCTAAAAAAAAAAAAAACTTTGCAACATTTTTAAAGAGCTTTCGTTTCAGGTTTCCAACGATGATGGCCCGTCTGGAACCCTGGTGCACCAGCACTGGTGTATGCTGGTCACAGCTGGGGCTCTGCTAGTTTTTAGATGGTCGTTCTGGGTTTTTTTTTAATTAAAAATCTCACCAAAGTCATCTGTTTGTTGTTGACACTGCAAAACAAATCGATTTGCTGTAAACCGTGTCTGAGATTTTTTTTTACCCGCTGGGTGCCCAGTAAGAGGACAGTAACTATAGTTTCCAATTCCACCTTGGCAGTCTACTAGTGAACCTGAAAGCAAGCTTCATGATGCTTTTCAATATGGGGCGTTGTTTATGAATCACCCTGATTAGCCAGCATGTCAACAGCACGTTGCAGCAATCCTGAGTAGAACACATCAACACTGGTCCGAGCAGTAGGCTAGTGCTCTGACCTCTGTCTGCAAGTCAGCATCCTCCCCACCTGGGAGTCTGATCTCAGCATGGTTGGGCCGGGTCAGTACTTGGAGGGGGGACCACCGTCAGGGGGTGCAGAGACAGAAGTTAACAAATGCCCCAGTATGGCTGAAATGTTTGTCTGCTAGGCTTTGATCAGCCTATAACCTGATAAGCCACAGCTGGATAAAGCATTTTACAGCACAAGCTTTTCAGCCAGCTGTAGCTTATTACAACCCGACAAAGAACAGTTTATTGCTTGTGCTGCTATTAAGCTCTGCTTTGCACAGGTCATATCCAGCTGTGTGTATTCTCTGCCTGAGCCACAGGGTACTGTTCACTCAAGGAGACTCGATTCTGTTTCTAGGACTCCTTTGTGCCTCCCTGTCCTTGGCACGCTGTTTCAATGCATGCTATCTGCACAATGAACCTTGATAAAGCTGGGATAGGCTTCATCACCTGTACTGAAGATCTGTGAGTCACTGCAAGCCTTGAGCTGGCTTAAACACAAAGGGACTGTACAGAGCGGAACACACCTGCCATAGCACTGTCAACAAGGTGGAGAGCAACCATGGGTAGATTCTATGTGACTGTGAGTCTGCAAGGTGTTTCAATTCATCTGGAGGGATATACAGTATGACCTGACCTCTGTGATCACCCCTATTCCTCCAAGCATGTTCTGTGTTTTCCCATCAGTGATGCAGTCCTGACGATGGAAGCACCTGCCAATCAAGCGCCAAACTGTGTCAGATCTGTCCCAACTGAAACTGACCGCACGGAGATGCAGCTTTTATATTTCACAGAACCCACGTGGGGGATTCTCTTTGCAACTCAAGCATTTATTTGTGGAACCGCACATTCACGTAAAAGTGTGTGCTGCCTATTGCAGATGATTTGTGTATGTGTGTGGGGGTTTAGATTGAGATTAATCCATTGCTATCAATCATGCTGCTCCTAAACCCGCTCTCAGTAAATTAGATGTATTACAGCCTGAATTCAATATGTACCTCTTTATACCTGCTTCAATAGATCCAGGTAACCATGGAGGGAAAACGGTTGATCTGAATTAGTTCAGAACATGGGCCCCCCGCTGGCTGGAAGGGGATCATTTTAAAAACACACTTTGATTCATCTTTCATACTGTAACACAGCACTGGGTTGCATCAGCCTCATGAAATGCAAGCTGGGTGAAAAAAATCCAACTGCATTCAGCACACACTGACAATCATACCAGGATGAGCTTAAAATACAAGAGCAGACACCAGTCTGCACGCTCCATGAGAGCACAGAGGCAGATACAGGATAAACACGAGGTGGAGACTCTCTCTATCTGAAACACAGGGAGGAGGTGAACTTACACTGCAGGATGGGCTTCAGCCGAGGCAATGCGAGATTAGAGTCTGGAAAACAGAAAGATCAACAAGGCAGGACGTCTCCAAGTACCTAGATTGCGAAAGTGTTATTAACCTGTGTAAAGAATGCCCCGTTAAATCACAGCTGGCTATAGACAGACTGTCTCCATATTGTGATACTATCAATTGTCTATGCTACAGATGGTCCTTAGAAACTGGACAAGCAGTTCTCTAGCTGTATATGAAACTCTGTAAGTGTGACCTTTGCATGTAAGCCTGCCTCTGCTTTAGCCCCTGGATACCATCCTCAGCTAACATCAAAACAGAAGATTATCACAGAGGCGCACACACACAGTGCAGTAATTAGGAATAATATTTTAAACACAAAACAAGAGTCCGATTTTTTTAATTAATGTTTTATATTAAAAAAGAATTTGCAAATCCCCACTTGGATAACAAAAATAAAATAAAAAAAATATACAAAACAGCCATTTGACCAAACTGGCCAAACACTGCACACTGCGATGGTCAGGTTCATACCTAAAGGCTAACGAATGGGATGTTACGAGGAGTCCTATCAGTAAGAACGGCACGGCAGGCTTGCAGAGGCGACTCCCTCAGCGATGAGGGTCCTGGGGTGGGCTGCAGGGGGCCCCTTTCTCAGTCGCGGGGGTCCTGACACTCCTGGCAGTCCTGCATGTCCTCGGAGTAGTTCTCGATCTGGATGGTGGTCGTGTGGAAGTCAAACTTGCTCTGCAGCACCTCATTGGCCTCCTTCAGCACTGCCTGCCCGTCCACGCCCTCCTCTGAAAACAAGACAGAGAGAGAGAGAGAGGGGGGTGAGCCCCATAATACACAGAGAGAGGGGGGTGAGCCCCATAATACACAGAGAGAGGGAGGTGAGCCCCATAATACACAGAGAGGGGGGTGAGCCCCATAATACACAGAGAGAGAGCGAGGGGGGGGGGAGCTCCAAAATACACAGAGAGAGAGAGGGAGAGAGAGAGGGGGAGAGCCCCATAATACAGAGAGAGAGAGAGAGAGAGCGAGAGAAAGAGAGACTGAGAGACTTTGACTTTTAAGGGTCCTTTATTGAAAACATTTTGAAAAAACAAATAAAGTAATTAACAGTTATATATAAAACAGATCTAAATTATATATATATATATATATATATATATATATATATATATTTTTCTCCCCCCCAATTAGATAAATCTGTATATACATGCACATAAATAAATACATCCAGATTATTTCACACAAAAAACTGTAGCTCTCCCTCCTCCCCCAGCACACACAATCCCTCATTCACACACCAACGCTGCTGAAAACTCTGTAAGTCATGGACTAAAGAAAAATAAGCAAAATCAATTTGAATTCTTGTTTTCAACAACAATTTCAACATTAATTCAGCGTTGTAAATTCCCGACCCCTGCAGCTTGTTTTTCCTGGTTTTCCAGATTACTAATTTTCCTTGCCCAAATATAAAATTAATTAAAGCACTTTTAAATCGTGTCTTGTGACTTTAAGGAAAATTAAAAATGAATAATTCTTTAGTAAAAAACACATTTAAAGAATTTAGCAATTCCGCAATAGCATTAAACAAGGGGTCCAACCTTCTGCAGTCAGTAAAAAGGTGAAACAGTGTTTCTTCCTCTCCACAAAAAACACAGTCTTTACTAACTGCAGGGTCAATACGGTGGACGTGGCGCCCAGTGACTATGATGCCATGAAGAATGCGCCACTGTAGATCTCCTGAACGCTTAGGCAAAGGCGGTTTATATAAAGACCTCCAGGCCGGAGCAGTACTATCTACACAGTCCACATGCGCTCTCCACCTGGTATCCGGCAGTGTCTTTAGCGCATTCACATGGCACACCTTAACACAGAGTGTGTACAGCTCCTTTTTTCCAGAAGAGTGTGCAGGAAGCTGTTGCAGCGTCTCAATACTGTACAAACCTTCCCCAAGGTTTTCAGGAACAGCAGGAGACACTAAAAAGGAAGGGCAAGCCAACTCTTGCTCATCAGTGCCTCCCAGAGCCTGGTTCAACATCTCTGTAACCCAGGGGAGAAAGAGTCTCTGAGCTTTTTCAAAAGATTCTCTAGTACTCTGAGTGAGTGAATTCCCAGCTGTTTGGCCAGGCTTTCCACCTCTCTCCACCTCCCAATGCTCACCTGCAGTAAATCTTTTAGTTTTGTAATGCCCCCTTTTGCAAAACTAGAGCACAACGCCCCAGATTGGAAACCATCTGCAGGGAGCAAGGAGTTAAAAAATAAAGGCTCCTCTAGCAATGCTCCTACGGTCAAATAATCCTCCAGTCTCTCCACCTTCACCATTCGCCAGGCATTGAGCATGTTCTTATAGAAATCTGGGAGTTCATTGGTGTCTAGCTGAGATAGATTTATTAAAAACAATTGCCAATCCCAGCCCAGTTCCCTCACTCTGTGCAGGAAAGAGAAGGCGATGTTTCTCCAGCTTAGCTCAGGTAAAAACAGCAAACGCTGCACTGCTTGCAACCGGAAAGTAGCCACACGACTGTGTACATCCACTAACCCTTGACCCCCTTCACTAGGGGGCAGGTACAAGACAGCTGGCTTTAGCCAATGATGGCCACTCCAAAAAAACTCCAATAGCACTCTTTGTATCTCATTTATCAGCCCTGGGGGAGGATCCAGGCACACCAGCCTGTGCCATAGCATGGAGGCCACCAGACTGTTGATCACAAGAACTCTCCCCTTGTATGACAACTGAGGTATCAGCCACCGCCAACGCTGCAGCCTTCCCTTAACCTTTTCTGTTAATTCCTCCCAGTTCTTGGATTCATACTGTCGTTCTCCCAAATAGACTCCCAGAACCTTGATCCCAGTCCTCCCCCAGCGCAAAGGCTGAGGGAGCGTCGGGGGGCCGGCTCCACGCCACTCCCCTGACAGGAATGTGCTGCACTTGCCCCAGTTCACCTTGGCCGATGAGGCTTTCTGAAAAATGTCCAAACTGTTTCTCAGTGATGACACATCAGCATGACTGGTGATGAAGACATTAACGTCATCAGCATAGGCAGACAGTTTGACTGGAGGAGCATTACGTGTAAAAGGTATACTCAGACCAGCCAGCTTACTCCTAAAATGACAAAGCAGAGGTTCAATAGAGAGGGCATATAACATGCCTGATAGGGAACATCCCTGGCGAATCCCTCTGTACACCGGAAACGGACGGCTCAAGCTATTATTAATTTTCAAAACACTAAAAACATTTTTATATAACAGGGAAATAAAAGAAATGAAATTAGGACCAAAACCAAGATTGTAATGTTTTAACAAGATATTTGTGATCCACCCTATCAAATGCTTTTTCTTGATCTAGAGAAATAATCCCCAAATCAAGATTAAAAAGATTACTAGCAGTTAAAAAGTCTCGGATTAGAAAGATATTATCAAATATTGTCCTTCCAGGAATGCAATATGACTGGTCTTTATGAACCACAGTGTGAATACATTCCCTCAGTCTACTGGCCAAGGCTTTTGAAAATATTTTATAATCCGAACATAAAAGTGAGACGGGGCGCCAATTCTTTAGTTCTTTTAGATCTCCTTTTTTTGGCAACAGTGTAATCACAGCCCGACGACAGCTCAAAGGCAGCTCTCCTTCTCTAATGCACTCTTGTAAAACCCGGAAAAGGTCTTCTCCAATCACTGGCCAGAGCTTTTTATAAAACTCTGCCTGAAGGCCATCAATCCCAGGGGCTTTTCCTGGTGACACCTGAGTGACTGCCTCCGTCAGCTCCTGCATTGTCAAACAGGCTTCTAGGGGGCGCTGTTCTTCTTGAGACAAGCTGGGCAGGTCCTGGTGCAGTAAAGCGATTTGCTCCTCATCACAGGGCTCGGCACTAAACAGCTGGGTGTAGAAATACACAGCTGCTCTATTAATATCTTCTTTACTGTGCACCTCCTTCCCGCAGGGCAGACGCACACAAAACAGCTGCTTACTCTCCACCACCTTCTTCTCTAAATTGAAAAAGAATTTGGTGGGTGCGTCCATGTCCTTTAGCTGCGTGAAACGAGAACGGATGAGGGACCCCTTCACTCTTTCCTCAAGTAGGCTGCTCATAGTTTCTCTTTTCTCTCTCAGAGACTGGAAGATGTAATTTTTGTTTCTATTCTCAATATCTCTCTCTCAAGCTTTTCAACTGTCTGGTTCAAAACCCTGGTTGTATTTAAAGTATATTGCTGACAGAAAATTTTAATTTGTATTTTTCCAATGTCCCACCACTGTCGTATACTACTATATTTCATACTCTGCTGCCTCCAGGAGACCCAAAATGCTTTAAAAAGATCTAAGAACTGTTTGTCTTCCAATAATTTAGTATTAAAATGCCAGTATGACTTTGAGGGAGCAGCAGAAGGCAGGCAAATGGTGAGTAATACACAGTGGTTATCAGACAACATAGTGGGAATGATATTGCTCTTAAAAATCTGATTAAGATTTTGTTTAGTGCAGTACAATCTATCTAGTCGCGCTTTTGATATCTGATTATTATTATTGATTTTAACCCAAGTGTACTGCTTTACTCATGGATATAAATTCCTCCAGACATCAACCAGGCTTTGAACTTTTAAAACAGCAGACAGTTCTTTTGAAGACTGGGGATGTGGCTCTTCATGATTCCTATCCATAATAAAATGTTCTGTACAATTAAAATCACCCCCTACTAAAATCATATGTGCAGGATTACAATTAGATAAAACCTGATTTAATTTTTTAAAAAATAAAACTTTTTTCCCTGCCCTCATTTGGTGCATATAAATTGATAAAAACAATCTCAGTGCCTTTAAAACCCGTTTCTATTTTTAAAAGGCGCCCTTGGATTTCCTCACTAACTGATAAAATATCTATTTGCAGCCCTGGGGAGAACAGCACAGCTACTCCAGCACTGACATTAGAACCATGACTTAAGACGCCCCGCCCCCTCCATTCGCTCAGCCACTCGCTCTCATTCATACTGTCTGTATGCGTTTCCTGTAAAAACATCACATTCACTCTCTTCTGTGTGATAAAATGAAATAAATGTGCTCTTTTATTGACACTCCTACAACCATTTACATTAAAAGTAGCTATTTGAATTTGTTCCGTAGGAAACAAAGAAAGCCAAAACAAAAACAAACAACTAAAAACTATATTAAAATGTCTTATTAAATAATCCATTAATATGTCTTCGGTTTGTTATCATTCAACAACTTTCTTGCAGAGACTATTACTTTTTTTAAACGATAGCGTTTCTTTTGGTCTAGCTCCTCTAACGTAGCTTTTCTCATGGCTATTTTTGCAGAGTAGATAAACAGCTGGATATTAGGACAAACTGTGTTAAATCAGTTCCCCTTTTCCCTTTGGTTTTATCTAAAAACGCTGATATTGTATCAACTGGATACATTTTACTCTTACCAGACGGGTTGGGCAGAGCCTCATCGAGCAGCACCGAGGAGTCAGAGAGCTCTCCTCCATCATCCATCTCTGATATCACCGACTCCTCTTCAGATTCTTCAGTGTCATCCACAGCTACTGTATCCGGCAACAGGTCCTCTGATCTGGAGGCTGTCTCAGCGCTGGACTGAACTGCAGCGCCGCTGTTACCCTTCTTCCCTGAACGCGGGGTTATCGCAGGTTTACACCGAGATCCAGCTTTACCTTGATCTCCTGTCCCAGAGCTCTGAGCTGCAGCAGCACCGCTGCCCTGAGAGAGCGTCTCAGAGTCCCAGACAGCCTGCCCTTCTTCAGCTACCTTTCCTGGGGTGGCCACATGTCTTTTCCTCTTTTTTTCAACAAGTTGAAAATCTGCGTCCTCTGGGGTATTCACTGTTTCAGCTCCTGTTTCTTTATTGTTTTCTTTAACCTCTGATCCGATCCCCCGCTTCAGTCGAGACGCCGGCTCGGGTCTCACTGTCTGCGCTGGCGGCTGCGTTTGCTGCTCAGCCCCCGGTGCTGTCTCAGAGACTCCGTCCTCCCCACTTGCTAGCTCTCTTGCCTTATTATTCTCAGTATCATTATTTTTTTGAGGGCAAGCCCTTCTAAGGTCTCCTTGTCCTCCACAATGAAAACATTTCATTGATTCTGTGCTGGCAAATATAACATAATTACTACCGTCAATATTGAAAGTTCACGCAACTTCAATAGACGAGTTGGGGTCATTCAATAATATAAATACTTGTCTCCTAAAAGACATGACATGCTTAACATCTGGGTTTTTACACCCGAGTAAAATAGGTTTAATTGGGGACATTGTTTTTCTGTATCTTAGTAGCTCATTAATAATCAACTCATCTTTAATGAAAGGCGGGACATTTGAAAGGATAACTTTAGTGACAGGGGAAGCTAAAGGTAAAACGCTGACAAAACTTTCTTTGATATACAAACCTTCTTCAACAATCCTGTTCACTAACAGTTCACTACTAAGAAAAACAACGATGGCTTTATTCATTCTTGCAGCAGAGTTTATATTTCCATACCCTATTTCTTCCGACAGCTAACAAACACTCCTCCACTGTTACTGAACTGTCTGGAATACATTTAAATCCGTGCCTGCGGGTCAGCGACCCAAAACCTCCCGATTTGGAACCCATGGCGGCTCCAAATCAGGAGAAAAAACCAAATTAAATAATACAAATAAATAAATAAAGCTAAACGTGTACAAAATGAATATAACTTCAGTAAAAGTTTTACTCACGCACAGTACACACCACTCACTCTACACAAGCCCCTCCCATGATCCCACAATCCTCAGAGAGAGAGAGAGAGAGAGAGAGGGGGGTGAGCCCCATAATACCCAGAGCGAGAGGGGTGAGTCCCATAATACACAGAGAGAGAGAGATAGAGAGAGAGGAGAGAGAGGGGGCGGGTGAGCCCCATAATAGAGAGAGAGAGAGAGAGAGAGAGAGAGAGGGGGGGGTGAGGCACATAATACACAGAAAAAGAGAGAGAGAGAGAGAGAGAGAGAGGGGGGTGAGCCCAATAATACACAGAGAGGGGTGAGCCCAATAATACACAGAGAGGGGTGAGCCCAATAATACACATAGAGAGAGGGGTGAGTCCCATAATACACAGAGAGAGAGAGAGAGAGAGAGAGGGGGGGGGGCGGGTGAGCCCCATAATAGAGAGAGAGAGAGGGGGGGGGTGAGGCACATAATACACAGAGAAAGAGAGAGAGAGAGAGGGGGGGTGAGCCCAATAATACACAGAGAGGGGTGAGCCCGATAATACACATAGAGAGAGGGGTGAGCCCAATAATACACAGAGAGGGGTGAGCCCGATAATACACATAGAGAGAGGGGTGAGCCCAATAATACACAGAGAGGGGTGAGCCCGATAATACACAAAGAGAGGGGTGAGCCCAATAATACACATAGAGGGGTGAGCCCGATAATACACAAAGAGAGGGGTGAGCCCAATAATACACATAGAGAGGGGTGAGCTCAATAATACACATAGAGAGGGGTGAGCTCAATAATACACAGAGGGGTGAGCCCAATAATACACAGAGAGAGGGGTGAGCTCTATAATATACATAGAGAGGGGTGAGCCCAATAATACACAGAGAGGGGTGAGCCCGATAATACACATAGAGAGGGGTGAGCTCAATAATACACAGAGAGGGGTGAGCCCAATAATACACAGAGAGAGGGGTGAGCCCAATAATACAGAGAGAGAGGGGTGAGCCCAATAATACAGAGAGAGAAAGGGGTGAGCCCGATAATACACATAGAGAGGGGTGAGCCCCATAATAGACAGAAAGCGAGAGAGAGAGAGAGAGAGAGAGAGAGAGAGAGAGAGAGAGAGAGAGAGAGAGAGAGAGAGAGAGAGAGAGAGAGAGAGAGAGGGGGGTGAGCCCCTAATATACAGAGAGGGACCCTTATTGAGTTTCTTCTATCCTGGTTTACAGCTGGTGTGTGTGCGCAATGGGCATACGTCGAGTGGAAGTGGAAGCAGAAGCAGACTCACTGATGGCGATGTGCACAGACAGCACGGCCTGGTTGATGGTCAGAGCCCAGATGTGCAGGCTGTGCAGGGCTCTCACCCCACGGAGACACAGCAGAGTCTCCTTCACATCGCTGAACTGCATCCCCTTCGGAGTCCCTGGAGAGAGAGGCAGGGAGACAAGCCTGTCAGAGACACTCCACATCCTGTCGAGACTGCAACGCGGACAGGTCCTGTACACACCGTGTGCAGGTGTGAAAATGGTAAGGCTGCAAACAGACAGACAGCCTCCATACTCCAATAACCTGTGCTAATGACCGTCCTTAGCAAATCGCATCACATTTGAGCAGGTGTGCAGGCTCCATATACACCTAGATTCTAACACTACCAGTGACCTGTCCGTACCAAGTTCCATCACAATTGGACAAGCATATCTCTAACAGTGCTCAGTGACCCAAGTTAACACAGGGGCACATGTGGCCCTCAAACACCCTCGGGGACCACTAGCCCCACTTACGACACAGCTTGGCTATGGGAAGCTGAATTCTTGGATTTTCAGAATACATTCACTGTTTCAGATAAGATGTATAATCATCACAATGCTGTTGATAAACAGTTGTTCTGACCTTATTTGCCCATTTGTTTCTTTTAAACAAATGAAGCCTTAATTAAGCTTCCCTGTGGAGTGGGCTTATATATGAGGGCCCAGGTTGTGCACCCCTGGAGGAAGATACTGTATATTGCTTATTGCATAGCAGTTTCACCCATTCCAGGTCTTACTACAAGCTTGATTAGCCACAGTATACTGGTAACAAGCTCAGGTGTGTCTTATTAAACTCTTATTAAAACCAGGAATGAATCAAACTACTATGCAATGGGAGTCTTATTTCCATCCCTGCCTCCTGAAATCTCCTGAAGCACAGACTTGAGCCCTGTCTCTGGGGGAGACTCTGAGCCCCTGTGCTGGATCCCTGTCTCTGGGGGAGACTCTGAGCCCCTGTGCTGGAGCCCTGTCTCTGGGGGAGACTCTGAGCCCCTGTGCTGGAGCCCTGTCTCTGGGGGAGACTCTGAGCCCCTGTGCTGGAGCCCTGTCTCTGGGGGAGACTCTGAGCCCTGTCTCTGGGGGAGACTCTGAGCCCCTGTGCTGGAGCCCTGTCTGGGGAGACTCTGAGCCCCTGTGCTGGAGCCCTGTCTCTGGGGGAAGACTCTGAGCCCCTGTGCTGGAGCCCTGTCTCTAGGGGAAGACTCTGAGCCCCTGTGCTGGAGCCCTGTCTCTGGGTGAAGACTCTGAGCCCTGTCTCTGGGGGAGACTCTGAGCCCCTGTGCTGGAGCCCTGTCTGGGGAGACTCTGAGCCCCTGTGCTGGAGCCCTGTCTCTGGGGGAGACTCTGAGCCCCTGTGCTGGAGCCCTGTCTCTGGGGGAGACTCTGAGCCCTGTCTCTGGGGGAGACTCTGAGCCCCTGTGCTGGAGCCCTGTCTGGGGAGACTCTGAGCCCCTGTGCTGGAGCCCTGTCTCTGGGGGAAGACTCTGAGCCCCTGTGCTGGAGCCCTGTCTCTAGGGGAAGACTCTGAGCCCCTGTGCTGGAGCCCTGTCTCTGGGGGAGACTCTGAGCCCTGTCTCTGGGGGAGACTCTGAGCCCCTGTGCTGGAGCCCTGTCTGGGGAGACTCTGAGCCCCTGTGCTGGAGCCCTGTCTCTGGGTGAAGACTCTGAGCCCTGTCTCTGGGGGAGACTCTGAGCCCCTGTGCTGGAGCCCTGTCTGGGGAGACTCTGAGCCCCTGTGCTGGAGCCCTGTCTCTGGGGGAGACTCTGAGCCCCTGTGCTGGAGCCCTGTCTCTGGGGGAGACTCTGAGCCCTGTCTCTGGGGGAGACTCTGAGCCCCTGTGCTGGAGCCCTGTCTGGGGAGACTCTGAGCCCCTGTGCTGGAGCCCTGTCTCTGGGGGAAGACTCTGAGCCCCTGTGCTGGAGCCCTGTCTCTAGGGGAAGACTCTGAGCCCCTGTGCTGGAGCCCTGTCTCTGGGGGAGACTCTGAGCCCTGTCTCTGGGGGAGACTCTGAGCCCCTGTGCTGGAGCCCTGTCTGGGGAGACTCTGAGCCCCTGTGCTGGAGCCCTGTCTCTGGGGGAAGACTCTGAGCCCCTGTGCTGGAGCCCTGTCTCTGGGTGAAGACTCTGAGCCCCTGTGCTGGAGCCCTGTCTCTGGGGGAAGACTCTGAGCCCCTGTGCTGGAGCCCTGTCTCTGGGGGAAGACTCTGAGCCCCTGTACTGGAGCCCTGTCTCTGGGGGAGACTCTGAGCCCCTGTGCTGGATCCCTGTCTCTGGGGGAGACTCTGAGCCCCTGTGCTGGATCCCTGTCTCTGGGGGAGACTGAGCCCCTGTGCTGGAGCCCTGTCTCTGGGGAGACTCTGAGCACCTGTGCTGGAGCCCTGTCAGAGGAGACCCACCCTCCATGAGGACCCTCAGGACATCTCTCAGGATGGTGATGGTGGTGGCCAGGACCAGCAGAGAGAAGAGGAAGGTGCAGATCGGGTCGATGATCTTGTACTCTGGCTGGGAGGAGAGAGAGAGAGAGAGACACACAGAGATTTGTCATCCCAGTTTGCTAGGTAGCGCTGTGCTCTGGACTGACCCATTCCCCTCCACCTCCAAGACAAGACCCAGGGTGGTGTAGATCAATCCCACAGTTCAAGTTCTGTCACAGAGGATCCCAGATCAGATTCTATAAAGAGACTGAAATCTTGTATATCTGAGATCTCGAGACAGTTGCCAATTATTTATGTGTGTATATATATATATATATATATATATATATATATTATATATATATATATATATATATATATATATATATATATATATATATATATTATTTTGATCAAGATTAGATTGCACACTTTATTATTGATCTCGAGTTAACAGACTGTAAATCTTTTTACTATTTGAGATTGTAGGTTTGTGCAATTTACAACATTAAACCCCAGATCATCTGATGGGGGAATAATCTTTTTTTTCTGCAGAGGATATTCTGAACCGATCTGCACAGCTGAAGCTTATAACTTCTGGATGTGCTGCCAATGAACCAGCCAATCAGCTGCAAGAGCTGCGCAGATCTGCTCAGAATATCCTCTTCATGAAAAAAAAAAAAAACCCTGTATCCCTCCGCGACTGGCAATCGCACTGGACTGGCTAATGTCAGGTAAGGCATTCTAAGACTGGTGCTAGTCAGGGTCTGTGAATCCAGCCGTACGAAAGAGAGAGAAATCACATGACCAAGCCGATGCCTCCCCCACGCCCTGTCTCTGACACCTTTACCTTGAAGTAAATGACATAGGCAGCGATCAGCACGCCCACGCTCTGCAGCAGGTCCCCGATCACGTGGACGAAGGCGGCCCGCACGCTGGGGTTCTGCTGGGGGCTGGCAGAGGTGTCGTGGGAGTGAGACGCACTGTGAGGCCCGTGGCTGTGCCCGTGAAGGTGACTGGACTGGTGGAGTGTGATCCCCATTCTACAGCACAGAGAGAGAGAGACAGGGAGGCAGGTTAGAAATCACCAGGGCACTGATCGGCAGCGCTGGAGAAAACTGATCAGTCTGGACAATCTGGGAACTGAACACCCTTCCTTACTCCATTCACATCATTGCAATAAGCAAGCATGTCTACATTTCTAGAAGTATCTGAGAATGAAGAGCAAAAAAAAAAAAAAAAGTTATTATATTCTTCTATGAAGTGAACTCGGAGATAAGCATTCCACATTCTAAAACAAAAGTCTCTGCAGGCCTTCTCGTCAATTAGAATTCAGAATCCCAGTCTGTGGAGGTCCCTACACGATGTTGACAGCGACGGCACAGCCCGATGTGATGAGCATCACCCTGCCGTCGATCTCATACTGCTCAGTGAGGATCCTCTGCACTGCCAGGTACACCAGGACCCCGGTCACCACCCAGATAGACAGCACAGACACCAGCGCGCCCAGGATCTCTGCAAACACACAGCCGGGGAGAGAGTGAGAACACACAGCACAGACAGGGAGAGAGAGACAACACACAGCACAGACAGGGAGAGAGTGACAACACACAGCCCAGACAGAGAGAGAGTGAGAACACACAGCACAGCCAGGGAGAGAGTGAGAACACACAGCACAGCCAGAGAGAGAGTGAGAACACACAGCACAGCCAGAGAGAGAGTGAGAACACACAGCACAGCCAGAGAGAGAGTGAGAACACACAGCACAGCCAGGGAGAGAGACAGAACACACAGCACAGCCAGAGAGAGAGACAGAACACACAGCACAGCCAGAGAGAGAGTGAGAACACACAGCCCAGCCAGGGAGAGAGTGAGAACACACAGCACAGCCAGGGAGAGAGTGAGAACACACAGCACAGCCAGAGAGAGAGAGTGAGAATACACAGCACAGCCAGAGAGAGAGAGTGAGAACACACAGCACAGCCAGAGAGAGAGTGAGAACACACAGCACAGCCAGAGAGAGAGAGTGAGAACACACAGCACAGCCAGAGAGAGAGTGAGAATACACAGCACAGCCAGAGAGAGAGTGACAACACACAGCACAGCCAGAGAGAGAGTGACAACACACAGCACAGCCAGAGAGAGAGTGACAACACACAGCACAGCCAGAGAGAGAGTGACAACACACAGCACAGCCAGAGAGAGAGTGAGAACACACAGCACAGCCAGAGAGAGAGAGAACACATAGCACAGCCAGGGAGAGAGTGAGAACACACAGCCCAGCCAGAGAGAGAGTGAGAACACACAGCCCAGCCAGAGAGAGAGAGTGAGAACACACAGCACAGCCAGAGAGAGAGTGACAACACACAGCACAGCCAGAGAGAGAGTGAGAACACACAGCACAGCCAGAGAGAGAGTGACAACACACAGCACAGCCAGGGAGAGAGAGACAACACAGCAGGGAATACAAACTCACATCACAGTCACCTGCAGCCACCGCGTGTGAATGTAAAAATGGACATGAAGAAGCTCCTAAGCAAGGTTAAACTAAATCAGATAAGCAACATGTATATAGTAGGGATGTGTCAGATTCCCTTTATTTCCTAGATGTTTAAACTTGATGATAATCACTCAGATGACCAATAACAACAAGAACGCCAACAGAGTTTAAAATAAATAAAAATGATAAAAAAATCAGACAACATTCATACTTGAAAATTAAATATAGTTACTGCTGTAGAAACAATCTATAGATTACGTGCATATTTCTGATGATCACACGTCTCGACAGAATTGTAAATGTTTAACATTTGGAAACAGTTTAAGCTCTAAACTATTAACACACTTCAAGGTAAACGTTTTCGATTTCTTTTTTCAGCAATGAACAGCAAATCATTTTGTATCAGAGACAAGGGTATTAATACACTTCACACTCCCTCAGTCATATTTAATAATTTCTGCAACCAACTGAGACATCACATATCTGCTACGCAAGTACACTCCCCTCCAACAAGTATTGGGACAGACGAGAGACTCGGGGTGGGGTATTACCCACTCAGACCCCTTGCTCACTAATGATCTTGATTCATTTTATAGATACAGTATCTATTCTCCTTTTAAACTATTTTAATGAGCGAGTCATCTCAAGTGAAGTGGCACCCCCACAATTCATTTTCTCCGAATGCAGACCCAGTGGGTTTCTGTAATGGGAGGACTGGTGCGCTGTTCCATGCTGTACCAGTAAAACAAACACCCAGTCTCCCAGGCTGCGCTCCCCCTGGCAGCGAGGTCCTTACCCGCGCGATGCCACCCGAAGCTCATGGTTTTGGTGGCGGGGCGCGATGCCATCCATAGTGAGAAGAGGCTGAGGAGCATGCTGGCGAAGTCTGTCAGTAAGTGTGCCGCGTCTGTCATGATGGCCAGGCTGTGGGCGAGGTACCCCCCTGCAGAGACCAGCAGCAACGTTCATCCTTCAAACTTATACATTTAACCAGGACAGAACTCTGGAGCTATGCATCTAATTTACAAAGGAGTGCCAGCAAGAAATAACATCAGAAAAATCACAGGCAAAAAGAGACAAATCATTCAAAACAGGACAAAAACGCTTAATCATGAAAACAGCAATACAAAATAAAAGCATAAAAAATTCAGCAATTCCAATGTTGACCCTGGTCAGTATTTGATGGCTGCTGAAGGGCTGGTTTTGAATCAGTGAGTTCAGTTCTAGGAAAAGGTGGACAACATGTTTCCAGTGTTTTGGTATAGAGGCGATTCTTGTGTATTTCAGTGAGTCGCACCTGAACAAACAACATGGGTAGTATTTTCACTTGAAGACGTGACAAATGTGTTACCATTGAAAAAGTTATCAATATCAGACGACTGGACCCATCTCCACAATGCTGAGCTTGTCTGCTATTGACACTGACTCAACACGACCATTTTCAATTGAAACTTCATTTTCAATATGTACCACGCTCCCCTTTCATAACGCTGCAGTCGGGCGCCGTGGTTACGGGGCCTTGCTGTTTGGGTTCCTCTTATAACGAGAATGAGAGTGCTGCTGGAGTGGCAATGCACCTGCCAGCAGCCCAGCGAGAGGCCACTACATATTTGTTCTAATTCCCCCTTCTCATCTGGAGCCTGACCCCGGGACCTCCTGCCCCTGCCCTGGTTCCTTACCCACCACCTCCCCGATCATGAAGACGAGGCAGACAGCTGAGGCCACGTACAGCTGGAGGCGGGCCCTGCGCTTCCCCCGCTCCCCGCGGCTCGCCTCGCCCACCTTCCCGTGACAGTGCTGCTGCTGAGGGGCTCCGGCCAGCTCCAGGGGGCTGAGGTCACACAGGAACCCGGGGAAGCAGCGCTCCGCAGGCTGACTGCCCGGGCTGAGAGAGAGAGGGGAGAGTGAGAGCGGGAGAGAGAGGGAAGAGGGGGAGAGAGGGGAGAGAGAGGGAGGGGAGAGAGGGAGGGAGACGGAGAGAGAGGGGAGACAGAGCGGGAGAGGGGGGAGAGGGAGGGGAGAGAGGGGGGAGAGAGAGGGAGGGGAGAGAGGGAGGGAGATGGGGAGAGAGGGGAGAGAGAGGGAGACGGGGAGAGAGGGGAGAGAGAGGGGGAGAGAGGGGAGAGAGAGGGGGAAGAGAGTGGGGAGAGAGGGAGGGAGGGAAGAGAGAGAGGGAGACAGGGAGAGAGAGGGGAGAGAGAGGGAGGGATAGAGAGGGGAGAGAGAGGGAGGGATAGAGAGGGGAGAGAGAGTGGGAGAGGGGAGAAAGAATGGGAGAGAGGGATAGAGGGAGAGGGGGGAGAGAGGAAGAGATCCAGAATTTAAGAAGAATCACACAGGTTAATATTCACTCAAGCAGCTTTTTTGGCTTCAGTTTTAACAGTCTCATCCCTAAAAGGAAGAAAACATTCATTTTAATCACTTTTTTATTGCAAATATCATTCCTTTGGGGGTTGTGAAAGACACTGTGCCACACAATCCTGATTCACTTGCACACTGTAAAATACAACTACTGGGGTGACTGTTTGTTTAATTATAATAAACACTTCCATATTTTAGCTTTTTACACAACCTAGCTGAAATGGTTGGCTTAGCAGTTTGTTTACATTATCTAAGCCTGTGTTTAAAGACGGTCTTTATTTATTTACTATATGTTTTAAGTCACGAAGAACAAGCTTTACTGTCTCTCGGTTTATACATTTCCTATATAGGAAGATGTATTCACAGTACTTTTCCTGTGGTATTCTAACTTGCCTAAGTACCGACTGTGACTACCGAGCATACTTTTTGAGAACATTTTTGAGAAATTTCGTATTTCTATTTAGTTATGGAAATAACACCACAGAGTACGGTTACGGACGCCTGATGTTTACCTTTATATTAACTTTTCTTTTCAGTATCCTCGTTTTAAGCTAAATGTTTTGAAACTACGAGAAGAGAAAATGGTATATCTTTTCCTTAGAAAAAACTGAAGTGTACTATTAGTTACACAACACAGTACGCATGGCAAGGTATTGCGCAGCCTTATAAACGGTTCATTCCATCATTATTATTAAACTCACCTTCCATTCATTGTGTAGGTCTTACGCGTCTCACTCAGAAGACTCGTCTTTTCATTGAAACCATCCATTTGATATTTTTTAACACGAATTTAAAAGAGCAGCTACAGGCTGTAAAGGTGTCGTCCAGCTCTTAACCCTTCCGCTTCAGTCTTATCTGAAGATCTTTTGAACCGAGTGCACTTTTTCTCCCGGCGTGAGAACCGACGGAAAAGGCAGTTTATTTGTGGTCGTGCGCAAACCCCCTGAGCAAACCTGTCAGACTACAGTTTCTTTATTAAGACCTCAATGACCGCCTTCACCCCACACCCCATGCTGATGCGTATTTAACATGTTTCAGTTTTACCCTATCCCGCTACCCCTGTTACTAATTTAAGAGTGTTGTGGGTATATCGTTATCTAAAATTTACTATAACATGCCAGCATAATTTAAGACATTTCAGAGAGCTACGTTCAGTAACTTTAAAAATGCTTTCAAAATGATCAAGCAAGTACTATAAAACATGTTAATGTTTACGTTTTGTCTAAACTTAATGTCGGTAAAATGTTTATAGATGTATTTAATATCCATCCTAAATAGTGTCATCTTATTGAAACGGGTAATTAATATGTAAACACACGTGGTAGATAACGCACCAACATCATATGGGGGAAACCACCACAGTCACGTCCCTATTGACAAAATTTCACTCAGCGCCAGGGTCGTTTTGCAATCACTGCCCTCTCCCGTGATACCTTCTCGTTGCAACATCAGATCTTACCAGTAAATTGTAGCAAACGACCTGGAAATTAAAAGAAAAGAAGAGAAAACGACACCGAAGCTAGAAGCTTTTATCAAAGGCCTGGGGTCAGTTTCCCACAGCACTGCTAGTCAGAATGCTGCCTTATTTTCACCTGTTTAAACACAACAGATATTTTAAGATGGAACGATAAAGTTTAGTAGAAATCCACTCAGCAAGTCTATACGATGAAAGGGTAAATGTGTTATTTTCTTTTTCATTTTTTTAATGAACTGAATTGGATTTAGCAGGAGCAGGTGCTGGACAGAGTGAAGAATGGAGTTCATTCAAAGTGCGTTCTCATGCGGTCCTGAGATAGGTGTCATATAAATACTCTATTACAGGTAGGAACATGCTTTTTGTTGTTCTGTTTTCTACTGCTTTTTTGCATGCCATGTTAAAGTGAGTAAAGGGTATATCATCATATATAAAGATGAGGGTACACCCAACACCCAGCTGTACATAGCAATGTTAGGCAGGGTCCAGGGACACTATAAACCAGCAGATTGGAGCTCAGTGGTTTGCTATGCAGGTCCAGGGACACTATAAACCAGCAGATTGGAGCTCCAGTGGTTTGCTATGCAGGGTCCAGGGACATTATAAACTATCAGATTGGAGCTCCAGTGGTTTGCTATGCAGGGTCCAGGGACATTATAAACTATCAGATTGGAGCTCAGTGGTTTGCTATGCAGGTCCAGGGACATTATAAACTATCAGATTGGAGCTCCAGTGGTTTGCTATGCAGGTCCAGGGACATTATAAACTATCAGATTGGAGCTCCAGTGGTTTGCTATGCAGGTCCAGGGACATTATAAATTATCAGATTGGAGCTCCAGTGGTTTGCTATGCAGGGTCCAGGGACATTATAAACTATCAGATTGGAGCTCCAGTGGTTTGCTATGCAGGGTCCAGGGACATTATAAACTATCAGATTGGAGCTCCAGTGGTTTGCTATGCAGGGTCCAGGGACATTATAAACTATCAGATTGGAGCTCCAGTGGTTTGCTATGCAGGGTCCAGGGACATTATAAACTATCTGATTGGAGCTCCAGTGGTTTGCTATGCAGGGTCCAGGGACATTATAAACTATCAGATTGGAGCTCCAGTGGTTTGCTATGCAGGGTCCAGGCACATTATAAACCATCAGATTGTAGCTCAGTGGTTTGTTCATGTCATTAAACCCCCAGATCCAATGACAGCCTGGGTTGTGTGTTGAGGTGAATTCCCTCAGCCTCCCTCCACTTGCTTTCAAAATGAATGAACTGGATTCATTGTAGGTAGGTGATTGATGTAACCCACTGTGAGTCCCCAGTGCTGTAAAATGCTCTAAAAGAGTTATGCTTATAAGGGCAAAGGTGGATTACACCCCAATTCATTCATGGGGCAACAGTGTGGAGTAGTGGTTAGGGCTCTGGACTCTTGACCAGAGGGTCGTGGGTTCAATCCCAGGTGGGGGACACAGCTGCTGTACCCTTGAGCAAGGTACTTTACGTCGATTGCTCCAGTAAAAACCCAACTGTATAAATGGGTAATTGTACGTAAAAATAATGTGTAAAAAATAATGTAATTGTATGTAAAAATAATGTGATATCTTGTAACAATTGTAAGTCGCCCTGGATAAGGGCATCTGCTAAGAAATAAATAAAAATTCATTCATTCTTCTTCTTCTTCTTCTTCTTCTTCTTCTTCTTCTTCTTCTTCTTCTTATTATTATTATGGTAATTGAACGACACATTCTTACAAAACAAATGAAAACCAAACTTCACAACAGCAATAAACATAACTTTGTTTATTTCATTGTACCATAATAACAATTTAATTCAACAACGGAAACTGAAATTACACCTGAATGCACCCCATAGTGATTTCAAGTATTTCCATTTTTTTTAAAAGTTCACCATCCTAAACCAGCTAAAACAAATTCTACTGTGCAAAACCCCTGCTGAAGATGGTCCAGCATGGCTACCAAACGACAAACACATGTAAACAAACAGCAGTGTCTCATTTTAAGCCCATTCTGGTTCATAAAATAACACACAACGTTTAAAAAAAAAAACATGTACATTTTGTTCCATTGATATCATGTACAAAAATAATATATCATATTATAAAACCTGTTCATTTTGACCAGTATAAAAAGTGTCCTTGCAGACTGCACCAATTCCATTCTGGAGAGGGGAGGGAGTTCATCAAAGAAATCCTGATGGTACTGTCTCTGTAACTGTCTCTCAGAGGAGTTTCAGAGACCTAACTGCAGGTGGCACTGTTTTCAAGGAAACCCTTTAATGAACTAAACAGCAAAGCGTTTTCTCAAACAGAAAGAAAATATATTTTCGTGAGGGAGGCTGGGGCTGATGGAGGCTGATGGAGGCTGAGGGAGGCTGGGGCTTTCACCTCTGGAGGCCCGGGTTCAAATCTGTTTGTGAAATGAGGTTGATGGAACTTAAACCCCAGTAAAATTCAAACAGTTGCATGCAATTCAACACGACTGCACCGTGTAACAATTTTTTTTTTTTTTGGTTCCTGGGTAGTAAGTGTTATGTCCTAATTGCGTATGCCTCAAAAGTATAGAAAATGGCTATTATTCCCCACAAACTTTGCTTTTGTGACCAGGACAGTGATATTTTGAAATTTACCTATTTTCCAGAACATTCCAGATAGATTCAGTGCTGAGTAAACTTGGAGTAACTTCTAGAACTTTCTAGAACTTTCCAGTAATATAAATAGCTGCTCCATAATGGTAACAAGTACCCGTCTCTTCCCCTGGCTCACTCGGTGCACCTCAAAGAGGATTACAACAGCATCAAGACCTTGCTGGACGCCTTGAAGTATGATGAGTACGGCTGGGAGGTCATAGGAGACTTCAAAATGGTGGCATTCCTGATGGGTCTCCAAGGCGGTTTTACCAAGTTTCCCTGCTATCTTTGCCTTTGGGACAGCAGGGACACCAAGGCGCACTACCACAGGCGGGACTGGCCACAGCGGACCGAGTTCTCTGTGGGGAGGAACAACGTCAAGTGGGAGCCACTGGTGGACCCCCGTAAGGTGCTGATGCCACCACTGCACATCAAATTGGGCCTTATGAAACAATATGTCAGAGCTCTAGATAAGGAGTCGGCAGCCTTCAAGTACCTTCAAGACTTCTTCCCTAAGCTGTCTGAGGCAAAGGTCAAAGCCGGTGTCTTCGTCGGACCACAGATAAAGAAGATCCTGGAGTGCAATGAATTCCCCAAGAAGCTCACTAGTAAGGAGAAAGCAGCTTGGAACAGCTTTGTCGCAGTGGTTCGGGGCTTCCTGGGCAATCACAAGGCCGAAAACTATGTGGAGCTGGTTGAGACTCTGGTGAAGAACTACGGCACAATGGGCTGTAGGATGTCCCTCAAAGTCCATATCCTTGATGCTCATCTTGATAAATTCAAGGAGAACATGGGAGCATACTCGGAGGAGCAAGGCAAGCGCTTCCACCAGGATATACTGGACTTTGAACGCCGCTACCAAGGACAGTATAACGAGAACATGATGGGAGACTACATTTGGGCGCTGATTCGTGAAAGTGATTTACAGTATAATCGTAAATCTCGAAAAACTACTCACTTCTAAATCTTTTGTAGTCATTTTTGTATTACTTTAGTATAAATACATGTTAATTTGGATTCATATGTTGTTTTTTTCGGACTTTATGTGAACGAAAAGACACAAATTCACCCGTTTTCTCATTGGAAATAGGTAAATTTCAAAATATCACTGTCCTGGTCACAAAAGCAAAGTTTGTGGGGAATAATAGCCATTTTCTATACTTTTGAGGCATAAGCAATTAGGAAATAACACTTACTACCCAGGAACAAAAATTGTGTTACATAGTGTTGTCAGTCTCTGCTTGAGAGGCCCAGGGCTGAATGATACCATGCCAAAGCCAATTCATTTGTAAACGATTATATCATATACATTGTGTAACATAGTAAAAAATACAGTTTTTTTTTATATATGGATTTTTTTTAAATACATCCAGCAGCCACGGCCCAGACCCCTGTATAAAAAATATGTGGAAAATATATTTTCCTTGCGTATGTGATGGTCTGCAGACAGTAAAATCACAAGTTATTTGCAGCCCCTGACCCCTCGAATGACAGGAGACGTGTCTCCACCCAATCACATCGTTTCACATTGTCGCTGAAGTTCATCAAGTATTTCTTGAAAATACCTGCATTCGTTTTTCATCTCTGTTGTTTCTGCAGAAACAATCACTGTGGACCTGGGAAATGAAAAAGGAAAAAACATTACCTAAAAATACATCAATAAAATGAAATCACTGTATCTGAAAAAAAATCTTGTAGAATGGATTCAGTGTGTACTGTACTCTGACTCTCTTGTAGAATGGATTCCAGTGTGTACTGTACTCTGACTGGCTTGTAGAATGGATTCCAGTGTGTACTGTACTCTCTGACTGGCTTGTAGAATGGATTCCAGTGTGTACTGTACTCTGACTCTCTTGTAGAATGGATTCCAGTGTGTACTGTACTCTCTGACTGGCTTGTAGAATGGATTCCAGTGTGTACTGTACTCTGACTCTCTTGTAGAATGGATTCCAGTGTGTACTGTACTCTCTGACTGGCTTGTAGAATGGATTCCAGTGTGTACTGTACTCTGACTCTCTTGTAGAATGGATTCCAGTGTGTACTGTACTCTCTGACTGGCTTGTAGAATGGATTCCAGTGTGTACTGTACTCTCTGACTGGCTTGTAGAATGGATTCCAGTGTGTACTGTACTCTGACTCTCTTGTAGAATGGATTCCAGTGTGTACTGTACTCTCTGACTGGCTTGTAGAATGGATTCCAGTGTGTACTGTACTCTCTGACTGGCTTGTAGAATGGATTCCAGTGTGTACTGTACTCTGACTCTCTTGTAGAATGGATTCCAGTGTGTACTGTACTCTCTGACTGGCTTGTAGAATGGATTCCAGTGTGTACTGTACTCTGACTCTCTTGTAGAATGGATTCCAGTGTGTACTGTACTCTCTGACTGGCTTGTAGAATGGATTCCAGTGTGTACTGTACTCTCTGACTGGCTTGTAGAATGGATTCCAGTGTGTACTGTACTCTCTGACTGGCTTGTAGAATGGATTCCAGTGTGTACTGTACTCTGACTCTCTTGTAGAATGGATTCCAGTGTGTACTGTACTCTCTGACTGGCTTGTAGAATGGATTCCAGTGTGTACTGTACTCTGACTCTCTTGTAGAATGGATTCCAGTGTGTACTGTACTCTCTGACTGGCTTGTAGAATGGATTCCAGTGTGTACTGTACTCTGACTCTCTTGTAGAATGGATTCCAGTGTGCACTGTACTCTCTGACTGGCTTGTAGAATGGATTCCAGTGTGTACTGTACTCTCTGACTGGCTTGTAGAATGGATTCCAGTGTGTACTGTACTCTCTGACTGGCTTGTAGAATGGATTCCAGTGTGTACTGTACTCTGACTCTCTTGTAGAATGGATTCCAGTGTGCACTGTACTCTCTGACTGGCTTGTAGAATGGATTCCAGTGTGTACTGTACTCTGACTCTCTTGTAGAATGGATTCCAGTGTGTACTGTACTCTCTGACTGGCTTGTAGAATGGATTCCAGTGTGTACTGTACTCTGACTCTCTTGTAGAATGGATTCCAGTGTGTACTGTACTCTCTGACTGGCTTGTAGAATGGATTCCAGTGTGTACTGTACTCTGACTCTCTTGTAGAATGGATTCCAGTGTGCACTGTACTCTCTGACTGGCTTGTAGAATGGATTCCAGTGTGTACTGTACTCTGACTCTCTTGTAGAATGGATTCCAGTGTGTACTGTACTCTCTGACTGGCTTGTAGAATGGATTCCAGTGTGTACTGTACTCTGACTCTCTTGTAGAATGGATTCCAGTGTGCACTGTACTCTCTGACTGGTTTGTAGAATGGATTCCAGTGTGTACTGTACTCTGACTCTCTTGTAGAATGGATTCCAGTGTGTACTGTACTCTGACTCTCTTGTAGAATGGATTCCAGTGTGTACTGTACTCTGACTCTCTTGTAGAATGGATTCCAGTGTGCACTGTACACTCTGACAGGGGCAGTCACT
Source organism: Acipenser ruthenus (assembly GCF_902713425.1). Classification (NCBI taxonomy): domain Eukaryota; kingdom Metazoa; phylum Chordata; class Actinopteri; order Acipenseriformes; family Acipenseridae; genus Acipenser; species Acipenser ruthenus. Next base: position 9,485,815 of record NC_081213.1, read on the forward strand.
GCTCTCTTGCTATTTCTATCAATTATTTCAGCCAAGGGGGTTGTTGTAAATAATGGGGCCGCGCATTGCACTGTACGTTTACACTATGCACCATGGAAATTGATGTGAAACTAAAGGAAACAAAACGTTTGTCTGCTTCACTTAGATTATTAAGAGTATTACTTGAGAATAGAAATGACAAAAATATGAAAAATGTGAAAAATATAAACAGGGACCAACTGCAATCTTGTATTTCTCAAATCTTTGGAAGCTATGGGAAGTCTGAAAAGCTATGAAAGCTTGGTTCAGCCCCTTATTATCACAGTGACTGGGGGGACGGAGGATACAGAGGGCTTGTGTGAAATGTTTCCAATAGCGTACAGGATTGCTCACCGTCCGTTTTCTTGTCAGCAGGGTCCTCCCCTTCCACTTCCTCTTCCTCTTCCTCATACTCCTCGTCATCCTCTGCAGGGAAAAAAAAGAGCCATCTTACAAAGCTGCAGTGTGGTCTAGTGGTTAGAGCTCAGAGATTGGGAGGGAGGCAGTGTGGTCTAGTGGTTAGAGCTCAGAGATTGGGAGGGAGGCAGTGTGGTCTAGTGCTCCGAGCTGAGGTTCAGGGTGGGAGGGAGGCAGTGTGGTCTAGTGATCAGAGCTGAGGTTCTGGGTGGGAGGGAGGCAGTGTGGTCTAGTGGTTAGAGCTCAGAGACTGGGAGGGAGGGAGGCAGTGCGGTCTAGTGGTTAGAGCTCAGAGAATGGGTGGGAGGGAGGCAGTGTGGTCTAGTGCTCAGAGCTGAGGTTCTGGGTGGGAGGGAGGCAGTGTGGTCTAGTGGTTAGAGCTGAGGTTCTGGGTGGGAGGGAGGCAGTGTGGTCTAGTGGTTAGAGCTCAGAGAGTGGGAGGGAGGCAGTGTGGTCTAGTGGTTAGAGCTGAGGTTCTGGATGAGAGGGAGGCAGTGTGGTCTAGTGGTTAGAGCTCAGAGATTGGGAGGGAGGCAGTGTGGTCTAGGGGTTAAAGCTCAGAGATTGGGAGGGAGGCAGTGTGGTCTAGTGGTTAGAGCTGAGATTCTGGGTGGGAGGGAGGCAGTGTGGTCTAGTGGTTAGAGCTCAGAGATTGGGAGGGAGGCAGTGTGGTCTAGTGGTCAGAGCTGAGATTCTGGGTGGGAGGGAGGCAGTGTGGTCTAGTGGTTAGAGCTCAGAGACTGGGAGGGAGGGAGGCAGTGCGGTCTAGTGGTTAGAGCTCAGAGACTGGGTGGGAGGGAGGCAGTGCAGTCTAGTGCTCAGAGCTGAGGTTCTGGGTGGGACGGAGGCAGTGTGGTCTAGTGGTTAGAGTTGAGGGACTGGGAGAGAGGGAGGCAGTGTGGTCTAGTGCTCAGAGCTGAGGTACTGGGTGGGAGGGAGGCAGTGTTGTCTAGTTGGAGAGGTATAGTATGTGTCTTATTAACAGCATTAGTTTCACTAGACAACCATATGTAAGACTGAAGGATAGCAGGGCAGGGGTGGAAATAAGACTCCTATTGCACAGCAGTTTCACCCATTCTAGGTTTTACTAGGAGCTGGATCAGTACCAGTGTATAGGTAAAAAGCTCAGGTATGTCTTACTAAACTCATAGTAAAACCAGGAATGGATCAAACTGCTCTCAATGGGAGTCTTCTTTCCATCCCTGCAGGGTATTTTTCAGAAGCCCGGTCACAGACTCTACTATTTGAATGGTTTAGTTTCACCTCAGTCTGGGAGGTCCTGTCCTTGTACCTGTGCCGAAGTCAATGCTCCGGAGCATGGCCTCCTCGTGCTCTGTGCTCAGGGTGAAGTGATCCATGCACTCGAACCCTGGCTCCGTCATCTGCACCTGCGACTGTTTGCAGGCATCTGTGATACTGACAGGAGAGAGGATGGGCTGCTTAGCATGAGACAGGTCCCTAATGAAAGGTACATTTGCACATTTTGCTGCTTTGCCATTCTTATCCCAGGGTGATACAATGCAATGATAACATAGTTTGCTATGTTTTTTATATGCTTTACCATACCTCTCTGTGCTTTACAATGCTTCCCTATGCTTTACCATACCTCCCTGTGCTTTACAATGCTTCCCTATGTTTTATCATACCTCTCTGTGCTTTACTATGCTTTACCAGACCTCTCTGTGCTTTACAATGCTTCCCTGTGCTTTACCAGACCTCTCTGTGCTTTACAATGCTTCCCTATGCTTTATCATACCTCTCTGCGCTTTGTAATGCTTCCCTATGCTTTACCAGACCTCTCTGTGCTTTACAATGCTTCCCTATGCTTTACCATACCTCTCTGTGCTTTACAATGCTTCCCTATGCTTTATCATACCTCTCTGTGCTTTACAGTGCTTGCCTATGCTTTGCCATGCCTCTCTGTGCTTTATCACACTTTGGCTTTTACTGTAGGAAACATTCATAAGGAATATGCCAATGAAAAAACATGTATTGTATTGAAGAATAAATACACAGACAAGGGACCAAAGAAAGCAAGAATCTGAACATGATCAATGTAGCCGAGGGAAAGACAATGTGCAGCAGACAGAAACACAAGCCACAGGACTTCTGTATTTACCACAGGGGAGCTTACTTTTTAATGAGCTTTTTGGCATCCTGTAGGAGAGTTGGGGAAGGCAGGCAGACAGATAAAGAAAGAAAGAGAGAAATACAATTCAGTGAATGGAAGTGTAGAGGAAAGTAGAACCGGAATTCAGATTGTTAATAAAGTTCATGTTGAATGCCCCTCCCAGTCCCTCAGCTCTAACCACTGGACCACACTGCCTCCCTCCCTCCCAGTCCCTCAGCTCTAACCACTGGACCACACTGCCTCCCTCACTCTCTCCCTCTCCCTCAGCTCTAACCACTAGACCACACTGCCTCCCTCCCTCCCAGTCCCTCAGCTCTAACCACTAGACCGCACTGCCTCCCTCCCTCCCAGTCCCTCAGCTCTAACCACTGGACCACACTGCCTCCCTCACTCTCTCTCTCTCTCAGCTCTAACCACTAGACCACACTGCCTCCCTCCCAGTCCCTCAGCTGTAACCACTAGACCGCACTGCCTCCCTCCCTCCCAGTCCCTCAGCTGTAACCACTAGACCACACTGCCTCCCTCCCTCCCAGTCACTCAGCTGTAACCACTAGACCACACTGCCTCCCTCCCAGTCCCTCAGCTGTAACCACTAGACCACACTGCCTCCCTCCCTCCCAGTCCCTCAGCTGTAACCACTAGACCGCACTGCCTCCCTCCCTCAGCTGTAACCCCCACGACCCTCTCCCTCCCAGCTCGGGTGCTTCTCTTTACCAGCAGGAAGGCTGCGATGCCGGTCTCTTCCATGGAGTGGATGGCACTCTCCACCAGTTTGGTGCTCCCCTCCAGCTGCTCCTTGAACTGCTGGACCAGGCCGCGCACGTAGCCCGTCTTCTCCTCCTGCTGCAGGGTGATCCTGCTCTGCAGCTCCCCCTTCTTCTCCTCCAGGATGGCGTAGAGCAGGTCGAAGTGCTCGCTCAGGCTCTGCTTCTGCCGCTGGCTGTTCTCCTGCAGGGGGGGGGACCAACCACGCCAGCCATTGGTATAGGGTCCCCGAGCACCTGATACACCACCAGCTTGAGTTACAGGAGCTCTTTAGCTGAACCGTGAGGTTGACAGTTTCGGGCCCAGCTCCTGCCTTGCCATTTAATACAACAGGCTGAGACGCCGATCCATTACATTAAGAACCCTGACCCCTAGTGGCCTTTTATTGTAATTACATTTGCTGTTTGCTGTGTGCTCCGGGACTGGGTACCATGTGTGTCATTCCACGGTCATGGCAAAGGGGGCTTGGTTACACTCGAATTCAAGCTTTGTTATGTGATGGATGAATGTATCAGCACAAGACATGTAATTAACCAGCTGACTCACGCTGTCTCTTTATATGAATGGTAAAATTCACTGATCACCCCCAGTCCCTGATTTACCATTAAATTCAATGGGCTGATGTGATGATCTGTTACACCACCAGGGAAAGAACACGTTGGGGTCTTTTGACATGAGCTTCCAAACGATCGCAGCTCTTCATACCAGCTCCCTAAAAACACCAGTGTCTTATTACTGTATAACTGCCTGTAAAACTAGCCTCCCAAAGACCTTTCAGACTTCATCTGGGTATAATCCAAACTACTAATTTAATACAAATATATCTGTCTTCAATTTCTACCCTTATAAAAGTTTACCAGTGTAAATTTGCTGTGTCATTTTGCTGTAGTTATACTATGCATTTCCCATGCTTTACCATGGATTGCCATGTTGTAATATGCTGCCATACCTCTCTGGGCTTTACTGTGCCTATCTGTGCTTTACCATGCTTTCACTGTGCTTTAGTACATTTTGCTATGCTTTGACTAAACTTTTCTCAGGGTAATCGCTTGTTTCCTGCTCCAGCTTGTTCACCTCTATAGTCTTGCAGGTGTCCTCCAGCTGGGTCATGATGGCCTGGATGCGGTCATTTCCAGCCATCAGCATGGTGATCCCGTTGCTGAGCTCTGTCTGCAGGGAGAGAGACAGGGCGGTGTTAACCCTCGCACTGCCAAGCGCTTCACTAATTACAATAAGGGCCGAGAAAGTTTACCACAGTAAATCTGCACAGTCATTCTGCAGTTTCCCCATGATTAGAGAATGCATTTTACTATGCTTTGCCAGTTGTTGTTTTTTATATGCTCTACAATGTTTACCTGTGCTTTAGCATGCTTTCACTGTGCTTCATTACAATGCATTGCTTTTGCTGTGCTCATTTTCTATAAGGGGACTGGGAGGGAGGGATGAGTGACACTGCGGGGCTGTGGAGCTCCTTACAGGGACACATTCCTCCTGCGCTCTATCTCTGAGAATAGAATCAGGGGGAGAGGAGGCAGGACTGGCCCATCTGTGGAGCTCGGCTCTCCTACTGCTGAGTCGCCACATCTCAAGAGAGCAGCTGACAGTTCCACTAACTCCACAGCTTCATCCACGGCTATAAAGCACTCGATAGTGGTGAACGGAGAAATGACAAACGTTTCCACTTCAGGTCTTTCTCAAAGTCCTCTCTTCATTGAGCTTTACACAGATTATTTTGAATTGTTACTTTGTGATGTTACAGTTGTTTCCTGACTGTGTGTGTGTGTTGGGGGGGAGTCAGTAGCACTCATCCAGCGATGGAGCAGTGGAGCAGTGGAAGAGGGTTAAGCTCAAGCAGGGCAGAGAGAGCTGCTCCTGCCCCCAGCCTCTATATTTAACCTCTTTACTGTAGCTGGAAGGTCGTGATAACCTCTCTGTATTTATAATCTGTACAGCAGCATGCATTCCACTGCACTTGCAGAGGTGTGACAAGCAAGTCCACGCTGTCTGTAGGGTCTTTTCAGTTGAGCAATAAAACAGACAGGCTCAGCCAAGCCACTGCAATCAGGGGATCTGAGCAATAAAACAGACAGGCTCAGCCAAGCCACTGCAATCAGGGGGTTTGGGAGGAAAGCCAGCCCCCCTCATCACAAAGCTTTCACTTGCAGCTCTATAGACTGCTGTTAAGAAGCCATCGGCAGTCCAGAACACATTCATGGTGATCGAACAGTATTTTAGAACAATACACTCAATCAAACACTCAATCAGAATTCAATGGTAAAATGTATATGGAACAAAGACTATCTGGTGCTGAGAGTTGCTGAGATCTCAGGGCTGCTACAGAGAGCATGCAGGTGTGATGGTCGTTACCTTCTGCTGCTGGAAGACGTTCTGCAGTGGGGAGACCTCGCAGTCCTTGTGCGCCCCGAACACTTTGCACATGGAGCAGGTGGGGACCTGGCAGGTCAGGCAGTAGATGTTGATCTTCTCGTCCTTGTGCTCCTCGCACATGGGCTGGTCACACTTCTTCAGGGGCCTGCTGGAGTTCACACACAGCAAGGGCCAGTGTTACACTACTGCAGCAGCACCCTCACGCACACACACTCACACACTCCCACTCCCACTCGCATTCCCACTCACCACTCCCACTCCCACTCGCATTCCCACTCACCACTCCCACTCACCACTCCCATTCCCACTCCCATTCCCAATCACCACTCCCACTCCCACTCCCATTCCCACTCCCATTCCCAATCACCACTCCCACTCCCACTCCCACTCGCATTCCCAATCACCACTCCCACTCACCACTCCCATTCCCACTCCCATTCCCAATCACCACTCCCACTCCCACTCCCACTCCCACTCGCATTCCCAATCACCACTCCCACTCCCACTCCCACTCCCACTCCCACTCGCATTCCCACTCACCACTCCCACTCCCACTCGCATTCCCAATCACCACTCCCACTCACCACTCCCATTCCCACTCCCATTCCCAATCACCACTCCCACTCCCACTCCCACTCGCATTCCCAATCACCACTCCCACTCACCACTCCCATTCCCACTCCCATTCCCAATCACCACTCCTACTCCCACTCCCACTCCCACTCGCATTCCCACTCACCACTCCCACTCCCACTCGCATTCCCAATCACCACTCCCACTCACCACTCCCATTCCCACTCCCATTCCCACTCACCACTCACACTCCCACTCCCACTCGCATTCCCACTTATCACATGTGTGCCCACCCACCATGCCTACCAGCTACATGTGTATTATAGCTACGTTTGCGCCTCTTCAACTTTTATTTTTCAGGGGCTCACAAAATAGCTTTTATATGTATATATTTTTGAGCCAGTTTTTTTTTTTTTTTTTAACTCAATGGGCCTGCTTTTCTACCCAACTCCTGGAACCAACTCCCCATTAATGTTCAAGCTGACACCCTGGGATCCTTCAAGAAGCTGCTTGATGAGATTCTGGGATCAATAAGCTACTAACAACCAAACGAGCAAGATGGGCTGAATGGCCTCCTCTCGTTTGTAATCTTTCTTATTTTCATACACTGATTATGATGGAGTCATTTTTCCTGTCCTCCCCACTTCTTTACACCTCGATTTACATGATTGCTACAAGTCACCCTAATTCCCGCGGGGAGGGGCCCGCCTGCCGTGAGGGATACAAACACCCGAAAACAGCTAAACGACCCAGCGTATACATTTGTCCCGTAGACTTTCTTAGTTTCCTATAGTTTTACCTTATCAACACTGATGAAGGCATTCAACTACACAGATTAGACTATTCACCTAAACAGCAGCACATCTAAAGGATGGGTCACACTGTTGGAATCAGTACTGAGTGCTTTCTTGTGCGTGTGTGAGTGTGTGTGAGAGAGAGTTTCAGGGTGTTAGGTGTGAGGGGGCTGTGTGTTAGGTGTGAGGGGGCTGTGTGTTAGGTGTGAGGGGGCTGTGTGTTAGGTGTGAGGGGGCTGTGTGTTAGGTTGCTGTGTGTTAGGTGTGAGGGGGCTGTGTGTTAGGTTGCTGTTAGTTAGGTGTGAGGGGGCTGTGTGTGAGGGGGCTGTGTGTTAGGTTGCTGTGTGTTAGGTTGCTGTGTGTTAGGTTGCTGTGTGTTAGGTGTGAGGGGGCTGTGTGTTAGGTTGCTGTGTGTTAGGTGTGAGGGGGTTGTGTGTTAGGTTGCTGTGTGTTAGGTTGCTGTGTGTTAGGTTGCTGTGTGTTAGGTGTGAGGGGGCTCTGTGTTAGGTTGCTGTGTGTTAGGTTGCTGTGTGTTAGGTGTGAGGGGGCTGTGTGTTAGGTTGCTGTGTGTTAGGTGTGAGGGGGCTGTGTGTTAGCTTGCTGTGTGTTAGGTTGCTGTGTGTTAGGTTGCTGTGTGTTAGGTGTGAGGGGGCTGTGTGTTAGGTTGCTGTGTGTTAGGTTGCTGTGTGTTAGGTGTGAGGGGGCTGTGTGTGAGGGGGCTGTGTGTTAGGTGTGAGGGGGCTGTGTGTGAGGGGGCTGTGTGTTAGGTTGCTGTGTGTTAGGTGTGAGGGGGCTGTGTGTTAGGTGTGAGGGGGCTGTGTGTGAGGGGGCTGTGTGTTAGGTTGCTGTGTGTTAGGTGTGACGGGGCTGTGTGTTAGGTTGCTGTGTGTTAGGTGTGAGGGGGCTGTGTGTTAGGTTGCTGTGTGTTAGGTTGCTGTGTGTTAGGTTGCTGTGTGTTAGGTGTGAGGGGGCTCTGTGTTAGGTTGCTGTGTGTTAGGTTGCTGTGTGTTAGGTGTGAGGGGGCTGTGTGTTAGGTTGCTGTGTGTTAGGTTGCTGTGTGTTAGGTGTGAGGGGGCTGTGTGTTAGGTTGCTGTGTGTTAGGTTGCTGTGTGTTAGGTTGCTGTGTGTTAGGTGTGACGGGGCTGTGTGTTAGGTTGCTGTGTGTTAGGTTGCTGTGTGTTAGGTGTGAGGGGGCTGTGTGTTAGGTTGCTGTGTGTTAGGTTGCTGTGTGTTAGGTGTGAGGGGGCTGTGTGTTAGGTTGCTGTGTGTTAGGTTGCTGTGTGTTAGGTGTGAGGGGGCTGTGTGTTAGGTTGCTGTGTGTTAGGTTGCTGTGTGTTAGGTGTGAGGGGGCTGTGTGTTAGGTTGCTGTGTGTTAGGTTGCTGTGTGTTAGGTGTGAGGGGGCTGTGTGTTAGGTTGCTGTGTGTTAGGTTGCTGTGTGTTAGGTGTGAGGGGGCTGTGTGTTAGGTTGCTGTGTGTTAGGTTGCTGTGTGTTAGGTTGCTGTGTGTTAGGTTGCTGTGTGTTAGGTGTGAGGGGGCTGTGTGTTAGGTTGCTGTGTGTTAGGTTGCTGTGTGTTAGGTGTGAGGGGGCTGTGTGTTAGGTTGCTGTGTGTTAGGTTGCTGTGTGTTAGGTGTGAGGGGGCTGTGTGTTAGGTTGCTGTGTGTTAGGTTGCTGTGTGTTAGGTGTGAGGGGGCTGTGTGTTAGGTTGCTGTGTGTTAGGTTGCTGTGTGTTAGGTTGCTGTGTGTTAGGTGTGAGGGGGCTGTGTGTTAGGTTGCTGTGTGTTAGGTGTGAGGGGGCTGTGTGTTAGGTTGCTGTGTGTTAGGTGTGAGGGGGTTGTGTGTTAGGTTGCTGTGTGTTAGGTTGCTGTGTGTTAGGTTGCTGTGTGTTAGGTGTGACGGGGCTGTGTGTTAGGTTGCTGTGTGTTAGGTTGCTGTGTGTTAGGTGTGAGGGGGCTGTGTGTTAGGTTGCTGTGTGTTAGGTGTGAGGGGGCTGTGTGTTAGCTTGCTGTGTGTTAGGTTGCTGTGTGTTAGGTTGCTGTGTGTTAGGTGTGAGGGGGCTGTGTGTTAGGTTGCTGTGTGTTAGGTTGCTGTGTGTTAGGTGTGAGGGGGCTGTGTGTGAGGGGGCTGTGTGTTAGGTGTGAGGGGGCTGTGTGTGAGGGGGCTGTGTGTTAGGTGTGAGGGGGCTGTGTGTGAGGGGGCTGTGTGTTAGGTTGCTGTGTGTTAGGTGTGAGGGGGCTGTGTGTTAGGTGTGAGGGGGCTGTGTGTGAGGGGGCTGTGTGTTAGGTTGCTGTGTGTTAGGTGTTAGGTTGCTGTGTGTTAGGTTGCTGTGTGTTAGGTTGCTGTGTGTTAGGTGTGAGGGGGCTCTGTGTTAGGTTGCTGTGTGTTAGGTTGCTGTGTGTTAGGTGTGACGGGGCTGTGTGTTAGGTTGCTGTGTGTTAGGTTGCTGTGTGTTAGGTGTGAGGGGGCTGTGTGTTAGGTTGCTGTGTGTTAGGTTGCTGTGTGTTAGGTGTGAGGGGGCTGTGTGTTAGGTTGCTGTGTGTTAGGTTGCTGTGTGTTAGGTGTGACGGGGCTGTGTGTTAGGTTGCTGTGTGTTAGGTTGCTGTGTGTTAGGTGTGAGGGGGCTGTGTGTTAGGTTGCTGTGTGTTAGGTGTGACGGGGCTGTGTGTTAGGTTGCTGTGTGTTAGGTTGCTGTGTGTTAGGTGTGAGGGGGCTGTGTGTTAGGTTGCTGTGTGTTAGGTGTGAGGGGGCTGTGTGTTAGGTTGCTGTGTGTTAGGTTGCTGTGTGTTAGGTGTGAGGGGGCTGTGTGTTAGGTTGCTGTGTGTTAGGTGTGAGGGGGCTGTGTGTTAGGTTGCTGTGTGTTAGGTTGCTGTGTGTTAGGTTGCTGTGTGTTAGGTGTGAGGGGGCTGTGTGTTAGGTTGCTGTGTGTTAGGTTGCTGTGTGTTAGGTGTGAGGGGGCTGTGTGTTAGGTTGCTGTGTGTTAGGTTGCTGTGTGTTAGGTGTGAGGGGGCTGTGTGTTAGGTTGCTGTGTGTTAGGTTGCTGTGTGTTAGGTGTGAGGGGGCTGTGTGTTAGGTGTGAGGGGGCTGTGTGTTAGGTGTGAGGGGGCTGTGTGTTAGGTTGCTGTGTGTTAGGTGTGAGGGGGCTCTGTGTTAGGTTGCTGTGTGTTAGGTTGCTGTGTGTTAGGTGTGAGGGGGCTGTGTGTTAGGTTGCTGTGTGTTAGGTTGCTGTGTGTTAGGTGTGAGGGGGCTGTGTGTGAGGGGGCTGTGTGTTAGGTTGCTGTGTGTTAGGTGTGAGGGGGCTGTGTGTTAGGTTGCTGTGTGTTAGGTTGCTGTGTGTTAGGTGTGACGGGGCTGTGTGTTTAGGGTAAGTGGCACCTCTGACCTGGTGCTCTCCTCCTTGTAGATATCAATGATGTTCTCCACCAGCAGGTTCCTCTGCAGCCCGTACACGCCGTGCCGGTCCAGCACCACCTCGTGCCGGCAGGACGGGCAGCGGAACCGGCCGCCGGTAATGTTGGTACCACGGGACGTGTAGTATGGGTTCGCTGCCTGGGAGACAGAACAGCCAGCGTCACAAAAACAGTAGACAGGTACGACACGATACACTACAACATGCGTGACAGTGTCATTAACACCTAACGTGAGTTTCACAAGGTTATACGTGTTTTGAAAGAAGCTTTCTTTAAATGGTGTGTGGTGTGTTCTTAATACAAGTTATTAACACATGACCAAAAATCGATTACTGCATTAATATTAGTATTATTTTTTAACTATTCTGATTAGTGACTTATCAATAAAACAACTGTTTTGACAGCGGTGTTTGGGTGCAGCAGTCAATGGGTCCCCCTTCCTTACATTTTTTGTACCCTAAGATCCTCATACAAGAGATTTAAAATTGAGCGCAACACTGCTGGAAGGCTGGCCTGTATACTGTGAGATCCATTGCTTTGTACACTGGGCACTAATTCAAGTTTGAAATGCTTTTGCATGAAACAAACATTATATCAGATCTAAGACCTTGTGCATTTTCAGGAATTCCTTTATTATTTTGTACTAGGAACAAATCCTTTTAAAAAAGTGTAAGTTGAACATTGCTTCTATAAATCGATTATATAATGCAAACCTTCCTTATAGATTCCTAAACGATTGGAGTTCATTTTCACAAAACTGGTTTGGCAGAGAGACAGGTAGAACCCAGGTCCAGATAGAGCCGGAAGCAGTGGGATCACAAGTGTTTAGTTGGGAAGGTGAGGGTTATACCAGCAGTAAGGGAAGGGAACCCCAGATTCAAGATACACCCTCTTTGCATTCAAATCCTTCTAGCTCAAGTGGACCAAACCCTGGGGACGGTGTTTCCCCCATTTGCGGGAGCTGAGATATTCCTGTGGCCCCACATGGGGAGAAGGGATCTGAATTGATAAAACAAACATGTTTAAGACCTGAGTAAAACCTTTTCTCCATACGAGTGACACCCTAGACGCCCCCTGTGCTCCACTTGAGGACCCTTATCCAGTTCACTGAGCCCCTGTTTGATTCCAGGCTTCACTCCCATAGGGGGAGCAGTGTCCCTCACAAGGGTGTTTAAGGTTGTGCTTGTTAGTGACTCAGGGACAGGTTTGCTTCCTTTTGATATTGTGCCAAGTTGGCAGTGCCCTTTTTCTAAAAACAGAACAGAACACTGCGAATGCACTGTGCCACACTGTATTGCAGTGCACAAAGATTAATTTAAGAATGCAAACATGTGCCTAAACGGTTTGTTGCATTAACAATCTGATTTTCCTAACTCTTTGTGGTAACTACATAGAAAGCTATCTTTAGTAACACCAGCTGTGTCTTTACTGCGCTCCTGCTTCATGGAATTCCATTTCAATCTCGCTACGACTTTGTTCCACGCTGGGACAGCTTCACTAAGCCAAGCTCTAAGCTCCCTTTTTTTCCACAAGAAAATGGAAATAACTTGGAATGTTAATTGAGGAGATTATTTTGAAGCATTATCAGTTTTCTTGTCCTTATAAAAGTGTACTGGTAAAAGCACAGCAAAAACTAGAGAAGTACATATTGAGAAAGGTATTCCTGTCCAATTTAGCATGGCAAACACAATATATATACATTTCACTTCTAAACAGAACAAAGAATAAGCTTGATACATATTCCAATCCCCTACATTTTAATTGGGTCATTTTTTACCGTAAGAAAAGAGGACATGAATCGTGATCTCAGTACTTATTGTAGTTCTTGGTTTGACTCCATCTCTTTGAATATTTGTCTTTTAATAGAAGTGTCTCATTAATGCTCTTTTACCTTACCCCACATCATACAGTGTTGCCCATCAGGATCACATGTATATTTTTGGAACTTCTCTTTTAGATAAAATTAGACGTTTAGAAAAAAATGTCTGAATGTTTAAAACTTTATGACCTTAATCGCAGAACACAAATGAACACAGATTGTGTATTTTTGAACAGTGTAAAAAAAAAAAATTCAGTGAAAACGCGGTCAGGCTGAGTGGACAGCGATTTGTCATGTACTGTACTATTCTTCACCTAATTCGCTGCTTTCAGTTTTTTTTTTTTTATGTGCCACTCAGAAATGGAAATAAAGAGCGAGCGCGGTGCCGTTCCTGGTCAAGCCTCGTTCTGAAATACTCGCCTGGAAGACGTCGTTGGCGCACTTGCGGCACAGGTTGTGCTGGCAGGGTAAGATCACCACAGGCTTGGAGAACATCTCCAGACAGATGGGGCAGATCAGCTGCTTCTCCAGGTTGTCCATGGAGTCGGAGCCCCCGATGATACTTGACTGGTAATCCATGCGGACAGGAGATCAGCGCACTAATACACAGTACAGAATGATATATCCAACTCTATCTTCTCTCCTTCTAGCCCCCTTTGTGCCAGTCAGGGACGCTCCTGTGTGGACGTAGAGAGGTTAGCTAGCGGGTGTGTGTGTGAGTTAGGGTCTGTCTGTCACTTAGCAGCTAGACTATTTATACCGTCCCATCAGCAGTTCTGTAGCTACGCTCCTCCTTCACATTCCTGTGATGCTATGCACGTTTTTGAACTGAAATAAACAGCTCCCCTCCCCTCCCCTCTCCAGTGATCGGGACAGCTTGTTCAACCAACTGCTTTCATCACATTGGGAGACACTCCTGGCTGATTAGAATAAACAGGCCACATGTGATAAGCTGTGTGCCAACACTTTGGGGTTTGTTAAATGTTTGTTTGTTTGTTTGTTTGGTCGGAGGTCGGGGAAACAGAAACATGAGCGCACTGCTTTCCAGTTTGCAGTATCTGTCCATTTGTCTATGCTTATGGCACCCTCATTGGTGCATAAACCTACAGAAGCACTTTTCTAATTGAGATGGCACTTTGTGGGTGGGAGGTGCAAGGACAAACATGACACTCAGGCTTCACACACAGGATGCTGGGCGTCGCCATTCAGGTAACATGTATTTGAAATGAGATCTGCTACTTATTACTGTAATATCTGCTTGCACGCCCCCGATTAGTACCTGCAGTATCTTGGCTGCCTCGATTAAGATAACAGGAGCTCGTCCAGGATTAGAGTGCTAATCAGAGACTGTGGGACCAGTCCTTAAGGGTCTGCTTCTCCCTTGGTTAGACTGTGCATTTGTCATGCTTTTTAATCTGCTTTACCATGTTTTAACGTTAGTGTGGGGATCAGTGAGGTATCGTTCCCGTTCCCATTCCCAGAGGCTTTGTTATCCTCACAGGGTGTGCATATCCCCAGCAAGGGGGGTATAGTGGAAGTTCCTACGTGTGAAACTTAGTAAAGACCTTCTTTAGCACAAGTTATTGAGGGTGTCAGAATCTGGGGGTGTGTGGAGGCTTCATGCATTGTCCATGTTTGTATTAAGAGAAGCACTGATCTAATTGTGATGGCTGCTTTGAGTATTTCTTAATGTAGCACTATTGAGTGTTTATATCATTGTAGATGTCAAATATTAGCCCGACTCCAGTACAGGAGAAGGATACAGTTGGGTTATCAGTTTCAAACGCATCGTTTAGGAAACAGCTTTTGTGATTCGACTCTACAGTATCTGCAGGAGGCTGTCAGACCCCCGTGTGTACCGTGGGTAAGGAACACTTTGTTTATCGGGATGAGGTCACCTGCTTGGTCACCTCACCCCTGTTGATTCCAGACCAGCTTCCTGGAAAGAGAGTGGGAGTGGTGGGGGCCCAGGGCAGCAGACTGGCTCTGTGCTGTGCTGGTAAAGGCGTACATACCACACATTGTCAGGATGCTGTGTAAATGAAAAAAAAAATGTTTTCGTGGCTTTCTATGTAGCAAAAAAAAAAGTTTTAATGTCAAAAAAACATGTTTTGTGTATCTTATTTATAATTTTTAATAAAATAATGCACATAAAACAATCAAACTAAACAGACACACGCAGTTCCTTCTAGTAAAGAGTAAGCAGCTTCAAGTTACAATCTCATTGTTTTTTTTTCTTGTGTTTTGCTGGCAATACAGGTGCTGGCACTTTCTAACATAAAGCTGATCTATCCTATGTCAAATATGTTTATAGCTGGCAACTAGAACTGAGGAGCGCCTCAACCTCTGAGCTCTTTCATATGGTGGTTAAGATGCTTGCTGACGGTATGTGAGGTCACCGGTTCATGCCAGCCTCCACTCCGCTACAAGAGAAACGGTTCATGCCAGCCTCCACTCCGCTACAAGAGAAACGGTTCATGCCAGCCTCCACTCCACTACAAGAGAAACGGTTCATGCCAGCCTCCACTCCGTTACAAGAGAAACGGTTCATGCCAGCCTCCACTCCGTTACAAGAGAAACGGTTCATGCCAGCCTCCACTCCGTTACAAGAGAAACGGTTCATGCCAGCCTCCACTCCGTTACAAGAGAAACGGTTCATGCCAGCCTCCACTCCGTTACAAGAGAAACGGTTCATGCCAGCATCCACTCCGTTACAAGAGAAACGGTTCATGCCAGCCTCCACTCCGTTACAAGAGAAACGGTTCATGCCAGCCTCCACTCCACTACAAGAGAAACGGTTCATGCCAGCCTCCACTCCGTTACAAGAGAAACGGTTCATGCCAGCCTCCACTCCGTTACAAGAGAAACGGTTCATGCCAGCCTCCACTGTGTTACAAGAGAAACGGTTCATGCCAGCCTCCACTCCGTTACAAGAGAAACGGTTCATGCCAGCCTCCACTGTGTTACAAGAGAAACGGTTCATGCCAGCCTCCACTCCACTACAAGAGAAACGGTTCATGCCAGCCTCCACTCCACTACAAGAGAAACGGTTCATGCCAGCCTCCACTCCGTTACAAGAGAAACGGTTCATGCCAGCCTCCACTCCGCTACAAGAGAAACGGTTCATGCCAGCCTCCACTCCGCTACAAGAGAAACGGTTCATGCCAGCCTCCACTCCACTACAAGAGAAACGGTTCATGCCAGCCTCCACTCCGTTACAAGAGAAACGGTTCATGCCAGCCTCCACTCCGTTACAAGAGAAACGGTTCATGCCAGCCTCCACTGTGTTACAAGAGAGACGGTTCATGCGAGCCTCCACTCTGTTACAAGAGAAACGGTTCATGACAGCATCCACTCTGTTACAAGAGAAACGGTTCATGCCAGCCTCCACTCCGTTACAAGAGAAACGGTTCATGCCAGCCTCCACTGTGTTACAAGAGAAACGGTTCATGCCAGCCTCCACTCTGTTACAAGAGAAACGGTTCATGCCAGCCTCCACTCTGTTACAAGAGAAACGGTTCATGCCAGCATCCACTCCGTTACAAGAGAAACGGTTCATGCCAGCCTCCACTGCGTTACAAGAGAAACGGTTCATGCCAGCCTCCACTCCGATACAAGAGAAACGGTTCATGCCAGCCTCCACTGCACTACAAGAGAAACGGTTCATGCCAGCCTCCACTGTGTTACAAGAGAAACGGTTCATGCCAGCCTCCACTCCGCTACAAGAGAAACGGTTCATGCCAGCATCCACTCCGTTACAAGAGAAACGGTTCATGCCAGCCTCCACTGTGTTACAAGAGAAACGGTTCATGCCAGCCTCCACTGTGATACAAGAGAAACGGTTCATGCCAGCCTCCACTGTGTTACAAGAGAAACGGTTCATGCCAGCCTCCACTGTGATACAAGAGAAACGGTTCATGCCAGCCTCCACTCTGTTACAAGAGAAACGGTTCATGCCAGCCTCCACTCCGTTACAAGAGAAACGGTTCATGCCAGCCTCCACTGTGATACAAGAGAAACGGTTCATGCCAGCCTCCACTCTGTTACAAGAGAAACGGTTCATGCCAGCCTCCACTGTGATACAAGAGAAACGGTTCATGCCAGCCTCCACTGTGATACAAGAGAAATGGTTCATGCCAGCCTCCACTGTGATACAAGAGAAACGGTTCATGCCAGCCTCCACTCTGTTACAAGAGAAACGGTTCATGCCAGCCTCCACTCCGTTACAAGAGAAACGGTTCATGTCAGCCTCCACTGTGATACAAGAGAAACGGTTCATGCCAGCCTCCACTGTGTTACAAGAGAAACGGTTCATGCCAGCATCCACTCCGTTACAAGAGAAACGGTTCATGCCAGCCTCCACTGCGTTACAAGAGAAACGGTTCATGCCAGCCTCCACTCCGTTACAAGAGAAACGGTTCATGCCAGCATCCACTCCGTTACAAGAGAAACGGTTCATGCCAGCCTCCACTGTGATACAAGAGAAACGGTTCATGCCAGCCTCCACTGTGTTACAAGAGAAACGGTTCATGCCAGCCTCCACTGTGATACAAGAGAAACGGTTCATGCCAGCCTCCACTCTGTTACAAGAGAAACGGTTCATGCCAGCCTCCACTCCGTTACAAGAGAAACGGTTCATGCCAGCCTCCACTGTGATACAAGAGAAACGGTTCATGCCAGCCTCCACTCTGTTACAAGAGAAACGGTTCATGCCAGCCTCCACTGTGATACAAGAGAAACGGTTCATGCCAGCCTCCACTGTGATACAAGAGAAACGGTTCATGCCAGCCTCCACTGTGATACAAGAGAAACGGTTCATGCCAGCCTCCACTCCGCTACAAGAGAAACGGTTCATGCCAGCCTCCACTGTGTTACAAGAGCAACAGGCGAAGCACCTTAGATTTATTTTTTCTTCCTCTTTCGCTTTAGCACTCTCTCGCTCCTAAAGCCTGATTTTAAACAGTATATAAGTCTGCACTGCTGAAGCTAAACAGGGAACCCGACTCCCAGGAGGACTGCTCCCAGCTCACTCAGATGCTTGACCGGGTTATCACAATATTGATGCTGGGTCTCCTAGCAAAGGGCCGTGTCTGGATTAGCCCAGTTTAGAGCTCCTGTGGGCGCGGGGGCTGCTGTAACCTAACACTCACAGACCGACACACCACATGTCCCGTAACCGCATGAAGCAGGGCAGTCACGGGTACCGGTGTACCCAGGATAGCACAGGATTCAAAAAATGTTTAAAAGAATATTTAAACATGTTGAAGCAAAAACGCAACTAATTTCAAGAGCGTTCCCTGCAAACATTTTCACAATAAAGTTTTATATATACATAATAATGACATTTTAGAACAACATTTTAAAAAACTCCAAGCAGTTTTAAAATACAGTGCAAAAACAGCTAAGTGTTTAGAAACAGTACGTCCACCAAACATTATCAAATCGTTTTTTTTTTTTATTGTGTTTTTATCTCATGTCTCCTCTCTTGACACTATTTCAATTAGTTGTCGTTCTACCCCTATTCACACTGGTTTCACAGGGCTCCATCTATCTTGGACTTCCTTACTCAAAGTAACATTAGCCAAGTCAAGATTAGCGCTGCTCAGTGTCTGTGAATCCGGTTGTAGAAGTGATTCACTGAGCTGTTTATAGAGCTCTCCTCTGAGACCCTGTCTTTTGCTGACAGCTCAATTAAGGCTCTAGTATACACAGTTTGCAGCTGGACTTGTAGAGAGCTGTGGATTTGAAATCTCCTGTGCCAGTTACATCATGTGAGAGGAATGTCATGGGGGGCTGTCTGAGAGGGGAGTCGGGGGGGTGCTGTGTGATAAGGGGTCAGGGTGGGGCCTGTGTGAGAGGGGGGTCAGAGGGGGGGTCTTTGTGAGAGGGGGGTCAGGGGGCGGGGTCTGTGTGAGAGGGGGGTCAGGGGGGGTCCTGTGTGAGAGGAGTCAGGGGGGTCCTGTGTGAGAGGGGGGGCAGGGGGGGTCCTGTGTGAGAGGGGTCAGGCAGGGTCCTGTGTGAGAGGAGGGTCAGGGGGGGTCCTGTGTGAGAGGGGTCAGGGGGGTCCTGTGTGAGAGGGGGGGTCAGGGGGGGTCCTGTGTGAGAGGGGGTTCCTGTGTGAGAGGGGGGTCAGGGGGGGTCCTGTGTGAGAGGGGTCAGGTGGGGTCCTGTGTGAGAGGGGGTCAGGGGGGGTCCTGTGTGAGAGGGGGTCAGGGGGGGGTCCTGTGTGAGAGGGGGTCAGGGGGGGACCTGTGTGAGAAGGGGTCAGGGGGGGGTCCTGTGTGAGAGGGGTCAGGGGGCGGGTCCTGTGTGTGAGGGGGTCAGGGGGTGGGTCCCGTGTGAGAGGGGGTCATGGGGTTCTATGTGAGAGGGGGGTCAGGTGAGGTCCTGTGTGAGAGGGGTAAGGGGGGTCTTGTGTGAGAGGGGGTCAGGGGGGTCCTGTGTGAGAGGGGTCAGGGGGGTCCTGTGTGAGAGGGGGTCAGGTGGGGTCCTGTGTGAGAGGGGTCAGGGGGTTCCTGTGTGAGAGAGGGTCAGGGGGGGTCCTGTGTGAGAGGGGGTCAGGTGGGGTCCTGTGTGAGAGGGGTCAGGGGGTTCCTGTGTGAGAGGGGGTCAGGTGGGGTCCTGTGTGAGTGGGGTCAGGGGGGGTCCTGTGTGAGAGGAGGTCAGGGGGGGTCCTGTGTGAGAGGGGGTCAGGGGGGGTCCTGTGTGAGAGGGGGTCAGGGGGGGTCCTGTGTGAGAGGGGGTCAGGTAGGTCCTGTGTGAGAGGGGTTCAGGGGGGTCCTTTGTGAGAGGTGGGTCAGGGGGGTCCTGTGTGAGAGGGGGTCAGGGGGCTCCTGTGTGAGAGGGGGTCAGGGGGGGTCCTGTGTGAGAGGGGGTCAGGGGGGGTCCTGTGTGAGAGGGGGTCAGGTAGGTCCTGTGTGAGAGGGGTTCAGGGGGGTCCTTTGTGAGAGGTGGGTCAGGGGGGTCCTGTGTGAGAGGGGGTCAGGGGGCTCCTGTGTGAGAGGAGGTCAGGGGGGGGGGTCCTGTGTGAGAGCCTCTCCAGGAATTCCTCGGGCAGCCAGCCACAGGATCCAACAGCCACGGCTATTTTCAACAGGAGCGCTGCCCTAACAGGCTGTAAACTCAAAATCTAGGAAAAGTCAGTTATAAAAGGTCAGTTATAAAATTATATCCTGTACAGTATCTGACCTACATGTGCAGTTTTAATTAACCATATGTTATAGGAAGCAGTGTCCATTAATTCGGGTTTCGGCCAGACAGTCCAGTTTTTTTTAAGGTTCTGTGTCTGGTACTGACATAAAGGTGGATAGGTTTTAATATTTTTTTGTAGTGTGTCCAATTATCTCCCCCCGCCCCCCCCCCCCCCCCCCCCCCCGATTTTCTCCCAGTGTGGAATGCCCAGTCACTATTCCCCTCACCGCAGCAATTCCCCACATGACTCAGGAGACCCGAAGGTTCAGTGGGTGTCCTCCGATCCCATGACCAACCAGATTCCTTTTACACCCAGCAACTCGAGAGCGGATGTCAGCGAGCTACAGACCTCTGGAGGACAAAACATGCTGTGAGAATGTTGCTGTCCAGGACACTTCCTCACTCGCTACCCTGTAACACGTCAGAGAGGCTCACATCCCTTTTGAGACTGGTTCTTGTGTAACATCAGAAATGTGCCCACACTTGAACACTGAAGCACCTGCCAACCGAGCACCTCTGGCACAAACAGGAGGTAGTCCAATACCCAGCTGCTATAAGAAGCCTGGCCTGGCCGGGGATGGAATGTGTTTTTCACTGTAAACTAATGCCTGAGTTTGTGAATCTGTGTCACTGTCTGAAACGAGAGGGGTTTTCCCAGGCAGGAATGCAGAGCCAAGTCGCTCCATGTGTGCTGTCTGTCACTCCCAGCACTGCGGCTTTAACCCCTGAGGAGACACAGCTGACAGAGAGAAAAGCACATCGTAAGAGATTGCAGCTGACAAGACATACTCAAGTATTTCCAGTTCAAAACATGATACCAAGTACTAGATTCAAGACAGTTCTCAGTTTCTATGCCTTGCTCTTAGGAAACCTGTTACACTTCCTAGGTCATCTCAGCAGTGTCTTCTGGGTCAGTGTTACTTGCTGAAAGCATGTCAGTCAATAGGGGTAGCAGGTGGTTGGCCAATGACAGGAAAGAAGTCACTGAAGGGGTGGGGATAAGTTTCATCTATAATCTAGTGTACTACCAAATATTGAGCTGTAAAATACAAGGTTTGCTGTAACAAGACAGTCTTTTGTTAGCTACAACCAATTTAAAGGACAATCAGCAGGTTGTGGTGATTCATTTGCTCTCATTAGCCCGTTACATTATCACTGGTCTCTCTTCACTTTTGCTGAGAATACAACCAATGGCTGGGCCGGTTTATAAGCAGAGCATCGTGACCTGAAACGCTGTGAAATAACTTCATGCAACGCAAGACTGTAACCACAGGATCTCATGCATGAGCCGGTCACCATGACTTAGATCCTTATACTAGAGGCATGGAATGCCACTGTCTCACTCTCTTAAAATGAATGTGTGACATCAAGCACAATGTATTCAAAGCTCTGTCCTCTAGCTGGATTTATGTTTTACCTTGTATCACGCTGATTGAGATCTCTGAAGTAATGCAAGGCTTTAGATTTCACTGTAATTAAATCTCCCTAGCGACAGCCCTCTGATTGGCTGCAACTGCACAAGCTGTACCAAATGACAATACTGGGTGTTTCCTACAGTTCTGCCACACTGGTGGAATGGCATTATGGGGCAAATGGGAGCCACGACCATGCTGCCTTTCATATGGTTCAGCAGTGTAGAGGCAGCGCTAGCACTGCAGTGTCTGCTCCTCATTTGATTGGTTCAGCAGTGTAGAGGCAGCGCTGGCACTGTAGTGTCTGCTCCTCATTTGATTGGTTCAGCAGTGTAGAGGCAGCGCTAGCACTGCAGTGTCTGCTCCTCATTTGATTGGTTCCACAGTACAGTATATAGAGGCAGCGCTAGCACTGTCATTTCTTTATTCCTCATTTGATGGACGCTTTGAGACCCTGCCAATTGTGCGCCGCCCCCTGACATGTATGTAGGTCCTGTTGATTAGTGTTCTACAAGATTTGAGGTAACACAAATAAAATGGGCTGTTTCAGTTTGTCCACAGTGTGCATAACGACTTTGCAAACACCCTGGGGTTCAATTCTAATGATCTAAACGGTGGATCTTATTATGGAAGCACATGCACATGCAAACGGAAACACACACTCAAACACACACACACACACACACACACCAGGTATGTTATTTCCATACAGGCTGACGTTAACAAACACAGACCTAACTAGTTTGTAAAACGCTGCACCACTGTCCCCCTGTGGCTCAGTACACAATGCAGGAAAAAAACACAGCTGTTCTGAGAAGCATTTTGTCTCGTTGAACAATTGTTCACAGTCATATTTAGTGGGTCATTTTTAGAATTTGTTAAATGTTTTTTAGTGAAGCCCTAGAAATCATTTTAGACTAGAATATTTTAACATAAATGAATAAGACATTTTCAACATAAAAAAACAGCCCGCTATTGACCCTGATATTAATAAGAAAAATAGGAAATTTCTTATCTGCACCATTTTGTTTTTCAAAAAAGATAAATCCATGTCAATGTTACAAAGAATAAAAACCGAGAACCTTAAAGATAGCATATAAGGAATACTGCGATGAACTGATAAACAATAGCGTCCCTGTTCTTCACCTGTGTAGCCGCAGCGTTTACAGACAAGATGAAATCCATTCCTTGATGAAATGAACAGACAGCGAGGATACATGTACTTTATTAAACACAGAAGACTGCAGTACAGCCAATATTCTGTATATTATACCAGTATACAATAGCACCCTTTACCTACTTGTTCAATGTAGGCCTAGTCTGTAACAGAGTATATAAACAGAACACGGAAATCCCAATATTGCTCTCTAAGTTCCTTGACAAGGGCATTAGAAATAGCATCTGTTTTATAAAATACTATACATTACATACCAGTATGTATGTTTAAAAGACACCATATTACAAAGTGCATACCTGAGACCCATGCAGGTTTAAACATGGAGAAAACAAAAGGAGAAAACCGTATTCACATGATAACGACACAGTACGTACATCAAACCAGACATTTGACCAAACGGAAAGAAATGTCAGGTTTCAGATAAAAAGTTAGTATGTAAAGGGTCGATCTGATCTGCATGTATTTATTCACAGCACAGACATCACAAAGAGCATTTAGGAAGTAAACCCTCACAGAACACATTGAAACCTCATCATTGGTAACTACGCAGAATTTTAATGGGAATAAAAAGGTGTGTATTTTTTATTTCTTTTTAAATTGAGTGCTGCCCAATTATTTTACCCCCAATTTTCTCGCCAATTTAGAATTTCCAATTCCCCTTACAGCTCAGGAGAACTGAAGGTTCAGCGGGCGTCCTCCGATCCCACGACCAAGCCAGCTTCCTCTTCTACACCCAGGAACTCGAGAGCGGATCAGCGAGCTACCGGACCCTGGAGGACAAAGGCCAGCCCTGCAGGTCCTGCCTGAGCTCACTGGGCACCTGGCCAGTAGGGTCTGCTGTAGTGCGATGAGGGGAAACAGTCCTGCTGGCTTTGCCTCCCTAACCAGCGGGAGGGCCAAAGCCAATGCAACGCTCCCTCCAGAATCCCCAGCAAAGACTGGCGACTCTGCGCAGCCAGGACAAGAACCTGTGCTCCCGACTGTATGACTCACCGTGCAAACCACACGGCTGAGCTTTTACCAGGGAGACACTCAGGACCTCCAGGTGTGTATTTCTATTTGAAAATAAATACATTGATTTATTATTTTTAACTTTTTGTTAAAAAAAAAAAAAAAACAGCAGCCAACAAGAGTTGAGAAGACAGTAGGAGACGGATGAAGCATAATCCTATAAGCCCCTCTGGTTCAGAACCATTAAGGTGATTCTAAATTCTCTTGGACATTCTGCAGCTGTTGCTGTTGAAAACACAACCCAAGTGAAGGATGTCCCTTTGAAAAACCTACATTCTGCTTTTTTAATATTAGCAGTCAAATTCACGACTATAGTTGGTATCATTAGACCATTATTACACTAGCACTTCTAAGTGTTGGACACACTACAGCCCACTCTGTGGAGGTCCTATGATCTTGTTTTTTGTGTCCATTGATAGCTGCATATAAAGTTGTGTGTCCGTGTGTTACCATAGTGACTGTACAGCACCAGCCTTGCCCTCTTGTGGTGCACAGCTGAGCTGTCTTGTCGGTCTCAGGGTGATGTCATTGCTCCTGCTTTCTCTGGCTTTTTCCCTTTCGACAGAGCGGCCACCTGCTTCATAAGCTCCCTGTTGCGGGCCTGCAGAAGGGAACAAGAGAAGAGGGATCTGTAGCATGCATTACAACCCTCAGTAACAGCACAGCACAGTGTGATGAAGCACAGTGAAAGCATTGTACAGTGAAGGGAAGCATTGCAAAGAGGCATGGTAAAGCTTATTAAAAAACACAACAAAACTAAGTAAACTATGGTAAATGCCAACTCCCCAGTAATGTTGTTGAAGCTGACACCCTGGGATCCTTCAAGAAGCTGCGTGATGAGATTATGGGATCAATAAGCTACTAACAACGAAACGAGCAAGATGGGCCGAATGGCCTCCTCTCGTTTGTAAACTTTATTATGTTCTTATAACCATGGGGAAAAAAATTGCAAAATGACTGTGCAAATGTACAGTGGTAAAATTGTATAAGGGAAATCACATTGAGAATTCAAAGAGGATTTCATCTTGTGCATCAATGGAACGTATGACACAGTTCCAAAGTAACATGTGCAATAGAGCGCCTCTTACTATAACCCAAACCATTCCTCACAGCTGAGCAGCTCAGCTGAGCTTTGCCTTTAAACACAATAGTTCCTCATTAAGTGCCTTCAAATGTCCTTGTAATTGCTTCTTACATCCCCTTACTATTTCATGGCGTTTGCAATCATTCAGAGTGCTGGTATTCTGCTGCTCCAACACTGAACGCATCACACTTTTTCTCTCAATTTGCCTATGCCTGGCTGAGTTGATATGCGCTTGTCGAAGATAATTTAGTACCCAAAGTAACAGAACCCAGAACCACTTAGATTGAATGCAACACAGCAGAATAGTGAGGGAAGAAAAAGCAGTTAAAGTGACATCTGAAGCTACTTACTATTTAATAATCTGTTGATCTAATCATGACTTGATATGCGTGCTGTATTGTGAACTGCATATTGTGACTGTACTCCAGTGATCCAAACTGTTGTGTGAAGTTCTTAAACTAACAACTTAAGTCATTGAAAATGATTGTGTGGTTATTCTTGGCTCTTCCTTTCTGCTGGTTCCCTGTGCTGTGCGCTGCTGGAGTGCATGGTCAGTGTCTGGTTCTCTGTGCTGGGTGGGATAGTTGAGAGTCAGTGTCTGGTTCTCTGTGCTGTGCGGGATGGTTGAGTCACTGTCTGGTTCTCTGTGCTGGGCAGGATGGTTGAGTCAGTGTCTGGTTCCCTGTGCTGGGCGGGATGGTTGAGTCAGTGTCTGGTTCTCTGTGCTGGGGGCGGGATGGTTGAGTCAGTGTCTGGTTCTCTGTGCTGGGCGGGATGGTTGAGTCAGTGTCTGGTTCTCTGTGCTGGGCGGGATGGTTGAGTCAGTGTCTGGTTCCCTGTGCTGGACGGGGTGTTTGAGAGTCAGTGGCTGGTTCTCTGTGCTGGGCGGGATGGTTGAGTCAGTGTCTAGTTCTCTGTGCTGGGCGGGATGGTTGAGTCAGTGTCTGGTTCCCTGTGCTGGGCGGGATGGTTGAGTCAGTGTCTGGCTCTCTGTGCTGGGCGGGATGGTTGAGTCAGTGTCTGGCTCTCTGTGCTGGGCGGGATGGTTGAGTCAGTGTCTGGTTCCCTGTGCTGGACGGGGTGTTTGAGAGTCAGTGGCTGGTTCTCTGTGCTGGGCGGGATGGTTGAGAGTCAGTGGCTGGTTCTCTGTGCTGGGCGGGATGGTTGAGTCAGTAGCTGGTTCTCTGTGCTGGGCGGGATGGTTGAGTCAGTAGCTGGTTCTCTGTGCTGGGCAGGATGGTTGAGTCAGTGTCTGGTTCTCTGTGCTGGGAGCGGCGGTTGAGAGTCAGTGGCAGGTTCTCTGTGCTGGGCGGGATGGTTGAGAGTCAGTGGCTGGTTCCCTGTGCTGGACGGGGTGTTTGAGAGTCAGTGGCTGGTTCTCTGTGCTGGGTGGGATGGTTGAGTCAGTGTCTGGTTCTCTGTGCTGGGCGGGATGGTTGAGTCAGTGTCTGGTTCTCTGTGCTGGGCAGGATGGTTGAGTCCGTGTCCGATTCTCTGTGCTGGGCGGGATGGTTGAGTCAGTGTCTGGTTCTCTGTGCTGGGAGCGGCGGTTGAGAGTCAGTGGCTGGTTCTCTGTGCTGGGCGGGATGGTTGAGAGTCAGTGGCTGGTTCCCTGTGCTGGACAGGGTGTTTGAGAGTCAGTGGCTGGTTCTCTGTGCTGGGTGGGATGGTTGAGTCAGAGGCTGGTTCTCTGTGCTGGGCGGGAGGGTTGAGTCAGTGTCTGGTTCTCTGTGCAGGGCGGGATGGTTGAGTCAGTGTCTGGTTCTCTGTGCTGGGCGGGATGGTTGAGTCAGTGTCTGGTTCTCTGTGCTGGGCGGGATAGTTGAGTCAGTGTCTGGTTCTCTGTGCTGGGTGGGATGGTTGAGTCAGTGTCTGGTTCCCTGTGCTGGATGGGGTGTTTGAGTCAGTGGCTGGTTCTCTGTGCTGGATGGGGTGTTTGAGAGTCAGTGGCTGGTTCTCTGTGCTGGGCGGGATGGTTGAGTCAGTGTCTGGTTCCCTGTGCTGGACGGGGTGTTTGAGAGTCAGTGGCTGGTTCTCTGTGCTGGGCGGGATGGTTGAGAGTCAGTGGCTGGTTCTCTGTGCTGGGCGGGATGGTTGAGTCAGTAGCTGGTTCTCTGTGCTGGGCGGGATGGTTGAGTCAGTAGCTGGTTCTCTGTGCTGGGCAGGATGGTTGAGTCAGTGTCTGGTTCTCTGTGCTGGGAGCGGCGGTTGAGAGTCAGTGGCAGGTTCTCTGTGCTGGGCGGGATGGTTGAGAGTCAGTGGCTGGTTCCCTGTGCTGGACGGGGTGTTTGAGAGTCAGTGGCTGGTTCTCTGTGCTGGGTGGGATGGTTGAGTCAGTGTCTGGTTCTCTGTGCTGGGCGGGATGGTTGAGTCAGTGTCTGGTTCTCTGTGCTGGGCGGGATGGTTGAGTCAGTGTCTGGTTCTCTGTGCTGGGCGGGATGGTTGAGTCAGTGTCCGATTCTCTGTGCTGGGCGGGATGGTTGAGTCAGTGTCTGGTTCTCTGTGCTGGGAGCGGCGGTTGAGAGTCAGTGGCTGGTTCTCTGTGCTGGGCGGGATGGTTGAGTCAGTGTCTGGTTCTCTGTGCTGGGCAGGATGGTTGAGTCAGTATCTGGTTCTCTGTGCTGGGCAGGATGGTTGAGTCAGTGTCTGGTTCTCTGTGCTGGGCGGGATGGTTGAGTCAGTGTCTGGTTCTCTGTGCTGGGCGGGATGGTTGAGTCAGTGTCTGGTTCCCTGTGCTGGACGGGGTGTTTGAGAGTCAGTGGCTGGTTCTCTGTGCTGGGCGGGATGGTTGAGAGTCAGTGGCTGGTTCTCTGTGCTGGGCGAGATGGTTGAGTCAGTGTCTGGTTCTCTGTGCTGGGCGGGATGGTTGAGTCAGTGTCTGGTTCTCTGTGCTGGGCGGGATGGTTGAGTCAGTGTCTGGTTCTCTGTGCTGGGCGGGATGGTTGAGTCAGTGTCTGGTTCCCTGTGCTGGACGGGGTGTTTGAGAGTCAGTGTCTGGTTCTCTGTGCTGGGTGGGATGGTTGAGTCAGTGTCTGGTTCTCTGTGCTGGGCGGGATGGTTGAGTCAGTGTCTGGTTCTCTGTGCTGGGCGGGATGGTTGAGTCAGTGTCTGGTTCTCTGTGCTGGGCGGGATGGTTGAGTCAGTGTCTGGTTCTCTGTGCTGGGCAGGATGGTTGAGTCCGTGTCCGATTCTCTGTGCTGGGCGGGATGGTTGAGTCAGTGTCTGGTTCTCTGTGCTGTGAGCGGCGGTTGAGAGTCAGTGGCTGGTTCTCTGTGCTGGGCGGGATGGTTGAGAGTCAGTGGCTGGTTCCCTGTGCTGGACAGGGTGTTTGAGAGTCAGTGGCTGGTTCTCTGTGCTGGGTGGGATGGTTGAGTCAGTGGCTGGTTCTCTGTGCTGGGCGGGAGGGTTGAGTCAGTGTCTGGTTCTCTGTGCAGGGCGGGATGGTTGAGTCAGTGTCTGGTTCTCTGTGCTGGGCGGGATGGTTGAGTCAGTGTCTGGTTCTCTGTGCTGGGCGGGATAGTTGAGTCAGAGTCTGGTTCTCTGTGCTGGGCGGGATGGTTGAGTCAGTGTCTGGTTCTCTGTGCTGGGTGGGATGGTTGAGTCAGTGTCTGGTTCCCTGTGCTGGATGGGGTGTTTGAGAGTCAGTGGCTGGTTCTCTGTGCTGGGCGGGATGGTTGAGTCAGTGTCTGGTTCTCTGTGCTGGGCGGGATAGTTGAGTCAGTGTCTGGTTCTCTGTGCTGGGCGGGATGGTTGAGTCAGTGTCTGGTTCTCTGTGCTGGGCGGGATGGTTGAGTCAGTGTCTGGTTCCCTGTGCTGGACGGGGTGTTTGAGAGTCAGTGTCTGGTTCTCTGTGCTGGGCGGGATGGTTGAGTCAGTGTCTGGTTCTCTGTGCTGGGCGGGATGGTTGAGTCAGTGTCTGGTTCTCTGTGCTGGGCGGGATGGTTGAGTCAGTGTCTGGTTCTCTGTGCTGGGCGGGATGGTTGAGTCAGTGTCTGGTTCTCTGTGCTGGGCGGGATGGTTGAGTCAGTGTCTGGTTCCCTGTGCTGGACGGGGTGTTTGAGAGTCAGTGGCTGGTTCTCTGTGCTGGGCGGGAGGGTTGAGTCAGTGTCTGGTTCCCTGTGCTGGGCAGGATGGTTGAGTCAGTGTCTGGTTCTCTGTGCTGGGAGCGGCGGTTGAGAGTCAGTGGCTGGTTCTCTGTGCTGGGCGGGATGGTTGAGTCAGTGTCTGGTTCTCTGTGCTGGGCGGGATGGTTGAGTCAGTATCTGGTTCTCTGTGCTGGGCGGGATGGTTGAGTCAGTGTCTGGTTCTCTGTGCTGGGCGGGATGGTTGAGTCAGTGTCTGGTTCTCTGTGCTGGGTGGGGTGGTTTAGTCAGTGTCTGGTTCCCTGTGCTGGACGGGGTGTTTGAGAGTCAGTGGCTGGTTCTCTATGCTGGGCGGGATAGTTGAGTCAGTGTCTGGTTCTCTGTGCTGGGCGGGATGGTTGAGTCAGTGTCTGGTTCCCTGTGCTGGACGGGGTGTTTGAGAGTCAGTGGCTGGTTCTCTGTGCTGGGCGGGATGGTTGAGAGTCAGTGGCTGGTTCTCTGTGCTGGGCGAGATGGTTGAGTCAGTGTCTGGTTCTCTGTGCTGGGCGGGATGGTTGAGTCAGTGTCTGGTTCTCTGTGCTGGGCGGGATGGTTGAGTCAGTGTCTGGTTCTCTGTGCTGGGCGAGATGGTTGAGTCAGTGTCTGGTTCTCTAGGCTGGGCGGGATGGTTGAGTCAGTGTCTGGTTCTCTGTGCTGGGCGGGATGGTTGAGTCAGTGTCTGGTTCTCTGTGCTGGGCGCGGCCGTTGAGAGTCAGTGGCTGGTTCTCTGTGCTGGGCGGGATGGTTTAGTCAGTGTCTGGTTCTCTGTGCTGGGCGGGATGGTTGAGTCAGTGTCTGGTTCTCTGTGCTGGGCGAGATGGTTGAGTCAGTGTCTGGTTCTCTGTGCTGGGCGGGATGGTTGAGTCAGTGTCTGGTTCTCTGTGCTGGGCGGGATGGTTGAGAGTCAGTGTCTGGTTCTCTGTGCTGGGCGGGATGGTTGAGTCAGTGTCTGGTTCTCTGTGCTGGGCGGGATGGTTGAGAGTCAGTGTCTGGTTCTCTGTGCTGGGCGGGATGGTTGAGTCAGTGTCTGGTTCCCTGTGCTGGGCAGGATGGTTGAGTCAGTGTCTGGTTCCCTGTGCTGGGCAGGATGGTTGAGTCAGTGTCTGGTTCTCTGTGATGGGCAGGATGGTTGAGTCAGTGTCTGGTTCTCAGTGCTGAGCGGGATGGTTGAGTCAGTGTCTGGTTCTCTGTGCTGGGCGGGATGGTTGAGTCAGTGTCTGGTTCTCTGTGCTGGGCGGGATGGTTGAGTCAGTGTCTGGTTCTCTGTGCTGGGCGGGATGGTTGAGTCAGTGTCTGGTTCTCTGTGCTGGGCGAGATGGTTGAGTCAGTGTCTGGTTCTCTGTGCTGGGCGGGATGGTTGAGTCAGTATCTGGTTCTCTGTGCTGGGCGGGATGGTTGAGTCAGTGTCTGGTTCTCTGTGCTGGGCGGGATGGTTTAGTCAGTGTCTGGTTCTCTGTGCTGGGCGGGATGGTTGAGTCAGTGTCTGGTTCTCTGTGCTGGGTGGGATGGTTGAGTCAGTGTCTGGTTCTCTGTGCTGGGTGGGATGGTTGAGTCAGTGTCTGGTTCTCTGTGCTGGGTGGGATGGTTGAGTCAGTGCCTGGTTCTCTGTGCTGGGCGGGATGGTTTAGTCAGTGTCTGGTTCTCTGTGCTGGGCGAGATGGTTGAGTCAGTGTCTGGTTCTCTAGGCTGGGCGGGATGGTTGAGTCAGTATCTGGTTCTCTGTGCTGGGCGGGGTGTTTGAGAGTCAGTGTCTGGTTCTCTGTGCTGGGCGAGATGGTTGAGTCAGTGTCTGGTTCTCTGTGCTGGGCGGGATGGTTGAGTCAGTGTCTGGTTCTCTGTGCTGGGCGCGGCGGTTGAGAGTCAGTGGCTGGTTCTCTGTGCTGGGCGGGATGGTTTAGTCAGTGTCTGGTTCTCTGTGCTGGGCGGGATGGTTGAGTCAGTGTCTGGTTCTCTGTGCTGGGCGAGATGGTTGAGTCAGTGTCTGGTTCTCTGTGCTGGGCGGGATGGTTGAGTCAGTGTCTGGTTCTCTGTGCTGGGCAGGATGGTTGAGAGTCAGTGTCTGGTTCTCTGTGCTGGGCGGGATGGTTGAGTCAGTGTCTGGTTCTCTGTGCTGGGCGGGATGGTTGAGAGTCAGTGTCTGGTTCTCTGTGCTGGGCGGGATGGTTGAGTCAGTGTCTGGTTCCCTGTGCTGGGCAGGATGGTTTAGTCAGTGTCTGGTTCTCTGTGCTGGGCAGGATGGTTGAGTCAGTGTCTGGTTCTCAGTGCTGAGTGGGATGGTTGAGTCAGTGTCTGGTTCTCTGTGCTGGGCGGGATGGTTTAGTCAGTGTCTGGTTCTCTGTGCTGGGCGGGATGGTTTAGTCAGTGTCTGGTTCTCTGTGCTGGGCGGGATGGTTGAGTCAGTGTCTGGTTCTCTGTGCTGGGCGGGATGGTTGAGTCAGTGTCTGGTTCTCTGTGCTGGGCGAGATGGTTGAGAGTCAGTGTCTGGTTCTCTGTGCTGGGCGGGAGGGTTGAGTCAGTGTCTGGTTCTCTGTGCTGGGTGGGATGGTTGAGTCAGTGTCTGGTTCTCTGTGCTGGGTGGGATGGTTGAGTCAGTGTCTGGTTCTCTGTGCTGGGCGGGATGGTTGAGTCAGTGTCTGGTTCTCTAGGCTGGGCGGGATGGTTGAGTCAGTATCTGGTTCTCTGTGCTGGGCGGGGTGTTTGAGAGTCAGTGTCTGGTTCTCTGTGCTGGGCGAGATGGTTGAGTCAGTGTCTGGTTCTCTGTGCTGGGCGGGATGGTTGAGTCAGTGTCTGGTTCTCTGTGCTGGGCGCGGCGGTTGAGAGTCAGTGGCTGGTTCTCTGTGCTGGGCGGGATGGTTTAGTCAGTGTCTGGTTCTCTGTGCTGGGCGGGATGGTTGAGTCAGTGTCTGGTTCTCTGTGCTGGGCGAGATGGTTGAGTCAGTGTCTGGTTCTCTGTGCTGGGCGGGATGGTTGAGTCAGTGTCTGGTTCTCTGTGCTGGGCAGGATGGTTGAGAGTCAGTGTCTGGTTCTCTGTGCTGGGCGGGATGGTTGAGTCAGTGTCTGGTTCTCTGTGCTGGGCGGGATGGTTGAGAGTCAGTGTCTGGTTCTCTGTGCTGGGCGGGATGGTTGAGTCAGTGTCTGGTTCCCTGTGCTGGGCAGGATGGTTTAGTCAGTGTCTGGTTCTCTGTGCTGGGCAGGATGGTTGAGTCAGTGTCTGGTTCTCAGTGCTGAGTGGGATGGTTGAGTCAGTGTCTGGTTCTCTGTGCTGGGCGGGATGGTTTAGTCAGTGTCTGGTTCTCTGTGCTGGGCGGGATGGTTTAGTCAGTGTCTGGTTCTCTGTGCTGGGCGGGATGGTTGAGTCAGTGTCTGGTTCTCTGTGCTGGGCGGGATGGTTGAGTCAGTGTCTGGTTCTCTGTGCTGGGCGAGATGGTTGAGAGTCAGTGTCTGGTTCTCTGTGCTGGGCGGGAGGGTTGAGTCAGTGTCTGGTTCTCTGTGCTGGGTGGGATGGTTGAGTCAGTGTCTGGTTCTCTGTGCTGGGTGGGATGGTTGAGTCAGTGTCTGGTTCTCTGTGCTGGGCGGGATGGTTGAGTCAGTGTCTGGTTCTCTGTGCTGGGCGGGATGGTTGAGCCAGTGTCTGGTTCTCTGTGCTGGGTGGGATGGTTTAGTCAGTGTCTGGTTCTCTGTGCTGGGCGTGATGGTTGAGTCATTGTCTGGTTCTCTGTGCTGGGCGTGATGGTTGAGTCAGTGTCTGGTTCTCTGTGCTGGGCGGGATGGTTGAGAGTCAGTGTCTGGTTCTCTGTGCTGGGCGGGAGGGTTGAGTCAGTGTCTGGTTCTCTGTGCTGGGTGGGATGGTTGAGTCAGTGTCTGGTTCTCTGTGCTGGGTGGGATGGTTGAGTCAGTGTCTGGTTCTCTGTGCTGGGCGGGATGGTTTAGTCAGTGTCTGGTTCTCTGTGCTGGGCGGGATGGTTTAGTCAGTGTCTGGTTCTCTGTGCTGGGCGTGATGGTTTAGTCAGTGTCTGGTTCTCTGTGCTGGGCGTGATGGTTGAGTCATTGTCTGGTTCTCTGTGCTGGGCGGGATGGTTGAGAGTCAGTGTCTGGTTCCCTGTGCTGGGCGGGGTGGTTGAGAGTCACACTCACCTGCTGTTGCTCCACAACCTCCTTGTGCATTTTCTCCATCTGGTTCATCTTGGACCTCATCTGATTCTCCTGGTACTGGAATTCAGCCTTCAGCTCCGTGATCTGCACACAAAAACACAATTGACCAGATGCTGTCTCTCCATAGTCATTATTAATGTGACGTAGCACGCACATACCACACACTATAGAAAGTGTGCATCTAAAACATTAACGCTAAAGGGGAGGCAAATCGCCTTCTCATGCTAAAAAGCCAGACAATTGACCAAAAACTCTGTTGTTATTTTTTTGGGTGCGGAAACATGTCCGGAAGGCGTACATTATGCTCACGAGACTTCAGCGGTGAAAATCCCGTTTGTGACATAACCTCACAAACTTTTTACTGTAACTGAAAGCCATGCCAAGCAATCCTTTATTAGATCTGCTGGAAGTGGCCCTGCCAACCTTCTTTCACCAAATAAGAACCAGTATCAGGGTCTATTTTATTTGTATTTCTTTTTTCTGTGACACCTTTTATTCAGTGTTTCAAATTATTGCCATTTGACTCATAAAAAGTGTGTTTAGTTAAGTTGTTTTATAAGCAAAGTACTGAAGCTACTACAAATAAATAAATAAAAAAACCCTTTACATAAATTAATTAATGAATAAATAAAGAAGTCGATTGGTCCTCGGATAGCTGACTGCTTTAAGACTAGACTTTTCTGTCCCTTGGCAGTAAGATGCAATACATTGTACAAAAGTCACGTTTGCACCAAAATATATATTACATTAGCAGAGCTCTGTTATTGCTGCAGGCTACCAAAAGCCTCAGAGTCGAATTCATGAGCCGAATTCATTGAGGAAGGTTTGCTTAAAAGTACGAAAACATGAAAAAACTTCCAGGAATTTGTTCAAAGACAACTACTGCTGAAAGCTGTGGAATCTGGATTCACGTATTTATTATTATTATTATTATTATTATTATTATTATTATTATTATTATTATTATTATTATTATTATTATAAGAATGTCTTGATGTAGTGGGGAATACGGGCAGTTTTTAAATATTACCGATATTTAAAATAGATATTAAACATTTTGACTGGATCGTTTTTATATCATTAAGCTAATGCTATTTTAGCTCCATTCAATCAGACTTGCTGAAGCTGCGGTTGTGTAGCACAGCGCTTTCTCATGGAACTCAGACATGACATTTCAATATACCCGCCCATGTTTTAATATTAATGAGGTTATTTGCATTTGGAAGGAGAATTTCTCTGGCTAAAAGAAAACTACATGGAAACATGGAAACACACACAGAGAAAACGGTGAGACTTTTTTTTCTTTTTCCATGGAAATTGCCCTGATGGTAATTTGTTATGAAAGGTAAGCTTAAAGTACACATAATGAATCACAATACTGTAAACCACCTTTCTGAGCAATGTTATTAAACTTTCATTCTTCAGTCGCACCTGCGTCTCTTTTTGACCCTGGAGAGTCATTGATTATTTGTGTTTGTACACTGTGAGGACGGCTGGTTTTTATTCATGCATTTTTCTCAGTTTTTGCAACATTGCCACCTGTAAAGACCTGAGTTTTTTTCTAGCATTGAACAGATAGTTATTTAACATCCTCGCAGGAAAACAGTATAATATCTTTTTTTCTTCAATTTAATAAAGCTGAATATTTTACGTTACCTATGTGTTGACGCTCTTTATTTCCATAAATAAATCAAACAGACATGAGAAATATGTAGATTTTCTATCAATAGGCTTATTGTGTGTCCTGGAATACTGTGATATACATGGTGAGTTTGTATCTGTCCATGAAGAACATCACAGCACAGGAAACGTTCAGGAAAGAGGTTCGCTCCTTCTTTGGGATCTAACTTAACAGGACAGAATCAAATGGTTTTGTTTTTTTTCCAATAACCATTTTTTCTATAGTATTAGAAAAACTACTTATTTAATCTAATGCTAACTTTTTATCTAGTCTTCGCATAACTTATTTATCAGTGTTAGCAAAACTTTTAAAATAGTCTATGCATAACTTTCTTTTATATATGGCTGGTTTCATAGACCCTGATTAACAGTAATCCTGGACTACCTAATGTTCACCAGGGTCTGTGAAACTAGCCAAGAGTTTAGGCATCATTTTTATAGTTTTACATGCAGTTTCATTACCTTACCCAAGATGAGTGTCAATCAGGGTCTATGGAACCAGCTGTCAGCACCACTTTTTAAAATAGTCTTAGAATTACTTTTTATATAGTAAAATGGCTGGTTTCACAGACCCTGATTTGCACTTAATCTTGGACTACCTAATGTTGGGTAAAATGATCCAAGATTAATGCTAATCTGTGAAACTAGCTGCTAGCATTACTTTTATATAGTCTTAGCATAACATTTTCATAGGCTCAGATAACTCAACAGGAACAACCTGGCCAATGCAGCACTGGGCAATGCAACTCAGACTGCCTGCCCGTCTGCCTGTCTGCCTGTCTGCCTGTCTGCCTGCCTCCCTCCCCGCCTGCCTGCCTACCTGCCTGCCTCTCTCCCTGCCTGCCTGCCTCTCCCTCTCTCCCAGCCTGCCTGACCTTCTTCTCCTTCTCCAGGATGAGCTGGTCCTTCTGGTGCAGCATCTTCTTGAGCGTTGCCACCTCCTCCTTCAGCTGGGACATGATGACGAAGTGGTCTGTGCCGGGGGAGTCCAGGGCCAGGTCCGGGGAGAAGCTACAGAGTCAGAACCCCCAGCACATTCACTACACAGTGCACATGCAACCCTGCAACGCCACTGGATCCTCCACTAATGCACTACTAATATATCATTGTAGACATAACTTGTTACATCCTAGTTATAGCAAGATATGGTAAAGTATATTATTAATAAGCATGGCAAACCAGGGTAAACTATGGTAAATGCGTAGTTTAACAGTGGGAAAAGAATGATAAAACTGCAATAATACCATGGATAAACCTTTATTAGGGTTATAAAACTACAAGTTAACGACTTCACAGTTAGTACAAACAGCAGGACGAGAGGGCAGAACAGTTTTAAAAAAGTTTAGAATGGAAGCCCTTTTTTAATAGTTATAAATGCGTGGAACAGCCTACCAGCAAACATTCAAAAAACAGTTTGGTTCTGTCCTATAAAAAGGTGTTGCATCTTACAGTGTGTCTCAAACCCTGCAATAAGAAGTCGCTAGCTCAAATGATCTTAGGGTGTCTTTAGACCAACTGAACATGTAGTACCGCAAATAAAACCGGTCCACTTTCAGTGGTTTCTTACCTGTCCCCATTGGCTATGATGGCGTCAAACTTGGGCTTTTTCTTTGGAATTTCATTCTGAATGGACGAGGTGGACAAAGTCTTCTGACTGCAAAGGGGGAAACAGTTACGCAGAGCCACTGACACTTAATAACATATTGTATATTGAAAACTAGCTGTGTGCGTGTCCACAGAAATCGCTCTAATTAAGCCTGCTCTTATTTTGCAGAAAGCGCGTGCTGTGTGCATGGCAGTACCAGGTTTCTCTCCCTAGCTCTTTATATTTGTCCTCAATAAAGGCACGGAAACATCAACCTTTTTTTCAGACAGCTTGTACCCTGTTCACACTTGTATCGGAATGATACTGGTAACATTTGTTTCAGTTTAGAATATACCGATATGATACCACTTTCGGTCCTAACTCACTTTACAACACTAATCCGATACTGTTGCGATATACCTGTCCACGTTTAAGCTGGTTGACATCGATACACTTCCATCAAAGATATTCTTTATTACACCAAGATACTCCACTGCTTCTCTATGGGGACCTGCGTCACGCTGCGCACACAGGGTTGTGGGATATAGAGAGCATGGGTTATTTTCTATTGAGAGTCAATGGAGCGCTGTTGGATTGAGCTGCTTTGAGATGATTTTAGCGATGTTTAAAAATATTTTAAAAACTCATGAAGTCTATTTTACTCTTACCCTGGGTGTCTTGAAGAAAAGCATAACCCAGGGTAATGATGACAAACCATAATCTATACGACGAATGCACTTTGTGAAATATGAGTGTTATCAGAAGGATTTATTCTCCTTGCTGTTCAGATACACTTTGTAGGATCTTCTTCTGCTTCAGTCGTGACATCCTGGTGCTTTTTAATACTTAGAGCTTCCTGTGGTTTCACTGGCGCTCCTAGAAACATGTCGAATCTCTGAGTACAGCAGGTACACCAGGGTGTAACCGCTAACCAGTGGAGGTAATGCAGTAACATGTGTTTCTTTCAAAACTGTTTGCTACTATCATTTCAATTACTTCTTGGCATGGCAGGGTGCAAAGCAAACGGAACTGCTTTTTTGTGTGGTAAATGTCACTTTGTAGATCTTTGTGTAGAGATTAATATGTAAGAGTAGCGACGATGTGTGTTTGAGCGTAATATATATATATATATATAATGTATTCATTTTTTTGCAGAATATTGTTGTTGTTGTTGGCGCAGGAGTTGCCAGCAGGGGGCGATACCTGTTGTAGTGGCTGGCATCGCTGAGCCAGGTGAGCTGCTCCTTCTCCTGCAGGGCTGTGTGAGAGGAGGAGCTCAGGTGCTTGCGCTGCTCTTTGGTCTTCTGGAGGACCCTCTTGTAGGAGAGGGTGCAGAGCCAGCACAGCAGCTTCCCGTCCACCTGGGGAGCGACACGCGACAGTCAGAGCCATGTGCAGACATCCACACAGACCGGCTGGGAGGAAACTAGGGAAAGACATTCTTTAGCACAGGTTCCACCCAGTATCACAACCTGGCGATAAGCTGCTCCTAGGCGGCACTGTTGAAGCATGTATCACACGGTTAACTGACTGTCAGGGGCTATCTTTATAATCTAATAATACTGCCATCCTAAAGATTATAATCAAGATTTTCCAGGGACCCCATTTCACAGAGTTGTGATTGTAATGTAACAATGTTAAGAAGTGGATATCTAATCACCTCTGCAGGGTTAATGCAATTAAAGAGCGGCCACAGATCCACCACAGTTCAGATCATTACAACAGAGCCTATGAGCAAGTCACTGAGGGACTCAATGAATCAGCTGAGGCCACAGCTTTACAGCAGCTCCCAGTTAATAAAACATGGGAATTGCATATACTGCACAGGGCTACATTCTCAAAGCTATTTCCTCCAAATCATCATTCGAGCATTTTTTGGTCTCATTCTCTAAAAGAAATAATAAACCATTTTTAGACTCATGACAAGCCCCCGAATGAAATGTGCAAGTTTCGTTTTCTACTATCTGAAAAAATCAATTTGCAGTAAATTTGAGAATCCAGCCCCTGAGCTGTAACTGCGCATGTTGATCAAGGCTTTACCAGTGCCTCTACTCCAGCACTAGGTAAGCCAGAGCCAGGGTGAATGTACTGCAAGCCAGGCCACTTCATCGCAGCAGAACCCCCTTGCTGGAGCAGCGTCTCTATGGATGGATTTGACAGCACAACGTGTGCTGCAGTCTTTTGGGGCAGGCTGAGGGAGCTGCTTGCCTTCTTCCTGTCGTCCTTCCTGTCGAAGGCACAGTGCTGCTTGCACTGCTCGCACGTGTGGGGGGGGCCGTACTTCTTCTCTGAGTTTGTGCAGCGCTGGCATTTGTTACCGATGAACGTGGCGATTATGTTACAGTACTGGCAGGGTTTGGGCTGCAAGACAGACGAGTAAGAGTCAGTTCAAATGAGGTCCTCTCCTGAGCGCTGCACCGTGCACTGCATTGTGCTCAGTTTTACACTAAAAGAAAAGACCCAGTTCACAAAACTTTTTTTAATGAATGTTTTGTTATAGACAGTTCAACTGTTCATTTTGATTATTAGATATTGTAGTCCAACAAATACAAACTTTTTTTAACTGTTTCAGAAAGGGTTATACATTTCTAAAGACGGACATCAGTCCTTAACACAGTCCTTGAAGTTTCATGAACAGGGCCCTGTACTTCACGGAAAAG
Organism: Acipenser ruthenus; assembly: GCF_902713425.1. NCBI lineage: Eukaryota > Metazoa > Chordata > Actinopteri > Acipenseriformes > Acipenseridae > Acipenser > Acipenser ruthenus. The sequence goes on from NC_081213.1 coordinate 9,524,199, forward strand.
CAAAACTTACTTGGTGTTTTTATTATGCTAGTTAGTCTATTTTAAAACCTTTTTAGCTATCTCTAACCCCACATGAAATGACTTAAATCTGAACTTACTGTGCCATACAGTTTCACGTTCTGTGCACATTTCTTACAGATGGTGTTGGTTTTACTGCATGAGATAAAAGAGAACCTGGTCAGATTCTTCATAAGGGGGTGATCCCTAGTAAAGAGATGAGTGATCCTCCAGCATAACCGTGCTCAGATTTTAAACACTGGATAACTCCAAGGCATTAAACACAAGCACCACTACAGGTTAATGTTTCCCATGGGGATTTCATGAGCGGGTACGACTGAAGGAACACAAAGATAGAAGAAAAAAGTTATACCTTTCCTGCTGAAACTCTGTCCTGCAGTACGTGCACTTAACCATAGGATGTGCAATTCGACACTCCTGGAAAATACATTACAGTAAATGATTAATGATTGATGCCACTGCCTAATCCTGCCTGTTCACATGACTTATTTTCCTTTATTTATCCATCCATAATAATAAAATGATACTACCAACAAACAAGCCTGCTTCTCCAGGTAAGTCTGGGTGATGTGTAGCACAGCAGGGTCATTTAATATGTGTGAAGAGCTGAGGGACTAGGAGTGTGGCCTACAGGGTAGAGCTGAGGGGCTGGGAGCAAAGGGGCAGTGCGGTCGAGTGGTTAGATGCTGAGAGAGTGGGCGGGAGGGAGGCAGTGCAGTCGAGTGGTTAGATGCTGAGAGAGTGGGCGGGAGGGAGGCAGTGCGGTCGAGTGGTTAGATGCTGAGAGAGTGGGCGGGAGGGAGGCAGTGCAGTCGAGTGGTTAGATGCTGAGAGAGTGGGCGGGAGGGAGGCAGTGCAGTCGAGGGTTAGATGCTGAGGGAGTGGGCGGGAGGGAGGCAGTGAGGTCGAGTGGTTAGATGCTGAGAGAGTGGGCGGGAGGGAGGCAGTGCGGTCGAGTGGTTAGATGCTGAGAGAGTGGGCGGGAAGGAGGCAGTGAGGTCGAGTGGTTAGATGCTGAGAGAGTGGGCGGGAGGGAGGCAGTGCAGTCGAGTGGTTAGATGCTGAGAGAGTGGGCGGGAGGGAGGCAGTGAGGTCGAGTGGTTAGATGCTGAGAGAGTGGGCGGGAGGGAGGCAGTGCAGTCGAGGGTTAGATGCTGAGGGAGTGGGCGGGAGGGAGGCAGTGCAGTCGAGTGGTTAGATGCTGAGAGAGTGGGCGGGAGGGAGGCAGTGCAGTCGAGGGTTAGATGCTGAGGGAGTGGGCGGGAGGGAGGCAGTGCAGTCGAGTGGTTAGATGCTGAGAGAGTGGGCGGGAGGGAGGCAGCGCGGTCGAGTGATTAGATGCTGAGAGAGTGGGCGGGAGGGAGGCAGTGCAGTCGAGTGGTTAGATGCTGAGAGAGTGGGCGGGAGGGAGGCAGCGCAGTCAAGTGGTTAGATGCTGAGGGAGTGGGCGGGAGGGAGGCAGCGCGGTCGAGTGATTAGATGCTGAGAGAGTGGGCGGGAGGGAGGCAGTGCAGTCGAGTGGTTAGATGCTGAGAGAGTGGGCGGGAAGGAGGCAGTGAGGTCGAGTGGTTAGATGCTGAGAGAGTGGGCGGGAGGGAGGCAGTGCAGTCGAGTGGTTAGATGCTGAGAGAGTGGGCGGGAGGGAGGCAGTGAGGTCGAGTGGTTAGATGCTGAGAGAGTGGGCGGGAGGGAGGCAGTGCAGTCGAGGGTTAGATGCTGAGGGAGTGGGCGGGAGGGAGGCAGTGCAGTCGAGTGGTTAGATGCTGAGAGAGTGGGCGGGAGGGAGGCAGCGCGGTCGAGTGATTAGATGCTGAGAGAGTGGGCGGGAGGGAGGCAGTGCAGTCGAGTGGTTAGATGCTGAGAGAGTGGGCGGGAGGGAGGCAGCGCAGTCAAGTGGTTAGATGCTGAGGGAGTGGGCGGGAGGGAGGCAGCGCGGTCGAGTGATTAGATGCTGAGAGAGTGGGCGGGAGGGAGGCAGCGCGGTCGAGTGATTAGATGCTGAGAGAGTGGGCGGGAGGGAGGCAGTGCAGTCGAGTGATTAGATGCTGAGATAGTGGACGGGAGGGAGGCAGTGCAGTCAAGTGGTTAGATGCTGAGGGAGTGGGCGGGAGGGAGGCAGTGCAGTCGAGTGGTTAGATGCTGAGAGAGTGGGCGGGAGGGAGGCAGCGCGGTCGAGTGATTAGATGCTGAGAGAGTGGGCGGGAGGGAGGCAGCGCAGTCGAGTGATTAGATGCTGAGAGAGTGGGCGGGTGGGAGGCAGCGCGGTCGAGTGATTAGATGCTGAGAGAGTGGGCGGGAGGGAGGCAGCGCGGTCGAGTGATTAGATGCTGAGAGAGTGGGCGGGAGGGAGGCAGCGCGGTCGAGTGGTTAGATGCTGAGAGAGTGGGCGGGAGGGAGGCAGTGAGGTCGAGTGGTTAGATGCTGAGAGAGTGGGCGGGAGGGAGGCAGTGCAGTCGAGTGGTTAGATGCTGAGAGAGTGGGCGGGAGGGAGGCAGTGCAGTCGAGTGGTTAGATGCTGAGAGAGTGGGCAGGAGGGAGGCAGTGCAGTCGAGTGGTTAGATGCTGAGAGACTGGGCTGGAGGGAGGCAGTGCAGTCGAGTGGGTAGATGCTGAGGGAGTGGGCGGGAGGGAGGCAGAGTGGTCCGAGTGGGTCTGACAGGCAATATGACCTCCCCGTAGTTTATAACATGAAGCACAGTGTTGTTTCAAATCCCAGTAAAGCAGATCATGCTGGTAACCCTCAGGAGGGGAGAGATTAGTAAGTAAATAAAGCAAGCGCATATACTGCAGGTAATCCGCAGAGTGGGACACTAATGAGGAGTCAAATGTTATATTCTGCAGTGCTAACAGGAAAAGAACAGGGACTGAAGTCCTGCCACTGATTCCTATAGGGACTGACTAACAGTTATCTTAACTCTTTCAGCACGAAGCACTCTAAACTTGCAGTCATTAGGCAGTTTCCTGTTATACTATGCATTTACCATAGTTTACCAGGTGCTACAATGCTTACCTATGCTTTATTACACTGTGGTACGCTTTTACTATGAGAAACTTTTATAAGGGAACTCTACAGCAAGGCTCCCCTAGGATAAACATGTAAATAGTTTCAGTGTTAAATGCTGTCATTAAGTACATATTATACAGGCCTGCTGTTTTTGAGTGGAGTTATCTTTCCTAGATCTGGGTCCTGTACACTGGTCTGCTGAGATGAACTAGTTAAAGGCAAGCTGGTCTTTATATAGAGAGGACTGGAGGAGGCAGTGTGAGTGTATGCTGTGAGTTTACTGTGTGAGTGTACGCTGTGAGTTTACTGTGTGAGTGTATGCTGTGAGTTTACTGTGTGAGTGTATGTTGTGAGGTTACTGTGTGAGTGTATGCTGTGAGGTTACTGTGTGAGTGTACGCTGTGAGTTTACTGTGAGTGTACGCTGTGAGTTTCCTGTGTGAGTGTATGCTGTGAGTTTACTGTGAGTGTACGCTGTGAGTTTACTGTGTGAGTGTATGTTGTGAGGTTACTGTGTGAGTGTATGCTGTGAGGTTAATGTGTGAGTGTACGCTGTGAGTTTTACTGTGAGTGTACGGTGTGAGTTTTACTGTGAGTGTATGCTGTGAGTTTCCTGTGTGAGTGTATGCTGTGAGTTTACTGTGTGAGTGTATGCTGTGAGTTTACTGTGTGAGTGTATGCTGTGAGTTTACAGTGAGTGTATGCTGTGAGTTTACTGTGTGAGTGTACGCTGAGTTTTACTGTGAGTGTATGCTGTGAGTTTACTGTGTGAGTGTATGCTGTGAGTTTACTGTGAGTGTACGGTGTGAGTTTTACTGTGTGAGTGTATGCTGTGAGTTTACTGTGTGAGTGTACGCTGTGAGTTTTACTGTGAATGTATGCTGAGTTTCCTGTGTGAGTGTATGCTGTGAGTTTACTGTGTGAGTGTATGCTGTGAGTTTACTGTGTGAGTGTATGCTGTGAGTTTACTGTGTGAGTGTACGCTGTGAGTTTTACTGTGAGTGTATGCTGTGAGTTTCCTGTGTGAGTGTATGCTGTGAGTTTACTGTGTGAGTGTATGCTGTGAGTTTACTGTGTGAGTGTATGCTGTGAGTTTACAGTGTGAGTGTACGCTGTGAGTTTCCTGTGTGAGTGTATGCTGTGAGTTTTACTGTGAGTGTATGCTGTGAGTTTACTGTGTGAGTGTACGCTGTGAGTTTACTGTGTGAGTGTATGCTGTGAGTTTACTGTGAGTGTACGCTGTGAGTTTACTGTGTGAGTGTATGCTGTGAGTTTACTGTGTGAGTGTATGCTGTGAGTTTACTGTGTGAGTGTATGCTGTGAGTTTACTGTGTGAGTGTATGCTGTGAGTTTACTGTGTGAGTGTACGCTGTGAGTTTACTGTGTGAGTGTATGCTGTGAGTTTACTGTGTGAGTGTATGCTGTGAGTTTACTGTGTGAGTGTATGCTGTGAGTTTACTGTGTGAGTGTAAGCTGTGAGTTTACTGTGTGAGTGTACGCTGTGAGTTTACTGTGGAAGTGTACGCTGTGAGTTTACTGTGTGAGTGTATGCTGTGAGTTTACTGTGTGAGTGTACGCTGTGAGTTTACTGTGTGAGTGTACGCTGTGAGTTTACTGTGTGAGTGTACGCTGTGAGTTTACTGTGTGAGTGTATGCTGTGAGTTTACTGTGTGAGTGTATGCTGTGATTGTGTGCTATGAATGATGCACCAATCCACAATTGACTACATTGTTTGGTGTATGCATAGTTATGTAATAAATAAATAAAGACATGATGTAATGTTTGAGTCAGCTGCACTGTACATGCTGAGGATTATAATTATGGCTTCAGTTTTTCAGTTTCTATTTTTTCGGGGCATTCACTTTTTATATACTGTATGAAATGATTGTTTTCTGTTACTTTGTTTTTTTTTCTGTATAGCACATGCATAGTAACTCAACAGTACTGGAACAATTCAATTGTACCTTCTTTCCTTTGCTGTCTTCCACAACGAAATCCCTCTGCTCACCGGCACATTCTTCTGGGGTTTCGTGTGTTTAGGCATTCTATTACATTTTGCTACAATTTGCAATTGCATTTTAAACTCCACCAGTGTGTAAACACTCCCTAACGTACTGTAATACAGCTTTAACTCTCATGAGGAAGAAATCTCGCAAGCATGTTACAGTGCTCCAATAGAGATGTAGGAATGTGCTGCACTCAGTAGCGGGGATGGGTTTAAAGTACTTGTGTTCGCAGTTACAGACAGCATTTCAACTTGTGTTTACTACATAAAGCACTGATTTCCACTGTCCCTTGAGTCCAAGTGGACTGCACCTGTACTACCTTAATAATGTATATTAGTGTTGTTGTTCATAGCATATTACTGGTATTAACTATATCATTATTATTATTATTATTATTATTATTATTATTATTATTATTATTATTATTATTATCAACAACAACAGCATGTAGGTTAACCCTTTAAGGTACAAGGCACATATGTGTCCCACAAATAAAACGATGCTAACTTTCTTATTTTTGCAATGAGGTGCACGAAAAACGTTACGAAGCTCGTTTTAATTCAAGTTTCATTTTTTTAAAAACATAATTAAGACCATAGTGGTACCTGTTGAAATGAGGGAGGCGTCAAACTTAATTGCTGCCATCGGTAGCTACAATGATACGAATGTGATGTCTGTAACATCTGCAGATATAAATGTGAGGGATATTATCTCTGTTCATTTTTTTCTCCGAGTCCGTGGGCCCCTGTGCAGTTGCCCACTGCCCACCCTCCTGTAGTAATGCGCAAATAAAAACGTATTTAACAATAACGACCGTTTTTGCTGAACCCTACCCATGTCAGTCCCGTCGCCTCCCTCCCTGGCTGGTCTAACCCAGAGCTTTTCCCGCAAGCACCCCTCTCTCTCTCCTCCCAGATATTCACCACATTGTTACTGAGCGCCCTGCCCGTGCCTATGTGCCAGGGTGTGTGTACTGTAGCCCAGGGCGTCCACCCCGCTGCGCTGTGCCCTTACCTTGCACAGCTGCTGTCCCTGAGACAGCGCCTCGAACGGGCATCTTTGGTTACACTTCGTGCAGGCATACAGCGCAGCCATTTCACCGCTGTACTCTTCAATAAAAAAAAAATAGTAATACAAAGTCGATTGGAATAAACAAAAATGTGAACACAACTTGTCAACAGCCTCTCCTCTCCTGGCTGTCAGGGTCACTCTTGTTCCTTTCCTGTCAAGTGTCAACCGCTTCGTCTCGCGATGGTGTCATCGGCCGACAGAAAATCCTAGTTCAACTCGGGGGCGGTGAGTCCCGCCTCCTGACACCCTCAATTGGCTGTTTGAGACTGGGGGGGGAGGGGGGGCATGAAAGCAGTGATGTGAGTGGTGGATAGGGACGCCGGTCAACCCAGAATAGATTAGGTAATTCTCAGAAAAGTGCGTCACTCGGTCTGTGTTGTTAAGTTATATAAACTGACCTTGATACAGTGTTATAGTATTATTTTAAAAGTGACAGCTCGTACGATGTATATAATTCTTTATTTTAATATTTCGACTGTGAAATATCATGTGTATCAACCAAATATTAATTATTAAACACATCATCTGAATTATTAATCAAGTTTCTTTATTTTGTTTGTGTATAATAAATGACTGTGTTGTCACTTGCTAAGCACACCGCTACAGTTTTGTACTTATAAAGAAATGTGAATACAAAATAGCAAAACCGGGACTATTTAAATAATTGTACTGTTTCTGACTGGGACAAAAAAACAAGCTGAATCCTCGGACAATCCCAGTTTTCCTGTGACGTGTGGTAACCCTATACAGGGCTGAGGACTGCTTTCACAAGACAGCATTACAAATCGAGGAGCATTCACTGCTGTGTGAGCTACCGGCTTCCTTTTAACAGACGTGTCTACACAGGAGTTGGATCGTTTTCCTTTGTGTTTAAATGTTATTGGGCTAGCATGAATTAGTAACAATAGTACTTATGATTATTATTGTATTAATATTAATAATAATAATAATACACCTTCATATACAGAGCAAGACCCTGTTCATTTATAGTTTTTATATCAAACTAATCACTTGACCTAATGGGTTGATTTTTACCAACCTGTATAAACCACAGCTAGATTGTATTAGAGCATTTTACAGCATTGGGGAGTCATCCCAGATTTTATTAAGAGCCTATCCGTGGTTATCTTGGGGTTACCCCTAAAAATGGAGGCTGATGCAATCTGGGGGGGGGGGGGAGGGGTCCTCTACAAACCCAGCGGTGGTTTATCGAAGTTCTGGACAATAATAAAATACACACAGATGGGTCCGGTCCCCGAGTAAGAAAGAACCATTTTATTAAATTATTCCACTCTCTAAACACAACAGTGAGGGTTCAGAAAATGTACATCATTGCATATGGACAACAGCAACACCATTCCAAAGAGGGGGGGGGGGGGGGGGTCCGTACAAACAGCAGGGATTCCCCCATTCAAAGCAGGGTGGTTCAGTCTCACAGCTGTCTCTTCATCATGACTAAATCAAAGAGAAGGACCTCAACACCTCACTGCCACTGTGACTGCATGGGGGGTGAACGCACACAAATCCATTACAATGAGCCATGCCTGGACAGATGAATGATTGATCAATGACACTACAGTAGCTCTGACACTGATGGTGCAAGCCTGCTCTATTTTATTTCTCTAGACAGTATCCAGTTAGTTAATACAATGTAGCTGCGACAGAACTCAGCACGGTATGTGTAAAGCATTAAGTTTACAGCCAATATTTGGAAGCACATATTCAAGTATTGATTATGCATTTATTATTTATATATCTGTGCTGTTAGAAGCACAATGAAACATGGGAGCATGCTAGTGCCCGTGCTGTTAGGAGCACAATGAAACATGGGAGCATGCTAGTGCATGTGCTGTTAGGGGCTCTTCAAGTCATTTGCTTTTTAGAAAAAGCTTTGAAAATGAGAATGTGTTTCATAGGTGATTTTTACACAGAACACATTTGAAATGCCGTGTGTAACTCATATTACAAAAGAGACCAGTTTTGTTGCATTTTATAATGTACTGTATTTATATTACCATACATGGTAAATATGTGCATCTGTTATTAAAAATATCCAAGTGCAACACTAACTAAAAGCAAGGCTTGCTAACACATTTCTTTAACCAAGTATCAAATATCCAATGTACAAGGGATGGGCAATACAAATGGAAACACCTGTACAATGTAGCACACACTTGCTGTGCCATGGCATTTAGTTCTATATAAAAGCTGCATCTCCCTGTTGCAAAGCCAGTTTCGTTCACTATGGGACAGCAAGACGGAATATCTAGAGGGCTGGTGGTTAGCACTCGGTTGAAAGGTGCTTCTGTGTCTAATACTGCCTGCATCAGTGCTGTTTGATGAAACACTGAGGAGGTAACACCCTGCACACTACCTGGATTCCCAAGGTGGCTTTCCACCTGAAATGCTTCAAATAACACATTCGTCTGATTTTATTTCAAGTTTTCCTTTTAGTGCTGCTGTCCTAAAGATGAAATCAAGGACAGGCCAACACACCGTATATTCCAAGCTTGTCCCCTTCAACATGTCTCATGTTCTGCGATTGGTGTCAAAATGCAGTTTGTCCTCCTTCCCTTTTTGTCTCTCACCAGCTGGGTACTCTGTGGCTCAGAGGTTAGGGTGTAGGGCCGCAATGCAGGCGCAGAAGGAGGTGGTGCTACATTCCGGAGGAAGGATATCAGGTGTGATGTACGTTCCAAGGCCACAGAAAGAAGTCCCAGTTATCCTGACCTTTGTGTGGGCTCAGTCTGGTGTTGCATGGTTTTGTTTTCTTATTTGAACAGACAGACAGACAGACAGACAGACAGTTGTGACAGTGTGGAGTGAGACTCCCACAGTCCAGGAAAGTTTGAAAAGCCCCCAGCACAGTCACTGGGGACTAGTCCACACTGTAACACACAGCTTCACTCTTCAGATCCTACAGCGAGAAAGAAAAGCAGGATGGAAACATGCGCTCAAGATGGACGGTACAAAGTGAGAAGCAGCCATACTGTGGAGGCGAAGGGAACTTCTCTCAAAGGACAAGGATACACAATTAGACAGAAATAAATGGCATGCAGGAAGGTGCAGCTCAATTATGGGCAATTGCTTTTTTACATTCTCCTCATGCTGAGTGCTGCTGGGTTCTGCTGTTCTAGTGCTGAGTTACAGATTTGTTTTTCACCTGGCTTTGTGCTTGACTAAGTGCTGGCACTGATTAGCCTTCCTCATTGCATTCACATGTGACAATGAGACCTTTCAACTGAAAAGCGACTTCGGACTCTCCCGATGAGCTCAAAGCAGCTCAAATACTGGAGCAACAGAACCACTCACAATGACCGCAAACACCATCAAAGAGAAAAGAGGTTTTTTTTAAAAGGCATTTGAATCTATTTACTCTTTAATATCGTTCAAATGATTTGATTCCTTTTATAAAATTTGCCCTTGTTTCATAATAGTCCTTGTTATGTTAAATACAGGTGTCGCACCTCAAACTAATTGACTGAAAACAGAGCAAGGGATGGGATTAGCTGTTGTGCCAGTGATGGTGTCTTTATATTATTCAAAAGCATGCTGTGTGTCTAGAGAGGACAGTTATTAGAAGAGAACCTAAGCTAGCTGCAGTACCATTTTCACTACCCCCGTATTATTGTGCAGTGGATCTTTTAATTTATTTTCAAATATCTTGGTATAATATCTAGATACTATACCAGTACAGGAGAACCCCCAAAGCCACTGGACATACTGTATCAGTCTTTCAGAGGAGATAATTCCCTGTTTCAGCAAAGCAGCAGGAATGGGGTAACTGTAACAGGTGCAGAACCGACATGAAGGAATGGGCTGCTCTCTAGGGGTAGATTAGAAATATTCAACTACACCATGATCAGGGGGCAGTGAAAACGTTACACAAGCGAGTAAAGAGTACAGAGATGGATTAAACCAGAGAGGCTCCTCTCTGTAGGTTTGTCAGCAATGACGACAGAGCAACAACTTCAAAACACACGAGAGAGGGGCAAACCACACAGGGAGGACACTTTCTTTAAAGATTGTCATGTGCAGGGGGTCTCTCATTGTCATAAGAGCGGTCATCTCGTGCAGTTTGGAGATTGTACTCAGGAATTACTATTAAACATCAAAAGTGTGGCTGATTTTTTTATTTTTTACTTAACGTTAAAATTCCAGGTGTCTTATGAATAAGTGTCTTGCGTTCTTTGCACAGGTAGATATCATACAGAGAATAAGATGCAGTGGAATTGTGACAAACCCTTAACAGTGATTGGTTGTTTTGTGGTCATTAGGTTTCTGTGCAGCGCTCTAGAGCTACATATAAGTCTCCAGTGTTGAAGGAGTTCAATTTATACGTCTGTTAAAAATGAGACAGCCAATAGCACATTGGTGGGCTTACTCAGGGTCTAGGACTGGCCAATAAAACCAGGGCAGGCTCTTATAAAGAGCGAGGATTGGATAGGATTGGATATATTCTTAAAGAAAGTCTTCTCACAGTCATGCAGCACGCAGGAACAGCAAACATTTCAGGGGAGTGGATTTCAATATAAAAGGAGCCAGGGAAGGGAGGCGTGCTGGATTAAACTGTATCACTGCCATTCTCCCACACAGCCTGGCCACACAGACCCTACTGCGGCTCCTCGCTGATCACAGCATGTGAAGGGTTAAAAAAAACAAGACAAACAGGAGAGAACATAAGTGAGTGCTCACAGCCATCAAACACTGCCCAGGAAACTAAACAAACCTCCCATCTCTAACTGCACAGTGGCACCATCCCCAACGCTGACTTTATCACAGTTAAAGTGGAGCTTACATTATTTACTGTTTAATGTTCCCTTTAGTTTTTTTAAAATCTTTGCATTCTGGGTCAGTCTTATATTGTGTCTGCATTGAGGTGCTTTGACTATGATTGATATATATATATATATATATAATGTAGGCTAGAGCAGCATCTATATATTAGTATGCGCTAGCACAATCTAGTGCACAGCTGTGTATTGCCAGCAGTACAGAAGGAAACCTGATCCAAAGTGGCTGATCACTAGATGGCGCTGGCTCCTACTTCTATGAAGACACTTTGGCGGAGCTGTTGGCTGTATCTATGGTAGCAAAAAGAACTGAAGAGCAGCTCTTGAACTGAGGGGAAAGCACCTGAACACAGACACGCCAACCCAGTATCTGAGTAACTGAAATCACAAGCACTCAATGATTGCAAACATCATAAAAAGTTAAAGGGAACAGAACAACAAGAAAAAGAAATGTGAAGCTCTTCAAACATACTCAGGATTCTGGGAGCTCTGTTGAGGACACAGAGGTGCCCGAATCTGTTTCGACTGAAACCCAACACGTTCTTATTGCCAGTGTGACCAGCGAGGCTCTTACATGGTCTGGTAGGTGCTGTCTTTGGTCTTGAAGAACTTGATGATGAAGAAGACGGCCGACTGCATTCCCAGCACCAGGATGATCCCCCCAATGAAGCTCGACAGGTCAAAGTTTGCCTGCTTGTACACTGGGGCTGACACCGTGGGGGGCAGGGCGTCTGCAAGGGAGGAACACACCAATCAGGGGACAGGGCTGCAGGGCGGGGCGTTTGCAAGGGAGGAACGCACCAATCAGGGGACAGGGCTGGGGCAGGGCGTCTGCAAGGGAGAAACACACCAATCAGGGGACAGGGCTGCAGGGCGGGGCGTTTGCAAGGGAGGAATGCACCAATCAGGGGACAGGGCTGGGGCGGGGCGTCTGCAAGGGAGGAACTTTGTGAGTGTAGAAGTTACACTTGTAAACAGCAGGGGGAGCCACACATCCACACCCAACGTGAACCTTTTCTTTGAATTCACATTGCATTGTTTTTTGTCTTCGGGAGTCCTAGATGCATTCCAGGCATTGTAGGTTTTGAGTTCTGGTTTATCCTTTTGCACAGGCATGGAAATAAGAGGAATCCTTGGTCACCTCCTCCCTGTGGCTGATTAAAGTAGCTTCAAAGTACACTGTACAGTATTCAATTCAATTAGTTATGATGTTTTTTCCTTCTTTATGCAAGTCAAGGTTGTTATAATAGTAGAAAACACTGGTGGAGGCTTTGAGTAAATTGTTGATGCTCATAATGCATCAGAGTAGAAAAATGCAACATGTCTAAGACTTTTGCACAGCAGTGTGTGTCTATATATATATATATATATATATATATATATATATATATATATATATAAAGTAGCACATCACTAGATACTGCTAGCTCTCAGTTCTATAAAGACAGGGTGCGTGTGTATATGACAATGAGAAGTGAAGAGCAGATCCTCAACTCAGAGTCAAAGGTAAGGGGGGCTGGAAAGAACAAGACAATGAAATGTGAAGCGGCTCGTTACGCTGAGGATACAAACCCAAGCTGCTCTGCAGGGGGAGTCTTATTTCCTCCCCTGCTGTATTATTAATGCATTCATTAAACATTTATTCCAGTTGTCTTACATGTTCACTGACCTGCATTGTGACTGTCAATAGAATGTGTTTTGGTATGTTTTAAACGCACAGCGATCCTGGCTGCAGTTGTATTTTGGAGTGTACAGGTTGCTCATGGGCCGGGCTCCTGTCTTGGTAATGTGTTTTAAACGCACAGCGATCCTGGCTGCAGTTGTATTTTGGAGTGTACAGGTTGCTCGTGGGCCGGGCTCCTGTCTTGGTAATGTGTTTTAAACGCACAGCGATCCTGGCTGCAGTTGTATTTTGGAGTGTACAGGTTCTTGGTAATGTGTTTTAAATGCACAGTGATCCTGGCTGCATGCTGTAGAAGCTGGTCTTGGTAACCGATCCCCTTCGCCACGCTGCTCCTGGGGCTCATTAAATATTCACAGGAAGCCCAGCCCAGCTCTCTAGGGTTACTGTCCTCAATTAATCATGGCCTCATGCTCTGAGTGCTGTGATCAACGCTCACTGCCAGACCCATGATAGTATATCCATGGAACAAATGCACAAATATGGTGCAAATTCATATATGCAACAGTAATTATAATATCAAAAGGCTATCATGCAATGAAAACGAATGAATAAGTGACACAACATGTTTTTCTTTAATAGCATTACTGCCTGTAACATCATTCTCCAGAGCCTCAGTGTGTGGCTGCCAAGCTCCCTGTGCTACTGTTAACCAATTCCACAGCCCCTCTGTTTCAGGCACCCAGAGCGTGAAATTGTCCTTCAACACCTTGTTTCCTGTCATTAACCAACCAGCTGCCTCCTCTATTGACTGACATGGTTTGCAGGTAACCAAGAAAGTGAAACAGTACCAGGAAGTGACTTTCTGAAAGCAAGGCAAGAACATTGAGAACTTTCTTTCTCATTTTTCTTTTCTTAAATTAAAATACATGTTTGCTTTAACATGTGTTTCTTTCAAAACTACACATGTGGTACCTACACAGCCAATGGAAGTGCAGGACAGGGACAATTGATAGAATTATTCCAATAGCTAGACCCCCTTTAAGGTGTTATTAGTTATTCCGTTGGAATTTCTCATCTTACCTGTCCCACTGGGGGTGGAGCTCCTGGGGGCTGAAGTGGGAGCAGCTAGAGCCACAGGACAGACAGATAAGCAGACGAGCATACGGACAGCAAGAGGAAGAGAGAAAGAAAGAGAGAGAGAGACAGAGAGAGAGAGAGAGAGAGAGAGAGAGAGAGAGAGAGAGAGAGAGAGAGAGCAGGGTGTTAATTACATATATAGGGGCACAGACCCAGAGCTGCATTCTCAGATGGTAACACTGTTGTACTGTAATTCTGGTTAATCCATAACTTGAAAGTCTCAATTATGAACTCAGAGTTACAAAGAAACTGATTCACAGGTGCACTGAGGGCATTATCAGGCATCTGTCTGCTTGACTTATAAGGAAAGGAGAAGGAGAAGATTTTAAAAAGGTATGGTTTAAAAAAAACTAAAATGACAGTAAAACCCGTCCCATCATCAAACTGGGGCTGCCTGCCTGCCTGCCTGTCTGCCTGCCTGCCTGCCTGACTGTCTGCCTGCCTGCCTGCCTGTCTGCCTGTCTGCCTGCCTGCCTGTTTGTCTGCCTGCCTGCCTGCCTGCCTGTCTGCCTGTCTGCCTGCCTGCCTGTTTGTCTGTCTGCCTGCCTGTCTGTCTGGCTGAAGTCTATGACCGGGTATGTTACAGAACACCCATCGCTTGGCTTCACAGGCCCCAGTTACATCCATGGAAAAAAATACCTCTTCAGTTTTATCTGCTTGTTCATCAAGCACATTATAAAGCAGGTCACTGTAATGAACTGAAATAAACCAATTAGAACAAATAGATGCACCTTACAATGGATGCGAATTGATACATCAAACTGCTTGAATTGTTTCCACTGTTTGGAAATGTTAACCATAGCAAAACAGAGAATATAACACACACATGTTAGATTAGGGGCGGCTAATTGCTGCTTATTTTCCTCCTAAGCCTTGTAAGAATGTTTTGAAATCATGTAATGTGATCAGGAAGCTGGCAGCAGTGATCAGGGAGGCCTGGGCTTGTGCTGGTCACAGGACCCTGGACCCGGAACATTCCTGGAGCGTGACCTCCCCCCCTCCCGCCTAGCTGTGGAGGGGACCTGTCTGAGTGCCTCCCCCACTCTCTCCCCCAGTCTCCTTCCCTCCCCCAGTCTCCCTCCCTCCCCTAGTCTCCCTCCCTCCGTCCCCCTCTCTCCCCCAGTGTCCCTCCCTCCCTCTCTCTCCCCCAGTCTCCCTCCCTCCCTCCCTCTCTCTCCCCCAGTCTCCCTCCCTTCCCCTCTCTCCCCCAGTTTCCCTCCCTCCCTCTCTCTCCCCCAGTCTCCCTCCCTCCCTCTCTCCCCCAGTCTCCCTCCCTCCCTCTCTCTCCCCCAGTCTCCCTCCCTCCCTCTCTCTCCCCCAGTCTCCCTCCCTCCCTCTCTCTCCCCCAGTCTCCCTCCCTCCCTCTCTCCCCCAGTCTCCCTCCCTCCCTCTCTCCCCCAGTCTCCCTCCCTCCCTCTCTCTCCCCCAGTCTCCCTCCCTCCCTCTCTCCCCCAGTTTTCCTCCCTCCCTCTCTCTCCCCCAGTCTCCCTCCCTCCCTCTCTCCCCCAGTCTCCCTCCCTCCCTCTCTCTCCCCCAGTCTCCCTCCCTCCCTCTCTCTCCCCCAGTCTCCCTCCCTCCCCCTCTATCCCCCAGTCTCCCTCCCTCCCTCTCTCCCCCAGTCTCCCTCCCTCCCTCTCTCCCCCAGTCTCCCTCCCTCCCTCTCTCTCCCCCAGTCTCCCTCCCTCCCTCTCTCCCCCAGTTTTCCTCCCTCCCTCTCTCCCCCAGTCTCCCTCCCTCCCCCTCTCTCCGTCTTCTTTCCTTTCTCATAACCCCCCCCTGCCACTCCCAGACTCCCCCTCTATCTCTCTGCCCCCCTTCTTTTCTCACAGCCTCCCTATCTCCCAGCCCCAATCTTCTCTCTGCCTCCATCCCAACCTCTCTCTTTCTCTGTCTCCCTCCCTTTTCCACAGCCTCCCCCTCTCTCCCTGTCCTTCCCCTCCTCCCCAGCCTCCCTCTCTCCTTCCCAGCCTCAGTTTTTCCCTCTCCCTGCTTGCCTTCCACTCTCACAACCTCTGCCTGCCTGTCTCCCTTTGCCTCACTCCTTCGCTCTCGACCTCCCTGTATTTCCCACTTTCTCCCTCCCTTTTTCCCTCCCTGTGTACCTGCTCCACTCTTCCCTATCTCACTTATTCCCTTCCTTTCCTCCCAGCACCCCTCTCCCCCTGCCTCTCTCTCCGAGTCTCCCTCCCTTGAATTGCACAGAGCAGGCAGCCCCAGTTTGTTATTGGAATGAGAAGAGATAGAGTTGTACAGGTCCAGACTGGTTTCACCGTCTAAGTTGTGATCCCAATTCGACGAGCAGTGAAAGAAGTGAGATTGCTGAGCTGCGTCCTGCCCCCTCTCGGCTCTCTTACCAGCACACAGGGAGGCTTCGTTGTACAGGGAGCAGCCTTCCGGCACCTCGCTCCCCCACACACAGCTTGAGTTGCCTGGAATAGAAACAGAGGAAATTATTCATGCAAACCCACAAAGGAAAATGAAAAACAAACATCTGTGTTTGCATGAAACAAACAAGCATGGCAGTGACACTCCCCCCACCCGTGTAACTGTGACATACTGTACAGAGTAGTGTGGACAGACAAGAACGGTATGACTTTCATTCACTGGTTCCCAAGATATAGCTTTCAATAGCCCAACTAATCACAAGCCAGGCATGAATGACAAGTCTTCTTGACCTAGATTCAGAAATTTGTGCTGAGGAATGTCCATACCAAGTTTCAATTGAATGAGTAAAGTTCTCTAGATATATCTATTCCACACCTTTGAGGGGTAATAAACTCTTTCCTTTGGGATCGTGTGCTCTGTTGCTGCCCCCTCCACCTCTCCCCTTTAATATTATTGTGTATTTGTGATGTCATCACACAATGGTGTCTCTGTTAGGCAGGGCTGGCAGATTAGAAACAACACCAGACCATTCACTTGTGATGTCGGCTGGCAGTCCCGGAGACCCAGAGCTGCTGTGTTACCATGTGAGCTTTCTGTTGCATGAACCAGGAGGAAATCTGAGTCAAACCCAGGACTGTGGAACCCTTCACAGCCTCCATCGCAGCTACAAGATACCCGACACTGACGTTTCAAAGTGAGCTTTAAGAAACAGCACAGAGGCTGCGCATGAACCGGCGACTACACACACCGCAAGCAAGCAAGCGTCTTAACCACTATATACAGAGATACACATGCCTATAATATAATACATAGACACACATGCCTATAATATAATACATTTGTTTCAGCAGAGAATTTCTGTTTTTTGGAAGGAAATCTAGCATCCCTGTTCATAAGAACCCTTTCCAGCGGCAGGGCTTTCACTGCAGGAGTGAACTGTAAGCTACAGCAAGGCCCCTGTTTCAATGCAAATGCCAGAGAACATTTTCTGAGATAAATAAACACAATGTCTCTCTGCAGAAAGGAGCAGTTACATTACTGCTGCCTGCAGTTTGAATTGATTTGTCATTGAAAACATGCCTTCGCACTTGATAACGTTCATATACCTCACAGTGCAGCCTCTGCATTTTGAAGATGACCATGCAGAGAATGAATTCATACCCCCTTGACTGCACCCTGGAAATTCATAAGCTAGATTTACCTGAAACATTTTAGGCTGTACTCTTTATGCTTATTTGAAAAAGACCAACACACTTGTCATCACATTGTACACAACTATGTCACTGATCTAATTCCATTGAAATGATCATGGGCCACCTGCAAAGGATTAATCAGAATAATTAGATGGGAAGAGTCACATTGGCTCTGGCGCTGAGCTCCAGACCTGCAGAGCTGACCTTGTCCTC
This sequence comes from Acipenser ruthenus, assembly GCF_902713425.1. Taxonomy (NCBI): domain Eukaryota; kingdom Metazoa; phylum Chordata; class Actinopteri; order Acipenseriformes; family Acipenseridae; genus Acipenser; species Acipenser ruthenus. The sequence continues at coordinate 9,541,642 of NC_081213.1, forward strand.
TAGGGGGCAGCAGCTCACTGTCTTACAGTCCGCTGCAAACTGACGCGCAACAGGGAGATGCAGCTTCTATACATTGCAGAATCCATCTCTCAGTATAGACTGTGCTGGTGAAGGCTCCGTCTCGAGGAGCAGGGTCGGGTGTGACTAGGAACAGCTCTGGAACCAGCACAGCTGCAGTGTGAATACATATTCAATTATTCAAAAGACTCGGTCGGGTTGCTACGGCAACGCTGGTAGATTACAAGGAAGGTATTGCACACCCCTTGTAATGTAGAACAAGATTGCTTCCAGACTGTCTGTGATGCCCAGCCATGTAAATCTCATCAACAATAAGTTAATAACTGTACATCTTGAGAGCCACGCCAAGCAGCTCTTGAAGGTATAATGCATCAATGTGTTTGAGCAGGCAATGAAGATGCACAGAAAGCTGCAGATTGTGCTGGAGTGTCTTCACAATGTGATCTGATCCTCACACCTCCCACACGCTCTGCAGGCAGCATCCTGCTGCTGTCGCCTTGCCTTTCTGTAAAAGCAGTGTTAATCTCACTCTCAGACGTGCAGGAGGAGCAGAGGTGTTCCCTGAATGCAGTCTGAACGGCTGGGGTGTGAAAGCCAGCATCCCTCCACTGATTAATCAGGAGACAAACACGAGCAGTGATGATACAGAACATACCACACCATGCAAGCATGTGCAGCCAAATGAATCCGCCACTCTAGAACCGCTCAGTGATTCCAAGCGGCTACGCGGGGCTTCGTCTGCACCATCTGTGTGCCCAATTCCATTTCTAATCTGAATGCATCTACACACAGGATGAGATGTACAGGATATCTGACCAATCCATGAAGGTGATTTATAATAAAGGGAAGAGACTGGACTGAGCAGGACACAGTAACAAGTCAGTTATAAAATGTGTGGGTTGAAAGTGTCAGTGTAACAGGCAGTGTGATACACTGCTGTTAGGGATTGTGTTCCCTGTCACTGAGCTTAAAAGCTCTCTAACCACGAATGCAGAGGAGCCGGCTCTTTTGTATAGTGGTTAAGAAGCTCGCTTGCGGTGTGTGGGGTCGCTGGTTCACACCCAGCCTCCGCCCTGTTACAGTAACTGGTATTGATGGAGCCTCACCTGAATCGCACTGCAGCCACACGCAGTCTGTGATATTGAGCGAGGCGTCCCCGGCCAGGCAGCCTCCACACGAATCCATCAGCGTGCAGCCCCCTAGACAAGAGAGACAACTGTCAGAGCAGGAACACAGCAGCCTGGTCCTAGAGACGGCTAACCAAGCAAGCATGAGTCCTAGAAAAACAACCGGCTATCAAATCAAACACAGCAGCCTGGTCCTAGAGACGGCTAACATTTCTTTTAAAATCATTTTCTTCAAAGTCTCAGAAAATGTTGTGAGAAATACAGGGATGAAATAAGACTCCCACTGCACAGCAGTGTGATCCATTCCGGGTTTCACTATGAGTTTAATAAGACACACCTGAGCTTGTTACCTCTACACTGGGGCTAATTCAGCTCATAGTAAAACCTGGAATGGGTGAAACCGCTATCTTATAGGAGTCTTATTTCCATCCCCGCGTGTATCTTTCTGACGAGAGAATTGTATTTTTGAAATGTGAATGCAATTAGGAGGAATCTGTACAGGTTTGCAAAACCAGCCTTTAAAATCCATTTCTTAGCGCTGGGATCTTTTTTCTCATGTTAAATATGAACATTTGAACAAATATCTGAATATAATTTGGAATGAGCTGGAAAACAAAAGTATAATTTGTACCACATTACAATAAAATCCATTGCATGCAGTGTTTGCTTGAATATTTATCCCAGCGCTAGAAAGCCTTGCCTACATATAGGACTAGCAACATTATCACCCTTTATTACCCTTCTGTGATCGACATGACTGCAATCAAACATTTAAACAGCTGCTCCTGGCACCCAGCTACTTCCTGTGCTCTAGAGACATCATTATTCTAACGGTCTAATTGTAAACACACCATGTGACCAACAGCGCAAGATTAAGGTTTATGAGTATATTGTTCTGTATTGGGGAAAAAAAAATGTGAATGCCTAATCCAAAAGCATTCTGTCCACAGATTAAAATATTAAGGGGGTTAGAGCTTTTGAAATAAACTGGTCGAGCATTTCCATTTGCTGTATAGAGCAGCTGTGTTATTGAAAGCCTGTATTTGCTGCATAGAGCAGCTGTGTTATGCAAGCCTGTATTTGCTGTATAGAGCAGCTGTGTTATTGCAAGCCTGTATTTGCTGCATAGAGCAGCTGTGTTATTGCAAGCCTGTATTTGCTGTATAGAGCAGACGTGCCACAGTACAGAAATGTTAATTAATGTCAACAAAATGAGAATACGTTAAAAATAAATAAATAAATAAATATGTAAAGCTGGTACATACGTATCTCGCAGAAACTGGAGAGGAACAGGAAATTAAAACAAGGTAAAGGCAACCATCCAAATAAAGCTGAAGCACTAACGGATAACGACACAGAACGTCTGTACAGCACTGAAACAAAACGTTTAATAAAAACTGTACTGCTGAACCTCGTCTTCTTTAATATTAGCAAGGGTATCCATGTATTATAAAAAAATAATAGATGGGCCTCTTCAGTGAGTTACAGGAAAACAATTCCATCTCGGGTTTCTGTGACTGCTTATAACAACCCTAGATGAAATTATGTTCCTGTAACTCACTGAAGCCCATCTATTATTCTCTCTCTCTCTCTCTCTCTCTCTCTCTCTCTCTCTCTCTCTCTCTCTCTCTCTCTCTCTCTCTCTCTCTCTCTCTCTCTCATAATAGATGGGCATCAGTGAGTTACAGGAAAATAATTTCTTCTGGAGTTTCTGTGACGTCATAAATTACGAGACTGTAGAATACCTTAAAAAAAATATGTAAAGCCGGTACAATCATCCTTCACCGACGGAAGCACCAACCAAGCGAGCGACACAAACCTTCGACTCTGACAGCGACTAATAATTTTTTTTAAATCCCATTGAAACACATTTTCCTTTAAAATACGCTATTTTTTGCACTTCCTTATCTACCCAGTTTAATTCACCGTTCCTGAAATATCAAAAACAAAATCATATTTAAGAATCTTTAATATTTACTTATCGACGTTATTATTATTCATTAAATTAACTTGCAATTTGAACCTTAACACCCGTTTTATTGTCTGTTTTGTATTATAGATACTAATATCCATGTATTATAATAATAATAATAATAATAATAATAATAATAATATAGAGGGGCTTCAGTAAATTACAGAAAAATAATCTCGGGTTTCTGAGACAGTTTTTAAACTACTCGACCTAACTGGCTCGTAGTTTATGACGTCACATAAACCAGAGATGGAATTATTTTCCTGTAATAGTTTAAACAATAGTAAAATAATAGCTACAGTCTCTAGTTTTTAACAGTTTTGACCCCAGTTGTCGTCATTCTAATTATTCTCCCGGATCAAGCCAGGTCGCTCTGTCAGGACTGCATGATTGAACTCTTTACCTGGCGTTTGACAGCAACAGATCTGCATCCCCGCCACCACGAACGCAGCTCCCACAGCGATCTGGAAAGAAATCATCTTCTAGGCAGAACAATATTATATATTAGACAGCTACACCAACAATAATCCCGCGTGGATGCACAGGAGGGAAAACAAAGTCCTGAAGTAAGTTTACTCTTCTTGAGAAGTCGGAGCCGTTTGCCTCGCTTGTACAACACCGTTAGCGGCTATTGTGTTACCCCTGCCTGCTGCTTGCTGTCTGTGCGGAGCTGAGATAGGCCAGCCTGAAACTGACACCCAAACAGGCGGCCGCCCCAGTCCGGACCGGTGATGTGATCTCACTGGAGCTCTCTCCCGGTGAAATCGACACCCCGCGCCTGCGTGCTGTGCAGTGTGGGGGTCTCAGGTGCCAAAACGAGTGTAACTTTCCAATAATATTAAAAAAATAAAACACTCCCTTTATTTGGATAGTACGGGAGAGCCCTAGAGCCATGCGAGAAACGAATACAAACTCGAAATGCCGTCTCTAAAACTCGAAATGTCGACTTTGGAACTCGAAATAATTTCATATTTTCCAAGCCGGTCTTTACATAGAAAGGCCAGCCATAATTAACTAACAGGTGCGGTTGAGGGCATTTTCGTGTGAATACAGGTGTGTAAAACGCATTGCCCCAAAACAAGATATATGTGCGCACAATATATACAAAATGTGAAATTACCTTGGGACAATACGTTCTTCATATAGGAATTAAACCTTTAATGACACACTTAGACGCCTTTGGTGACGTTATTATAATACTTAATATTATAAATAAGTAATTTGCATTGCTCCAAACTTGTATGTATTTTTTTGAAGAGACATTTGTCTATGAAGTATAACAATTATCTATTATAGTAAGCTCTTTATTGATAAAACAGCCTTAATTAAAAACTAAAAAGAAACGTAAACTCATTATCGGTCAATCCCGTGGAAAACATATGCGTGCTCCAAACTTTAGCTGCTTTTCCAAACAGATATTATTCTATAATATATATAAAAAAGGAATTTATACGACACGGCTCAGCAATCCCCTGTAAAAGGTCATTATATTTTGTAAATATATTGACATTCAATATATTGTCATTTTATCTTAAGGTTTTTAATATTCTTGAATGTTTAGTTGCTGTTGGGGTTTTTTGGGTTTTTTTTTTTTTTACATTTGTATAACTACTAACTACTTTAAAAGTATTCACATGTCAAAAAAAAATTAGATTATGATTTATATATTGTACAATATAATGAAAACATATTGGCATATATTCTATAAAACATTTTGTAATCGTCAATATATTGAAATATACTGACCAATATATTACATTATATTTCTCAATATATTAAAATGTATTTTTGTTCTGTAAGGGATTGTAAGTGGAGTTCTCCAGCTCTATACAGCTCTGCAGTGTTGAGAGGGGAGCTCTCTTTCCTATAGAGCTCTATACAGCTCTGCAGTGTTGAGTGGAGTTCTCTTTCCTATAGACCTATATACAGCTCTGCAGTGTTGAGAGTGGAGTTCTCTTTCCTATATACCTCTATACAGCTCTGCAGTGTTGAGAGGGGAGCTCTCTTTCCTATAGAGCTCTATACAGCTCTGCAGTGTTGAGAGTGGAGTTCTCTTTCCTATAGAGCTCTATACAGCTCTGCAGTGTTGAGAGTGGAGTTCTCTTTCCTATAGAGCTCTATACAGCTCTGCAGTGTTGAGAGTGGAGTTCTCTTTCCTATAGAGCTCTATACAGCTCTGCAGTGTTGAGAGTGGAGTTCTATTTCCTATAGTCCTCTATACAACTCTGCAGTCTTTTAGCGCTGGTATATACATGTCTTTTTTACACACACACACACGCACACACACACACACACACACACACACACACACACACACATATGTTCAATACTAATGCACACTGAAGTAAAATGACTCTAAATAAACGGTATGTTTTGTATTTTTACAAAACATCATTTAAACAACATTGTATTTACCATGTATTTATCACGTATATCCTGTTTTCTATTATATATCTATTGCTCAATTATATAAGGTATACTTAAAAAAAAAACTGTTATATTCGCAAGCTAGGCATCGCATAAGAAAGAACGTGAGAACATTTCAGAACGAGAGGAGTTCCATTCCACTCAGCGCAACATCATGATTCATGAGGATGGAAACATGTAACTGTTAAGAATGACCACCAGAGGGAGCCAGTGCCCTGCCTGTAAGAGTGAACTGCTGGCAGTGACGCTTCTGAAGCAGTATAAAGGAAGGGAAAGAAAATAATGAAGAAAGATTTTTAATAAACCAGCAGTAATGAATACTGTTATCATATTCTTATCTTTAGAAACATACAGGACAACAGCCATGTATTCATCTATTTCTCCTTCTTAGTGCCAGAGTCCATTTTTGTGAATATTTTGACTGATTCCTTATTTAGTGTATCTATCTATCTATCTATCTATCTATCTATCTATCTATCGCCTATTTTGGTTATATTTAAATACATATTAAGAATATATGTACATCAATATATCGATATGTAATGCATATATGTAACATATAAAATGGTTACATTGCATATAATTAAAATATGTGTTATTTCCGTATGGGTTTACCATAGTTTGTCATGGTTTGCATGTTTTTTTAATATGCTTTACCATACCTCTCTGTGGTTTACAATGCTTCCCTATGCTTTACCAGACCTCTCTGTGCTTTACAATGCTTCCCTATGCTTTATCATACCTCTCTGTGGTTTACAATGCTTCCCTATGCTTTACCAGACCTCTCTGTGCTTTACAATGCTTCCCTATGCTTTACCAGACCTCTCTGTGCTTTACATGCTTCCCTATGCTTTACCAGACCTCTCTGTGCTTTACAATGCTGCCCTATGCTTTACCAGACCTCTCTGTGCTTTACATGCTTCCCTATGCTTTACCAGACCTCTCTGTGCTTTACAATGCTGCCCTATGCTTTACCAGACCTCTCTGTGCTTTACAATGCTTCCCTATGCTTTATCATACCTCTCTGTGCTTTACAATGCTTCCCTATGCTTTACCATACCTCTCTGTGCTTTACAATGCTGCCCTATGCTTTACCATACCTCTCTGTGCTTTACAATGCTGCCCTATGCTTTACCATACCTCTCTGTGGTTTACAATGCTTCTCTGTGCTTTACCAGATCTCTCTGTGCTTTACAATGCTTCCCTATGGTTTACCATACCTCTATGTGCTTTACAATGCTCCCATATGCTTTACCATACCTCTCTGTGCTTTACAATGCTGCCCTATGCTTTACCAGACCTCTCTGTGCTTTACAATGCTTCCCTATGCTTTACCAGACCTCTCCGTGCATTACAATGCTTCCTTATGATTTGCAGGCAGGTAGGCAGACAGACAGACAGACAGACAGGCAGGCAGGCAGGCAGGTAGGCAGACAGGCAGGCAGGCAGGCAGGCAGACAGACAGACAGGGAGGCAGGCAGACAGACAGGCAGGTAGGCAGGCAAACAGACCAACAGACAGACAGACAGACAGACGGAACAAATGTTTTTTGGGATGGCTTCTATGCCCACCTTGTTGGTGTGTTACTCATGTAATGTCGAGCTTGCCCTTTGTGTTTTGAGAGGGCAGCAGTGTGCGTGTCCTGATGAACACAGTGCTGCCTCTCTGGGTTGTGATTCACAGGGATTGATGAGACAGTCTCATTAAACACACTGTGGGCGGCACAATGTAAAGCTGTTTCTATGGGAAATGTCATGTCAGAAGATCAATGAAGTGTGAATCATGACACTTCTGTTTTTGTTTTGTTTTTAATAATATGTGCATTGCCAGATCATCTTCTTAGAGAAAAAAAACTATTCTACCAAAATTCATTTCATCAAACATTGTGGCTGGATTCTGGTTATTTCAAGATGACCTAGCTCATGTAGTGTTAGACCTAAGATTCAAACTAAAATATATCCATTTATAGAGAACACATTTTATATCTAGAGACCCACTTAATCAAGTGTGACTCACACTGGTAGGTACATTCCTTAGCTATTGAGAGTATAAGTGGTTAAAGAAAAGGGCTTGTAACCAGGAGGTCCTCGGTTCAAATCCCACCTCAGCCACTGACTCATTGTGTGACCCTGAGCAAGTCACTTAACCTCCTTGTGCTCCGTCTTTCGGACATGTACATGCTTTAAGTAATGCAGCTCCAGTGCAGTCACTGTGCTTGAAGTGATTACTGAGGAGCACTATAAGAAAGATACAATCCAGCCTTCTTCCACACTTTGACAAGCAAGCTAAAAATAATCAGTGGCTACATCATCCCTGCTGCAAAACCCTTTCATTCCAGCTGCACAGCATATCAAATATACATTTCTCTTTCTGTAGCCTTCGGGAGCGTGCAATATTAATCCAGGGAGAGGGGGAGGGGTGGGGCGACGACTCTGCAGCAGTTATGTAATGTTGCTGCTTTATAGAATCCAAGGTGATTCAAGAACCAAACTCACAGGAGTGTCCATAGTGAAAGCATGCTGAAAGCACTGAAAGCATAGTGAAAGCACAGTGAAAGCACAGTGAAAGCACTGTGAAGGCACAATGAAAGCACAGTGAAAGCACTGTGAAAGCACAGTGAAAGCGCGGTGAAAGCACTGTGAAGGCACAGTGAAAGCACAGTGAAAGCATGGGAAAGCACAGTGAAAGCATGGGAAAGCACAGTGAAGGCACAGTGAAAGCACAGTGAAAGTACGGTGAAAGCACAGTGAAAGCATGCTGAAAGCACAGTGAAAGCATGGTGAAAGCACAGTGAAAGCACTGAAAGCACAGTGAAATCAAGCTGAAAGCACAGTGAAATCATGCTGAAAGCACAGTGAAATCATGCTGAAAGCACAGTGAAAGCACGGTGAAAGCACAGTGAAAGCACGGTGAAAGCACAGTGAAATCATGCTGAAAGCACAGTGAAAGCATGGTGAAAGCACGGTGAAAGCACAGTGAAAGCACGGTGAAAGCACAGTGAAATCATGCTGAAAGCACAGTGAAAGCATGGGAAAGCACAGTGAAAGCACAGTGAAAGCATGGTGAAAGCACAGTGAAAGCACGGTGAAAGCACAGTGAAAGCACAGTGAAAGCACGGTGAAAGCACAATGAAAGCAAGGTGAAAGCACAGTGAAAGCACAGTGAAAGAAGAGTGAAAGCACAGTGATAGCACAGTGAAAGCACAGTGATAGCACAGTGGAAGCACAGTGATAGCACAGTGATAGCACAGTGATAGCACAGTGGAAGCACAGTGGTAGCACAGTGATAGCACAGTGATAGCAAGGTGAAAGCACGGTGAAAGCACAGTGAAAGAAGAGTGAAAGCACAGTGATAGCACAGCGATAGCACAGTGGAAGCACAGTGATAGCACAGTGATAGCACAGTGGAAGCACAGTGATAGCACAGTGATAGCACAGTGGAAGCACAGTGATAGCACAGTGATAGCACAGTGAAAGCACAGTGATAGCACAGTGAAAGCAAGGTGAAAGCACGGTGAAAGCACAGTGAAAGCACGGTGAAAGCACAATGAAAGCAAGGTGAAAGCACAGTGAAAGCACAGTGAAAGAAGAGTGAAAGCACAGTGAAAGCACAGTGATAGCACAGTGATAGCACAGTGGAAGCACAGTGATAGCACAGTGATAGCACAGTGGAAGCACAGTGATAGCACAGTGATAGCACAGTGGAAGCACAGTGATAGCACAGTGATAGCACAGTGAAAGCACAGTGATAGCACAGTGAAAGCAAGGTGAAAGCACGGTGAAAGCACAGTGAAAGCACGGTGAAAGCACAGTGAAAGCACAGTGAAATCATGCTGAAAGCACAGTGAAATCATGCTGAAAGCACAGTGAAAGCACGGTGAAAGCACAGTGAAAGCACAGTGAAAGCACGGTGAAAGCATGGTGAAAGCACAGTGAAAGCACAGTGAAAGCAAGGTGAAAGCACAGTGAAAGCGCGGTGAAAGCATAGTGAAAGCACAGTGAAAGCAAGGTGAAAGCACAGTGAAAGCACAGTGAAAGCATGGGAAAGTACAGTGAAAGCAAGGTGAAAGCACAGTGAAAGCACAGTGATAGCACAGTGAAAGCACAGTGAAAGCACAGTGAAAGCAGAGTGAAAGCACGGTGAAAGCATCGTGAAGGCACAGTGAAAGCACAGTGAAAGCACAGTGAAAGCATAGTGAAAGCGCGGTGAAAGCACGGTGAAAGCACAGTGAAAGCAAGGTGAAAGCACAGTGAAAGCACAGTGAAAGCACAGTGAAAGCACAGTGAAAGCATGGGAAAGCACAGTGAAAGCATGGGAAAGCACGATGAAAGCACAGTGAAAGCACAGTGAAAGCACAGTGAAAGCAAGGTGAAAGCACAGTGAAAGCACAGTGAAAGCACAGTGAAAGCATGGGAAAGCACGATGAAAGCACAGTGAAAGCACGGTGAAAGCACAGTGAAATCACAGTGAAAGCAAGGTGAAAGCACAGTGAAAGCACAGTGAAAGCAGAGTGAAAGCACGGTGAAAGCACAGTGAAAGCATGGGAAAGCACGGTGAAAGCACAGTGAAAGCAAGGTGAAAGCACAGTGAAAGCACAGTGAAAGCATGGGAAAGCACAGTGAAAGCATGGGAAAGCACGATGAAAGCACAGTGAAAGCACAGTGAAAGCACAGTGAAAGCAAGGTGAAAGCACAGTGAAAGCACAGTGAAAGCACAGTGAAAGTATGGGAAAGCACAGTGAAAGCATGGGAAAGCACGATGAAAGCACAGTGAAAGCACGGTGAAAGCACAGTGAAATCACAGTGAAAGCAAGGTGAAAGCACAGTGAAAGCACAGTGAAAGCAGAGTGAAAGCACGGTGAAAGCACAGTGAAAGCATGGGAAAGCACAGTGAAAGCACGGGAAAGCACGATGAAAGCACAGTGAAAGCATGGGAAAGCACAGTGAAAGAACGGTGAAAGCACAGTGAAAGCACAATGAAAAGAACGCTGAAAGCATAGTGAAAGCAGAGTGAAAGCACACTGAAAGCAGAGTGAAAGCATGCTGAAAGCATGGTGAAAGCACTGTGAAAGCACGGTGAAAGCACAGAGAAAGCACAGTGAAAGCACAGTGAAATCATGCTGAAAGCACAGTGAAAGCATGCTGAAAGCAAGGTGAAAGCACTGTGAAAGCACAGTGAAAGCATGGTGAAAGCACAGTGAAAGCACAGTGAAATGCTGAAAGCACAGTGAAAGCACGGTGAAAGCACAGTGATAGCACGGTGAAAGCACAGTGAAAGCACAGTGAAAGCATGCTGAAAGCACAGTGAAAGCACGGTGAAAGCACAGTGAAAGCACGGTGAAAGCACAGTGAAAGCACAGTGAAATGCTGAAAGCACAGTGAAAGCACGGTGAAAGCACAGTGAAAGCACAGTGATAGCACGGTGAAAGCACAGTGAAAGCACAGTGAAATCATGCTGAAAGCACAGTGAAAGCATGCTGAAAGCACAGTGAAAGCATGCTGAAAGCACAGTGAAAGCACGGTGAAAGCACGGTGAAAGCACTGTGAAAGCACAGTGAAAGCACAGTGAAAGCATAGTTAAATATATTGTAATGCACCAGAGGTATGGCAAAGCATATTAAAAAGCAAGGCAAGCTATGGTAAATGTATAGTATAACCGTGGGTAAAGCTTGGGGGGAAACAGCACAATTACCCTGCATATGTCTTATGAAATCAAATAATTAGTTTTAGTTTCAAATATCATGCTGTCTAAAAAAGGGGTTGATCATTTATTTTATTAATTTATAATACCTTCGTGTCTAATTTCTATTCTTTAACTATTATGAACTATAAACAGTGTCAATTAGCACTGAACCTGTTTCATTATAAGATAATCTTTCAATTATTTTACTTCCGTTTAACAGTTGCTCCTAGAATTTATAATATCACTTTATTTCTTTGGTGATTCCCTCTAAGATTTAAATCCAAATACAGGCCAGTATAACTGCATTCGACTCTTATATTTTTTATAATGACTGAACTAGGCTTGACCCTGTTCTTTGTTCATACAAAATCCAGCCGTTTTTTCTTAAGACTTTGGCTGTTCAGTTTTAATGTTAATTTATTGTTGTAAAGAATCTCTTTCTTATCTTGTTTTTTTTTAACATAAATTTGTAGATTAACGTTCACTTTTAGCTGGAATGGTACTTTTTATCAAGCGTCATGCTTTCTGAAGATAAGATATACAAGTGGTAAATCGTTCATCATATATTTAGAAACATGTGTAGACTGACCTATTTCATGGAGCAAGAGAGCCACCTACTGGCGGTACAAGGATACTCTCTCTTTATCCCTCCTTCCAAAAAACCTCTAACACTTCATTTTTATATCACAGTACATTCCATATTTGAAATTGCCTAGTACATGTCCAGCATATCCACACGTTCCCAGCAGGATTCAGCTTCTGTACCAGGTTTCGCTTTTAGTTGGTTCCACAAGAAGTCCCTTGATTCAATGTTTCTCCAGCACAGGTGTGGATTTCCATGGTCTGACTTCATTCCTATAAGATACTTAGACACGTTTAGCTATACATATTATTTCTATATATTTCCTTTTGTTCACACAGGGTCATTTTGCAAGGTATGCCCTCCATCCAGAATACTAAAGGAGGTCAAAACTCACTGTTATTCATATTTTTGGGCACTCAGTTACTGTTCTTTTCCACATCATCAGTAGCAAACTTAACATAACTGAATCTGAATCAGTTGATGAACCATTTACTGTAGCTTACTGAGATCCTCCATGCAATGGAGTCCAATGTTTTACTACATGGAATAACTAGTTCAGCATCACCTGCGACAAAAGCGAGCCAGTTTACCTACAGCCTGGGAGAAGAAGGAGGAACCCCCACGTGTGTTTAAACTACTGTAACCTTGGCTGCGTCTCAAGCTGAAGGAAGGGGTGATTGTGTAGGTGCAGGACCCAGGGACGAGCGAGATGATTATGCAAATCCCACAGAACAGCACTGAGCAAATCTGAGAAGAATACCATTAACGCTCTGGCCACCTTGGATTGGAGAAGACACTGTCAGTGCTAAGAAGGACTTTCACTGGCCAGGAATGGAGAATGATGGCCACCGCTGGCTTGTAGCTTGCCCATGCTGCATTCTACAGTAGGCGAGGCCAAGGGGGAATGCTTGGAGGAAGAGTTGGACGGCTTCCGTGGTGTGCAGTGACTGACAGAGGAAGGTGATTTGCTGTATTAGGGAGGGTGGAAGCTGCTTCACTACTCCCGTAGAGTTAGGTACCTCGCCCACACCTCATACCTGTTGATGGTGTTTTGCACCTGCGTTAAGAACCAGTCAGTTGTGATTGGCATGTTGCATTGCGTCAGCACTGTCATTTGGTTGCCTCCGTCATCCAGGCGGTAATTCTCAGTCCATTTATTTGAAATGATTGTAAATGTTTTTAGTATTACCCTATTTTTAGAGCAGTTACAGTTCTGTGTATGTTGTCCTTTTCTGGGTGTGTGGTTGGTCACGGTGTTAGCTCCCCTCCAGAAGAGAATGGAACCTGTGCAGTAACTTAACAAATTGGTTATTTCGGTCAGAAGATCATTTCTACAGGTCTAACCCTGTGGTGGTGTAGTCGGAACTATAGATATAAAGCCTTTCACAATAATAGCATTGCTTGGTGAACGAAGCACACCTGGCCACACTTACATCACTGCAGGGTCAGACTCACAGCTTGCTGTTTCATTGTTTGGAAGCCTCTGAAATGGCACAGGGGTAGCGTCCTGGGCTTCCTGTGCAGAACTGGGTTAGGAATATGCTTCAAACAGCAGGAAAACTGATATTTTAATGTCAAATACCAGCACAAAGCAGGTTTAAGATTTGCTAATTAACATCATGCTGAAATATTTCTGCTTTAAAGAAAGTGAAACAGGTAGTTTTATTAATGATTCATAAGACTAGGTTATGATCATATTTGTAGGGCAGCTATTCCAGCAGCAGCAGCCTGTGTGTTTGTTGCACTGTCGTTGTGTTATCAGAGCTGAAGTGAAGCGATCAGGTCACATGTACAATCACTCTGGTGTCACAGCTGTGTCTCTGTGGGGGTCTATAGTTAGAGACTTGCAGCTACAAGGGCTAATGGATACCCATAGCAACCCACCACTGCAGAGCGCTCTCTCCCTCGCTCTGTCGCTCCCCCGCTCTGTCTCTCCCTCCCTCCTCCTCTGTCTTTCCTTCTCCCTCTCCTCCTCCTCTCTCCTCCCCCTCTTTCCCTTCTCTTTCTCTCTCTCCCTCTCTTTTAGTTCTTATTCTCTTTCTCTCTCCCCCTCTCTCATGCACACGCTGTTTATATTTTTGGAGGCTGATCATAGCTGCACTAGACGGTGATTCCACAGTACTGTAAAAGGCTTTTTCTGTGAATTACCCCGGTAGGGTATAGAATGACAACATAAACCATTTCATTTCTTATACGTTCTTCATGTAATTTTATAATGTTTTTGAAAATGAAATGGTCTAGCGCCAAGGGTTTGTTGCTTCAAATGTCATTTCATTGATTATTTATTTCAGCTTTCTCTTATTGATGATATATCCAGCCATTCCGAGTGCTCTGGAGTTCTGTCACTCCAATACTGAATTTGAATCATTGTAATCATCCGAATTCATATTAGGGGAGTGCCGGTTTCCTGGCTGGGAGGAGGTGCCACACCTGCAGGGCTGGCTTGTCCTCCAGGGGTCTGTAGCTCACCAACCTCCGCTGTGGAGCTCCTGGGTGTGAAGAGACGATTGGCTTGGGGATCGGAAGGACACCCACCGAACTTCGGTTCTCCTGAGCTGTTGTGGGGAGTTAAAATAATTTGGCACTCCACATTTGTTTTTTAAAGTTAAACTAAATGGAATCAGAGGTTCAACTCCTATCATGAGAACGTTGGCCTGGTATTCTGTGACCTTTATTTGGAGGTGAAGGGTCAAAGGTTTCTCACAATCTTTGTATGTTCACCTGTGACATGTGGAGCATGAAGGACGGACAGACAGACAGATGGACTTCAGCACTGTGCCAACATGCTTCTATCTGTTTATCTCTTTAATGAGTCCAGAGTCCCTGCCCTGCATGTACCTGAGAATCAACACCCTCCAGACATTCGGTTGATTTCACAGCCGCTGCGTAACTAGGCCTGTGAGCAGCAGTATATCCTCCTGGCAGAGACAGAGGCAGCTGAACCCTCCAGATCCATCACTGCTGCTGCAGAGCTGAGTCACAGAGACAGAGCACCCACTGCAGCAGTGTGGCAGGGGCCAGCTACACACACACACACGCATGCACGCGCACGCACGCACGCACGCACACACACACACACACTCACACACACACACACACACACACACACACACACACACACACACACACACAGAGAACACTAAGACATGGGGCAGTTTGTGGGGTTTTCTTTCTTTTTCAGTGCAACTCTCCCCATACTGACAGTATGCATATATTGCCATCGTTCAGCATCTTTTTCAATACTGTAGCATGTGTGACTCACCACGCTTATGGAATAGGAAAGGTTGTGGAATGCACTGCAGTTACACATTCTCTACCCTGTTCCATCTCCTGGTGGCTGCATATCCCTAGCAATGATGACATAGAGGAGGGGTACATTTTGTAAACAGAGAACTTGGTAAGGACATTCATTATTGAGACTATCAGAATCTGGGGACGTAGCACCTGTCTATCTGTCAGTCTGCCAATTAGTCACATGTACATTTTTTTACTCATGGTGAATGCAGTTAATGGTGATTTACTTTCTCATGGAACTTATATCTCTGATTTTGTGTTTTCAGCATAATGAATACTGATACACTGGTTAAAAACAGTGTCTTTGCTTAATCATAATTCTCAATCAGTCAGAGAGGCTCTTAGTGGCATCAGGAGAATTGTCACATTCTGTTACCATAGAAATGGAATGTTACCAAAAAACCACTGAGAATTATTTTATATGCAAATATAAACAACCTGTTTCTTTGAATCTCCAAGCACGCCTGAAGAAAAGATTTTTGAGGTCTTGACAGCTCGTGATTTTATATCACAGTCAATCTAACAAACAGAGTGTTTTCCCAGCTAAGGGTTAAGATAAATGCATATTATAACCATGGCATAACTGCACATTTACTGTGCAAAGTTACCATGGTAAACTTTGATAAGGGTAAAGCATTCTAAATAGTGGACAATGCAGAGTGTTCTTTGTCTTTAAGGACCTGGATGAACTGAGATAGACAATAATTTATAAGGTTGTTCAAATGTTCTCAAGCCAACTGGCTGTGATTCAGAGCCCCAGGAAATGCATCACTTCCACTAATAAAATAAATGAGCTCTCCAAGACCTGCCGTCACCCTCCAGTTTTAAGAGAGGACGCCCTGATCAGATCAGTGTGTCTGATCCATGCAGCTGTGTGACAGTGCATACAGAGTACAACGAGGGGATGAACAGCCTGCAATCTCAAGAGCAGTGCTGCATCCAGCTCAGGGCTCTCACACTTATCTGGACGAGTGCCGCCTTCTTGTTTTCATTCACATTGTGTACCGTGTCATTTTTTTCAGTCGTCACATCATGGTGTGTTTTTTAAATCTCTTATTAACAATATTTAGCCATGTATAGAAATGAATTACAGGCTATAGGAAGACAGGGTTATACAGCATGTAACATTTAGACATTGATAAATGATACCATAATGCTCATGAGATAAAATGCCCATTTGTTTTGGATGTATTGCACACGTCTGTATAGCACGGTGTGATGTGTGGCGTGCGTCCTGTCCACGGCAGCACTGTGCCCAGTTATTTTGTATCAGGGAGCGGAGGGAATTGATGAAGGATTCCCCTCTCTGTACTGCGGTTGCTGCCCACACACTTGCTATTGATTAGGCGCGTTGGCATTGTTCACGCACAGCAACCCCGAAGGAACCCCCACTGTCACATACTGTCTGCTGCATTTGCCATGCAGACCGAGACCGCGCGCCTTCTCTGGGATATCATTTTTCAGCCACTTCTAAAAGCATCAATGTATTAAAAACGGGACAGCTTCTACAGGAGGACAGGGGGAAGATCAACTACTTCAATAAAATACGACATACTCGATTGTAGCCATTTTATACTGTCTCATTTAGGCTATATAGCATATTTGAAACTATATTTATAAATATGTATATAACACAACGTATATTAAAACGAGTGTGTGTGTGTGTGTGTGTGTGTGTGTGTGTGTGTGTGTGTGTGTGTGTGTGTGTGTGTGTGTGTGTGTCTAATTTATCCATGTATTAATAACTGATCTATGTATGTGGTCATAATCTGATATTCATTTGTGAGTTCCGCCTCCTCAAGTGTCGTCATGGTCTATGCTGCCTGCGTCCACCCACACACAAACGATCTGCAGACTTCGGAAGAATGTGACTGGAATTCAAAACGTGTTTAATATGCTAGCTCAGTTTCTGCACGGGGTTCCCTGCCTTGCACATTCAGTGCACCTTCTACTCTCAGCCCACGCCAAAGAGCTTTAATACTGCCGAGGCCCTTCTCCGATATTATTCTATGAAGAATTGCGAGCGCAGCATTGTACAGATTTATGCTTGATAATATTATCCATTAGTGGTTTTCAAAAGGAGACGGGAAGGAATGGGAAAGGGAGAGATGCGCGGCCGGTGCCTCTGCACTGTCGGCTCTCCTCTGCTCGAGTTCTCCGATGCAGAGGAGCACGTTCGGCGGCGCAGGGATTTCCTTTGTCTCCCGGGCTGCCTATCAGTATGCAGCGGACACTCGACAGGTTGTTTAGGCCTGTCTGCACGTTCCATCAGCAGGGCTGCAAAATCTACCCGCGACCACAAAACAGTCTATATTTAATGAATAGGTCCCATTGTAACAAGCTGAATCGCTGTGTGAGAAGTCCAGACAAATAACACTTGAGTTTTACCTTGGAAAAATGGACAGTGTTTAGGGTACAATAGGGACCGACTTTTGTATTTTAATGAGCTGAGACAGGCCCAGTAAAAGGGCAGTGTTTAAACAGACTCCACGAGGAGCGATCTGCTCCCACTACACTCATTATTTGGTCTGATGTTTTTATTTTTATTTGTATTATTATTTATTTTGTAATTGCTTTGGCAATACTTCTGCTGTAGTCATGCCAATAAAGCATCTTTGAATTGAATTGAGAGATGGTCATCGACAGAAACAGGACGACCCAGACAGTCCTGGCTGCCCAGAGACAGGATCGAGGCTATGTGGTCATTGTGAACTGAGAGAAGTCGAGACAGAGATGCACTTTCACAGGATGAGGGACACACGTGAGCGCTCTGCTCTTGTGCCTCCTTCCTCTTTATTGAATTATTCCTTTTCATTATTTACTTTTGATATTGATGTTCATCGTGTTTATGTCATATTATGTTATATACTGTACTTTGTAACTGCTTTGGCAATAACGCTAATGTTGTCATGCCAATAAAGCACGAGAGAGAGAGAGAGAGAGAGAGAGAGAGAGAGAGAGAGAGAGAGAGAGAGAGAGAGAGAGAGAGAGAGAGAGGCACAGTATTGTCGGTTACATGTATTAAAATAGCACACCGTGAAGAGGAGCAGTCCAGATTATTATTTCTTTCTTTCTTAGCAGACACCCTTAGCCAGGGCGACTTACAATTGTTAAAATACATCACATTATTTTTACATACAATTACCCATTTATAAAGTTGGGTTTTTACTGGAGCAATCTAGGTAAAGTACCTTGCTCAAGGGTACAGCAGCAGTGTCCCCCACCTGGGATTGAACCCACGAACCTCTGGTCAAGAGTCCAGAGCCCTAACCATTACTCCACACTGCTGCTCTATCGTAGGTAGACTGGTACAGCATGGGGTTTGTGTGGGACAATTAGTTCTATGGTATACAGGATTAACTAACAGCATGGTTTATGTTAAATATTAAAAACCAGTGAACTAGTGCAGGGTGCTGTTTAATTTATTTGAATACAAACCGCGGGTTCTGCGAGTCAGGTTGTCTCGAGGTCTTGATTTAAAACGCTCGTGCCACTGAGACGTCATTTCAAGGCGCTGACTTGTTTTCAACTTAGGGTAAATATAACTTCAAATTATAAGTAATATCAGTCATATTAAAAACACTGTCAGAACATATACATAAATACAATTCCAGAATTCTACTTTCATCCTAGAAAATGTAACGAAAATTTCACAGTATGTTTTTTTTTTTTTTTTTTAATGCAGAGTTTAATACTTTTTAACAAAAAATGACGCTTGGTATACTGTACCAGAAATTACACAAACATTTCCTTTCATTGAGTTAAATGGGGTTTGAGAAGAAACTGCTGTGTGCTTGAAATTACATCTCTTTTTTAGTGTATGGAAGAAAGAAAATGGTCTGCACAGAGATTGAAGTAAAACTCGACATGAGGCGGAAACTGCACAATGAAGAAAGGTTTGCGTATTGCCGCAAAAACCAAAATCAATAATGTAGTGTATTTACTATAAGTGTTTCAGTCTGTTTGGTAACTGCATCGTGACAGAAATCATTGTACAAGTCTTACTGGATATGTTGTATTCAAAAGATGCAGTAGTGTATCCTGGTATTCAGTCATTGGATTTTGGGAGATCTTGAAGCATATACGGGAGCTGCTGTAAATGAAGGTTGACAAATGAACCGCTGCTATATACCATGGTAGCCCTATTGATTTGGGTGTAGGATTCGGTACCATGGTAATCGTATAACCACAGGACAGTACCGCACGATTTAGTGTATGGTAATCCCATGTTTATAAAGGCACCAGCTGGAGAAATCGCTCTGGGTCTGTTTAGAGTCTAAATTTATAGAAGCGGAGAGAGGAAATAAAGACTCCTTTGAGAATCATACAGATTGTTCTTATGAAAACCGCTTTGAAGACAACAGGAAGCGCCTTCCTTAAATGGGTATTCACCACCCCCACCCCCTCCCTCGCCACGCTCATTGAGATGCTGCTCCAGGCACAGACGCTGCCCCCGAACCGCCTACGATCTCTGAAAACAGGCTCTCCCTAAGCGCTCGTCGTCACGTCTGAGTTACTGCAAAACAAACCGGGAATAAGGGCACCGATCAACGAAAAAGGAAACCCGAGCTTGCACAAAGCTCCTGGAAGTATATGCAGCAAAGAGAAATGTCTGGACTGAAGGCTGCAAATGCAGTATAATAATGCATAGATCTGGCGAGTTTGATGCATCGTACGTCATGCATACCTTACGTTAACACACACACTGCGGCTTTGATGTCAATGGTATTTGAAATGAAAAAATGTACTATCTTAACCTGCGTTACACTGCATAAAAGGACCACTCTGTGATTTCCTGTAGTATACGTCACGTGTCACACATTGAGGTTCTGAATACATAATACAAATACAATGAAAGTGATTGGTGCCTAGCAATGGGAGTCCCTCGTGTGGTCTTTACAATATCTAAAAACTGACATACCTGTATATACGGTAGGTATATATATATGAAGGATTGATACTGAACTGGAGTGCTTCGTTTCTGGAACCCCTTATGGATTCTAAATATGAAGTATAGATGAAGCCTCATGTGAGGTCTATTGGACTTTTTCTATTTAGAACCCTATTTAAAGCAATGGTTCTACATCGAAGCTAAACACATCAAGAGATTCCAGAGGGACACTTAAATAAAAAATAATTATTCTCATTATTATTCTCAATCCAGAGTAAAAATGCAATGTTTTAAATTTATTTGTGATTTTAGTTTTTCTTATATGGCTCTAAAATAACTCAAAAAATGTTGGTCTAATAATATTAAAAATATTCATGGTACGACTGGTTTTCTTTCATTCATTTTGATCTCTCTGGATATGTATTGGAATAGAGTCCGATGCTCCATTCTGCTAGAGATCGCTTCTGTTGCTTTGTTGCACTAAAGACCGCCCACCCTCCTTATACCAGGCCCTTAGGCTCTAACCGCAGTATATATAAACAGTATAGCCAATCCCCAGTTATTGTGTTTCGTTATTAGCTCGATTTATAATACATTTCTAGTTATACATCAAGAGCGGGAGTTCAATTATATCAGTGTAAGTTCCTATGTACTACACGCTCCCCGGGGAAAATGAACGGGAACCATCTCTTAAAACATCCCCAAAGCGTGCCGGTTAAACCCGTGTCTCGAGGGCAATGCCAAGAGCGCCTGACTTGTTGATTTAAATATGAGACAAAGACGAGGTGGACTTCTATTATCAGACAAGATTATAGAATCCTGTACAGACTTTAAAGATTGTAAGCAGTAGAATGCGTTGTGCTTCTTAATTACTGAGAGGGACATTAACTGCTGCGAGTGATTGTATTATTGCCAGGAGATCAGAGGATTGAATAGCTGGGCATAAAACTAGCAATTGTACATTTCAAAAGCCAGGAGTGCGGCTGGTCACACAGCACACCTGTCCATGCATTTGAATTCTGAGGAGTATCCTTGTTAGCAGCGAGGTTCAGAAACACTGCTTCGGTTTCAGCACCCTGGACAGCGCCCTGCACGCTGTCTCGCTGGAATGGAGAGCTACTCGACCCCTGCCTGCCCTGGACGAGATGCGCCTGCCCGGATCAGGAACCAGCACCAAACCGTCACTGCATTACCCAATCAGAAGGCTGAGTTCCAGCTATATCTAAACATCCAAATCTTCCACAGATTACATCATCACCCAACACAGCCAGCATTAAGATGAACGCATTTCAGTATACTTGTTCATGTTCCATACATTAACGTACAACTATATTAGAATATATAATATTGATTTAATATGGACATTACAATTTTAAAAAATGCGATTTCTCCTCATAATCAAACCAAATCGGTTTTATTACCGCACTTTTCAGCCAGATCGAACCGATTACAGTATTCTTTAAATTGAATCAAATCAAAAATCAAATACAGCAGCGACTATAACACGTGATGCCTCCACTAAATGACCTATATGTAATAGAACAGAGAGCATTAAGATTTAACCGCTGGGTACTATTTCATGCGTGTATACGTGCTGGAGGAAGGAGTTACGGTAACGTGTAAAAGTCCACTCTGTAATGCAGTCCCGATATCTATAGATTCGGTTGATGATGGGAAACCGCAGTGGGCGTGGCTAGGACTTTGCGGCGTTTTTATGAATGAAAAGCCTCCCCGCTCCATGCAGCTTCATTGACTGCCGGGCTCGCGCGCGCTGGCCCTCTCTCGGAACACAATTGGCTGGCTGCCTGCTCCCGCGGGCTAATCAATTCTATCAATCTTCTCTCGCTGACGTCACACAGGTGCTGCTCTGGCTGGCTGAGCCGCTGTTCGTACGCGATCCGTCTGCTGAAGGAGATTATAATGAGTCAGAGAGGCTCCGGAGTAGCATTTAACTCCAGCAGCCCGCACTGCTCACAGCCACTGCCACCACACCGATGAAGGACGGTGCTCATGCATATAGCAGCCTGCTAATACCACAGAAACTCCGAGTTCGCGCTTTGGAAAGCCACAGCAGGAAGACAATCTGTTGTGTTATTAGTAGTATTTAACCAGACACTGGATTATCGTACCATTCTTGAATGTTCTGCAAACGGTAGAGCTTGCTTCACATCTTTACATGCAAACAGGTACGTTGTGTATACTTCTATGTATTTATAGTTGAAAATGCGTAATCATATGCATTGCTGTGATGCTTATCAACACGTGAATGTACAGCATCCTGCATTTGAGGAACGTTGTGAATGAGTGAAGCGGTAAGGACCTTCTGTATCGCTCTTAGCTCTACACTCGAGCGTGTGCAGGTTTCCTCAGTATGTGTACACTTGTCTGGCTTTGTCGGCGTGTGGAATAAGAAATGCTAATGCTACTGTATAGCCTGGAAGGATTTTGAAAGGGGGTTTTTAAACCCCACTGAAGCAGTGCTGTGAGCTGTGCTGTGGAATGCAGGACGACAGTAAGACCTTTACATCTGATGTAGACCGATGTGCTTGCGGATTGTACTTGCTATACAGCTGCATGCTAGATACTGAAATAGAAGCCATTGTGGGGCTGAACACGTCACTCCCCGACTCGAATGAAATACGGGTTAGGATGTCGTTATAAAACGATGCGATGTGTTTTTGATTTGGCAATGACGCTAAAGCCGTCACGCTTTTTGGTGGGGTGTATTTTTTTTTATATAAATGAAACTCGATGCATTACCTCTGATCGTGCGCAATGTAATGCTTATGGGTTCATTCTGTATATAGTGAAGATGTGGGTCTGTTTGAATCTAAACAGCGGAGACTCGAAACAGAGCCTCCGTTTAACTCGCTGGCATGAACCCTGCTGGCGTTGTAATGATCGATTGGTACTAATCACACTATATACAAATGATGGTGGAGCAAGACCCAGGACCGATCACATGAACACGCTTCAAGGGTAGCTGTATCAAGACCATCAGCTCTTTAGACCATTAACACAGTAACAGTACAAAGACCTCACTATTTCTCCAGTGTTGTGTACTCTGGGTTTGCTTTTGAAGAGTGCGTGAGCTTGCGAAGCCTATGTAATATAGTTCCACGCCACAGCAGCGATTAAAAGCGACACCGGCTGTGCGCCTCACGGACCTCGAGGAGAGATAGAATTAGTAACTCCTGGTTGGACAGTTCTCACCTCTCACTGCAATGTGATTGTCAAGTGAAAAGTCCTCACCTCTCACTGCAATGTGATTGTCAGGTGAACAGTCCTCACCTCTCACTGCAATGTGATTGTCAGGTGAACAGTCCTCACCTCTCACTACAATGTGATTGTCAGGTGAACAGTCCTCACCTCTCACTGCAATGTGATTGTCACGTGAACAGTCCTCACCTCTCACTGCAATGTGATTGTCACGTGAACAGTCCTCATCTCTCCCTACAATGTGATTGTCACGTGAACAGACCTCACCTCTCACTGCAATGTGATTGTCAAGTGAAAAGTCCTCACCTCTCACTGCAATGTGATTGTCAGGTGAACAGTCCTCACCTCTCACTGCAATGTGATTGTCACGTGAACAGTCCTCACCTCTCACTGCAATGTGATTGTCAAGTGAACAGTCCTCACCTCTCACTGCAATGTGATTGTCAGGTGAACAGTCCTCACCTCTCACTGCAATGTGATTGTCACGTGAACAGTCCTCACCTCTCACTGCAATGTGATTGTCACGTGAACAGTTCTCATCGCTCACTGCAATGTGATTGTCACGTGAACAGTTCTCATCGCTCACTGCAAGTCGCCAACGAGGGATAGCACAAGCATGCACTACTTACAAATCAATTCCGTTTATTTATTATTACATATATAGCTATGACCAGAACTTCTGAATCACACTATAGAATGTACTCATTTTGCTTCATAAAGTCAAATGAAACCCGCTGAACAATGTTACGTTAACATACTGAATTACACACCGCGTTGTAGTTTTCTATGAACTGAACGAAAAACTGACAAAATAGAAAAATGTAACATTCTAGCATGAAACCTAACACGATTGAACTACTATTAGCCTATGACTTCCGGTAGGCTTTTGCGATATGTTGTAGTTTCTTTGATACACGATGTTAAATAAAATATGTAAATTATGTTCATATAGTTTATTTTTTATTGTGGCTCAATCCTAAAAAAAAAAAAAAAAAAAAAAAAAAAAAATTGCGTAGGGCTCCTGCCGTGATATGTTTGAACAATTGTCAAGAGGATTACAATGGTGGCTCAATCTATAGATGCGCCACCTGCTGGTGATATTCAGGGGCTTCAATGGGTTGACCGGGGGTTCTTTTCCACATAGCGATAAAGGAAATGTTGCTGGGATGTGTGACACTGATGAATTGAACCGATTGGAAGAATGAATTTAGCTCACAGAGCAGAGCAGAGGGGCATACCGAGATGTATTTATATACTTTCAACGGCATTTGGATCGTTCTTTGTACATTGCATTACTGGGCTTTTTTTTCTTAAACTGTATTGTTTTTATTGTCTGTTTTCTGTATTGTAAGATACGCTTTGTAATGCGAAGCATTATTAACAGTGAATCTCTGTGTGTGTGTGTGTTTCACCCCACAGGTGTGGGCATCGACCATGAACGAGTATTTCTCCAAGAACTCCACAGAGGCCGAGCTGGGTGGCTGGTTCGAGCCAAGCGATGACAATAGCTCCCTGGACCTGTCTTCCCCGGCGCCGGAACCGGTCCTGAAACTCTGGGACGTGGTGCTCTGCATCTCAGGCACCATCATCGCCTGTGAAAACGCCATCGTGGTGGCCATCGTCTTCTATACGCCGTCGCTGCGAACGCCGATGTTCCTTCTTATCGGTAGCCTGGCCACGGCGGACCTGCTTGCGGGTCTGGGGCTGATAGTCCACTTCGTGTTTCTGTACTGCATCCGATCCGAGGCGGTCAGTCTCATCACCGTTGGGCTGCTCGTCGCCTCGTTCACGGCCAGCGTGAGCAGCCTGCTGGCCATCACCATCGACCGCTACCTCTCTCTGTACAACGCTCTCACCTACTACTCGGACAGGACGGTGACGCGCACCTACGTCATGTTGATTCTCACCTGGGGCGTGTCGATCTGCCTGGGGCTTCTGCCCGTGACGGGCTGGAACTGCTTAAAGGACGAGTCCACGTGCAGCATAGTGAAGCCGCTGACCAAGAACAACGTAATGATCCTGTCCGTGTCCTTCTTCACGGTGTTTGCCGTGATGCTGCAGCTCTACGTGCAGATCTGCAAGATCGTCTGCCGGCACGCCCACCAGATCGCCCTGCAGCGGCACTTCCTCTCCACCTCCCACTATGTGACCACCCGCAAGGGCATCTCCACGCTCGCAGTCATCCTGGGCACCTTCGCCAGCTGCTGGCTACCGTTCACCATTTACTGCCTGCTGGGCGACTACACCTACCCGGCCCTGTACACCTACATCACCCTCCTGCCCGCTATATATAACTCCATGATCAATCCGGTCATCTACGCGTTTCGGAACCAGGAGATCCAGAAGATTCTGTGGACGGCGTGCTGTGGGTGCATGTCACCAGGTATGGGCTGCCGGTCCAGGTCCCCCAGCGATGTTTAGCTTGTGGTGCCGGTTCTGGTTCAAACTGATGATGGCGCACTTGTATGGCGAATCACCATTCTGCGCCGCCCCTTCGTGTTGCTTCAGAGACTGACACTGGTCGTGTTTAAGTGTGATATATACAGCAGCACTTTATCCAAGGCAATCTGGATCTCTCGGAGTCCAGGCGCTGTGTTCAGGATGCACTGCCGTGTTGGCACATTGCGCAGGACCTGTGTTGACTTGCACGTTGTAATGCGTATTTGGTTCAGACCCGACAATCTGAATAAGATGTAATATTGAACACTTTTGATGACAGAGAGAGAATTAGATCAGCGATCGTTGTAGAGATTTTACAGTAAGACAAGCATTTATAAATATTTTTATTTTATTTATTTATTTTTTAAATCAAAGTGCGGTTCAAAGTTTAATCCACAGGTTTACTCTTTGCCTTTGGAGAGTTTCTCTCCTAGAGAAACATTTTTATCAATTCTTTATAGAGATGTTCATTTGATACTAGCTTGATAAAGGCTACATTTCATATTACTATTTAAAAGAAATCTATTTCTTTTAGAACAAGCTGGCTGTATAGAATGAGTCTTTAAGGACCGTAAAGCAAATACGCGTCCAAGTGAAAGTGATTTCCCACGCGTGTAGTGGGTGTTCGTAGATTTCTAAGGGAGTATGCTTGAGATTGCCTTTTTCTACCCTTCTTTCTCTGTCATCACTGTTATATATAGGTTTATGTTTTACGGATGAAATGGCATGTTTGTGAGGATACTTTAGCTTATGAAGTTATTAATACATTCACTGATCTAACGTCTTCTGAAGCGCGTTGATCGGTGTTGTCACTGATCGATATCCACTCACTCCATTCCATTGCGTAACTCTTCTGTGGTGCTCGGCTGACCTCTACCGGACAAATACGGAATCGCAGGTAGAACAGATACGGCCTGGGTGCGCCGAGGTGTGACTGCTTCCGGCCTTAGCACGGCGCGCTGCTGGAAATTCTGTATGGACCGTGCTGAAGCACGTGTACAGACCATAAAGAAACAGCCACTCATATATTTAATTATATATATATATAAATATTTCCACCTTATGTTCAAATTTCAAGCACCACAATCAAATGATTTGAGCAACCGTGCTTGAAAATATCACAAAGGTTGGCCGATACTACAGTTGCATGTTATTTATTTGGGGTATATGGAACATATACACTAAGCAACTGAAGGGCCAATAGAATTGATTCGAATTAGACCCAATCGTTCTAGGTTCCATAATTGGACTTGGATTGAGGATTCTAAATGTTATTGATGGCAGAAATCGCCAGTCCCTAATGAAGCAGCGCGTCCTGTCTAAGGTGGCATGAGTGACCGTATCATGAACTTGATTACTCTAACAGGGGAGACTGAGGCTTTAACTTGTGCCTGATTACTAAAGCCAAACACTCTGGAATCAGAGTTCTTTAAAAACGTTTGCACTATCAATGTATTTCATATATGTATCGTATTTATTGAAGGTGTGTAACCCTACACCTGGCCAAATTCTTAAGAGCTAATGAAACTTACACAACCTGTGAAGATGGTGTTTGTGTGTGTACTGTATAATTAGCACAAGTATGACAAAGCAAACAGCAAAGCTGTCATGCTGTACTGTCACTTTGAAACGCCAGTCCTTACTGTGATGTTAACGAATGTTTAATATGTATGTTGATGATGAAATGCCTACATCAAAAAATAGTTTCTTTTCATCGGAATGCATTTATGTTCATGTTTACAAATGAGAATAAAATATAATTTGTTATAGAAAATAAGCCTTGTCTCTTTTAATATCCGTTTCCTAGTTTTCCGAGAAGATATGGTTTTATTTCTCCTATGTCGTATTGAGAGAAAGTACGAGCACATGAATCGAACCTATACCTGACGTTTCGTGCTCTTTATACAATTACACTAACTTTATCAATTAACCAACATTTCCCTGTTTAGTTTATAAATTGGCCCATTTTCTGGTAACTTCATTCATTTTTTACCGGATTTTTGTTTTTTGTATTGTTATAAATGAACTCGCTATGAAATTGTAGTGAACAGTCTCTCCTGCCCCGAGTTAGCGGCGCTGCTTCTCTGTCGGGACTGAAGACCTCTTGGTTTTGGCGTCCAGACACGTGTGCATGTCCTTTATCGCTAGCCGATGCTTTGCAATTAATTTCTTACTAATCATTAGCTTCATTTGCATTATTACGGCTCAATGTGTATTGTGCCGAGACGTCAAGATATTCAAATTTAGCAAATGCTTTGGGTCACGTGGTCTGATTGCCGCAAGATCATTGGAGCGAGTCTGAACTAGACGTGATTCGGTACCAGGAAGCAGCCGCAACATTTTCTAGCGTTGTATATGAAATATCTGAATATGCATATTATTGATTGATGTCGCCCTCTGCTGGTTTCAATGGGTATGAAAATTGGTTTGCACAAACACATTCAGTTCTGCTAACGTGTGATGACTCCCAGCTTTAACGAGCCACCGGCTCCACAAACACCCCGGCCCAAGGGAACTGCTACCGACGTCAGCAGCAAAAAACACAGAACACACAAACAAACAACTTCCATTAAACTGCAAGGAAGGGGCGGCCGCGTCTCTATCAAACCGCATGCAACAGGAACACGTGATGAGACGCGCCAGGCTCTGTGTGTCACGGACAGGCTTCATTTGCAACATGTTCTATGCCATTAAAATAGTCCCTTTGTCTGTGTTACGTTTAAAGATAATGCCAGTTGCACAGCAACTTGCAGAACAGAAATACAGTTGGAGTCGCCCGGCCGACAAATCAAACCACACACACACGTGATGCTAACAGTGCCGCTGGGGATGGTTATGATATGATATGTATCATTTCAAATGGCATTTTACATAGTGTGCGCGCACTATGTGCTTAATTAAACATCTGAGCTAGTCGTCTGTATCAAACTGCCAAGAAATGGGAGGCTTTCCTCCCTTATCGTTCATAAACGCAATTAAAAACGCAGATTAAAAAAGTGTTTCACTGAGATCCCATCCTGGATGGCTACAAACTGGTTGATTGGCTCTAAACTAGGTTTAGCAAAGTATAATCCAGTCCATATTATTTTTGGAGGCAATTCCATTTTAGCTTCCACTAGCGAAGACCCCGGATGTTATCTTGGACCTCACGCTTTCTTATGATTTCTGTATCAGAATAGCTTCTTATCATTTGAGAAATGTTTCCAGATGAAAGCGTGTTCTGGGTATGAGGGATGCAGAGACGTTGACACAGGCATTAATAACCTCTCGTCTTGATTATTGCAATTCTTTGCTTGTTGGTAAACCTGTCACTAAACCTAGAAGGATTCAGCTTGTCCAGAACTTCGCTCCAGTTACCATTATGCATGTTGAAACATTGGATTCTTAAATCGAACATGAAAACAGACTTTTGTGAATGTGCTTTTATGTAATTGGTTGTAACTGGAATGTATTATAAGAACATAAGAAAGTTTACAAACAAGAGGAGGCCATTCAGCCCATCTTGCTCGTTTGGTTGTTAGTAGCTTATTGATCCCAGAATTTCATCAAGCAGCTTCTTGAAGGATCCCAGGGTGTCAGCTTCAACAACATTATTGGTGGAGTTGGTTCCAGACCCTCACAATTCTGTGTAAAAAAGTGCCTCCTATTTTCTGTTCTGAATGCCCCTTTATCTAATCTCCATTTGTGACCCCTGGTCCTTTTTTCAGGTCAAAGAAGTCCCCTGGGAAAAGAAACAAGGACCAGGGGTCACAAATGGAGATTAGATTCGAACCTAACGGGCCTCTAGAAGAAGCTATCTACTAGTCAGGTCTGTACCCTCTCCCCTACTGCTCCTACTGTGCCTTTTGTCTTGCTTGTCCTGCTATGACTGTCTCTCACATCCCTGTTCTGTCCTCCCGTCCTCGTCCTCTGCCCTCCCTCCGCTGCTGCTCCTCCAACCCCTCTAACCTCATTTCTCTGCCTCTCCCCCCCTCCCGCACACTCTCTGGTGCACTCTGGAACTGTCACTCTTCTGCTAACAAAGCTGATTTCATCTCTGCCTTTGCCTCCCACCTCTCGCTCGATTTCCTTGCTCTCACTGAAACCTGGCTGTCCCCTGATAACACTGTTACTCCTGCTGCCCTGTCTTCTCTCTACGTCTTGTCCCATACCCCGCGTCTCACTGGACGGGGAGGTGGGACGGGTCTTCTCCTCTCTCCCTCCTTACTCTTTTCTGTCCCCTCCGATCTCACCTCACTCTCTGTCAATACCTTTGAATTTCATGCAGTCCAACTAACCTCTCCCTGTCAACTCCTGCTCATTGTCCTGTACCGCCCCCCTGGGCCTCTCACTCACTTTCTGGATGAACTCGACTATCTACTCCCCTCCCTCCCCTCTCTGTCTACCCCGACTGTCCTGTTGGGTGACTTCAACATCCTTCTCTCCAACCCCAGCCACTCTGCTGGATTCCTCCCTCTCCTTCACTCCTTTGACTTCTGTCTCTCTCCGTCCCCTCCTACCCACAAAGCTGGCCGTCAACTGGACCTCACCTTCTCCAGGGCCTGCTGCCCCTCCACCCTCTCTGTCACCCCCCTGGACCTCTCTGATCACTATTTCATCTCTTTTTCTCTGTCTCTCCCCCCTCTCCCTGCTCCTCCTACCCCCACTGTCACCTCTCACTGTAACCTCCAATCTCTCTCCCCCTCTGTCCTTGCCTCCACTGCTCTCTCTCGCCTCCCTCCTATCGACTCCTTTTCACAACTCTCCGTAGACTCTGCTACCTCCACCCTCTTCTCCTCACTCACCTCCTCCCTCGACTCCCTCTGTCCCCTCACCTCCCGACCTGCTCGCCCCTCCCCTCCCCATCCCTGGCTCTCCTCTGCTCTCCGCTCGGCAAGAATCACACTGCGATCTGCTGAAAAGAAATGGAAGAGAACCAAACTCCCTGCTGCCCTAGACCTTTACCGCACTCTCCTCTCCTCCTTCTCCTCTACTCCCTCCTCTGCTAAATGTGCTTATTTCCAATCTGTAATCCAAGCCTCCACTAACTATTCTCTACCTTCTCCTCCCTCCTAAACCCTCCCCCCCTCCTCCTCCCTCCTCTATCTCCCCTGATGACTTTGCCTCCTTCTTCTCTTCTAAAATCTCAGATATCCGCAAACTCTTTAACACCTCTCCCTCCCCCGCACCCCCTCCTGCTCCAACCCCTACACCCACTACATCCCCTACTAACTCGCCCTCCTTCTCCACCTTCTTGCCCCTCTCAGACTCTGACCTCTCCTCCCTGCTCCAGGGTCACAAACCCACCACGTGTGCCTTGGACCCCCTCCCCACTCACCTCTTTCAAGCTGCTGCTCCTGCTCTACTCCCCTTCATCTCCTCCCTCCTCAACACCTCTCTACTTTCTGGTATCTTTCCTTCTGCCTTCAAAAAAGCCTCTATCACTCCCCTCCTCAAAAAACCTACCCTCGACCCCACCTCCTTCCAGAGCTACCGTCCTGTCTCCCTCCTACCCTTCCTCTCCAAAACCCTCGAGCGGACTGTACACCGCCAGCTCTCTGCTTTCCTGTCCAACCACTCTCTGCTTGACCCTCTCCAATCTGGCTTCCGCTCTGCCCACTCCACTGAAACCGCCCTCCTGTCTGTCACCAACTCACTTAAGTGTGCCCGAGCTGCCTCTCTCTCCTCTGTCCTAATTCTCCTCGACCTCTCTGCTGCCTTTGACACTGTTGATCACTCTATTCTACTATCATCTCTTGCTGACCTGGGGATCTCTGGCACTGCTCTGGCCTGGTTCTCCTCCTACCTCTCCAACCGCACTTACCAGGTAACCTGGCGTGGAGCAACCTCCACACCTCACCCTCTCTTAACTGGAGTCCCCCAAGGGTCAGTCTTGGGTCCTCTCCTGTTCTCTCTCTACACCCGCTCCCTGGGCCCCCTCATCGCATCCTATGGTTTCTCATACCATTTCTATGCTGATGATGCTCAGATTTTCCTCTCCTTCCCCACCTCTGACTCCACCATCTCCTCCCGTATCTCTACCTATCTGTCTGCTATTTCCTCCTGGATGCACTCGCATCACCTCAAACTCAACCTCTCTAAATCTGACCTCCTTTTCTTTCCCTCCTCCTCCCCCTCCTCTGATCTATCTATCTCTGTTCCTCTGGAATCTACCACACTCTCTCCCTCTCCCTCAGCTAAGAACCTTGGAGTCACCCTGGACCCCTGCCTCTCTTATTCCCAGCACATCTCCACTGTGGCACGCACTTGCCGATTCTTCCTGAGCAACATCCGAAGAATCCGACCCTTCCTCACCAACTATGCTACCCAGCTCCTGGTCCAGGCCCTGGTACTCTCCCGCCTAGACTACTGCAACTCCCTCCTGGCTGGCCTCCCTGCGTCCGCCACCCATCCGCTCCAGCTCATCCAGAACTCTGCTGCCCGCCTGGTGTTCTCTCTGCCTCGCTTCGCCCACGCTACTCCACTGGCTCCCGATCACCGCTCGCATCCAGTTCAAGACTCTTGTACTAGCCTACAGATGCCTTGACCAGACTGCACCCAGCTACCTCCAGACCCTCATCTCTCCCTACACCCTGTCGTGGAAATTCTAATAAAGGAAGAGAGACTGCGAGTTCCAAACACACAGGCCTTTATTTCTTAAGTTTGCAAACTGAGAACACTCTCAGCACACAGGGTGCTAGATAATCATCGAGCAGTGTTCCAACATACAGAGTTGGATCAGTTTCTTATATACCTTAAAATTGTCAGCAAGGCAGAGGGTTAGCCAATGATGATTCAGGTATTAGCATATAAGAGAAAACTTATAACTATGCATACTTGGCATAAAACTAAGCAAGCAGATAAAAAGGATGGGTGGTTTGGGTATACGTGCAAAAAGACACGTCTGGCTCATCCTTTTTTCTCACAGCCGCAGCTGCAGTGTAGGCATCTTGCGGTTCCTTATCTTTAGCAAGGCATGCAAGGTTATGGGAGAACAAAATGCCAGTACATTATGTCGAGTCAGTTCTATTTTCTGTAACATTTCTATAACATTCCCTCCCTTTTGAGACTTTGTCTCAACCTTATTCAGAAAATGGATTCAAACACACACAATAGTACAAGTTAAAGCGAGATTTACAAAGTTTAACATGTAGTGTAATATGAACAAAGTGACGACCCAACGTATCCCGCTTGCAGATTTTCCCCACTATCTTAACTCATCAGGTCATCTGCCATTTTGTTGAAAGGGTCATCATTTGAATCATTACACTGGTCATCATTAGTAAGCAGGGGCATGTTTAAAACAGTGTCAACAGTTTTAGTACATAACCTTTTCACACAAGTTATGATAAGCAAAAACAACAACAATATCACTACATCATATATAAACCAGTGTCAGTAATGTTCAAAGTGTTCCGTACAGTATGGTTGAGCATTTCCCACCAACCATTGTCCGCATGTTTTCAATCATGTTCTACACTCCATGTGTGCAATGTTGTTTTTGTTCTGAGTTCTGTGCGATTTTCAGCGTAGCTGTGGTTTGTAGTATCTGGCTCTTTTTTATTATCTTTTAGTTCAGTTAAGAGCCAGATGAGAAACAGTTAATATGCTGCCAAGAAAAATAAGTCAGGACTCTGGGGGTCCAAAGCTGACTGTCCCTAAGGCCATCCGAGCCGTCTACGTTGTTCCAGGGGGGCGATACATCTTCCTTCGGGCTATAGGGCACTTTTCCGCAATGGCTTGCGTGGATACAGGTTGATCGTTCAGCGACTTTCACCGCTGTCTGCGTTGTCAGGAGCACCTGGAACGGACCTGTCCAATGCTTCCGGAGGTCTTTGATGATCACCCAGTCCCCTGGCAGGAGCTTGTGGTTCCTTCGGTTCCTTCGGTTCGGGTAGAGCAGCTTTTACCCTGGGAAAAATAAACTTCAGAACATTGTTAAGAGCAGCACAATATTTTACCATTTCATCCTCACATCCCATTAGGGTGAGCCTATTTTGAGGAAAAGGTGTGTTCAGCATCCGCATTGGGCGTCCCGTTAACACTTCATGAGGTGCTAGCCCTGTAGTACTGTGCGTGCGTCCACGCATGTACATCAGGGCCAATGGCAATACTGTAACCCAGGAGAGCCCTGTTTCAGCCATGAGCTTAGTTAGTTTAGTTTTTATTGTTTGGTTCGCTCTCTCCACCAAGCCTCCGCTTGCGGGGTGGTAGCTACAGTGTGTGCGTAAATCAATTTGTAGGCTTTCAGAAATGTTCTGTACCACACTGTTCACAAAATGAGAACCATTGTCAGATGTCAATTTAGGTGGCAGACCCCATCGGGGTATAATCCCTCTCATCAGGCTTTTTACTACTGCCATAGCTGTGGCATGTCTGCAGGGGAATGCTTCAATCCATTTAGAAAAAGCATCAATTATCACAAGGCAGTACTTGTAACCTTGGCAAGGTGTTAATTCATTAAAATCCATCATGACATGTTCAAGGGGCCCTCCGGCCTCGGATGAGCTGATACGGACATGGGCGTGCTGCGGCCTACATTATTGGTCATACAAATCACACATTTAGCACAAAATTGGTTAGCATATGTAGAAAAACCTGGAGCAAACCAAAAATTGTTAACAACATTCACCACCCCACCCTTTGACACATGGTCTTGGCCGTGTGCCAACTTAGCTACATAAGGGAAACATGAACGGGGAAGGGCAGGCAACCCAGTGGGTCCTCGCCAAATCTTATGAGTAGAATCACAAGAGCATTTGTTTTTCCACAGAGCTATCTCGGCAGGTCCCACACTGTGTTGTAAGTCAGCTACATCCTGTAAAGAAAATACATATTCAGTTAAGGCAGGTAATGACACCATTTGGAGCACAGGGGCCTGAGTTGATGCGGCCACTGCTTTAGCAGCAGCATCTGCAACAGCATTCCCTTGAGAGACAGAATCAGAAGCGTTAGTGTGTGCCTGGCATTTACATACAGCAGCGTTCAATAGGGGCACATCAGTAAGATTGGGTCGTGGCTTGCAGACCTGTTCTACTAAGGTGGTGCAATCGTGAGGCTCTCCATCGTGAGGCTCTCCATCGTGAGGCTCTCGGCTTCTGTAGGAAGAAGTGTAGAAGGGTTAAGCACAGTACAGCGTTTTACCACAACATGTGACATGGTCATTAATACATTCTGGTAATGTAATAGACGAGCTGGAGTCAGATGTGCTGTCTTGGCCTGTGAAATGAGAGCATGTACTGCATGAGGAACATGTACAGTTAGAGGGCACATTGCAACTAGGTCAGCACTAGCCAGCACAGCTTCAGTGGCGGCGGCCACCGCTCTCAAGCAACAGACTAGCCCTCGGGCTACGTTATCAAGGCGCTTAGAGTAAAAAGCCACAGGACGTTGTTTTCCCCCATGCTCTTGTGTCAGTACTGCTGACATGAATCCTCCCTTTTTACAAACAAACAGGTTAAAAGGTTTAGAGTGATCGGGTAACCCAAGACAGGGCGGAGAGGACAAGAGTTGTTTAAGTTTTTTGAGGGCAGTTAGTCCGTCAGGAGTCCAGTCAATTGTGTCTTTCATAGTCATCTTATGGCCATGTATCAAGTCAGCTAGGGGCTGAGTTACTGCAGCGTAATCTGGAATCCAAGCTCTACAGTAGCCAGCCATACCTAGCAACGTCATGATGTGTTTTCTTTTTTTTTTTTGTGGCAGGCTGGGGCAGTGTCAGAATTGCAGTGACATGCTCCAGGCCCAATTTCCTGCCTTCCGGTGTAATATCGTGTCCCAAGTATTTTATAGATGGTGACACGAGCTGCAGCTTTTTTTTTTTTTTTTATACCTTATGGCCATTACGAGCTAGGTACTCTAAAAGAGCTCTTGCATCAGTTTTGCATGCATGCTGAGTTTCAGAACATAAAAGTAAATCATCCACATACTGTATGAGTTTGCTTCCACCAGGGGGAACAGCTGACAAAACAGTAACTGGGTTTGGCACAATAGGGGCCCTTGCATGTATCGCGTCATTTACTAACCTGAGGTCTGGACAAATCGCCATTCTCCCGAGGCTTTGCGGACCGGGAGAATCGGGGTGTTGCAAGGCGAGTCTGGGCAGGGCACGATAGCTCCTCTAGAGACCAAAGATGCATGCACAGGAGCAATGCCTTCCTGTGCTTCCTTGCTGAGAGGATACTGGGCACGGCTAGGCCGGTGTGTGCTTTTTGGTGTGACTGTTAGGGGCTCTGCCCCTTTCATAAGGCCAATATCATACTTATCTTTTGCCCATAGAGAATCGGGGAGGCCGATCAGCAAGGGTGAAAACGTGCCTCCCAGTGCTTCCTCAGGGGGCGCATCTCGGTTCTCTGCCCCATGGATTCCCCGTTGGACAGGCGTGACCCAAAAGAAAGGAGCGCAAACAGCGCGAGCACTGGGGGAGAATTTGAACCCGTCTTCACTTTGCCAGTCAGTCACCTGCAACACAGACTTAAGCCAGACACCAGTATCTTTCCACTCTACATCATCGGTTTTTGCTATGCTTATATGTGGCACAGAGTCAGTTGTGTGGTAAAGTAAAAACTGATCGCTATTTAGTTTAATTGGCTGCAACACAAAAGCGTAAACCTATATACAAGGCGCTGCACGTAATTGTTTCGTTAGATGGAGGTTGTGCTAACCACTCTCTCTCAAATTCATAATCTCTTGATAAAGGTGAGTACAGGGCAGTGCAATGTAAGGCATAAGGTGATATAAACCCAGTTTCATGACCCCAATGTTGTCGAGCCAATTTAAATAATTCCTCAATTTATTCACCTCCGTTTTGTATATCCCATGAATAGAACCAACTACGGGTCTCAATCATTTGGGCCATCATCAAGGGACACGAGACGGTAACTCCGCTTTGTTCACATTTAATTTCACAATTGAATTTACATAGTAGATCTCGTCCCGCTAGGTTGCAAGGGCACCATTCTGAGAAAATAAACCGATGCATAAACGTTTTCCCTTCATATGTACGGGTAAAGGCATCATAATTTTCTCCCTCAATACTACTCCCGAGGCTCCCACTGTTTTTACTGATTCATTTGATATCATTGGGTTATGCATAGTTCTAGCATTTATGACAAACATTGCAGCACCAGTATCAATTAAGAATTCAAATGACTCACCATTCACGAAGAGATCAACGGTGGGGGCTTCTTGTGGTTTAGAAAAAGTTAGCACGTACTGCTTGTTCGCTGTTTTGGTGTCAGCTGTCCCTGCCTCGTTTCATTCTGGTTTCAGTTTGTATAGTGATACTTGCGGTGGGGGAGCGCTCTGCCAGTTACTCCCGTTGGTTTGTTGTTGTTGCTGCTGCTGTCTCTGACACTCTCTAGCAAAATGTCCTTCCTGGCCATAATTATAGCAACTAGTGTCTTTATCCTGTTTGTGGAAGTTTCTGTTGCCACCGCCTCCGCTTCCCCCTACCCCCCGTCCCACGTCCGCCCCGTCCGCGTTGGTATTCGCCTCGGGTTGGTCCTTTGCCCTGATAAGCCAGCTGAGCTGCTTGCAGTTTAACTCCTTTTTCAGCTTTTGTCTTTTGATTGCTCTCTTGCTTCTGTTGTTGTCTTTCAGCGTGCTTGCAATGTAATGAGGGGAGCCGTCTCCCATCCAATGCATGTCATCCGTACCTGTTTATTGAGGGCAGGTACGAGTCCGTTTATTATGGCTGCTTTTAAAAGACTGTTGTATTCATCGGTGCCTGGTCAGAGTCCGCTGTGTTTGCGAAAGCACGTCTCCAATCTTTGTCTATATTCCTCTAGAGACTCTTTGGAGTGCTGTGTGCTCTATGTATAGCATCCCAATCGGTCTTAGTAGGGTATTGTCATTTCAATCTGTCCAGCAACTGTTCAAACTGCGGTTGATATTCTCCATCCCCTGCCGATTTCCACGTCAGATTTTTGTCAAAAGTATCTTCGATGTCCTCCCAGCGAAGCTTTAATTTGCATCGCATAATGTGCCCTATTTCAGCGGCAGAGGGTTTGTATTGACGCACAAGATGGGTCATCTGCTCGCTGAACTGAACTGCATCCTTAGTTGGGTCGGGCAAGTCTTTAGCAATGTCTTTAATCTCATCTTGTCTCCAGGTGCGCTGAATCAGGACCTCTGGCAGCCAGTACGCTGTCAGGGGGGCCATGATAATGGCGTTGTTCGGATTGCCTTTTGGTCCCGACCGTGTAGTGAGCGTGCTGGAAGATCCTGATGTCTCAGGGGATTCTGGCGATGGTAAGGAGCTCAGTCCAGGGGGCGACCAAGGGGACCAAGTCCACCGGGAACCGCCTTGGAAACCTGTCGGGTTGCTTGGGGTGGATGTCAGAGGCGGAGGTGCGGGCAGCGGACTCTCTGCTGTGGGCGGAGGCTGTTGATGGACCTGGACGGGCCGGTCGGGCCGAGGAGCAGGAGCAGGGGCTGTGGAAACAGGAACACAATACGGGGGGGGGGGGGGGGAAGCAGTCCCTTTCCTCATCGTAATCTCTATTTCTCTGTCTTTTTTTTCATTTCCTCAGTACTATCTTTCTGACTTGCTTTTACCATTATGCTTTTAGCCTGCAATGCTGTTTGTCTTTCTGCTTCTCGTTCTAATTTCCTATACCATCCCAGTCTTTTTCTCTTTCTTTGTCTTCTCAAACTCTAACTTTTCTCTACATTCTTGTAACTTCCTTTCACTCTGGGTTGCTTTTAGTGGAAAATCAGCTATTTTATGCCACAGAACAACCTGGTCTACAACACCGCGACCCCATTTATCAGCCATCGTTCGTCCCGGTCCAACCAGCGCGTCCGGGAGACAGACCTCCTTTTTACTATTACTTGACCTCATTGTAATCAAACCCACACGCGCACACACACACAATTATCAGATAACACTCATTCACTCACTCATTCACACGGTTATCTGTCGTCCACACTATATCACTGCCTATTTTTATTTGCACCACCTGCACAGAAAAATAACTTTTCTTAATTGACCATCCAACAGTGCACTTGGTATATTGATCAACTACACTAGTAGTATGACCTTTTTTTTTTTTTTTTTTTTTTTAAACTGTGCATTTAATTTTTTCAATTGTTATTTTTAGTTCCATATTTGGTATTTCATACGATATCTTTTTAACTAGTTTCATTTGTAATTACTTATTAGTATTATTCATAGATCAGTCGAATCACTTAATTTACCTGTTTCCGGATCAGGATTTCTATGTCTTAGACAACAAAGTTCCCAGAACTTTTCTGCGCAGCCCGTTCCCAGAACGGGTTTTATCAGGTTCCCAGAACCTGAACCACGTGGTCTATCTTTTTGTCCTCTAGACAATAGAGTTCCCAGAACTCTTTCTGCGCAGCCCGTTCCCAGAACGGGTTTTATCAGGTTCCCAGAACCTGAACCACGTGGTCTCTTTTTTTGTCCTCTAGACAATAGAGTTCCCAGAACTCTTTCTGCGCAGCCCGTTCCCAGAACGGGTTTTATCAGGTTCCCAGAACCTGAACCACGTGGTCTATCTTTTTGTCCTCTAGACAATAGAGTTCCCAGAACTCTTTCTGCGCAGCCCGTTCCCAGAACGGGTTTTATCAGGTTCCCAGAACCTGAACCAATTGGTCTATTTTATGTATGAGGAAAACCAGTCTCACCCTTTGTCTTTGTTCGGTACGGCGTATCCGTCCACCGATGCTCCCAGCCGGGTTCAAGGCGGGTCCTTCTCCTCCGAAACTATTTCAGAGTGTGGTTCCCTGAGCCACTCCTAAGCAGCCCCCGTGCACGGTTAACCTCAAAGTCCCCGGGAGCAATCGGAAAACGGAGCTAGCCGTCCCATCTGGGGTGCCAAGAATTGTCGTGGAAATTCTAATAAAGGAAGAGAGACTGCGAGTTCCAAACACACAGGCCTTTATTTCTTAAGTTTGCAAACTGAGAACACTCTCAGCACACAGGGTGCTAGATAATCATCGAGCAGTGTTCCAACATACAGAGTTGGATCAGTTTCTTATATACCTTAAAATTGTCAGCAAGGCAGAGGGTTAGCCAATGATGATTCAGGTATTAGCATATAAGAGAAAACTTATAACTATGCATACTTGGCATAAAACTAAGCAAGCAGATAAAAAGGATGGGTGGTTTGGGTATACGTGCAAAAAGACACGTCTGGCTCATCCTTTTTTCTCACAGCCGCAGCTGCAGTGTAGGCATCTTGCGGTTCCTTATCTTTAGCAAGGCATGCAAGGTTATGGGAGAACAAAATGCCAGTACATTATGTCGAGTCAGTTCTATTTTCTGTAACATTTCTATAACAACCCCCACTTGACCTCTCCGCTCCGCCTGCACTAGAAGACTAGCTCTACCTCCGCTACGCTCCCCTGCCTCCAGAGCCCGCTCCTTCTCCACCCTTGCTCCGCAGTGGTGGAATGACCTTCCTACAGATGTCAGGACTGCCCAGTCCCTGACCACATTCCGGTGCCTCCACCTGTAGAACTCCTCTGTTTGTATCCTGGGACACTATCACCCTTCATGTAAATGTGCTTTATTTTGCTCTTATCTGCCCCCTATTTTACTGCATTTAATCCTGCACTTCAGAATACTGTAATCTGCCAAGTGTTTAACCTGCAGTACTTTGTATTTAATCATATCCTGATGTAACTATCACTATTTAATCATACCCTGATGTAACTATCACTATTATCTGCTGTATTATTGAATTGTGGTTTGTCACACTTATACTTTGCTTGAACAAAAGTTATTGTATTTCTTGCTCTTATTGTATTACCTGTATTGTAACACTTGAAATGTATTTGCTTACGATTGTAAGTCGCCCTGGATAAAGGCGTCTGCTAAGAAATAAATAATAATAATAATAATTAGATAAAGGGGCATTCAGAACAGAAAATAGGAGGCACTTTTTTACACAGAGAATTGTGAGGGTTATATATGTATATGAGAGCTATTTTGTTTTGTGTTTAACTTTGGACAGCGCTCTGGGATGCCATGGCGTGAAGGGAGGGCGCTTTTTATTGCATTGTATTTTCATCCCTTGTGTGTGTGTGTGTGTGTGTGTGTGTGTGTCTGTAGTGGTGGGATTTTGCTTTTTATAGATAATCTGATGAACTGGACTGCTCCTCTGTCCACCAGCAGGGGGCACTCACTATACATTACCAGCATTTCACTAATCTCTGTTTACAGAGCCCAGCACAGTGTCCAGGGGTACTGTAATCTACAAGCACAACCAGAGCCCAGCACAGTGTCCAGGAGTACTGTAATCTACGAGCACGACCAGAGCCCCGCACAGTGTCCAGTACTATAATCTACAAGCACGACCACAGCCCAGCAGTGTCCAGGAGTACTGTAATCTACAAGCACGACCAGAGCCCAGCACAGTGTCCAGGAGTACTGTAATCTACGAGCACGACCAGAGCCCCGCACAGTGTCCAGTACTATAATCTACAAGCACTACCAGAGCCCAGCACAGTGTCCAGGAGTATTGTAATCTACAAGCACTACCAGAGCCCAGCACAGTGTCCAGCAGTATTGTAATCTACAAGCACTACCAGAGCCCAGCACAGTGTCCAGGAGTACTGTAATCTACAAGCACTACCAGAGCCCAGCACATTGTCCAGGAGTATTGTAATCTACAAGCACTACCAGAGCCCAGCACAGTGTCCAGCAGTATTGTAATCTACAAGCACTACCAGAGCCCAGCACAGTGTCCAGGAGTACTGTAATCTACAAGCACTACCAGAGCCCAGCACAGTGTCCAGGAGTATTGTAATCTACAAGCACTACCAGAGGCCCGCACAGTGTCCAAGAGTACTGTAATCTCCATGCACGACCAGGTCACCCTGCACTGCTGTTTATACCTTTACAAGCAAGTCCTGGCCATTTCACAGACACACCATCCAGTTAAATATTACATCATCAAACCCTGGAAGTTCACACACTTACTCGCTCTCTGCCTCTCTCGCTTTACTTCCTGCTGTCTGTCTTTGAATGCACAAATCAAAATATATTTTTGTTCTGCAGTTTATTTTGCAGACACCTTTATCCAAGGAGACTTGCAGGTGTTACGGGGCAGTACAGGGTTACAATGCAAGCTTCATATTTAAATGGTGCAGTTTGCAGTTAGTGCAATAATACTACTAGAATACAATGTGAACTAGGATGCAGTTATATCTACAATGATATTAGTAGTGGAATAGCTCATTAGCTGAGGATCAAGTAACATGGTGCTGAGGTCAGGTAAGTCCAGAGCATAATAAGAGGAGTGGATCAACAGATCTACAAGTGCAGTCTGAACAGGTGTGTCTGAGAGGCAGCAGAAGAGCAGTAAGCAAGAACAAGCATCTTAAATTGAATCCCAGCAGACACTGAGTGAAGCAGAGGGGTAGCATGAGAGTAGGAAGGCTGAGAGAACAAAAGACAAGCAGCAGAGTTTTGAATGGGCTGAAGAGGGGGAGGGGAGAGAGAAAGTTACGGTAGTCCAATCTGGAGAGTACAAGAGCTTGGACCAGAAATTGGGTGGAATACAGTAGTATGAAAAGGACAGATATGGTAAATGCTACATACAAAGATGAAGCAATTGTGTCAGGAAAGATGTAAGAGAAGGGTCAAAAGTTACACCTAGATTTTCAGAGAGAGTGACAGTCGAGAGAGACTGAGACGTCAGAAGAGGAAGCAGAGGTCAGATTTAGAGGCAGAGTTTGAACTGGTGAGACCGAGTTAAAGTTAAGATAGCAGCCCCATACAAGGGTGCTATGCATTAAAAAGGGTAAATCAGTTTAAAATGTAAAAAAAAAAAAGTGTGTAAATACTTTACTACAAAAAGCGGGCATTCCAGGTTTCCCAGGATGCTTAGAACACATCAATGTGATCTGGCAACAAATTCAATCAGCTAAAAAGGAGAGGAAGGAGCTCCATGTGACATTCCTGGATTTGGCTAATGCATATGGTTCAGTGCCACATGAACTTCTTTGGGCAGCATTTGATTTTTTCAATGTACCGATGACAATAACAAATTTAGTGAAAGCCTACTTTGGAGATTTGCAATTCAGTTTTTCAACTTCAGAATTCAGCACTACATGGCAATGCCTAGAGGTTGGAATAACAGCAGGATGCACCATTTGTCCACTGGCTTTTACCATGGCAATGGAAGTAATCATTAGGGCATCAAAATGGGTAGTAGGAGGAGAGCGTTTGGCTTCTGGAATGCGACTACCACCAATTCGAGCATACATGGATGACATGATAAACATGACTACAACAGTAGCCTGCACTAACCGGTTATATACATTTAACCAATAACATTGAATGGGCACGAATGCAATTCAAGCCCACTAATTCAAGGAGCATCTCTACAATTAAAGGCAAAGTAGTACATAAAACATTCTTCATTAATGGTGAGGCTATACCAACAGTGTCTGAGAAGCCAGTGAAGAGTCTTGGGAGATAGTACGACGGGGATCTAAAGGACACAGTTCGTGTGGGAGAAGTTAGACA
Organism: Acipenser ruthenus; assembly: GCF_902713425.1. Lineage (NCBI taxonomy): Eukaryota > Metazoa > Chordata > Actinopteri > Acipenseriformes > Acipenseridae > Acipenser > Acipenser ruthenus. Next base: position 9,584,770 of record NC_081213.1, read on the forward strand.
ACAAGCAGTGGAAGTGGGTTGTCGAGGATTTGTGGCACACTCTACAACCCGGTTTCTCAGAGACGTCGGATTCAGTGGCCAAGAGTTCCGTCATACAGTCAAGAACTTATCTGAAGCAGCAGCTGGCTGTGGTGGAGACGGAAAGATTCTGGCTGGGGATCTTAAGCACAATAGAAAGAAACACTGATGTACAGGTAAGTAAGCTGGGCTGAGTTGAGTGGGGAAAGGAGGGGGGGGGGGGGGGGGGGTGGTGATGTTGGGACACAAGAAGCACAGTCGAGCCCTCTTGAGGTGTCGTGGGCTAGTCGACGAAACACTGAAGATGGAAGGTGCCCACTTGAAGACCCCAGAGATGTACCCTACTTCATTCAATCCAGACAGTTGTCATGCTGATGCGCTGGGGAGGCTGCACTGTGGTTGATCCCCGGAGCCAGGATCGCAGCCATTTGTGCTGCTGCGCCAGGGAGGCAAAATAAGCTGATCCCTGGAGCCAGCATTACACTTCAGTCATTGACACCAGACAGAAGGATATCTACATCATATGGAAGGAAACGTAAAATGGAAGGACACACACATGGACCACATTACTGTAAAGCTACGTCTTAGTTGGTGCTTATCTTGGCAAGAGCAGAGTTCAAATCAGCATGAAGTTTTAACATCTACTCATGTAATGGAAATCATGTCCATATGCATTTGTCACACTGTGAACCCCTATAAATTGTAGACTTAATTCTATTTGCCTCCAGTTTGGCAGATTCAGACTGTTTTGCAGGTGTTGAGGTGGAGAGAGTGTTACAATGAAGACACAGCACAGCAGAAATGGGTTTGTTCTCTTTATTTGAAATGGTTACTGTAGTCTTAGGGCTGCGTTTCCTGCCTGGGCTCCGAGCTCCTTCACTAGCCTCCCTCCAGCAGCACACTCCCCGGGCAGGGATTACCAGCACAGCGCAGTCTCATACTGGGGTCTAGAGAGATGGGAGTATCTGAAGGAGGAGTTACAAGAGGCACAGTGCTGGGGTCAGAATACAGCATGCCGGGACAATCAGAAGCAACACAATGTACCAGAGTGAAGTACAAGCCAATAGAACTGCTGTTCAATAGTGTGAAGCACTAGATAGCAAGTACAAAATCACTACAATAAAAACCATGCAGTTCAAAATGCAGCAGCGCAGATCAAACAGAACACATGTATCTTAAATATTAGAACTATGGATAAAGTAAATGCATGTGTACTTGCACAATTACCAGCTACTATGCAAATGACACAAGACAGTGTTCCCCTTAATTCTCACACACGTGTGAACCCAATCAACAGAATCCCGAGTCAACGCTGGTCCTTTTCTAGAAGGATTTGATCCATTGTGCAACTCACCTCTCCCATCAAAGCAACCCTCATTGCAGACGCGCTGGTCTGGAGAACAGACTTCAGTGGAGCACATGAAGGAGATCTGAGATACAGGGGAGGAGGAGAGACTTGGTCAAAGCATATGGCACTGAATTTAGCAGGGACCGAAAAGAACTCCCATTGCCAGCAGCATCACCCATGCCAGGTTTTACTATGAGCTTGATTAGTGTAGAGGCAACAAGCTCAGGTGTGCAATTAAACCAATAGCAAAACCAGGAATGGACCCATCTGCTTTGGGAGGCTCTCAATCCGTGTCAGGAATACAATACAGATCTAAAATGCAGAAGACAGAAAGACTGCTAGTCTAAATGCTGGTCATGGAATTTGCACTGAAGACACTGGCAGTTGAGCGTTGTTACTGATGCAATACAGACCCGTGCAGAGCCAGGTCAGTCTGCAGAACCCCATTAATACCCCACCCACCTCCTCGTCCAGGGCTAGCCCACTGCTCAGGAACTGGAATGTCCGGAGACTGAAGCGTCATCTGAATTTGGAGTGGGAGTGGGGGGGCTGGCCGTCGACGTGCAGCGAAGCAGAGCTGCCGTAATCCAGGACATTGGGACAACTGAGGGACGGAGACATTCAATCAGACGCGGTATAGGGTCAAAAAAAGGTTTATGGCACAGACAGGAATTCAGAACACATGTGTGTGATGGTCACTCACCCCTGGTACAGCAGCACCCACACAGCACTGGAGGAGCGTGGGTAAGCAATGCAGTAGTGCACCAGCAGAACCAGGCTGGGGTCAGTGGGGTTGATCAGACGCAGCTCAAGGTAAACTCTGCTCCCCAGGAGGAGACTCACGGGCAGGCTGGAGGAGGGGTAGAACTGGGAGAAAGTCCCATCTGAGGGGACGAGACAGAGCGAACCAGCTTTCAGCATCTTATTAAGCGAGACATGGGGTTAGGAGCAGCTGCATCTCAGATCCAAGGAGAGATTTCACATGCATTGATAGAAAGTATCAAGAGTGTTTGATAACTTTGCGTTTGGTTTATAATAACCAGAGGAGGAGATGGATAGATACACCTCCAGGTGCCATGTCTCACCTTTAGCAATCTGTAACTGCACCTGAAACACCCCCAGGTGAGGGGCAGGGCGGAGGGCTGTGGGGGTCTTCACCAGGAACCCAGTGCTGGCCACGTTCCCTTTAGAATAACGACATTCCACAAGGAGACTGGGGGTAGAAAGAGAGTGGAGCACTGAACACAGTATAGTAGAAGGACGGTGTGTGATCCACACCATTACTAGAGGCTCCATCTAAAAGCAATGTATACCTGCAATAAGGGCAGGGCTCCGTCTATATACTTGCCTAAAGGGACTGTCGCTGGTTATGAGCCCGTAGGTCCACTGTCTGCGTTGGATCAAGCTCTGCACCTCAGCCAGGTACACTCTAGTCTCCCCCACAACCTGCACACAGAGTTACAATCCAGTGCATCACGTCACTGGTCCAATTAAATGTATGTGCCCAAAACTAATTACAGCCATTTGATATTTCATGCATCAAAAGGGTCAATTCTGAAATGCTCCATTCAAACTTCGGAACAGGAACTCACAAAAGTTCGGGTCCCACAGCCAGTGACTGGGAATTTGAAGATGGCATAGTCTGGAGTGCAGAGAACTGGGAGGCAGGACTGGTCCCCAGCGAGCGCCAGACTGGCAGGGTTGACCTCAGGATTGAAAGACTTGCGGTAAACAGCAAACACAAACTGCTCATCTGCCGTGCACACTGAGGAGAGAGAGATTTTGAATCCAATACAGGCTTTAACAGCCAAAAATGACCATGAACCCACAGAGGTTCACGCCACCAATGGATGCAAGAGGAAATCAGTCTATTGGAGGAGAGGAATGGGGTGCTTACTCTCTAGAGGGTAGAAGCAGCGGCGGGTTTTGGGGTTCATGCAGCAGCCTCTAGCCCGGCACAGCGCTGGAGAGAGCTTAGAGGGGCCACAGGGAAGCTGCTGCTCAGCTGGGATCAGACAGCCTGCAGGAAACGAGACAGGGAAGCAGATTTACCATTCAGAGTGTAGAGACAGCGGCTTGGGTTTGTATGGATTGCTGCTTTGAAGAGTAAAGGCCGCTATACAGACGCAACAAGCGAAACTGCAGCGATTAATAAAACCTATACTGGAAGTACCACACCACAGGCAACACCAAACAGAACAGCTTCCATGCACGCGGTCCAGCAGGGTGAAGCCGTCTCCAGAATGACAGAGGAAACACCCAGAGCTTTGTGACAAGGACCGTAATAAGATTAAGACTATGGGAGTCCATTTCAAAAGGAACTGGATAAGCCTGGTATGTGCGACTTATTGTCACACATGTTGAAATACCGTCAGAAGACTCAATTTCAACATCATGTTGATGATTATGTACCAGTCTTGTTCATTGTTTTGTCAATAGCAATTAGCTGGACAGACCAGCCAGTTCTCGTGATACCACTGCCAATCTAAAAACCCACACCCAACCATTGCATCTGGTGTGGGGCAACCTCAAGTGTGTCACTCCCTCCACACCCCCAGAATCTGATACTCTTCAGGTGTGCTGAAGGTCCTGCAACATGATCAACCAAGAAAAGATTTGTATCCTGTGGCAGTCCAATCACAAGTGAGCAGATGAGGGACAAACAGTTGAAGGCATTCTGCCTGGTCTGAAGGTCTGAAGTAATTTTAACCAACGAGAGTGTCAGATGTGCCCCTTGTTACGCAGGTGTCTAATCATTAGTGAGGCAGGACAAATGTAAGGCTAAGCAGTGCAAGAAAAACTGAATTGTGTGCAAGGGATTAGAGGCAGTTCATTACATTGATAACTAGTTAAAACATCAAACAAATGCACACAGCCACTGACAAAAGAATACCGAACGGACTGTGTACAAGTAGTGTGGAGAGTTACTTTACAGTAGCTATTCATAAAGCCCCAACCTCAAAAAAGCTACACAATGCATCCATCTATTTAGCTTACTCAAAGCTTGGTTTCTTTTCTGTATTCAGAATGTTTATAGATTGATAATGTTACATTAAAAAACACACTTGCTGTTCTGCTACCCCAGTGGATTGTCACTGCACACCACTGGGTTTTGCTACGAGTTTAATAAACACACCCAAGCTTGTTAGCTATATCCTGGGGATAAGCAAGCTCTGATCAAAAGCTGGAATAGGTGAAATTGCTGTGCAATGGGAGGAGGGAGTTCATTAACCCACCTTCTTGGGGGATGGGATTTGGGGGTACAGGGCAGGATGATACCGTCACCTCCCTCTGGTCAGAGGAGTAGGGGGTGAAGAGCACCGTCAGGACATACAAGTTATTCTAGAACACAAGGAGGGAGAGGGGAGACATTGGCACTATAGAAAAACACACATCCAGCAACACAAATGGACCGACACACACTAGCCCTGCTGCACCCAGTCCTGGCTTCCAGCTCTTACCAAGGTCTGGACATGGCAGGCTGTGTAAGACACTGTCAAGACGGTCTTTCCAGCCTTCTCCTCTAGAGTGTAGCCACACGCACTTGGTGCAGACTGCACCCCAACCAAATTATTGGAGTCATCTACAAAAAGATGTAAACAAAGCCTGGGTTAGGGCCATCCATCACCCATTGCCACAGTGCTGAATGTAAAATCATAGCATCAGTAACAAAGCCTTGATCTACATCCACTGCATGCAGCACAGACTGCCTCCATGCAGCCCCAGATACAGACACTCAATAGCTTGTGCCAAAGTTCCTGAACAAGTTTATTGGACCAGCTGTTCGACGTGTAAAAATGTTAGTGTGAAACACAGCAAGCTTCCATACACCCCCCAGATACACATAGTCAATAGGTTTATAAATCAGCATTACAATAAACCAAGACAAAAGCATGAAGACTCTCAGCAGCTTAAGCTAGAACGAGTCTCAATTTGAAAGTGCTCACATGACAATCATGGCTTTGACAGTCAAAAGCCAGCCCCAGACTCACCCTTGACTTTGACCAGATCGAGGGGACCGGCAGGCAGCAGCACCGTCATGCACCCCTCACTGCAGGAGACCGAGACACCAGCAGGGAGGGGAGGGAGGAGGGAGGATCTCACGCTTAGCCAAGACACGGCACTTCATATGCCTCAAGCGAGTCACCTCGTTTACATCAGAGAAGGAAACGGACAGCGAGTAGTGGACATGGCCTTCAATGTTCTACAAAGAGAAATAAGGGTTACATACAACAAGTCCCCCAAAAAATGCATGATTTACCATTGCCAAGGACTAGGCTCAGTGAAAGCATGGCATGATCAGCCATTACCACACTTTAGCATGCTTTCACTGGGAAACTGAAGGGTTAGTTTTACCCTGCTCTGGTTTTTTTGTGTACCGTTTCTAATGCTTCCCAAATGCTTTCACTGTACTTTTACACACTGCTGAGCTGTTACTGTGGGCAAGACAAATATGCAGGAATTGCACAGGTGTGCCAAGTTCAACTACAGGGTCTGAGGGGATCCCTGCTTGCTCACACCGACAGCCTCACCTGTTTCAGCACATCACAAGCATCGTAAGGAGCCATAAAGTAGTTCTTCCCAATCCCCTGGACCAGCCCATAGCCACAGCTGCCATTGGCCTTCACAGCAACCAGGCTGTTCTTCCCATCTACAAGGACAGGAGGAGGTGGGTAAAGCTACGGCACTCGTTCCATTGGGAGGGTAACTTGCCAATGGATCTCCTGTGATTTATGCAAGTATAACCAAGGATCCAATACTAGTCTCACTAGGAGTTGAATAAGACACCCCTGAGCGGGATACCTACACTGTGGCTAATGAAGCTCATAGTAACTACTATGCAATAGGAGTCTTGCTGCACTCCCTACAACATGATCACTAACCCCCATCCACCCCCTTTAGAAGGTGTGCTGACCATCTCTAAAATCCATTCCAACTCTTATAAGCTTTGACACCAGGGATGGAAATAACACTCCCATCGCATAGCAGTGTCATCTATTCCTGGTGTCACTAGGAGTTTAAGACATGTGAACTTGTTCCCTATACACAGTGACTAATCAAGCTCTTGGTAAAGCCTGGAATGGGTGCACTGCTATTGCATTCATGATTAAGAGCAAGAGGCTTTGCAAACCAGCCCCTCCCACTGCAGACTCACCCAGGATGAAGACCTGGTCTAGTGGCCCCTCTGGCAGATCTGTACTCATGCTGGAGGGGCCACAGACAGCAGGGGGTTCGAATGGGAGACACCTCTGCTCTATAGAGCCTGGCCGTCCCTCCGCGTCCTTGTACGTCACATGGAAGACCAGGGTATTGTTCTAGGAGGAAGAGACACAGGTTAGAATAGCGCCTTGAGCCTGCTTTTGACTGTTACAGTAGCATCAGGGGAGAGAAGCTTTTCTTGCCCAAATATTAAATCATTGTTGTAGGAACATTTGACTGGACTAGGACAGACATCGATCATGCACCAGATTTGCCAAAGACTAGATTAAGCTATAATTGCAGACTTTACCACTGCAAAAGCACAGAGGTTAGTTTAACTGTCCGAGTTTCTACATTGATACTGTAATTGTTAGCCATAAACACCCAAGGTACCAAATTACAAATACAACTTGTGTTCAGATATTTAAAACTACATGTTGATACTTAATGGGTTAAGGGAAATTCTGTGAATTAGTGAAGCATCTTTCAACATCAAATCTTGTGCAATTGCCTTCCTGAACGGCCCCAGCTATAAGGGCTGCAGGGCCGAGCGCTGTTCAGTGGTTGCTCCTATAAAACACCTGAAGTGAATTCCCTCCCTTGGAGTTCAAGGGTGTTGCAGAACAGCTTGAAAATCAAGGGAAATGTATCCTTGTTAAGCTTCACCAAGGAGTTATGCCAATGGCCGCTGGTCCTTGGTTGATATTATTGAAGGACACAGTAAGCGCATCCTTTGACCTTGTACCTGTGTTTGGAGAGGACAGCCTTCATCCTTGGCATAGTAAGAGATTGTGAGCACATTCCTCCCGTCTCCCTTCAACAGGTAGAAAGCACATTCATCTGGGGCGTCTTTGATCAGCATCTCCAAACCAGACTGGTCTGAGAAAAACACAACATATGAGAAGCAATATCAAGCTTCATGCAAATGTGAAATACTAGAAGTCACTCAAGTCAAAACAAATATTCCAAAATGAGAAGTCAATGTTGAGAGACTACTAGGGGAACTGTACCCCCCCCCCCTTACTGTGTATTAAAAAAGAGTCAAGATATGATATTGCAATAGGTGTATATAGTTTGTATCACGATACAAGACCACAGCATAGCTCACTACTCAATCTACAGCTCCCAGCACCACTCACCATTGCTGCAGGTGCATAGGCATGATGGGAGCGGACCATGTTCTCTTTACACAATGTAAAGTGAGAAGTCCGGATCGTTTGAGATACCACAGCTTCACACACACCGTAGTTAGTGTTTCTTGAATGAAGGGTGTGTCATAACTGCTAGGATCATACCACTATCCCAGTCTCAATGGAATAGCCACCAAATGATTGTTTGATCTCATTAGGCATCTACAAGTAGACCATCACATTGATACAGATCGTACCACACCTTCATATCTATACGGTCGTGACATTAGTGTCTTGTTGCAGCCCTTGTGTTCAGATTCAGGAAGAACACGAGACATGCAGAACAGAATTTAACAAATCAGGGTCTCACCCGAGATTGTGACCTCCTCTAAGGGTCCCTCTGGCAGTTCAAAGGTCACAGTGGTGACCCCACAGGCTGCATTGGGGAGAGGTTTGGGGGTGCTCTGTGGACACCTCATCACGAGCCCTGCACCCCCAGCCCTTGGGAAGAACACAGTGAGCACGAAGGAGGAGATCCCGTTGATTTCCTAAAAGGAACAAGACAGTAACACCAGTTATAGTTGACCTGCTATTTCTACCACGGTGCCCAACATCAATTATTAAAACAGAGTTTATTCATTAGTCTAGTGATTGAGGAGCATCCTGTTGGATGCAGAGTCTCTGAATTCTCCAAACCCACAAACACAATAAAAAGGAGTTGAAGCAACTTACCTGTATCTTCACGTTGCAGCCCTTGAATGACGTAGTGAACAAGCTGTAGCCCCCACTAAACGTCACGCTGTACTTGCAAAACCCGGCCAGGCTCGCCACTGGAAGGAGGTGATTCTTCACTAAAAGAAATATAGAAACATTGTGCGATGTCATCCATCACGGGAGAGACAGCGACAGCAAGAGAGGTGTGGTACACATTAACCTGTCAAAACCCAGCCCCTCACAGGCAATTTCAGCCTGGGGGGCTGTGCCCTTAAATAAATCACAATATCTTCCAAAGTATAGACAGCACAGGCATGGTTCAGGGCTTGAATTCAAGGTAACCCCTTGGGCATCAAGACTAAAACCTCAGGTGTGAAAAGTCTTACTCAGTACCACACTGGAAGGAGATATCCAGAAAAAATACATAAAACAAACGCTTTTCATTTTTTTTATGTTCTATAGTGATTTTTTCAACTTTTAGCACATGAAAAGAGCCAGATTAAAAAAATTTGGAACCGTTTGAACAAAGGGATCAAATTCTACAGGAGTTTACAAAGCTAAGCCCAAGGGTCCCCAAACCTCTCCAAAAATAAACTGTAAATCTTTATGTCCAGTGATACACTAAGTTCTAAAAGGGATGTTGGCTCCACACGACCATCTAAAAAGGGTCCTGTTGTAACTGGGTTATCTAACACTGTAAACCTGTACGATAGTGGCTGAGCTAGTGTCTTGTTTGTAGTGATGTGTGCAGTAGTCAATCACAGCGTATCATTTTCTGGCGTTAGACGGGTACGCGCACCACATTCTGACGAGGAAACACTTTGTCGCTACACCGGGACCACGTGCCCGAAGTTTAACGTAAACATGCGATTTATTGCCATCTAGTAGCAGGACGGAGGCGGGTCTATTAAACACAGACCAGATTCCAACAATACAAGAGGGAATGCTGTCATCTGAAATGTATGTTCCAGGATGTGCCAGGTTTCAATATCTACTCGATTCAAGGAAGTACAACAAACATTACAGATGTCAAATATCCAGCCAATATTTTGCTGAATTTAGAATAAAATTACTTTTGGTCAACTAGCTACACTGCATTTTAAATTGTAAGACTCGCACCATTTCGTGCTGTACTCCAATCATACATAAGCCAGTATGTATGTATATTATATACATAAATATATATATAAGCATTGTATGGAGTCGCCGAGGCCCCTCCTCGCCCTCACCTCGCACACGGAGCGCCTTCACGCCAGTGCCGGGTAACTTGAGTGTCATTCTATCCTCGTAGCAGGTTAATCCGGGATCCTCCGGTTTAAGGGCCGGGCCGGCGGAGGCTGTCTCGCCGCCGTCATCGTCCTCGCTTGGGCGAGGAGTGTGGAAGGAGTCTAGCGGGAGGAGGAACGAGAGGAAGCAAAGTTAACCGGTAGAGAATCACTGCAGAGGGACGCACCATGTCTATCTGTTTGTAACGAAGGCACTGTGCAATGCAGGTGGAACTGAACACATTTAAAAACAAACTCACAGAAAAAACAAAACAAAACAGTAAGCCTCCTTTCTGGCGCCTCACCGAGGTTGGGAGTCGCATTCCCGGGCTGCAGCAGCGGGGTCTCCCCGGTCCAAGACAAGGCGGCCCGGCCGAATCCAAGCAGCAAGCCCGCCACAAGTAAGCAAGGCGGCAGCATCCTCTGCCCGCTCCGACACATTGGTGTTGTTTTCCCGCAGCCACTTGTCGCTCCAGTCCCTGCAGTCAGGCTGTATCCTCGCTTACTGCGCTCTGGGTGTTTATAAGAGGTGTCGAGACCGCGCGAGGGCTTCATTGACGCTCCAATCGGGTTCCACGCGCCAGCATTCTCACGCGGGTTTTTTTCCTTCTCTGCTTTCAGTTTTGTTTTATTTTATTTAATTGAAAAAAAAAAAACCTTTTTTGGAGGGGGGGGGCGATTTTAGCCATGCCAGGTAAACAATTCAGTCATGCAATGCACACTATCTTTATATGGTGCTGAATAACATTGTTTGGTTCAGACGTGAGTTAAAAACAATTCACTATATTCATTTTTTCTCACCATTAACACGTGATAATAAATGTACATACACCGCGTGGTTTCCCGCCGCCAGTGTAACATGGAAACCCGCACGGTTTACCGCTTTCCGCTTTCCGCTGCCAGTGTAATCAGCCCTTAACTCCTGTCTGTCTGTGATCGGGTGATCTGAGCACGGGTTTTAATTGGAGGAGCGACCCACATCCTCCCGCCCCTTCTAAAGCGCGGCTGTATTGCAGTTGTATGAGTGAGGATTGAAATTGCTTCGTTTTGCCTCGCATCAGTGGTAAGAAACAGATCTGAAGGGAAATTGAAATTGCTAATAAGAACAGGTCATTTCATTTGGCAGTAGAGCATTACATTTGAGATGACATATCTGAAGGGAAAATGCGAAACTTTAATTGTAGCGCATACTAGAGGACAGGGCAGGGAGTCTTAGCTCAAAAACAAAATGACGTTGCTGGTTGTTGCTATGGTAAGACGAGACGCAATGTACTGTGTGTGTTTTTCCCCCACTGTAAGCAGTTACCTCACTAATGCAGTAACAGCCTTTCAGAATGTCAAAAAGTACAGACTGACATTTCTATTAATGGACCTTCCCTATCAAGTGCACAGCAAAAGAGATGTTTTATGTGACAGAACTGTGACCTCATTTACGGTCAAAAGGACAGGACCAATCAGAAGGCGGGGTACAGTAATTTAAATATAGTTTGTGGGTATAGCAAGCAATGATGTCAATTTGGCTTATTGTGATAAGAGGAATCCAGTGACAATTGCTGTAGCATTATTTGGAAAATAATTTGGTTCTTAAGAATTTCAATTCTTTGAATATCAATTCTGAAATACTTTTATACCAGGATGTTCTGAAAAAGTCAAATTCAGAGACTATTCTTGATGTGCAAACATCAGATAAATGTCAGACAAAACAGCTGATTATTAAAATGTCTCTATACCGGAATACTGTAACTGCATTTAAATAAGATCCTCGCAATGCAAAGACATCCTCAGAATAGAATGACATCGTCACAGCACAGTGACATCAATGCTATTCTGTGTGTCACTTGGACATGAAGGATATTCTTTCCAGTTGTGATTATTTATGAGGTCATTACTTTAGAACTATACAGGAACACTGATAGAAAACATGGGATTATTTATAAGATCAAAAAGAGCTCTTTTGGATATTGTTTAAAAAAAATGTTTCCCTATTAATCCTAAATAATTCCTAATTGGTGCGTCCTGGTGTTCACTTTCCAAGCTTTCCCTATTCTTATTGAAGAATAATGACTAAGATTCCATTTATTTTCAGATTTATTCCAAGAATGAAGTGTTTCTGATCCCAGGCTGAATGTATGATGAGATTGTCTTTTAGAGTGATGCTGTTTTAGGGATGTGAAATCACTGCTGTCTGTTTCTGCTCATCTTGCCAGGACACTCTTGTAAAAGAGGCCTCACTCTCACTGGGTTTTTCCCTGGTTAAAGAGTAAATAAATAAATAAATCCCAATTTCTACTTCTGTTTGGCATGTTAAATAAAAGATCTAAATTATGTTCATGTAGGTTTTTTTTTAATTATGTCTCAATCCTAAAATTGTAGGTGATGCTAAACTTTTGGCCAGTGCTGTAGGCAGTTCTGTTAAACTTCCATGTAGATTTAATGCTAGGCAGGGGTGTCCAATCACGGTCCTGGAGGGCCATTCCACTCCTGGGTTAATGAGACAATGAACTACTTCAGGGTCTGGCTGGAGGTTTCATTGGTTAAGTTAAACCATAGAACCGGGTTGGAACAAAGACCAGGAGTGGAACAGCCCTCCAGGGCCATGATTGGCCACTGCCATAACTTGTGTAATAAAGTAAGAGTCCCTTTCCCTTTGAAGTGAATGTTTTGCTATTTTTCCCCCCATTGTTTTAACAGTTAGAAGAATGAAAAGAAAATGATGAACAGAGTTGATGAAGTTTCAACACTGCTGTGGGCTGTCAAATTCATCGATGAGATTATCCAAAAAGCCACCAGGGAGCTTCCGAAAGAGCAATTGAAAGGTGAACCTGACCAGAAGTCCCTGAGCCCCAGCGTGACATCTCAGGGCCCTGACAAAGAGCTGGGCGAGGGAATGAAACATCTGCCTCAATTTAATGTGGACTGCAAAGTGCCTCAGCGCGTTGGCAGTGAGGACAGCGGCCTCTGCATGCGTAGGAGCACAGGAGGGTGCACCCCCAACCATCAGAAGAGACCCCCATGAAAACCAGACGCAGCATGCCAGCGGCAGCAACGGATTGTGCAGAGGAGGGAAATAAGAGCTGCCCCACTCAATGAGGAGAACCTGGTTCTGCAAAGCCTGGAGACCTCTCCACAACATCCCGGAGGAAGAAGATCACAGCACCGCTCTGCAGGGGGGAGAGGGGCAGGGGAGAGACCAGGAGGTGGGACAGCAAGACCCAGAGGATCCCAAAGGGATGGGAAGCCTCTGTGAAAGAGATGAGGAGGAGAAAGTCAGCACCGTGGAGCCTTTGAAGGAACAGCTGGCCAGTGAGAAGGGAAGGGGGTTTGGATGGTTTAAAAACATTTCCAAGAAAAACCAGACGGAGGAGAAAAAGATGCTGCTGGTGCTTCTGCATCTAGGGAGGGCGGCAAACAAAAACAAGAAAGGCAATTACAACTGCATGAAGAACAAGACAAAACAAGTATAGTGAGACAAACCAATGGAAAAGGGACATCAAACAAAGGCCAAATAAGAAGATGGTGAGACAGCAATGGAAATAAAGAACAACTAAATAGAAAGATGGGATAAAGTGGAGAAAAATAAATAAAAGGTGAAATAAAACCAGTGAAAATGAAGAACTATAAGAACAAGACAAAGGGTGAAATAAAGCAAATAAACATGAAGGCAAATACAGAAAGAAGAGAAAGCAAAGGAAAATACAAAAAGAAAAATGGAAGATGGAACGGTTCTTTAAACACCTGTGTATTTTCCAAGGTGTTTTTTTTGTCGAAATGTTCTTCCAGTGACTTCCACTTTTTTGTTTGTTTACATCTGTATTCAAAATTCTGATATTTGTAAGTGATCAGTGATATTAACTCACCTAAAATACACATTCCTATGAGAAGCTGTTCAAAGCAAAATGTACTACTTATAGCAATCAGCAGGAATACAATATCCTTAAACTAATCAACTTAAGCACTCCATTATACTATCTGTCCTGTAAAATAAGAGAATGTTTCCTATACTTTAAATAACCATGCATTACCTGTGTGTGCATTCTATACAACTCTGCAGCTGCTGTGCTTGTGAAAGAAAATGAACACAATTCCATATGAATCCAATCCGGGGGTGTGCGCCTCTTCCTTTAAACTGCTTCCACGCAGCACAGTATTTTGTTTTGCACTGCAGCTGTGTGTTAGATATGTTCTTTCCCAGCTCATTTTATTGCAACTGTAATTATTAAAAACATCTATTTTAAAATACAGAACATTTGAAATCAATTTTAAATAGTACCGTGATTGATACCATAACTGATTGAGGACTAAAACATTTGTTTGTTTTGAGTACAATATGAAATAAGATGCAACAAGTTAGGATTACAACAATGTACATCTACAATAACATACTGGTAATGCAATAGTGCTTCAGTGGAAGATCTGGTAGCATGCTGATGAGGTCAGCAGAGTGCAGGATGCAAGAGGGTGGATCTACACAGCTGGCTCTGGAGGTAGAAGGCAGTGACACGCAGCAGTCCTGAAGCTCATGTAGGGGTGTAACAGGGGAGATCTGGACTGACTGTCTGGCACATCCGTATTACTGCAGGTAGAGGGCAGCAGTCTCGTGGGATCTTGTGACACGGAGAGGTGGGGAAGAGTGTGTGTGTGCTTTCCCTCTCTGAGTGGCGGGCCTTGGGAGACTGCTCGGCCCATAAGAACTGGCTTGGTTATGCGCTCGGGTGGCCGGGTTGGGGAAAGTACAGTGTCGCTGGCAGAAGAGGCCAGCGTGAAATAAGGAGCAGGCGAGCCCGACTGAGGGGACAGCCTTCTGTAAAAATAATTTACAAAATAAAAGAAACAATTACCTACCCGAGGGGACGTGTATAGATATAAGGGGAACCCTGGCCAACCCCAGTGTATAAGCACAGCGGAGTGTAGGACGGAGACCCGTGCTGACCGGCTTAGCGGCACTGCATAAGCAGCACTTTTGTTTGTAGTTTTATTACTGTTTTATTTTCCCTTTTTCTTTCGCCTTCTGTTTTCATTATTACTTTTGAGCACTTGAAGGTGCACAGAGTTGGCTACCTGTGTTGGTAACCCCGTGGTCCTGGTTTACTGTCGGCAGTATCCAGACCACGGACAACAGCGCCCTCTGCGGGCTAAAGTAAATAAAACAATTAAGAAAAATCTATAAATCTGGGCACCTGTGCGGTGTTTCCAAATAAAGTCTTTGGTCTCCCGTGTCAGTGAATACCCTCACCCTTCCACAAGGGGATTCCATATTTTGCTCAAAACTATACTGTTAAACCCCTTTAATGTAGGTCTGTGTTACTGCAATCCCTGTCTGTACCTAGCAGTTTAGGACCCAGGTGAGTGCTGTGGCAGGCATGCATTCCGCACACAAGGCAAGCTCACACACTTGACCATCTACGATGGCTGCACAGGCAATAGACACTCCAAAATCTAAAGCAATGCTGAAAAAAAAAAGACACTTTCTGTAAACTATGCAGGACATGGGAGCAAGAATGTTTGTGGTACAAGCGTTCACAGAAAAACAAACAAAAAAAATTTATACACACAGCCCATTGCATGTTGTGACTACTTCAACTAGATATGTTCCCAGACACACACTGCAAAGTATTCTGCAGGAAAGTCTGAACATCACAAATAGTGAAGAATGGTCATTACAAGTTAAGCATCAAGATGGTTTAGAAATGCAGATTCATAACATGTGTTTATATGCAGCAGAGTTTATTCCAAATAGAAGATGGTCAAGGAAAAGGTAGATTGATCCACCACACAACTCCAGTGTTACAAACATTGCAATACCCCCTTTTTTATTGTTAAAGTAGGTGCCATAGCCCATCCTTATGGCAAGGTCAACATGCAGAACCAAACTCACCCGTTAGGTTTGTTCTGGGATATGTAACACCAATTGTTTATGCTTTGCAAAATCAACTACAGTGGACCCACTCACAAAAGTATTGGCTGCTGCCAAACCAGCTACCTCCAATCTAACAAGGGCCAAGACAGAATCAGATAGTGAAGCATGTCAAAAGGAAACCACCTTCAAAAAAGCAGTTAAGGAGCACAGTCTCATTTCACCAATTATGAGGGGAATAGTTGTATGACTGTCTTGCATAGGGATTCACTGCAGACCACAGATTTAAGATTACAAAAAAAAAAAAAATCCCTTACGTTGAAATCCCTTACGATTGGAAGTTGCCCTGGATAAGGGCGTCTGCCAAGAAATAAATAATAAAGCTAAACATTGACACACATGCGAAACAGCATTGTAATTTGAATTACAGCAAACAATTCTGCTGTAATTAATTCATGAATTGCCTGCCAGATCAGAACATTTTTGCAGTGTTGAAATTCTGGGGTGGAGAGAGTGTTACAATGAAGACACAGCACAGCAGAAATGGGTTTGTTCTCTTTATTTGAAATGGTTACTGTAGTCTTAGGGCTGCGTTTCCTGCCTGGGCTCTGAGCTCCTTCACTAGCCTCCCTCCAGCAGCACCCTCCCCGGGCAGGGATTACCAGCGCAGTCTCATACTGGGGTCTATCGAGATGGGAGTATCTGAAGGAGGAGTTACAAGAGGCACAGTGCTGGGGTCAGAATACAGCATGCTGGGACAATCAGAAGCAACACAATGTACCAGAGTGAAGTACAAGCCAATAGAACTGCTGTTCAATAGTGTGAAGCACTAGATAGCAAGTACAAAATCACTACAATAAAAACCATGCAGTTCAAAATGCAGCAGCGCAAACAGAACACATGTATCTTAAATATTAGAACTATGGATAAAGTAAATGCATGTGTACTTGCACAATTACCAGCTACTATGCAAATGACACAAGACAGTGTTCCCCTTAATTCTCACACACGTGTGAACCCAATCAACAGAATCCTGAGTCAACGCTGGTCCTTTTCTAGAAGGATTTGATCCATTGTGCAACTCACCTCTCCCATCAAAGCAACCCTCATTGCAGACGCGCTGGTCTGGAGAACAGACTTCAGTGGAGCACATGAAGGAGATCTGAGATACAGGGGAGGAGGAGAGACTTGGTCAAAGCATATGGCACTGAATTTAGCCGGGACCGAAAAGAACTCCCATTGCCAGCAGCATCACCCATGCCAGGTTTTACTATGAGCTTGATTAGTGTAGAGGCAACAAGCTCAGGTGTGCAATTAAACCAATAGCAAAACCAGGAATGGACCCATCTGCTTTGGGAGGCTCTCAATCCGTGTCAGGAATACAATACAGATCTAAAATGCAGAAGACAGAAAGACTGCTAGTCTAAATGCTGGTCATGGAATTTCCACTGAAGACACTGGCAGTTGAGCGTTGTTACTGATGCAATACAGACCCGTGCAGAGCCAGGTCAGTCTGCAGAACCCCATTAATACCCCACCCACCTCCTCGTCCAGGGCTAGCCCACTGCTCAGGAACTGGAATGTCCGGAGACTGAAGCGTCGTCTGAATTTGGAGTGGGAGTGGGGGGGGCTGGCCGTCGACGTGCAGTGAAGCAGAGCTGCCGTAATCCAGGACATTGGGACAACTGAGGGACGGAGACATTCAATCAGAAGCGGTATAGAGTCAAAAAAAGGTTTATGGCACCGACAGGAATTCAGAACACATGTGTGTGATGGTCACTCACCCCTGGTACAGCAGCACCCACACAGCACTGGAGGAGCGTGGGTAAGCAATGCAGTAGTGCACCAGCAGAACCAGGCTGGGGTCAGTGGGGTTGATCAGACGCAGCTCAAGGTAAACTCTGCTCCCCAGGAGGAGACTCACAGGCAGGCTGGAGGAGGGGTAGAACTGGGAGAAAGTCCCATCTGAGGAGACGAGACAGAGCGAACCAGCTTTCAGCATCTTATTAAGCGAGACATGGGGTTAGGAGCAGCTGCATCTCAGATCCGAGGAGAGATTTCACATGCATTGATAGAAAGTATCAAGAGTGTTTGACAACTTTGTGTTTGGTTTATAATAACCAGAGAGGAGATGGAGAGATACACCTCCAGGTGCCATGTCTCACCTTTAGCAATCTGTAACTGCACCTGAAACACCCCCAGGTGAGGGGCAGGGCGGAGGGCTGTGGGGGTCTTCACCAGGAACCCAGTGCTGGCCACGTTCCCTTTAGAATAACGACATTCCACAAGGAGACTGGGGATAGAAAGAGAGTGGAGCACTGAACACAGTATAGGAGAAGGACTGTGTGATCCACACCATTGCTTTTAGATGGAGCCTCTAGTAATGTATACCTGCAATAAGGGCAGGGCTCCGTCTATATACTTGCCTAAAGGGACTGTCGCTGGTTATGAGCCCGTAGGTCCACTGTCTGCGTTGGATCAAGCTCTGCACCTCAGCCAGGTACACTCTAGTCTCCCCCACAACCTGCACACAGAGTTACAATCCAGTGCATCACGTCACTGGTCCAATTAAATGTATGTGCCCAAAACTAATTACAGCCATTTGATATTCCATGCATCAAAAGGGTCAATTCTGAAATGCTCCATTCAAACTTCTGAACAGGAACTCACAAAAGTTCGGGTCCCACAGCCAGTGACTGGGAATTTGAAGATGGCATAGTCTGGAGTGCAGAGAACTGGGAGGCAGGACTGGTCCCCAGCGAGCGCCAGACTGGCAGGGTTGACCTCAGGATTGAAAGACTTGCGGTAAACAGCAAACACAAACTGCTCGTCTGCCGTGCACACTGAGGAGAGAGAGATTTTGAATCCAATACAGGCTTTTTAACAGCCAAAAATGACCATGAACCCACAGAGGTTCACGCCACCAATGGATGCAAGAGGAAATCAGTCTATTGGAGGAGAGGAATGGGGTGCTTACTCTCTAGAGGGTAGAAGCAGCGGCGGGTTTTGGGGTTCATGCAGCAGCCTCTAGCCCGGCACAGCGCTGGAGAGAGCTTAGAGGGGCCACAGGGAAGCTGCTGCTCAGCTGGGATCAGACAGCCTGCAGGAAACGAGACAGGGAAGCAGATTTACCATTCAGAGTGTAGAGACAGCGGCTTGGGTTTGTATGGATTGCTGCTTTGAAGAGTAAAGGCCGCTATACAGACGCAACAAGCGAAACTGCAGCGATTAATAAAACCTATACTGGAAGTACCACACCACAGGCAACACCAAACAGAACAGCTTCCATGCACGCGGTCCAGCAGGGTGAAGCCGTCTCCAGAATGACAGAGGAAACACCCAGAGCTTTGTGACAAGGACCGTAATAAGATTAAGACTATGGGAGTCCATTTCAAAAGGAACTGGATAAGCCTGGTATGTGCGACTTATTGTCACACATGTTGAAATACCGTCAGAGAAGACTCAATTTCAACATCATGTTGATGATTAGGTACCAGTCTTGTTCATCGTTTTGTCAATAGCAATTAGCTGGACAGACCAGCCAGTTCTCGTGATACCACTGCCAATCTAAAAATCCACACCCAACCATTGCATCTGGTGTGGGGCAACCTCAAGTGTGTCACTCCCTCCACACCCCCAGAATCTGATACTCTTCAGGTGTGCTGAAGGTCCTGCAACATGATCAACCAAGAAAAGATTTGTATTCTGTGGCAGTCCAATCACAAGTGAGCAGATGAGGGACAAACAGTTGAAGGCATTCTGCCTGGTCTGAAGTCATTTTAACCAACAAGAGTGTCAGATGTGCCCCTTGTTACGCAGGTGTCTAATCATTAGTGAGGCAGGACAAATGTAAGGCTAAGCAGTGCAAGAAAAACTGAATTGTGTGCAAGAGATTAGAGGCAGTTCATTACATTGATAACTAGTTAAAATATCAAACAAATGCACGCAGCCACTGACGAAAGAATACCGAACGGACTGTGTACAAGTAGTGTGGAGAGTTACTTTTACAGTAGCTATTCATAAGCCCCAACCTCAAAAAAGCTACACAATGCATCCATCTATTTAGCTTACTCAAAGCTTGGTTTCTTTTCTGTATTCAGAATGTTTATAGATTGCAGTCTTTTGGATCAAAACAGCACTACACAAATTACAAGGTTACAAAACAAATGTTACATTAAAAAACACACTTGCTGTTCTGCTACCCCAGTGGATTGTCACTGCACACCACTGGGTTTTGCTACGAGTTTAATAAACACACCCAAGCTTGTTAGCTATATCCTGGGGATAAGCAAGCTCTGATCAAAAGCTGGAATAGGTGAAATTGCTGTGCAATGGGAGGAGGGAGTTCATTAACCCACCTTCTTGGGGGATGGGATTTGGGGGTACAGGGCAGGATGATACCGTCACCTCCCTCTGGTCAGAGGAGTAGGGGGTGAAGAGCACCGTCAGGACATACAAGTTATTCTAGAACACAAGGAGGGAGAGGGGAGACATTGGCACTATAGAAAAACACACATCCAGCAACACAAATGGACCGACACACACTAGCCCTGCTGCACCCAGTCCTGGCTTCCAGCTCTTACCAAGGTCTTCACATGGCAGGCTGTGTAAGACACTGTCAAGACGGTCTTTCCAGCCTTCTCCTCTAGAGTGTAGCCACACGCACTTGGTGCAGACTGCACCCCAACCAAATTATTGGAGTCATCTACAAAAAGACACACAAAGCCTGGGTTAGGGCCATCCATCACCCATTGCCACAGTGCTGAATGTAAAATCATAGCATCAGTAACAAAGCCTTGATCTACATCCACTGTATGCAGCACAGACTGCCTCCATGCAGCCCCAGATACAGACACTCAATAGCTTGTGCCAAAGTTCCTGAACAAGTTTATTGGACCAGCTGTTCTCGACACGTGTAAAAACGTTAGTGTGAAACACAGCAAGCTTCCATACACCCCCCAGATACAGATAGTCAATAGGTTTATAAATCAGCATTACAATAAACCAAGACAAAAGCATGAAGACTCTCAGCAGCTTAAGCTAGAACGAGTCTCAATTTGAAAGTGCTCACATGACAATCATGGCTTTGACAGTCAAAAGCCAGCCCCAGACTCACCCTTGACTTTGACCAGATCGAGGGGACCGGCAGGCAGCAGCACCGTCATGCACCCCTCACTGCAGGAGACCGAGACACCAGCAGGGAGGGGAGGGAGAGAGGGAGGAGGGAGGATCTCACGCTTAGCCAAGACACGGCACTTCATATGCCTCAAGCGAGTCACCTCGTTTACATCAGAGAAGGAAACGGACAGCGAGTAGTGGACATGGCCTTCAATGTTCTACAAAGAGAAATAAGGGTTACACACAACAAGTCCCCCAAAAAATGCATGATTTACCATTGCCAAGGACTAGGCTCAGTGAAAGCATGGCATGATCAGACATTACCACGCTTTAGCATGCTTTCACTGGGAAACTGAAGGGTTAGTTTTACCCTGCTCTGGTTTTTTTGTGTACCGTTTCTAATGCTTCCCAAATGCTTCCACTGTACTTTTACACACTGCTGAGCTGTTACTGTGGGCAAGAGAAATATGCAGGAATTGCACAGGTGTGCCAAGTTCAACTACAGGGTCTGAAGGGATCCCTGCTTGCTCACACCGACAGCCTCACCTGTTTCAGCACATCACAAGCATCGTAAGGAGCCATAAAGTAGTTCTTCCCAATCCCCTGGACCAGCCCATAGCCACAGCTGCCATTGGCCTTCACAGCAACCAGGCTGTTCTTCCCATCTACAAGGACAGGAGGAGGTGGGTAAAGCTACGGCACTCGTTCCATTGGGAGGGTAACTTGCCAATGGATCTCCTGCGATTTATGCAAGTATAACCAAGGATCCAATACTAGTCTCACTAGGAGTTGAATAAGACACCCGAGCTGGATACCTACACTGTGGCTAATGAAGCTCATAGTAACTACTATGCAATAGGAGTCTTGCTGCACTCCCTACAACATGAGCACTGACCCCCATCCACCCCCTTTAGAAGGTGTGCTGACCATCTCTAAAATCCATTCCAACTCTTATAAGCTTGGACACCAGGGATGGAAATAACACTCCCATCGCACAGCAGTTTCATCTATTCCTGGTGTCACTAGGAGTTTAAGACATTGTTCCCTATACACAGTGGCGAATCAAGCTCTTGGTAAAGCCTGGAATGGGTGCACTGCTATTGCATTCATGATTAAGAGCAAGAGGCTTTGCAAACCAGCCCCTCCCACTGCAGACTCACCCAGGATGAAGACCTGGTCTAGTGGCCCCTCTGGCAGATCTGTACTCATGCTGGAGGGGCCACAGACAGCAGGGGGTTCGAATGGGAGACACCTCTGCTCTATAGAGCCTGGCCGTCCCTCCGCGTCCTTGTACGTCACATGGAAGACCAGGGTATTGTTCTAGGAGGAAGAGACACAGGTTAGAATAGCGCCTTGAGCCTGCTTTTGACTGTTACAGTAGCATCAGGGGAGAGAAGCTTTTCTTGCCCAAACATTAAATCATTGTTGTAGGAACATTTGACTGGACTAGGACAGACATCGATCATGCACCAGATTTGCCAAAGACTAGATTAAGCTATAATTGCAGACTTTACGACTGCAAAAGCACAGAGGTTAGTTTAACTGTCCGAGTTTCTACAATTGCTGTAGTAAATTGTAACATTTAATTGTCAGTCCTTATTTGGAGGACAGGCTTCACTTTGTCATTGAGTATTTAACTCATCTACCCGTTTCACTTTAACATTGATACTGTAATTGTTAGCCATAAACACCCAAGGTACCAAATTACAAATACAACTTGTGTTCAGATATTTAAACTACATGTTGATACTTAATGGGTTAAGGGAAATTCTGTGAATTAGCGAAGCATCTTTCAACATCAAATCTTGTGCAATTGCCTTCCTGAACGGCCCCAGCTATAAGGGCTGCAGGGCTGAGCGCTGTTCAGTGGTTGCTCCTATAAAAACACCTGAAGTGAATTCCCTCCCTTGGAGTTCAAGGGTGTTGCAGAACAGCTTGAAAATCAAGGGAAAAATGTATCCTTGTTAAGCTTCACCAAGGGGTTTTATGCCAATGGCCGCTGGTCCTTGGTTGATATTATTGAAGGACACAGTCAGCGCATCCTTTGACCTTGTACCTGTGTTTGGAGAGGACAGCCTTCATCCTTGGCATAGTAAGAGATTGTGAGCACATTCCTCCCGTCTCCCTTCATCAGGTAGAAAGCACATTCATCTGGGGCGTCTTTGATCAGCATCTCCAAACCAGACCGGTCTGAGAAAAACACAACATATGAGAAGCAATATCAAGCTTCATGCAAATGTGAAATACTAGAAGTCACTCAAGTCAAAACAAATATTCCAAAATGAGAAGTCAATGTTGAGAGACTGCTAGGGGAACTGTACCCCCCCCCCTTACTGTGTATTAAAAAGGAGTCAAGATATGATATTGCAATAGGTGTATATAGTTTGCATCATGATACAAGACCACAGCATAGCTCACTACTCAATCTACAGCTCCCAGCACCACTCACCATTGCTGCAGGTGCATAGGCATGATGGGAGCGGACCATGTTCTCTTTACACAAGGTAAAGTGAGAAGTCCGGATCGTTTGAGATACCACAGCTTCACACACCGTAGTTAGTGTTTCTTGAATGAAGGGTGTGTCATAACTGCTAGGATCATACCACTATCCCAGTCTCAATGGAATAGACACTAAATGATTGTTTGATCTCATTAGGCATCTACAAGTAGACCATCACATTGATACAGATCGTACCACACCTTCATATCTATACGGTCGTGACATTAGTGTCTTGTTGCAGCCCTTGTGTTCAGATTCAGGAAGAACACGAGACATGCAGAACAGAATTTAACAAATCAGGGTCTCACCCGAGATTGTGACCTCCTCTAGGGGTCCCTCTGGCAGTTCAAAGGTCACAGTGGTGACCCCACAGGCTGCATTGGGGAGAGGTTTGGGGGTGCTCTGTGGACACCTCATCACCAGCCCTGCACCCCCAGCCCTTGGGAAGAACACAGTGAGCACGAAGGAGGAGATCCCGTTGATTTCCTAAAAGGAACAAGACAGTAACACCAGGGGTGGCCAATACTGCTATCAAAGCAACTCCCTTTAAGAAGCCTGGAATGGTGAGGTATTAACCTAGCAAGTACAACATTTCTGAGAACAAACACAAGCTGTATTTATGCAATCCGATACACTACACTGACTAATTCTAGCTGCAAAAGTGGCAGTAAGCCAGTTAAATGTGCAAGACACTTCATGGGTTAAACAGTGTTTATTACTCAGCAGAATGTGGTCCCTTAATGATTGAGAATCAATCTCACCAATACAGAACCTATTCCTACCATGGTGCCCAACATCAGTTATTAAAACAGTTTTTTCATTCATGTCTAGCGATTGAGGAGCATCCCGTCGGATCCAGAGTCTCTCCCCACACAAACACAATAAAAAGGAGTTGAAGCAACTTACCTGTATCTTCACGTTGCAGCCCTTGAATGACGTAGTGAACAAGCTGTAGCCCCCACTAAACGTCACGCTGTACTTGCAAAACCCGGCCAGGCTCGCCACTGGAAGGAGGCGATTCTTCACTAAAAGAAATATAGAAACATTGTGCGATGTCATCCATTACGGGAGAGACAGCGACAGCAAGAGAGAGGTGTGGTACACATTAACCTGTCAAAACCCAGCCCCTCACAGGCAATTTCAGCCTGGGGGGCTGTGCCCTTAAATAAATCACAATATCTTCCAAAGTATAGACAGCACAGGCATGGTTCAGGGCTTGAATTCAAGGTAACCCCTTGGGCATCAAGACTAAAACCTCAGGTGTGAAAAGTCTTACTCAGTACCACACTGGAAGGAGATATCCAGAAAAAATACATAAAACAAACGCTTTTCATTTTTTTATGTTCTATAGTGATTTTTTCAACTTGTAGCACATGAAAAGAGCCAGATTTTTTTCCAGTGCTTCACCAACATGTCTACTATACTGGGGAACTGTTTGAACAAAGGGATCAAATTCTACAGGAGTTTCTACAAAGCCAAGCCCAAGGGTCCCCAAACCTCTCCAAAAATAAACATTGTCTAAATCTTTATGTCCAGTGATACACTAAGTTCTAAAAGGGATGTTAGCTCCACACGACCATCTGAAAGGGGCATGTTGTAACTGGGTTATCTAACACTGTAAACCTGTACGATAGTGGCTGAGCTGGTGTCTTGTTTGTAGTGATGTGTGCAGTAGTCAATCACAGCGTATCATTTTCTGGCGTTAGACGGGTACGCGCACCACATTCTGACGAGGAAACACTTTGTCGCTACACCGGGACCACGTGCCCGAAGTTTAACGTAAACATGCGATTTATTGCCATCTAGTAGCAGGACGGAGGCGGGTCTATTAAACACAGACCAGATTCCAACAATACAAGTGGGAATGCTGTCATCTGAAATGTATGTTCCAGGATGTGCCAGGTTTCAATATCTACTCGATTCAAGGAAGTACAACAAACATTACAGATGTCAAATATCCAGCTAATATTTTACTGTATTTAGAATAAAATTACTTTTGGTCAACTAGCTACACTGCATTTTAAATTGTAAGACTCGCACCATTTCGTGCTGTACTCCAATCATACATAAACCAGTATGTATGTATATTATATACATAAATATATAAGCATTGTATGGAGTCGCCGAGGCCCCTCCTCGCCCTCACCTCGCACACGGAGCGCCTTCACGCCAGTGCCGGGTAACTTGAGTGTCATTCTATCCTCGTAGCAGGTTAATCCGGGATCCTCCGGTTTAAGGGCCGGGCCGGCGGAGGCTGTCTCGCCGCCGTCATCGTCCTCGCCTGGGCGAGGAGTGTGGAAGGAGTCTAGCGGGAGGAGGAACGAGAGGAAGCAAAGTTAACCGGTAGAGAATCACTGCAGAGGGACGCACCATGTCTATCTGTTTGTAACGAAGGCACTGTGCAATGCAGGTGGAACTGAACACATTTAAAAACAAACTCACAGAAAAAACAAAACAAAACAGTAAGCCTCCTTTCTGGCGCCTCACCGAGGTTGGGAGTCGCATTCCCGGGCTGCAGCAGCGGGTTCTCCCCGGTCCAAGACAAGGCGGCCCGGCCGAATCCAAGCAGCAAGCCCGCCACAAGTAAGCAAGGCGGCAGCATCCTCTGCCCGCTCCGACACATTGGTGTTGTTTTCCCGCAGCCACTTGTCGCTCCAGTCCCTGCAGTCAGGCTGTATCCTCGCTTACTGCGCTCTGGGTGTTTATAAGAGGTGTCGAGACCGCGCGAGGGCTTCATTGACGCTCCAATCGGGTTCCACGCGCCAGCATTCTCACGCGGGTTTTTTTCCTTCTCTGCTTTCAGTTTTGTTTTATTTTATTTAAGTGAAAAAAAAACACCTTTTTTGGGGGGGGGGGAAGCGATTTTAGCCATGCCAGGTAAACAATTCAGTCATGCAATGCACACTATCTTTATATGGTGCTGAATAACATTGTTTGGTTCAGACGTGAGTTAAAAACAATTCACGATATTCATTTTTTCTCACCATTAACACGTGATAATAAATGTACATACACCGCGTGGTTTCCCGCCGCCAGTGTAACATGGAAACCCGCACGGTTTACCGCTTTCCGCTTTCCGCTGCCAGTGTAATCAGCCCTTAACTCCTGTCTGTCTGTGATCGGGTGATCTGAGCACGGGTTTTAATTGGAGGAGCGACCCACATCCTCCCGCCCCTTCTAAAGCGCGGCTGTATTGCAGTTGTATGAGTGAGGATTGAAATTGCTTCGTTTTGCCTCGCATCAGTGGTAAGAAACAGATCTGAAGGGAAATTGAAATTGCTAATAAGAACAGGTCATTTCATTTGGCAGTAGAGCATTACATTTGAGATGACATATCTGAAGGGAAAATGCGAAACTTTAATTGTAGCGCATACTAGAGGACAGGGCAGGGAGTCTTAGCTCAAAAAACAAAAATGACGTTGCTGGTTGTTGCTATGGTAAGACGAGGCGCAATGTACTGTGTGTGTTTTTCCCCCACTGTAAGCAGTTACCTCACTAATGCAGTAACAGCCTTTCAGAATGTCAAAAAGTACAGACTGACATTTCTATTAATGGACCTTCCCTATCAAGTGCACAGCAAAAGAGATGTTTTATGTGACAGAACTGTGACCTCATTTACGGTCAAAAGGACAGGACAAATCAGAAGGCGGGGTACAGTAATTTCAATATAGTTTGTGGGTATAGCAAGCAATGATGTCAATTTGGCTTATTGTGATAAGAGGAATCCAGTGACAATTGTTGTAACATTATTTGGAAAATATTTCAATTCTTTGAATATCAATTCTGAAATACTTTTATACCAGGATGTTCTGAAAAAGTCAAATTCAGAGACTATTCTTGATGTGCAAACATCAGATAAATGTCAGACAAAATAGCTGATTATTAAAATGTCTCTATACCGGAATACTGTAACTGCATTTAAATAAGATCCTCGCAATGCAAAGACATCCTCAGAATAGAATGACATCGTCACAGCACAGTGACATCAATGCTATTCTGTGTGTCACTTGGACATGAAGGATATTCTTTCCAGTTGTGATTATTTATGAGGTCATTACTTTAGAACTATACAGGAACACTGATAGAAAACATGGGATTATTTATAAGATCAAAAAGAGCTCTTTTGGATATTGTTTTAAAAAAATGTTTCCCTATTAATCCTAAATAATTCCTAATTGGTGCGTCCTGGTGTTCACTTTCCAAGCTTTCCCTATTCTTATTGAAGAATAATGACTAAGATTCCATTTATTTTCAGATTTATTCTAAGAATGAAGTGTTTCTGATCCCAGGCTGAATGTATGATGAGATTGTCTTTTAGAGTGATGTTGTTTTAGGGATGTGAAATCACTGCTGTCTGTTTCTGCTCATCTTGCCAGGACACTCTTGTAAAAGAGGCCTCACTCTCAATGGGTTTTTCCCTGGTTAAAGAGTAAATAAATAAATAAATCCCAATTTCTACTTCTGTTTGGCATGTTAAATAAAAGATCTAAATTATGTTCATGTAGGTTTTTTTTTTTTAATTATGTCTCAATCCTAAAATTGTAGGTGATGCTAAACTTTTGGCCAGTGCTGTAGGCAGTTCTGTTAAACTTCCATGTAGATTTAATGCTAGGCAGGGGTGTCCAATCACGGTCCTGGAGGGCCATTCCACTCCAGGGTTAATGAGACAATGAACTACTTCAGGGTCTGGCTGGAGGTTTCATTGGTTCAGTTAAACCATAGAACCGGGTTGGAACAAAGACCAGGAGTGGAACAGCCCTCCAGGGCCATGATTGGCCACTGCCATAACTTGTGTAATAAAGTAAGAGTCCCTTTCCCTTTGAAGTGAATGTTTTGCTATTTTTCCCCCCATTGTTTTAACAGTTAGAAGAATGAAAGGAAAATGATGAACAGAGTTGATGAAGTTTCACCACTGCTGTGCGCTGTCAAATTCATCGATGAGATTATCCAAAAAGCCACCAGGGAGCTTCCGAAAGAGCAATTGAAAGGTGAACCTGACCAGAAGTCCCTGAGCCCCAGCGTGACATCTCAGGGCCCTGACAAAGAGCTGGGCGAGGGAATGAAACATCTGCCTCAATTTAATGTGGACTGCAAAGTGCCTCAGCGCGTTGGCAGTGAGGACAGCGGCCTCTGCATGCGTAGGAGCACAGGAGGGGGCACCCCCAACCATCAGAAGAGACCCCCATGAAAACCAGACGCAGCATGCCAGCGGCAGCAATGGATTCTGCAGAGGAGGGAAATAAGAGCTGCCCCACTCAATGAGGAGAACCTGGTTCTGCAAAGCCTGGAGACCTCTCCACAACATCCCGGAGGAAGAAGATCACAGCACCGCTCTGCAGGGGGGGAGAGGGGCAGGGGAGAGACCAGGAGGTGGGACAGCAAGACCCAGAGGATCCCAAAGGGATGGGAAGCCTCTGTGAAAGAGATGAGGAGGAGAAAGTCAGCGCCGTGGAGCCTTTGAAGGAACAGCTGGCCAGTGAGAAGGGAAGGGGGTTTGGATGGTTTAAAAACATTTCCAAGAAAAACCAGACGGAGGAGAAAAAGATGCTGCTGGTGCTTCTGCATCTAGGGAGGGCGGCAAACAAAAACAAGAAAGGCAATTACAACTGCATGAAGAACAAGACAAAACAAGTATAGTGAGACAAACCAATGGAAAAGGGACATCAAACAAAGGCCAAATAAGAAGATGGTGAGACAGCAATGGAAATAAAGAAAAACTAAATAGAAAGATGGGATAAAGTGGAGAAAAATAAATAAAAGGTGAAATAAAACCAGTGAAAATGAAGAACTATGAGAACAAGACAAAGGGTGAAATAAAGCAAATAAACATGAAGGCAAATACAGAAAGAAGAGAAAGCAAAGGAAAATACAAAAAGAAAAATGGAAGATGGAACGGTTCTTTAAACACCTGTGTATTTTCCAAGGTGTTTTTTTTATCGAAATGTTCTTCCAGTGACTTCCACTTTTTTGTTTGTTTACATCTGTATTCAAAATTCTGATATTTGTAAGTGATCAGTGATATTAACTCACCTAAAATACACATTCCTATGAGAAGCTGTTCAAAGCAAAATGTACTACTTATAGCAATCAGCAGGAATACAATATCCTTAAACTAATCAACTTAAGCACTCCATTATACTATCTGTCCTGTAAAATAAGAGAATGAGGCTGTGTTTCCTATACTTTAAATAACCATGCATTACCTGTGTGTGCATTCTATACAACTCTGCAGCTGCTGTGCTTGTGAAAGAAAATGAACACAATTGCATATGAATCCAATCCGGGGGTGTGCGCCTCTTCCTTTAAACTGCTTCCACGCAGCACAGTACTTTGTTTTGCACTGCAGCTGTGTGTTAGATCTGTTCTTTCCCAGCTCATTTTATTGCAACTGTAATTATTAAAAACATCTATTTTAAAATACAGAACATTTGAAATCAATTTTAAATAGTACCGTGATTGATACCATAACTGATTGAGGACTAAAACATTTGTTTGTTTTGAGTACAATATGAAATAAGATGCAACAAGTTAGGATTACAACAATGTACATCTACAATAACATACTGGTAATGCAATAGTGCTTCAGTGGAAGATCTGGTAGCATGCTGATGAGGTCAGCAGAGTGCAGGATGTACGAGGGTGGATCTACACAGCTGGCTCTGGAGGTAGAAGGCAGTGACACGCAGCAGTCCTGAAGCTCATGTAGGGGTGTAACAGGGGAGATCTGGACTGACTGTCTGGCACATCCGTATTACTGCAGGTAGAGGGCAGCAGTCTCGTGGGATCTCGTGACACGGAGAGGTGGGGAAGAGTGTGTGTGCTTTCCCTCTCTCTGAGTGGCGGGCCTTGGGAGACTGCTCGGCCCATAAGAACTGGCTTGGTTATGCGCTCGGGTGGCCGGGTTGGGGAAAGTACAGTGTCGCTGGCAGAAGAGGCCAGCGTGAAATAAGGAGCAGGCGAGCCCCACTGAGGGGACAGCCTTCTGTAAAAATTATAGGACCCAGGCGAGTGCTGTGGCAGGCATGCATTCCGCACACAAGGCAAGCTCACACACTTGACCATCTACGATGGCTGCACAGGCAATAAACACTCCACAATCTAAAGCAATGCTGAAAAAAAAAAAAAGACACTTTCTGTAAACTATGCAGGACTGATTAATGGTGGACATGAGAGCAAGAATGTTTGTGGTACAAGCGTTCACAGAAAAAAAAAAATATATATATATATATATATATATATATATATATATATATATATATATATATACATATATATATATATCCAGTGGTGCTCAGAGAACCAGTGCTTCAGTTAACATCTTACCAAAAGAAAAAAAAAAAAAAAATGTATACACAGAGCCCATTACATGTTGTGACTAGTTCAACTAGATATGTTCCCAGACTCACACACTGCAAAGTATTCTGCAGGAAAGTCTGAACATCACAAATAGTGAAGAATGCTTATTACAAGTTAAGCATCAACATGGTTTAGAAATGCAGATTCATAACATGTGTTTATATGCAGCAGAGTTTATTCCAAATAGAAGATGGTCAAGGAAAAGTTAGATTGATCCACCACACAACTCCAGTGTTATGAACATTGCAATACCCCCTTTTTTATTGTTAAAGTAGGTGCCATAGCCCATCCTTATGGCAAGGTCAACATGCAGAACCAAACTCACCCGTTAGGTTTGTTCTGGGATATGTAACACCAATTGTTTATGCTTTGCAAAATCAACTACAGTGGACCCATTCACAAAAGTATTGGCTGCTGCCAAACCAGCTACCTCCAATCTAACAAGGGCCAAGACAGAATTAGATAGTGAAGCATGTCAAAAGGAAACCACCTTCAAAAAAGCAGTTAAGGAGCACACTCTCATTTTACCAATTATGAGGGGAATAGTTGTATGTCTGTCTTGCGTAGGGATTCACTGCAGACCACTGAGATTTAAGATTACAAAAAAAATCCCTTACGTTGAAATCCCTTACTTACGATTGGAAGTTACCCTGGATAAGGGTGTCTGCCAAGAAATAAATTATTATTTATTTCTTAGCAGACGCCCTTATCCAGGGCGACTTACAATTGTTACAAGATATCACATTATACAGATATCACATTATTTTTTACATACAATTCCCCATTTATAGAGTTGGGTTTTTACTGGAGCAATGTAGGTAAAGTACTGTCACGGGTGACCCCGAACCAGTTATTATGTGTAGTAAGAAATTGGATTCCTTTGCATGGAGAATTTCAGTGGCTAGAGTTCACGGCTCCTCGATTGATTCAGATTCAGTTGTATTAAGTCTGCCCGCTAATGATGTAGAGCAAAATAGGTATTGTGGTGTTTGCAGAGCCGACCCGAGCTGAACCCAAGACAGAAGTGGAGTCCTGCTGGGAACGAGCTGAAACATTGGACATGGACTGGATGATTTAAAAATGAAATGTATTAATGAGATGATATGTGTTGTAACCATTTGTAATGTTTGAATAATCTTTAGTCTGTAACGAATACTGTAAAGTGCTCTCTCTCTGTAAGACCGTATAACAGAATCTGGTACAACTTGATACACTGGCCGGCCTTGAGCAGTCTCTTATCAAGATAGGCACAGCTCCAGAATTGAGGGCTGGAATTTTTAATACTTTTTCAGCTTAAATACAGAATAATGCTATACTAATAAATACATGTTAAAATGTTTGCTTTAAATAGTATAGATTGTTGTGGTAACATATAATCATAGGTAGTGATAATTATTGTTAGTATGAAATACTATGAACAATTTTTATGTATAAGATCATATGATTCACTTTGCTTAATATGATAGCATACCTGAAGCTGTTTTCTATCAAGATGAGCATAGTTAAAAACTGAGTCCTAATTCAATGAAAAGAATTACTGTGTGCTTACATTCAAGAATTATAACTTCTGAATATAAAGGGAAAAGGAGTTAGGAGTATTCTTAAGGGAAAGAGAAAAACAGAAAAGGAGTAAAAGACCTCGCTTTGAGTAGGTTTCTGCTTGTAATTCAGTTTTAAAATAAGTAGGTGAGTAAGAACAACCTAGAGTAAAAAGCAGACTATAACTTAAGAAAAATAAGCATTGTCAGAAGATACACCACAAATAGAGAGCAGAAAAATTGAATAAAATCCTATTGTAATATTGCTGATATGCTGCTGCTAGCAGAAAGTAATAAGGTTAGCAGCCATACGCTATAAGGAGTAAGGTACTAGTTTGACACTGAAGTTAAAAGACGCAGCATAAAAAGAAGTTGTGGTAAACATACAAAATAAAAGGATTGAATAAATAATGAAGAATAAAAGCAGGAGATTTTAGGAGAGTAAACTCTATGTGACCTGTCTTCTTGAACTCTCTATCAGCCTGCCCTTGGAGAAGATTTGTATTAGCCGATGGAAGGCCTCTTTGGTGGGAAGAAGCCGGAATTTTTTTATCAGAAGGCTTATAGTATCAGGGGCCGGACTGCAAAAATAGGGAGTTAGAACGGATGGTCTTAGCACCTAAGATAGTTAGTTGCCGGGCGGAACAAGCACGTAAGATACAGGTGTAAGGAAAGTTCTAGGGAACATTAATCACTATTAAACTTGGCAAGAAGAGGTGTCTCCAGCAAGCTGGTTTTAGCCAGTATGTGTATAGCTGAAAAATACAGGGTCATCTGGATGTCAATTAAGTTCAAGCTACCAGGGGCCTATAGGAGAAAAACATTACAGCTTAAATAGTTTTCCATAAGGAGAAAACTCTACACTAAAAAGATATGAGATGGAAGTTCCCTATAATACCTGCTAAACACACCTGTAAGGAAAGAAGGAAACTAATTTGAGAGTGAGATGACATGAGGGAATACATTTTTGAAAGCCAAGTTCATGTAATCAATTATAATCATTATAACTGCTATATTATGATATAACTATTGGTGTTGCAGATATTCAAACACCACTCTTTTTATAACACACACAATTATTGGTGCTTCATATATTTAAACACCACTCCTTTTTATAATGCACCCATATTAAGTAGTGAATCAAGGTAGCAGGGATTTTGTGAACTCTGCTTCACCTAACTTTTCAGATGAAGGAGGGGGGCCAAGAATGAGTGGATGAGAACATGGGCTAGTGTTGATTTGCTGGCATATGACTCCAATAGAGTCTGAAGAGTTGGTTAAATTCTTTAAAGACTACTGTTTGCCAAGAGATAAGGACTGTCAATATAGATTGATGATTGGAGCCTCCCATTGCTTTCAATGGGACGAAAATTGTATAAAAACCCTGGGCCGATCACACTGAGACCACCACAACCAAGACTCAGCTTTGCAGAGCCACGTGGTCCATCCTTTGCAGATCTCCACAGAACAGTCCTTCTCTTTTGTTCACGCTACTCTTCCTTATAATAGGAGGTAAGCATATTAATGGTATTATTGTATCTCGCATTTATTGGTTATATTGCTATGAGGTTTTGAAACTGTTTTAGTATTGAGAGTGTTATATTGAATGTGCTAAAACATAACAGTGGGTGCTTGTAGGCTTTGTGCTTATCCAGCCTGAGGGCTGCACTGAATACATATAATTGTATTATGTTATTGAAGTATTAAATACTGAAACTCGTAATAAACTTAGGATTGCTAATTAGTTACATGTTTTCGGTTTTAGTGGTATGCGCAAACTACTAAACCAATATTAAAGGCATTTTAATAAAAGGAAGGAGCGCTGATGTTGCTCTGATTCGTAAAACTTCGAATAAATGAGTCCAAGTGATTTTCTTGATTAAATAAAAAGGTTTTAAGGACACACCGCTTGTCCAGTGCTCGAACATAAGCCACTAGGAGTTTTCAACATCTGTCCTCCTTAACGTCTCCCCTGAGTTGAGTGTGTGCAAAGCGAATATTATAATAAAAGAGAACGTGAAAAGTGAAAACGTGACAGTACCTTGCTCAAGGGTACAACAGCAGTGTCCCCTACTGGGGATTGAACCCACAACCCTCTAGTCAAGAGTCCAGAGCCAGAGCCACTACTCCACACTGCTGCCCTAATTAATAAAGCTCAACATTGACACATATGTGAAACAGCATTGTAATTTGAATTACAGCAAACAATTCTGCTGTAATTAATTCATGAATTGCCTGCCAGATCAGAACATTTTTGCAGTGTTGAAATTCTGGGGTGGAGAGAGTGTTACAATGAAGACACAGCACAGCAGAAATGGGTTTGTTCTCTTTATTTGAAATGGTTACTGTAGTCTTAGGGCTGCGTTTCCTGCCTGGGCTCTGAGCTCCTTCACTAGCCTCCCTCCAGCAGCACCCTCCCCGGGCAGGGATTACCAGCACAGCGCAGTCTCATACTGGGGTCTATCGAGATGGGAGTATCTGAAGGAGGAGTTACAAGAGGCACAGTGCTGGGGTCAGAATACAGCATGCTGGGACAATCAGAAGCAACACAATGTACCAGAGTGAAGTACAAGCCAATAGAACTGCTGTTCAATAGTGTGAAGCACTAGATAGCAAGTACAAAATCACTACAATAAAAACCATGCAGTTCAAAATGCATCAGCAGCGCAGATCAAACAGAACACATGTATCTGAAATATTAGAACTATGGATAAAGTAAATGCATGTGTACTTGCACAATTACCAGCTACTATGCAAATGACACAAGACAGTGTTCCCCTTAATTCTCACACACGTGTGAACCCAATCAACAGAATCCCGAGTCAACGCTGGTCCTTTTCTAGAAGGATTTGATCCATTGTGCAACTCACCTCTCCCATCAAAGCAACCCTCATTGCAGACGCGCTGGTCTGGAGAACAGACTTCAGTGGAGCACATGAAGGAGATCTGAGATACAGGGGAGGAGGAGAGACTTGGTCAAAGCATATGGCACTGAATTTAGCAGAGACCGAAAAGAACTCCCATTGCCAGCAGCATCACCCATGCCAGGTTTTACTATGAGCTTGATTAGTGTAGAGGCAACAAGCTCAGGTGTGCAATTAAACCAATAGCAAAACCAGGAATAGACCCATCTGCTTTGGGAGGCTCTCAATCCGTGTCAGGAATACAATACAGATCTAAAATGCAGAAGACAGAAAGACTGCTAGTCTAAATGCTGGTCATGGAATTTGCACTGAAGACACTGGCAGTTGAGCGTTGTTACTGATGCAATACAGACCCGTGCAGAGCCAGGTCAGTCTGCAGAACCCCATTAATACCCCACCCACCTCCTCGTCCAGGGCTAGCCCACTGCTCAGGAACTGGAATGTCCGGAGACTGAAGCGTCGTCTGAATTTGGAGTGGGAGTTGGGGGGCTGGCCGTCGACGTGCAGCGAAGCAGAGCTGCCGTAATCCAGGACATTGGGACAACTGAGGGACGGAGACATTCAATCAGAAGCGGTATAGGGTCAAAAAAAGGTTTATGGCACCGACAGGAATTCAGAACACATGTGTGTGATGGTCACTCACCCCTGGTACAGCAGCACCCACACAGCACTGGAGGAGCGTGGGTAAGCAATGCAGTAGTGCACCAGCAGAACCAGGCTGGGGTCAGTGGGGTTGATCAGACGCAGCTCAAGGTAAACTCTGCTCCCCAGGAGGAGACTCACGGGCAGGCTGGAGGAGGGGTAGAACTGGGAGAAAGTCCCATCTGAGGGGACGAGACAGAGCGAACCAGCTTTCAGCATCTTATTAAGCGAGACATGGGGTTAGGAGCAGCTGCATCTCAGATCCGAGGAGAGATTTCACATGCATTGATAGAAAGTATCAAGAGTGTTTGATAACTTTGCGTTTGGTTTATAATAACCAGAGAGGAGATGGAGAGATACACCTCCAGGTGCCATGTCTCACCTTTAGCAATCTGTAACTGCACCTGAAACACCCCCAGGTGAGGGGCAGGGCGGAGGGCTGTGGGGGTCTTCACCAGGAACCCAGTGCTGGCCACGTTCCCTTTAGAATAACGACATTCCACAAGGAGACTGGGGGTAGAAAGAGAGTGGAGCACTGAACACAGTATAGGAGAAGGACGGTGTGTGATCCACACCATTGCTTTTAGATGGAGCCTCTAGTAATGTATACCTGCAATAAGGGCAGGGCTCCGTCTATATACTTGCCTAAAGGGACTGTCGCTGGTTATGAGCCCGTAGGTCCACTGTCTGCGTTGGATCAAGCTCTGCACCTCAGCCAGGTACACTCTAGTCTCCCCCACAACCTGCACACAGAGTTACAATCCAGTGCATCACGTCACTGGTCCAATTAAATGTATGTGCCCAAAACTAATTACAGCCATTTGATATTTCATGCATCAAAAGGGTCAATTCTGAAATGCTCCATTCAAACTTCTGAACAGGAACTCACAAAAGTTCGGGTCCCACAGCCAGTGACTGGGAATTTGAAGATGGCATAGTCTGGAGTGCAGAGAACTGGGAGGCAGGACTGGTCCCCAGCGAGCGCCAGACTGGCAGGGTTGACCTCAGGATTGAAAGACTTGCGGTAAACAGCAAACACAAACTGCTCGTCTGCCGTGCACACTGAGGAGAGAGAGATTTTGAATCCAATACAGGCTTTTTAACAGCCAACAATGACCATGAACCCACAGAGGTTCACGCCACCAATGGATGCAAGAGGAAATCAGTCTATTGGAGGAGAGGAATGGGGTGCTTACTCTCTAGAGGGTAGAAGCAGCGGCGGGTTTTGGGGTTCATGCAGCAGCCTCTAGCCCGGCACAGCGCTGGAGAGAGCTTAGAGGGGCCACAGGGAAGCTGCTGCTCAGCTGGGATCAGACAGCCTGCAGGAAACGAGACAGGGAAGCAGATTTACCATTCAGAGTGTAGAGACAGCGGCTTGGGTTTGTATGGATTGCTGCTTTGAAGAGTAAAGGCCGCTATACAGACGCAACAAGCGAAACTGCAGCGATTAATAAAACCGATACTGGAAGTACCACACCACAGGCAACACCAAACAGAACAGCTTCCATGCACGCGGTCCAGCAGGGTGAAGCCGTCTCCAGAATGACAGAGGAAACACCCAGAGCTTTGTGACAAGGACCGTAATAAGATTAAGACTATGGGAGTCCATTTCAAAAGGAACTGGATAAGCCTGGTATGTGCGACTTATTGTCACACATGTTGAAATACCGTCAGAGAAGACTCAATTTCAACATCATGTTGATGATTATGTACCAGTCTTGATCGTTTTGTCAATAGCAATTAGCTGGACAGACCAGCCAGTTCTTGATGCCACTGCCAATCTAAAAATCCACACCCAACCATTGCATCTGGTGTGGGGCAACCTCAAGTGTGTCGCTCCCTCCACACCCCCAGAATCTGATACTCTTCAGGTGTGCTGAAGGTCC
Source organism: Acipenser ruthenus (assembly GCF_902713425.1). Classification (NCBI taxonomy): domain Eukaryota; kingdom Metazoa; phylum Chordata; class Actinopteri; order Acipenseriformes; family Acipenseridae; genus Acipenser; species Acipenser ruthenus. The sequence continues at coordinate 9,622,262 of NC_081213.1, forward strand.
TGCAACATGATCAACCAAGAAAAGATTTGTATTCTGTGGCAGTCCAATCACAAGTGAGCAGATGAGGGACAAACAGTTAAAGGCATTCTGCCTGGTCTGAGGGTCTGGAGTCATTTTAACCAATGAGAGTGTCAGATGTGCCCCTTGTTACGCAGGTGTCTAATCATTAGTGAGGCAGGACAAATGTAAGGCTAAGCAGTGCAAGAAAAACTGAATTGTGTGCAAGGGATTAGAGGCAGTTCATTACATTGATAACTAGTTAAAATATCAAACAAATGCGCGCAGCCACTGATGAAAGAATACAGAACGGACTGTGTACAAGTAGTGTGGAGAGTTACTTTACAGTAGCTATTCATAAAGCCCCAACCTCAAAAAAGCTACACAATGCATCCATCTATTTAGCTTACTCAAAGCTTGGTTTCTTTTCTGTATTCAGAATGTTTATAGATTGCAGTCTTTTGGATCAAAACAGCACTACACAAATTACAAGGTTACAAAACAAATGTTACATTAAAAAACACACTTGCTGTTCTGCTACCCCAGTGGATTGTCACTGCACACCACTGGGTTTTGCTACGAGTTTAATAAACACACCCAAGCTTGTTAGCTATATCCTGGGGATAAGCAAGCTCTGATCAAAAGCTGGAATAGGTGAAATTGCTGTGCAATGGGAGGAGGGAGTTCATTAACCCACCTTCTTGGGGGATGGGATTTGGGGGTACAGGGCAGGATGATACCGTCACCTCCCTCTGGTCAGAGGAGTAGGGGGTGAAGAGCACCGTCAGGACATACAAGTTATTCTAGAACACAAGGAGGGAGAGGGGAGACATTGGCACTATAGAAAAACACACATCCAGCAACACAAATGGACCGACACACACTAGCCCTGCTGCACCCAGTCCTGGCTTCCAGCTCTTACCAAGGTCTTGACATGGCAGGCTGTGTAAGACACTGTCAAGACGGTCTTTCCAGCCTTCTCCTCTAGAGTGTAGCCACACGCACTTGGTGCAGACTGCACCCCAACCAAATTATTGGAGTCATCTACAAAAAGATGTAAACAAAGCCTGGGTTAGGGCCATCCATCACCCATTGCCACAGTGCTGAATGTAAAATCATAGCATCAGTAACAAAGCCTTGATCTACATCCACTGCATGCAGCACAGACTGCTTGTGCCAAAGTTCCTGAATAAGTTTATTGGACCAGCTGTTCTCGACACGTGTAAAAATGTTAGTGTGAAACACAGCAAGCTTCCATACACCCCCCAGATACAGATAGTCAATAGGTTTATAAAATCAGCATTACAATAAACCAAGACAAAAGCATGAAGACTCTCAGCAGCTTAAGCTAGAACGAGTCTCAATTTGAAAGTGCTCACATGACAATCATGGCTTGGACAGTCAAAAGCCAGCCCCAGACTTACCCTTGACTTTGACCAGATCGAGGGGACCGGCAGGCAGAAGCACCGTCATGCACCCCTCACTGCAGGAGACCGAGACACCAGCAGGGAGGGGAGGGAGAGAGGGAGGAGGGAGGATCTCACGCTTAGCCAAGACACGGCACTTCATATGCCTCAAGCGAGTCACCTCGTTTACATCAGAGAAGGAAACGGACAGCGAGTAGTGGACATGGCCTTCAATGTTCTACAAAGAGAAATAAGGGTTACACACAACAAGTCCCCCCCAAAAAAATGCATGATTTACCATTGCCAAGGACTAGGCTCAGTGAAAGCATGGCATGATCAGCCATTACCACACTTTAGCATGCTTTCACTGGGAAACTGAAGGGTTAGTTTTACCCTGCTCTGGTTTTTTTGTGTACCGTTTCTAATGCTTCCCAAATGCTTTCACTGTACTTTTACACACTGCTGAGCTGTTACTGTGGGCAAGGTGCACAGGTGTGCCAAGTTCAACTACAGGGTCTGAAGGGATCCCTGCTTGCTCACACCGACAGCCTCACCTGTTTCAGCACATCACAAGCATCGTAAGGAGCCATAAAGTAGTTCTTCCCAATCCCCTGGACCAGCCCATAGCCACAGCTGCCATTGGCCTTCACAGCAACCAAGCTGTTCTTCCCATCTACAAGGACAGGAGGAGGTGGGTAAAGCTACGGCACTCATTCCATTGGGAGGGTAACTTGCCAATGGATCTCCTGCGATTTATGCAAGTATAACCAAGGATCCAATACTAGTCTCACTAGGAGTTGAATAAGACACCCGAGCTGGATACCTACACTGTGGCTAATGAAGCTCATAGTAACTACTATGCAATAGGAGTCTTGCTGCACTCCCTACAACATGAGCACTGACCCCCCATCCACCACCTTTAAAAGGCGTGCTGACCATCTCTAAAATCCATTCCAACTCTTATAAGCTTTGACACCAGGGATGGAAAACACTCCCATCGCACAGCAGTTTCATCTATTCCTGGTGTCACTAGGAGTTTAAGACATGTGAACTTGTTCCCTATACACAGTGGCTAATCAAGCTCTTGGTAAAGCCTGGAATGGGTGCACTGCTATTGCATTCATGATTAAGAGCAAGAGGCTTTGCAAACCAGCCCCTCCCACTGCAGACTCACCCAGGATGAAGACCTGGTCTAGTGGCCCCTCTGGCAGATCTGTACTCATGCTGGAGGGGCCACAGACAGCAGGGGGTTCGAATGGGAGACACCTCTGCTCTATAGAGCCTGGCCGTCCCTCCGCGTCCTTGTACGTCACATGGAAGACCAGGGTATTGTTCTAGGAGGAAGAGACAGCTTAGAATAGCACCTTGAGCCTGCTTTTGACTTACAGTAGCATCAGGGGAGAGAAGCTTTTCTTGCCCAAATATTAAATCATTGTTGTAGGAACATTTGACTGGACTAGGACAGACATCGATCATGCACCAGATTTGCCAAAGACTAGATTAAGCTATAATTGCAGACTTTACGACTGCAAAAGCACAGAGGTTAGTTTAACTGTCCGAGTTTCTACAATTGCTGTAGTAAATTGTAACATTTAATTGTCAGTCCTTATTTGGAGGACAGGCTTCACTTTGTCATTGAGTATTTAACTCATCTACCCGTTTCACTTTAACATTGATACTGTAATTGTTAGCCATAAACACCCAAGGTACCAAATTACAAATACAACTTGTGTTCAGATATTTAAACTACATGTTGATACTTAATGGGTTAAGGGAAATTCTGTGAATTAGCGAAGCATCTTTCAACATCAAATCTTGTGCAATTGCCTTCCTGAACGGCCCCAGCTATAAGGGCTGCAGGGCTGAGCGCTGTTCAGTGGTTGCTCCTATAAAAACACCTGAAGTGAATTCCCTCCCTTGGAGTTCAAGGGTGTTGCAGAACAGCTTGAAAATCAAGGGAAAAATGTTTCCTTGTTAAGCTTCACCAAGGGGTTTTATGCCAATGGCCGCTGGTCCTTGGTTGAGATTATTGAAGGACACAGTCAGCGCATCCTTTGACCTTGTACCTGTGTTTGGAGAGGACAGCCTTCATCCTTGGCATAGTAAGAGATTGTGAGCACATTCCTCCCGTCTCCCTTCATCAGGTAGAAAGCACATTCATCTGGGGCGTCTTTGATCAGCATCTCCAAACCAGACCGGTCTGAGAAAAACACAACATATGAGAAGCAATATCAAGCTTCATGCAAATGTGAAATACTAGAAGTCACTCAAATCAAAACAAATATTCCAAAATGAGAAGTCAATGTTGAGAGACTGCTAGGGGAACTGTACCCCCCCCCCTTACTGTGTATTAAAAAGGAGTCAAGATATGATATTGCAATAGGTGTATATAGTTTGTATCATGATACAAGACCACAGCATAGCTCACTACTCAATCTACAGCTCCCAGCACCACTCACCATTGCTGCAGGTGCATAGGCATGATGGGAGCGGACCATGTTCTCTTTACACAAGGTAAAGTGAGAAGTCTGGATCGTTTGAGATACCACAGCTTCACACACCGTAGTTAGTGTTTCTTGAATGAAGGGTGTGTCATAACTGCTAGGATCATACCACTATCCCAGTCTCAATGGAATAGACACTAAATGATTGTTTGATCTCATTAGGCATCTACAAGTAGACCATCACATTGATACAGATCGTACCACACCTTCATATCTATACGGTCGTGACATTAGTGTCTTGTTGCAGCCCTTGTGTTCAGATTCAGGAAGAACACGAGACATGCAGAACAGAATTTAACAAATCAGGGTCTCACCCGAGATTGTGACCTCCTCTAGGGGTCCCTCTGGCAGTTCAAAGGTCACAGTGGTGACCCCACAGGCTGCATTGGGGAGAGGTTTGGGGGTGCTCTGTGGACACCTCATCACCAGCCCTGCACCCCCAGCCCTTGGGAAGAACACAGTGAGCACGAAGGAGGAGATCCCGTTGATTTCCTAAAAGGAACAAGACAGTAACACCAGGGGTGGCCAATACTGCTATCAAAGCAACTCCCTTTAAGAAGCCTGGAATGGTGAGGTATTAACCTAGCAAGTACAACATTTCTGAGAACAAACACAAGCTGTATTTATGCAATCCGATACACTACACTGACTAATTCTAGCTGCAAAAGTGGCAGTAAGCCAGTTAAATGTGCAAGACACTTCATGGGTTAAACAGTGTTTATTACTCAGCAGAATGTGGTCCCTTAATGATTGAGAATCAATCTCACCAATACAGAACCTATTCCTACCATGGTGCCCAACATCAGTTATTAAAACAGTTTTTTCATTCATGTCTAGCGATTGAGGAGCATCCCGTCGGATCCAGAGTCTCTCCCCACACAAACACAATAAAAAGGAGTTGAAGCAACTTACCTGTATCTTCACGTTGCAGCCCTTGAATGACGTAGTGAACAAGCTGTAGCCCCCACTAAACGTCACGCTGTACTTGCAAAACCCGGCCAGGCTCGCCACTGGAAGGAGGCGATTCTTCACTAAAAGAAATATAGAAACATTGTGCGATGTCATCCATTACGGGAGAGACAGCGACAGCAAGAGAGAGGTGTGGTACACATTAACCTGTCAAAACCCAGCCCCTCACAGGCAATTTCAGCCTGGGGGGCTGTGCCCTTAAATAAATCACAATATCTTCCAAAGTATAGACAGCACAGGCATGGTTCAGGGCTTGAATTCAAGGTAACCCCTTGGGCATCAAGACTAAAACCTCAGGTGTGAAGTCTTACTCAGTACCACACTGGAAGGAGATATCCAGAAAATACAGAAAACAAACGCTTTTCATTTTTTTATGTTCTATAGTGATTTTTTCAACTTTTAGCACATGAAAAGAGCCAGATTAAAAAAATTTGGAACTGTTTGAACAAAGGGATCAAATTCTACAGGAGTTTCTACAAAGCCAAGCCCAAGGGTCCCCAAACCTCTCCAAAAATAAACATTGTCTAAATCTTTATGTCCAGTGATACACTAAGTTCTAAAAGGGATGTTAGCTCCACACGACCATCTGAAAGGGGCATGTTGTAACTGGGTTATCTAACACTGTAAACCTGTATGATAGTGGCTGAGCTGGTGTCTTGTTTGTAGTGATGTGTGCAGTAGTCAATCACAGCGTATCATTTTCTGGCGTTAGACGGGTACGCGCACCACATTCTGACGAGGAAACACTTTGTCGCTACACCGGGACCACGTGTCCGAAGTTTAACGTAAACATGCGATTTATTGCCATCTAGTAGCAGGACGGAGGCGGGTCTATTAAACACAGACCAGATTCCAACAATACAAGTGGGAATGCTGTCATCTGAAATGTATGTTCCAGGATGTGCCAGGGTTCAATATCTACTCGATTCAAGGAAGTACAACAAACATTACAGATGTCAAATATCCAGCTAATATTTTACTGTATTTAGAATAAAATTACTTTTGGTCAACTAGCTACACTGCATTTTAAATTGTAAGACTCGCACCATTTCGTGCTGTACTCCAATCATACATAAGCCAGTATGTATGTATATTATATACATAAATATATAAGCATTGTATGGAGTCGCCGAGGCCCCTCCTCGCCCTCACCTCGCACACGGAGCGCCTTCACGCCAGTGCCGGGTAACTTGAGTGTCATTCTATCCTCGTAGCAGGTTAATCCGGGATCCTCCGGTTTAAGGGCCGGGCCGGCGGAGGCTGTCTCGCCGCCGTCATCGTCCTCGCTTGGGCGAGGAGTGTGGAAGGAGTCTAGCGGGAGGAGGAACGAGAGGAAGCAAAGTTAACCGGTAGAGAATCACTGCAGAGGGACGCACCATGTCTATCTGTTTGTAACGAAGGCACTGTGCAATGCAGGTGGAACTGAGCACATTTAAAAACAAACTTACAGAAAAAACAAAACAAAACAGTAAGCCTCCTTTCTGGCGCCTCACCGAGGTTGGGAGTCGCATTCCCGGGCTGCAGCAGCGGGGTCTCCCCGGTCCAAGACAAGGCGGCCCGGCCGAATCCAAGCAGCAAGCCCGCCACAAGTAAGCAAGGCGGCAGCATCCTCTGCCCGCTCCGACACATTGGTGTTGTTTTCCCGCAGCCACTTGTCGCTCCAGTCCCTGCAGTCAGGCTGTATCCTCGCTTACTGCGCTCTGGGTGTTTATAAGAGGTGTCGAGACCGCGCGAGGGCTTCATTGACGCTCCAATCGGGTTCCACGCGCCAGCATTCTCACGCGGGTTTTTTTCCTTCTCTGCTTTCAGTTTTGTTTTATTTTATTTAATTGAAAAAAAAAAAACCTTTTTTGGGGGGCGATTTTAGCCATGCCAGGTAAACAATTCAGTCATGCAATGCACACTATCTTTATATGGTGCTGAATAACATTGTTTGGTTCAGACGTGAGTTAAAAACAATTCACGATATTCATTTTTTCTCACCATTAACACGTGATAATAAATGTACATACACCGCGTGGTTTCCCGCCGCCAGTGTAACATGGAAACCCGCACGGTTTACCGCTTTCCGCTTTCCGCTGCCAGTGTAATCAGCCCTTAACTCCTGTCTGTCTGTGATCGGGTGATCTGAGCACGGGTTTTAATTGGAGGAGCGACCCACATCCTCCCGCCCCTTCTAAAGCGCGGCTGTATTGCAGTTGTATGAGTGAGGATTGAAATTGCTTCGTTTTGCCTCGCATCAGTGGTAAGAAACAGATCTGAAGGGAAATTGAAATTGCTAATAAGAACAGGTCATTTCATTTGGCAGTAGAGCATTACATTTGAGATGACATATCTGAAGGGAAAATGCGAAACTTTAATTGTAGCGCATACTAGAGGACAGGGCAGGGAGTCTTAGCTCAAAAAACAAAATGACGTTGCTGGTTGTTGCTATGGTAAGACGAGACGCAATGTACTGTGTGTGTTTTTCCCCCACTGTAAGCAGTTACCTCACTAATGCAGTAACAGCCTTTCAGAATGTCAAAAAGTACAGACTGACATTTCTATTAATGGACCTTCCCTATCAAGTGCACAGCAAAAGAGATGTTTTATGTGACAGAACTGTGACCTCATTTACGGTCAAAAGGACAGGACCAATCAGAAGGCGGGGTACAGTAATTTAAATATAGTTTGTGGGTATAGCAAGCAATGATGTCAATTTGGCTTATTGTGATAAGAGGAATCCAGTGACAATTGCTGTAGCATTATTTGGAAAATAATTTGGTTCTTAAGAATTTCAATTCTTTGAATATCAATTCTGAAATACTTTTATACCAGGATGTTCTGAAAAAGTCAAATTCAGAGACTATTCTTGATGTGCAAACATCAGATAAATGTCAGACAAAATAGCTGATTATTAAAATGTCTCTATACCGGAATACTGTAACTGCATTTAAATAAGATCCTCGCAATGCAAAGACATCCTCAGAATAGAATGACATCGTCACAGCACAGTGACATCAATGCTATTCTGTGTGTCACTTGGACATGAAGGATATTCTTTCCAGTTGTGATTATTTATGAGGTCATTACTTTAGAACTATACAGGAACACTGATAGAAAACATGGGATTATTTATAAGATCAAAAAGAGCTCTTTTGGATATTGTTTTAAAAAAATGTTTCCCTATTAATCCTAAATAATTCCTAATTGGTGCGTCCTGGTGTTCACTTTCCAAGCTTTCCCTATTCTTATTGAAGAATAATGACTAAGATTCCATTTATTTTCAGATTTATTCTAAGAATGAAGTGTTTCTGATCCCAGGCTGAATGTATGATGAGATTGTCTTTTAGAGTGATGTTGTTTTAGGGATGTGAAATCACTGCTGTCTGTTTCTGCTCATCTTGCCAGGACACTCTTGTAAAAGAGGCCTCACTCTCAATGGGTTTTTCCCTGGTTAAAGAGTAAATAAATAAATAAATCCCAATTTCTACTTCTGTTTGGCATGTTAAATAAAAGATCTAAATTATGTTCATGTAGGTTTTTTTTTTTTAATTATGTCTCAATCCTAAAATTGTAGGTGATGCTAAACTTTTGGCCAGTGCTGTAGGCAGTTCTGTTAAACTTCCATGTAGATTTAATGCTAGGCAGGGGTGTCCAATCACGGTCCTGGAGGGCCATTCCACTCCAGGGTTAATGAGACAATGAACTACTTCAGGGTCTGGCTGGAGGTTTCATTGGTTCAGTTAAACCATAGAACCGGGTTGGAACAAAGACCAGGAGTGGAACAGCCCTCCAGGGCCATGATTGGCCACTGCCATAACTTGTGTAATAAAGTAAGAGTCCCTTTCCCTTTGAAGTGAATGTTTTGCTATTTTTCCCCCCATTGTTTTAACAGTTAGAAGAATGAAAGGAAAATGATGAACAGAGTTGATGAAGTTTCACCACTGCTGTGCGCTGTCAAATTCATCGATGAGATTATCCAAAAAGCCACCAGGGAGCTTCCGAAAGAGCAATTGAAAGGTGAACCTGACCAGAAGTCCCTGAGCCCCAGCGTGACATCTCAGGGCCCTGACAAAGAGCTGGGCGAGGGAATGAAACATCTGCCTCAATTTAATGTGGACTGCAAAGTGCCTCAGCGCGTTGGCAGTGAGGACAGCGGCCTCTGCATGCGTAGGAGCACAGGAGGGGGCACCCCCAACCATCAGAAGAGACCCCCATGAAAACCAGACGCAGCATGCCAGCGGCAGCAATGGATTCTGCAGAGGAGGGAAATAAGAGCTGCCCCACTCAATGAGGAGAACCTGGTTCTGCAAAGCCTGGAGACCTCTCCACAACATCCCGGAGGAAGAAGATCACAGCACCGCTCTGCAGGGGGGGAGAGGGGCAGGGGAGAGACCAGGAGGTGGGACAGCAAGACCCAGAGGATCCCAAAGGGATGGGAAGCCTCTGTGAAAGAGATGAGGAGGAGAAAGTCAGCGCCGTGGAGCCTTTGAAGGAACAGCTGGCCAGTGAGAAGGGAAGGGGGTTTGGATGGTTTAAAAACATTTCCAAGAAAAACCAGACGGAGGAGAAAAAGATGCTGCTGGTGCTTCTGCATCTAGGGAGGGCGGCAAACAAAAACAAGAAAGGCAATTACAACTGCATGAAGAACAAGACAAAACAAGTATAGTGAGACAAACCAATGGAAAAGGGACATCAAACAAAGGCCAAATAAGAAGATGGTGAGACAGCAATGGAAATAAAGAAAAACTAAATAGAAAGATGGGATAAAGTGGAGAAAAATAAATAAAAGGTGAAATAAAACCAGTGAAAATGAAGAACTATAAGAACAAGACAAAGGGTGAAATAAAGCAAATAAACATGAAGGCAAATACAGAAAGAAGAGAAAGCAAAGGAAAATACAAAAAGAAAAATGGAAGATGGAACGGTTCTTTAAACACCTGTGTATTTTCCAAGGTGTTTTTTTTATCGAAATGTTCTTCCAGTGACTTCCACTTTTTTGTTTGTTTACATCTGTATTCAAAATTCTGATATTTGTAAGTGATCAGTGATATTAACTCACCTAAAATACACATTCCTATGAGAAGCTGTTCAAAGCAAAATGTACTACTTATAGCAATCAGCAGGAATACAATATCCTTAAACTAATCAACTTAAGCACTCCATTATACTATCTGTCCTGTAAAATAAGAGAATGAGGCTGTGTTTCCTATACTTTAAATAACCATGCATTACCTGTGTGTGCATTCTATACAACTCTGCAGCTGCTGTGCTTGTGAAAGAAAATGAACACAATTCCATATGAATCCAATCCGGGGGTGTGCGCCTCTTCCTTTAAACTGCTTCCACGCAGCACAGTATTTTGTTTTGCACTGCAGCTGTGTGTTAGATATGTTCTTTCCCAGCTCATTTTATTGCAACTGTAATTATTAAAAACATCTATTTTAAAATACAGAACATTTGAAATCAATTTTAAATAGTACCGTGATTGATACCATAACTGATTGAGGACTAAAACATTTGTTTGTTTTGAGTACAATATGAAATAAGATGCAACAAGTTAGGATTACAACAATGTACATCTACAATAACATACTGGTAATGCAATAGTGCTTCAGTGGAAGATCTGGTAGCATGCTGATGAGGTCAGCAGAGTGCAGGATGTACGAGGGTGGATCTACACAGCTGGCTCTGGAGGTAGAAGGCAGTGACACGCAGCAGTCCTGAAGCTCATGTAGGGGTGTAACAGGGGAGATCTGGACTGACTGTCTGGCACATCCGTATTACTGCAGGTAGAGGGCAGCAGTCTCGTGGGATCTCGTGACACGGAGAGGTGGGGAAGAGTGTGTGTGCTTTCCCTCTCTCTGAGTGGCGGGCCTTGGGAGACTGCTCGGCCCATAAGAACTGGCTTGGTTATGCGCTCGGGTGGCCGGGTTGGGGAAAGTACAGTGTCGCTGGCAGAAGAGGCCAGCGTGAAATAAGGAGCAGGCGAGCCCCACTGAGGGGACAGCCTTCTGTAAAAATTATAGGACCCAGGCGAGTGCTGTGGCAGGCATGCATTCCGCACACAAGGCAAGCTCACACACTTGACCATCTACGATGGCTGCACAGGCAATAAACACTCCACAATCTAAAGCAATGCTGAAAAAAAAAAAAAGACACTTTCTGTAAACTATGCAGGACTGATTAATGGTGGACATGAGAGCAAGAATGTTTGTGGTACAAGCGTTCACAGAAAAAAAAAAATATATATATATATATATATATATATATATATATATATATATATCCAGTGGTGCTCAGAGAACCAGTGCTTCAGTTAACATCTTACCAAAAGAAAAAAAAAAAAAAAATGTATACACAGAGCCCATTACATGTTGTGACTAGTTCAACTAGATATGTTCCCAGACTCACACACTGCAAAGTATTCTGCAGGAAAGTCTGAACATCACAAATAGTGAAGAATGCTTATTACAAGTTAAGCATCAACATGGTTTAGAAATGCAGATTCATAACATGTGTTTATATGCAGCAGAGTTTATTCCAAATAGAAGATGGTCAAGGAAAAGTTAGATTGATCCACCACACAACTCCAGTGTTATGAACATTGCAATACCCCCTTTTTTATTGTTAAAGTAGGTGCCATAGCCCATCCTTATGGCAAGGTCAACATGCAGAACCAAACTCACCCGTTAGGTTTGTTCTGGGATATGTAACACCAATTGTTTATGCTTTGCAAAATCAACTACAGTGGACCCATTCACAAAAGTATTGGCTGCTGCCAAACCAGCTACCTCCAATCTAACAAGGGCCAAGACAGAATTAGATAGTGAAGCATGTCAAAAGGAAACCACCTTCAAAAAAGCAGTTAAGGAGCACACTCTCATTTTACCAATTATGAGGGGAATAGTTGTATGTCTGTCTTGCGTAGGGATTCACTGCAGACCACTGAGATTTAAGATTACAAAAAAAATCCCTTACGTTGAAATCCCTTACTTACGATTGGAAGTTACCCTGGATAAGGGTGTCTGCCAAGAAATAAATTATTATTTATTTCTTAGCAGACGCCCTTATCCAGGGCGACTTACAATTGTTACAAGATATCACATTATACAGATATCACATTATTTTTTACATACAATTCCCCATTTATAGAGTTGGGTTTTTACTGGAGCAATGTAGGTAAAGTACTGTCACGGGTGACCCCGAACCAGTTATTATGTGTAGTAAGAAATTGGATTCCTTTGCATGGAGAATTTCAGTGGCTAGAGTTCACGGCTCCTCGATTGATTCAGATTCAGTTGTATTAAGTCTGCCCGCTAATGATGTAGAGCAAAATAGGTATTGTGGTGTTTGCAGAGCCGACCCGAGCTGAACCCAAGACAGAAGTGGAGTCCTGCTGGGAACGAGCTGAAACATTGGACATGGACTGGATGATTTAAAAATGAAATGTATTAATGAGATGATATGTGTTGTAACCATTTGTAATGTTTGAATAATCTTTAGTCTGTAACGAATACTGTAAAGTGCTCTCTCTCTGTAAGACCGTATAACAGAATCTGGTACAACTTGATACACTGGCCGGCCTTGAGCAGTCTCTTATCAAGATAGGCACAGCTCCAGAATTGAGGGCTGGAATTTTTAATACTTTTTCAGCTTAAATACAGAATAATGCTATACTAATAAATACATGTTAAAATGTTTGCTTTAAATAGTATAGATTGTTGTGGTAACATATAATCATAGGTAGTGATAATTATTGTTAGTATGAAATACTATGAACAATTTTTATGTATAAGATCATATGATTCACTTTGCTTAATATGATAGCATACCTGAAGCTGTTTTCTATCAAGATGAGCATAGTTAAAAACTGAGTCCTAATTCAATGAAAAGAATTACTGTGTGCTTACATTCAAGAATTATAACTTCTGAATATAAAGGGAAAAGGAGTTAGGAGTATTCTTAAGGGAAAGAGAAAAACAGAAAAGGAGTAAAAGACCTCGCTTTGAGTAGGTTTCTGCTTGTAATTCAGTTTTAAAATAAGTAGGTGAGTAAGAACAACCTAGAGTAAAAAGCAGACTATAACTTAAGAAAAATAAGCATTGTCAGAAGATACACCACAAATAGAGAGCAGAAAAATTGAATAAAATCCTATTGTAATATTGCTGATATGCTGCTGCTAGCAGAAAGTAATAAGGTTAGCAGCCATACGCTATAAGGAGTAAGGTACTAGTTTGACACTGAAGTTAAAAGACGCAGCATAAAAAGAAGTTGTGGTAAACATACAAAATAAAAGGATTGAATAAATAATGAAGAATAAAAGCAGGAGATTTTAGGAGAGTAAACTCTATGTGACCTGTCTTCTTGAACTCTCTATCAGCCTGCCCTTGGAGAAGATTTGTATTAGCCGATGGAAGGCCTCTTTGGTGGGAAGAAGCCGGAATTTTTTTATCAGAAGGCTTATAGTATCAGGGGCCGGACTGCAAAAATAGGGAGTTAGAACGGATGGTCTTAGCACCTAAGATAGTTAGTTGCCGGGCGGAACAAGCACGTAAGATACAGGTGTAAGGAAAGTTCTAGGGAACATTAATCACTATTAAACTTGGCAAGAAGAGGTGTCTCCAGCAAGCTGGTTTTAGCCAGTATGTGTATAGCTGAAAAATACAGGGTCATCTGGATGTCAATTAAGTTCAAGCTACCAGGGGCCTATAGGAGAAAAACATTACAGCTTAAATAGTTTTCCATAAGGAGAAAACTCTACACTAAAAAGATATGAGATGGAAGTTCCCTATAATACCTGCTAAACACACCTGTAAGGAAAGAAGGAAACTAATTTGAGAGTGAGATGACATGAGGGAATACATTTTTGAAAGCCAAGTTCATGTAATCAATTATAATCATTATAACTGCTATATTATGATATAACTATTGGTGTTGCAGATATTCAAACACCACTCTTTTTATAACACACACAATTATTGGTGCTTCATATATTTAAACACCACTCCTTTTTATAATGCACCCATATTAAGTAGTGAATCAAGGTAGCAGGGATTTTGTGAACTCTGCTTCACCTAACTTTTCAGATGAAGGAGGGGGGCCAAGAATGAGTGGATGAGAACATGGGCTAGTGTTGATTTGCTGGCATATGACTCCAATAGAGTCTGAAGAGTTGGTTAAATTCTTTAAAGACTACTGTTTGCCAAGAGATAAGGACTGTCAATATAGATTGATGATTGGAGCCTCCCATTGCTTTCAATGGGACGAAAATTGTATAAAAACCCTGGGCCGATCACACTGAGACCACCACAACCAAGACTCAGCTTTGCAGAGCCACGTGGTCCATCCTTTGCAGATCTCCACAGAACAGTCCTTCTCTTTTGTTCACGCTACTCTTCCTTATAATAGGAGGTAAGCATATTAATGGTATTATTGTATCTCGCATTTATTGGTTATATTGCTATGAGGTTTTGAAACTGTTTTAGTATTGAGAGTGTTATATTGAATGTGCTAAAACATAACAGTGGGTGCTTGTAGGCTTTGTGCTTATCCAGCCTGAGGGCTGCACTGAATACATATAATTGTATTATGTTATTGAAGTATTAAATACTGAAACTCGTAATAAACTTAGGATTGCTAATTAGTTACATGTTTTCGGTTTTAGTGGTATGCGCAAACTACTAAACCAATATTAAAGGCATTTTAATAAAAGGAAGGAGCGCTGATGTTGCTCTGATTCGTAAAACTTCGAATAAATGAGTCCAAGTGATTTTCTTGATTAAATAAAAAGGTTTTAAGGACACACCGCTTGTCCAGTGCTCGAACATAAGCCACTAGGAGTTTTCAACATCTGTCCTCCTTAACGTCTCCCCTGAGTTGAGTGTGTGCAAAGCGAATATTATAATAAAAGAGAACGTGAAAAGTGAAAACGTGACAGTACCTTGCTCAAGGGTACAACAGCAGTGTCCCCTACTGGGGATTGAACCCACAACCCTCTAGTCAAGAGTCCAGAGCCAGAGCCACTACTCCACACTGCTGCCCTAATTAATAAAGCTCAACATTGACACATATGTGAAACAGCATTGTAATTTGAATTACAGCAAACAATTCTGCTGTAATTAATTCATGAATTGCCTGCCAGATCAGAACATTTTTGCAGTGTTGAAATTCTGGGGTGGAGAGAGTGTTACAATGAAGACACAGCACAGCAGAAATGGGTTTGTTCTCTTTATTTGAAATGGTTACTGTAGTCTTAGGGCTGCGTTTCCTGCCTGGGCTCTGAGCTCCTTCACTAGCCTCCCTCCAGCAGCACCCTCCCCGGGCAGGGATTACCAGCACAGCGCAGTCTCATACTGGGGTCTATCGAGATGGGAGTATCTGAAGGAGGAGTTACAAGAGGCACAGTGCTGGGGTCAGAATACAGCATGCTGGGACAATCAGAAGCAACACAATGTACCAGAGTGAAGTACAAGCCAATAGAACTGCTGTTCAATAGTGTGAAGCACTAGATAGCAAGTACAAAATCACTACAATAAAAACCATGCAGTTCAAAATGCATCAGCAGCGCAGATCAAACAGAACACATGTATCTGAAATATTAGAACTATGGATAAAGTAAATGCATGTGTACTTGCACAATTACCAGCTACTATGCAAATGACACAAGACAGTGTTCCCCTTAATTCTCACACACGTGTGAACCCAATCAACAGAATCCCGAGTCAACGCTGGTCCTTTTCTAGAAGGATTTGATCCATTGTGCAACTCACCTCTCCCATCAAAGCAACCCTCATTGCAGACGCGCTGGTCTGGAGAACAGACTTCAGTGGAGCACATGAAGGAGATCTGAGATACAGGGGAGGAGGAGAGACTTGGTCAAAGCATATGGCACTGAATTTAGCAGAGACCGAAAAGAACTCCCATTGCCAGCAGCATCACCCATGCCAGGTTTTACTATGAGCTTGATTAGTGTAGAGGCAACAAGCTCAGGTGTGCAATTAAACCAATAGCAAAACCAGGAATAGACCCATCTGCTTTGGGAGGCTCTCAATCCGTGTCAGGAATACAATACAGATCTAAAATGCAGAAGACAGAAAGACTGCTAGTCTAAATGCTGGTCATGGAATTTGCACTGAAGACACTGGCAGTTGAGCGTTGTTACTGATGCAATACAGACCCGTGCAGAGCCAGGTCAGTCTGCAGAACCCCATTAATACCCCACCCACCTCCTCGTCCAGGGCTAGCCCACTGCTCAGGAACTGGAATGTCCGGAGACTGAAGCGTCGTCTGAATTTGGAGTGGGAGTTGGGGGGCTGGCCGTCGACGTGCAGCGAAGCAGAGCTGCCGTAATCCAGGACATTGGGACAACTGAGGGACGGAGACATTCAATCAGAAGCGGTATAGGGTCAAAAAAAGGTTTATGGCACCGACAGGAATTCAGAACACATGTGTGTGATGGTCACTCACCCCTGGTACAGCAGCACCCACACAGCACTGGAGGAGCGTGGGTAAGCAATGCAGTAGTGCACCAGCAGAACCAGGCTGGGGTCAGTGGGGTTGATCAGACGCAGCTCAAGGTAAACTCTGCTCCCCAGGAGGAGACTCACGGGCAGGCTGGAGGAGGGGTAGAACTGGGAGAAAGTCCCATCTGAGGGGACGAGACAGAGCGAACCAGCTTTCAGCATCTTATTAAGCGAGACATGGGGTTAGGAGCAGCTGCATCTCAGATCCGAGGAGAGATTTCACATGCATTGATAGAAAGTATCAAGAGTGTTTGATAACTTTGCGTTTGGTTTATAATAACCAGAGAGGAGATGGAGAGATACACCTCCAGGTGCCATGTCTCACCTTTAGCAATCTGTAACTGCACCTGAAACACCCCCAGGTGAGGGGCAGGGCGGAGGGCTGTGGGGGTCTTCACCAGGAACCCAGTGCTGGCCACGTTCCCTTTAGAATAACGACATTCCACAAGGAGACTGGGGGTAGAAAGAGAGTGGAGCACTGAACACAGTATAGGAGAAGGACGGTGTGTGATCCACACCATTGCTTTTAGATGGAGCCTCTAGTAATGTATACCTGCAATAAGGGCAGGGCTCCGTCTATATACTTGCCTAAAGGGACTGTCGCTGGTTATGAGCCCGTAGGTCCACTGTCTGCGTTGGATCAAGCTCTGCACCTCAGCCAGGTACACTCTAGTCTCCCCCACAACCTGCACACAGAGTTACAATCCAGTGCATCACGTCACTGGTCCAATTAAATGTATGTGCCCAAAACTAATTACAGCCATTTGATATTTCATGCATCAAAAGGGTCAATTCTGAAATGCTCCATTCAAACTTCTGAACAGGAACTCACAAAAGTTCGGGTCCCACAGCCAGTGACTGGGAATTTGAAGATGGCATAGTCTGGAGTGCAGAGAACTGGGAGGCAGGACTGGTCCCCAGCGAGCGCCAGACTGGCAGGGTTGACCTCAGGATTGAAAGACTTGCGGTAAACAGCAAACACAAACTGCTCGTCTGCCGTGCACACTGAGGAGAGAGAGATTTTGAATCCAATACAGGCTTTTTAACAGCCAACAATGACCATGAACCCACAGAGGTTCACGCCACCAATGGATGCAAGAGGAAATCAGTCTATTGGAGGAGAGGAATGGGGTGCTTACTCTCTAGAGGGTAGAAGCAGCGGCGGGTTTTGGGGTTCATGCAGCAGCCTCTAGCCCGGCACAGCGCTGGAGAGAGCTTAGAGGGGCCACAGGGAAGCTGCTGCTCAGCTGGGATCAGACAGCCTGCAGGAAACGAGACAGGGAAGCAGATTTACCATTCAGAGTGTAGAGACAGCGGCTTGGGTTTGTATGGATTGCTGCTTTGAAGAGTAAAGGCCGCTATACAGACGCAACAAGCGAAACTGCAGCGATTAATAAAACCGATACTGGAAGTACCACACCACAGGCAACACCAAACAGAACAGCTTCCATGCACGCGGTCCAGCAGGGTGAAGCCGTCTCCAGAATGACAGAGGAAACACCCAGAGCTTTGTGACAAGGACCGTAATAAGATTAAGACTATGGGAGTCCATTTCAAAAGGAACTGGATAAGCCTGGTATGTGCGACTTATTGTCACACATGTTGAAATACCGTCAGAGAAGACTCAATTTCAACATCATGTTGATGATTATGTACCAGTCTTGATCGTTTTGTCAATAGCAATTAGCTGGACAGACCAGCCAGTTCTTGATGCCACTGCCAATCTAAAAATCCACACCCAACCATTGCATCTGGTGTGGGGCAACCTCAAGTGTGTCGCTCCCTCCACACCCCCAGAATCTGATACTCTTCAGGTGTGCTGAAGGTCCTGCAACATGATCAACCAAGAAAAGATTTGTATTCTGTGGCAGTCCAATCACAAGTGAGCAGATGAGGGACAAACAGTTAAAGGCATTCTGCCTGGTCTGAGGGTCTGGAGTCATTTTAACCAATGAGAGTGTCAGATGTGCCCCTTGTTACGCAGGTGTCTAATCATTAGTGAGGCAGGACAAATGTAAGGCTAAGCAGTGCAAGAAAAACTGAATTGTGTGCAAGGGATTAGAGGCAGTTCATTACATTGATAACTAGTTAAAATATCAAACAAATGCGCGCAGCCACTGATGAAAGAATACAGAACGGACTGTGTACAAGTAGTGTGGAGAGTTACTTTACAGTAGCTATTCATAAAGCCCCAACCTCAAAAAAGCTACACAATGCATCCATCTATTTAGCTTACTCAAAGCTTGGTTTCTTTTCTGTATTCAGAATGTTTATAGATTGCAGTCTTTTGGATCAAAACAGCACTACACAAATTACAAGGTTACAAAACAAATGTTACATTAAAAAACACACTTGCTGTTCTGCTACCCCAGTGGATTGTCACTGCACACCACTGGGTTTTGCTACGAGTTTAATAAACACACCCAAGCTTGTTAGCTATATCCTGGGGATAAGCAAGCTCTGATCAAAAGCTGGAATAGGTGAAATTGCTGTGCAATGGGAGGAGGGAGTTCATTAACCCACCTTCTTGGGGGATGGGATTTGGGGGTACAGGGCAGGATGATACCGTCACCTCCCTCTGGTCAGAGGAGTAGGGGGTGAAGAGCACCGTCAGGACATACAAGTTATTCTAGAACACAAGGAGGGAGAGGGGAGACATTGGCACTATAGAAAAACACACATCCAGCAACACAAATGGACCGACACACACTAGCCCTGCTGCACCCAGTCCTGGCTTCCAGCTCTTACCAAGGTCTTGACATGGCAGGCTGTGTAAGACACTGTCAAGACGGTCTTTCCAGCCTTCTCCTCTAGAGTGTAGCCACACGCACTTGGTGCAGACTGCACCCCAACCAAATTATTGGAGTCATCTACAAAAAGATGTAAACAAAGCCTGGGTTAGGGCCATCCATCACCCATTGCCACAGTGCTGAATGTAAAATCATAGCATCAGTAACAAAGCCTTGATCTACATCCACTGCATGCAGCACAGACTGCTTGTGCCAAAGTTCCTGAATAAGTTTATTGGACCAGCTGTTCTCGACACGTGTAAAAATGTTAGTGTGAAACACAGCAAGCTTCCATACACCCCCCAGATACAGATAGTCAATAGGTTTATAAAATCAGCATTACAATAAACCAAGACAAAAGCATGAAGACTCTCAGCAGCTTAAGCTAGAACGAGTCTCAATTTGAAAGTGCTCACATGACAATCATGGCTTGGACAGTCAAAAGCCAGCCCCAGACTTACCCTTGACTTTGACCAGATCGAGGGGACCGGCAGGCAGAAGCACCGTCATGCACCCCTCACTGCAGGAGACCGAGACACCAGCAGGGAGGGGAGGGAGAGAGGGAGGAGGGAGGATCTCACGCTTAGCCAAGACACGGCACTTCATATGCCTCAAGCGAGTCACCTCGTTTACATCAGAGAAGGAAACGGACAGCGAGTAGTGGACATGGCCTTCAATGTTCTACAAAGAGAAATAAGGGTTACACACAACAAGTCCCCCCCAAAAAAATGCATGATTTACCATTGCCAAGGACTAGGCTCAGTGAAAGCATGGCATGATCAGCCATTACCACACTTTAGCATGCTTTCACTGGGAAACTGAAGGGTTAGTTTTACCCTGCTCTGGTTTTTTTGTGTACCGTTTCTAATGCTTCCCAAATGCTTTCACTGTACTTTTACACACTGCTGAGCTGTTACTGTGGGCAAGGTGCACAGGTGTGCCAAGTTCAACTACAGGGTCTGAAGGGATCCCTGCTTGCTCACACCGACAGCCTCACCTGTTTCAGCACATCACAAGCATCGTAAGGAGCCATAAAGTAGTTCTTCCCAATCCCCTGGACCAGCCCATAGCCACAGCTGCCATTGGCCTTCACAGCAACCAAGCTGTTCTTCCCATCTACAAGGACAGGAGGAGGTGGGTAAAGCTACGGCACTCATTCCATTGGGAGGGTAACTTGCCAATGGATCTCCTGCGATTTATGCAAGTATAACCAAGGATCCAATACTAGTCTCACTAGGAGTTGAATAAGACACCCGAGCTGGATACCTACACTGTGGCTAATGAAGCTCATAGTAACTACTATGCAATAGGAGTCTTGCTGCACTCCCTACAACATGAGCACTGACCCCCCATCCACCACCTTTAAAAGGCGTGCTGACCATCTCTAAAATCCATTCCAACTCTTATAAGCTTTGACACCAGGGATGGAAAACACTCCCATCGCACAGCAGTTTCATCTATTCCTGGTGTCACTAGGAGTTTAAGACATGTGAACTTGTTCCCTATACACAGTGGCTAATCAAGCTCTTGGTAAAGCCTGGAATGGGTGCACTGCTATTGCATTCATGATTAAGAGCAAGAGGCTTTGCAAACCAGCCCCTCCCACTGCAGACTCACCCAGGATGAAGACCTGGTCTAGTGGCCCCTCTGGCAGATCTGTACTCATGCTGGAGGGGCCACAGACAGCAGGGGGTTCGAATGGGAGACACCTCTGCTCTATAGAGCCTGGCCGTCCCTCCGCGTCCTTGTACGTCACATGGAAGACCAGGGTATTGTTCTAGGAGGAAGAGACAGCTTAGAATAGCACCTTGAGCCTGCTTTTGACTTACAGTAGCATCAGGGGAGAGAAGCTTTTCTTGCCCAAATATTAAATCATTGTTGTAGGAACATTTGACTGGACTAGGACAGACATCGATCATGCACCAGATTTGCCAAAGACTAGATTAAGCTATAATTGCAGACTTTACGACTGCAAAAGCACAGAGGTTAGTTTAACTGTCCGAGTTTCTACAATTGCTGTAGTAAATTGTAACATTTAATTGTCAGTCCTTATTTGGAGGACAGGCTTCACTTTGTCATTGAGTATTTAACTCATCTACCCGTTTCACTTTAACATTGATACTGTAATTGTTAGCCATAAACACCCAAGGTACCAAATTACAAATACAACTTGTGTTCAGATATTTAAACTACATGTTGATACTTAATGGGTTAAGGGAAATTCTGTGAATTAGCGAAGCATCTTTCAACATCAAATCTTGTGCAATTGCCTTCCTGAACGGCCCCAGCTATAAGGGCTGCAGGGCTGAGCGCTGTTCAGTGGTTGCTCCTATAAAAACACCTGAAGTGAATTCCCTCCCTTGGAGTTCAAGGGTGTTGCAGAACAGCTTGAAAATCAAGGGAAAAATGTTTCCTTGTTAAGCTTCACCAAGGGGTTTTATGCCAATGGCCGCTGGTCCTTGGTTGAGATTATTGAAGGACACAGTCAGCGCATCCTTTGACCTTGTACCTGTGTTTGGAGAGGACAGCCTTCATCCTTGGCATAGTAAGAGATTGTGAGCACATTCCTCCCGTCTCCCTTCATCAGGTAGAAAGCACATTCATCTGGGGCGTCTTTGATCAGCATCTCCAAACCAGACCGGTCTGAGAAAAACACAACATATGAGAAGCAATATCAAGCTTCATGCAAATGTGAAATACTAGAAGTCACTCAAATCAAAACAAATATTCCAAAATGAGAAGTCAATGTTGAGAGACTGCTAGGGGAACTGTACCCCCCCCCCTTACTGTGTATTAAAAAGGAGTCAAGATATGATATTGCAATAGGTGTATATAGTTTGTATCATGATACAAGACCACAGCATAGCTCACTACTCAATCTACAGCTCCCAGCACCACTCACCATTGCTGCAGGTGCATAGGCATGATGGGAGCGGACCATGTTCTCTTTACACAAGGTAAAGTGAGAAGTCTGGATCGTTTGAGATACCACAGCTTCACACACCGTAGTTAGTGTTTCTTGAATGAAGGGTGTGTCATAACTGCTAGGATCATACCACTATCCCAGTCTCAATGGAATAGACACTAAATGATTGTTTGATCTCATTAGGCATCTACAAGTAGACCATCACATTGATACAGATCGTACCACACCTTCATATCTATACGGTCGTGACATTAGTGTCTTGTTGCAGCCCTTGTGTTCAGATTCAGGAAGAACACGAGACATGCAGAACAGAATTTAACAAATCAGGGTCTCACCCGAGATTGTGACCTCCTCTAGGGGTCCCTCTGGCAGTTCAAAGGTCACAGTGGTGACCCCACAGGCTGCATTGGGGAGAGGTTTGGGGGTGCTCTGTGGACACCTCATCACCAGCCCTGCACCCCCAGCCCTTGGGAAGAACACAGTGAGCACGAAGGAGGAGATCCCGTTGATTTCCTAAAAGGAACAAGACAGTAACACCAGGGGTGGCCAATACTGCTATCAAAGCAACTCCCTTTAAGAAGCCTGGAATGGTGAGGTATTAACCTAGCAAGTACAACATTTCTGAGAACAAACACAAGCTGTATTTATGCAATCCGATACACTACACTGACTAATTCTAGCTGCAAAAGTGGCAGTAAGCCAGTTAAATGTGCAAGACACTTCATGGGTTAAACAGTGTTTATTACTCAGCAGAATGTGGTCCCTTAATGATTGAGAATCAATCTCACCAATACAGAACCTATTCCTACCATGGTGCCCAACATCAGTTATTAAAACAGTTTTTTCATTCATGTCTAGCGATTGAGGAGCATCCCGTCGGATCCAGAGTCTCTCCCCACACAAACACAATAAAAAGGAGTTGAAGCAACTTACCTGTATCTTCACGTTGCAGCCCTTGAATGACGTAGTGAACAAGCTGTAGCCCCCACTAAACGTCACGCTGTACTTGCAAAACCCGGCCAGGCTCGCCACTGGAAGGAGGCGATTCTTCACTAAAAGAAATATAGAAACATTGTGCGATGTCATCCATTACGGGAGAGACAGCGACAGCAAGAGAGAGGTGTGGTACACATTAACCTGTCAAAACCCAGCCCCTCACAGGCAATTTCAGCCTGGGGGGCTGTGCCCTTAAATAAATCACAATATCTTCCAAAGTATAGACAGCACAGGCATGGTTCAGGGCTTGAATTCAAGGTAACCCCTTGGGCATCAAGACTAAAACCTCAGGTGTGAAGTCTTACTCAGTACCACACTGGAAGGAGATATCCAGAAAATACAGAAAACAAACGCTTTTCATTTTTTTATGTTCTATAGTGATTTTTTCAACTTTTAGCACATGAAAAGAGCCAGATTAAAAAAATTTGGAACTGTTTGAACAAAGGGATCAAATTCTACAGGAGTTTCTACAAAGCCAAGCCCAAGGGTCCCCAAACCTCTCCAAAAATAAACATTGTCTAAATCTTTATGTCCAGTGATACACTAAGTTCTAAAAGGGATGTTAGCTCCACACGACCATCTGAAAGGGGCATGTTGTAACTGGGTTATCTAACACTGTAAACCTGTATGATAGTGGCTGAGCTGGTGTCTTGTTTGTAGTGATGTGTGCAGTAGTCAATCACAGCGTATCATTTTCTGGCGTTAGACGGGTACGCGCACCACATTCTGACGAGGAAACACTTTGTCGCTACACCGGGACCACGTGTCCGAAGTTTAACGTAAACATGCGATTTATTGCCATCTAGTAGCAGGACGGAGGCGGGTCTATTAAACACAGACCAGATTCCAACAATACAAGTGGGAATGCTGTCATCTGAAATGTATGTTCCAGGATGTGCCAGGGTTCAATATCTACTCGATTCAAGGAAGTACAACAAACATTACAGATGTCAAATATCCAGCTAATATTTTACTGTATTTAGAATAAAATTACTTTTGGTCAACTAGCTACACTGCATTTTAAATTGTAAGACTCGCACCATTTCGTGCTGTACTCCAATCATACATAAGCCAGTATGTATGTATATTATATACATAAATATATAAGCATTGTATGGAGTCGCCGAGGCCCCTCCTCGCCCTCACCTCGCACACGGAGCGCCTTCACGCCAGTGCCGGGTAACTTGAGTGTCATTCTATCCTCGTAGCAGGTTAATCCGGGATCCTCCGGTTTAAGGGCCGGGCCGGCGGAGGCTGTCTCGCCGCCGTCATCGTCCTCGCTTGGGCGAGGAGTGTGGAAGGAGTCTAGCGGGAGGAGGAACGAGAGGAAGCAAAGTTAACCGGTAGAGAATCACTGCAGAGGGACGCACCATGTCTATCTGTTTGTAACGAAGGCACTGTGCAATGCAGGTGGAACTGAGCACATTTAAAAACAAACTTACAGAAAAAACAAAACAAAACAGTAAGCCTCCTTTCTGGCGCCTCACCGAGGTTGGGAGTCGCATTCCCGGGCTGCAGCAGCGGGGTCTCCCCGGTCCAAGACAAGGCGGCCCGGCCGAATCCAAGCAGCAAGCCCGCCACAAGTAAGCAAGGCGGCAGCATCCTCTGCCCGCTCCGACACATTGGTGTTGTTTTCCCGCAGCCACTTGTCGCTCCAGTCCCTGCAGTCAGGCTGTATCCTCGCTTACTGCGCTCTGGGTGTTTATAAGAGGTGTCGAGACCGCGCGAGGGCTTCATTGACGCTCCAATCGGGTTCCACGCGCCAGCATTCTCACGCGGGTTTTTTTCCTTCTCTGCTTTCAGTTTTGTTTTATTTTATTTAATTGAAAAAAAAAAAACCTTTTTTGGGGGGCGATTTTAGCCATGCCAGGTAAACAATTCAGTCATGCAATGCACACTATCTTTATATGGTGCTGAATAACATTGTTTGGTTCAGACGTGAGTTAAAAACAATTCACGATATTCATTTTTTCTCACCATTAACACGTGATAATAAATGTACATACACCGCGTGGTTTCCCGCCGCCAGTGTAACATGGAAACCCGCACGGTTTACCGCTTTCCGCTTTCCGCTGCCAGTGTAATCAGCCCTTAACTCCTGTCTGTCTGTGATCGGGTGATCTGAGCACGGGTTTTAATTGGAGGAGCGACCCACATCCTCCCGCCCCTTCTAAAGCGCGGCTGTATTGCAGTTGTATGAGTGAGGATTGAAATTGCTTCGTTTTGCCTCGCATCAGTGGTAAGAAACAGATCTGAAGGGAAATTGAAATTGCTAATAAGAACAGGTCATTTCATTTGGCAGTAGAGCATTACATT
Organism: Acipenser ruthenus; assembly: GCF_902713425.1. NCBI lineage: Eukaryota > Metazoa > Chordata > Actinopteri > Acipenseriformes > Acipenseridae > Acipenser > Acipenser ruthenus. The sequence goes on from NC_081213.1 coordinate 9,647,672, forward strand.
TGAGATGACATATCTGAAGGGAAAATGCGAAACTTTAATTGTAGCGCATACTAGAGGACAGGGCAGGGAGTCTTAGCTCAAAAAACAAAATGACGTTGCTGGTTGTTGCTATGGTAAGACGAGACGCAATGTACTGTGTGTGTTTTTCCCCCACTGTAAGCAGTTACCTCACTAATGCAGTAACAGCCTTTCAGAATGTCAAAAAGTACAGACTGACATTTCTATTAATGGACCTTCCCTATCAAGTGCACAGCAAAAGAGATGTTTTATGTGACAGAACTGTGACCTCATTTACGGTCAAAAGGACAGGACCAATCAGAAGGCGGGGTACAGTAATTTAAATATAGTTTGTGGGTATAGCAAGCAATGATGTCAATTTGGCTTATTGTGATAAGAGGAATCCAGTGACAATTGCTGTAGCATTATTTGGAAAATAATTTGGTTCTTAAGAATTTCAATTCTTTGAATATCAATTCTGAAATACTTTTATACCAGGATGTTCTGAAAAAGTCAAATTCAGAGACTATTCTTGATGTGCAAACATCAGATAAATGTCAGACAAAATAGCTGATTATTAAAATGTCTCTATACCGGAATACTGTAACTGCATTTAAATAAGATCCTCGCAATGCAAAGACATCCTCAGAATAGAATGACATCGTCACAGCACAGTGACATCAATGCTATTCTGTGTGTCACTTGGACATGAAGGATATTCTTTCCAGTTGTGATTATTTATGAGGTCATTACTTTAGAACTATACAGGAACACTGATAGAAAACATGGGATTATTTATAAGATCAAAAAGAGCTCTTTTGGATATTGTTTTAAAAAAATGTTTCCCTATTAATCCTAAATAATTCCTAATTGGTGCGTCCTGGTGTTCACTTTCCAAGCTTTCCCTATTCTTATTGAAGAATAATGACTAAGATTCCATTTATTTTCAGATTTATTCTAAGAATGAAGTGTTTCTGATCCCAGGCTGAATGTATGATGAGATTGTCTTTTAGAGTGATGTTGTTTTAGGGATGTGAAATCACTGCTGTCTGTTTCTGCTCATCTTGCCAGGACACTCTTGTAAAAGAGGCCTCACTCTCAATGGGTTTTTCCCTGGTTAAAGAGTAAATAAATAAATAAATCCCAATTTCTACTTCTGTTTGGCATGTTAAATAAAAGATCTAAATTATGTTCATGTAGGTTTTTTTTTTTTAATTATGTCTCAATCCTAAAATTGTAGGTGATGCTAAACTTTTGGCCAGTGCTGTAGGCAGTTCTGTTAAACTTCCATGTAGATTTAATGCTAGGCAGGGGTGTCCAATCACGGTCCTGGAGGGCCATTCCACTCCAGGGTTAATGAGACAATGAACTACTTCAGGGTCTGGCTGGAGGTTTCATTGGTTCAGTTAAACCATAGAACTGGGTTGGAACAAAGACCAGGAGTGGAACAGCCCTCCAGGGCCATGATTGGCCACTGCCATAACTTGTGTAATAAAGTAAGAGTCCCTTTCCCTTTGAAGTGAATGTTTTGCTATTTTTCCCCCCATTGTTTTAACAGTTAGAAGAATGAAAGGAAAATGATGAACAGAGTTGATGAAGTTTCACCACTGCTGTGCGCTGTCAAATTCATCGATGAGATTATCCAAAAAGCCACCAGGGAGCTTCCGAAAGAGCAATTGAAAGGTGAACCTGACCAGAAGTCCCTGAGCCCCAGCGTGACATCTCAGGGCCCTGACAAAGAGCTGGGCGAGGGAATGAAACATCTGCCTCAATTTAATGTGGACTGCAAAGTGCCTCAGCGCGTTGGCAGTGAGGACAGCGGCCTCTGCATGCGTAGGAGCACAGGAGGGGGCACCCCCAACCATCAGAAGAGACCCCCATGAAAACCAGACGCAGCATGCCAGCGGCAGCAATGGATTCTGCAGAGGAGGGAAATAAGAGCTGCCCCACTCAATGAGGAGAACCTGGTTCTGCAAAGCCTGGAGACCTCTCCACAACATCCCGGAGGAAGAAGATCACAGCACCGCTCTGCAGGGGGGGAGAGGGGCAGGGGAGAGACCAGGAGGTGGGACAGCAAGACCCAGAGGATCCCAAAGGGATGGGAAGCCTCTGTGAAAGAGATGAGGAGGAGAAAGTCAGCGCCGTGGAGCCTTTGAAGGAACAGCTGGCCAGTGAGAAGGGAAGGGGGTTTGGATGGTTTAAAAACATTTCCAAGAAAAACCAGACGGAGGAGAAAAAGATGCTGCTGGTGCTTCTGCATCTAGGGAGGGCGGCAAACAAAAACAAGAAAGGCAATTACAACTGCATGAAGAACAAGACAAAACAAGTATAGTGAGACAAACCAATGGAAAAGGGACATCAAACAAAGGCCAAATAAGAAGATGGTGAGACAGCAATGGAAATAAAGAAAAACTAAATAGAAAGATGGGATAAAGTGGAGAAAAATAAATAAAAGGTGAAATAAAACCAGTGAAAATGAAGAACTATAAGAACAAGACAAAGGGTGAAATAAAGCAAATAAACATGAAGGCAAATACAGAAAGAAGAGAAAGCAAAGGAAAATACAAAAAGAAAAATGGAAGATGGAACGGTTCTTTAAACACCTGTGTATTTTCCAAGGTGTTTTTTTTATCGAAATGTTCTTCCAGTGACTTCCACTTTTTTGTTTGTTTACATCTGTATTCAAAATTCTGATATTTGTAAGTGATCAGTGATATTAACTCACCTAAAATACACATTCCTATGAGAAGCTGTTCAAAGCAAAATGTACTACTTATAGCAATCAGCAGGAATACAATATCCTTAAACTAATCAACTTAAGCACTCCATTATACTATCTGTCCTGTAAAATAAGAGAATGAGGCTGTGTTTCCTATACTTTAAATAACCATGCATTACCTGTGTGTGCATTCTATACAACTCTGCAGCTGCTGTGCTTGTGAAAGAAAATGAACACAATTCCATATGAATCCAATCCGGGGGTGTGCGCCTCTTCCTTTAAACTGCTTCCACGCAGCACAGTATTTTGTTTTGCACTGCAGCTGTGTGTTAGATATGTTCTTTCCCAGCTCATTTTATTGCAACTGTAATTATTAAAAACATCTATTTTAAAATACAGAACATTTGAAATCAATTTTAAATAGTACCGTGATTGATACCATAACTGATTGAGGACTAAAACATTTGTTTGTTTTGAGTACAATATGAAATAAGATGCAACAAGTTAGGATTACAACAATGTACATCTACAATAACATACTGGTAATGCAATAGTGCTTCAGTGGAAGATCTGGTAGCATGCTGATGAGGTCAGCAGAGTGCAGGATGTACGAGGGTGGATCTACACAGCTGGCTCTGGAGGTAGAAGGCAGTGACACGCAGCAGTCCTGAAGCTCATGTAGGGGTGTAACAGGGGAGATCTGGACTGACTGTCTGGCACATCCGTATTACTGCAGGTAGAGGGCAGCAGTCTCGTGGGATCTCGTGACACGGAGAGGTGGGGAAGAGTGTGTGTGCTTTCCCTCTCTCTGAGTGGCGGGCCTTGGGAGACTGCTCGGCCCATAAGAACTGGCTTGGTTATGCGCTCGGGTGGCCGGGTTGGGGAAAGTACAGTGTCGCTGGCAGAAGAGGCCAGCGTGAAATAAGGAGCAGGCGAGCCCCACTGAGGGGACAGCCTTCTGTAAAAATTATAGGACCCAGGCGAGTGCTGTGGCAGGCATGCATTCCGCACACAAGGCAAGCTCACACACTTGACCATCTACGATGGCTGCACAGGCAATAAACACTCCACAATCTAAAGCAATGCTGAAAAAAAAAAAAAGACACTTTCTGTAAACTATGCAGGACTGATTAATGGTGGACATGAGAGCAAGAATGTTTGTGGTACAAGCGTTCACAGAAAAAAAAAAATATATATATATATATATATATATATATATATATATATATATCCAGTGGTGCTCAGAGAACCAGTGCTTCAGTTAACATCTTACCAAAAGAAAAAAAAAAAAAAAATGTATACACAGAGCCCATTACATGTTGTGACTAGTTCAACTAGATATGTTCCCAGACTCACACACTGCAAAGTATTCTGCAGGAAAGTCTGAACATCACAAATAGTGAAGAATGCTTATTACAAGTTAAGCATCAACATGGTTTAGAAATGCAGATTCATAACATGTGTTTATATGCAGCAGAGTTTATTCCAAATAGAAGATGGTCAAGGAAAAGTTAGATTGATCCACCACACAACTCCAGTGTTATGAACATTGCAATACCCCCTTTTTTATTGTTAAAGTAGGTGCCATAGCCCATCCTTATGGCAAGGTCAACATGCAGAACCAAACTCACCCGTTAGGTTTGTTCTGGGATATGTAACACCAATTGTTTATGCTTTGCAAAATCAACTACAGTGGACCCATTCACAAAAGTATTGGCTGCTGCCAAACCAGCTACCTCCAATCTAACAAGGGCCAAGACAGAATTAGATAGTGAAGCATGTCAAAAGGAAACCACCTTCAAAAAAGCAGTTAAGGAGCACACTCTCATTTTACCAATTATGAGGGGAATAGTTGTATGTCTGTCTTGCGTAGGGATTCACTGCAGACCACTGAGATTTAAGATTACAAAAAAAATCCCTTACGTTGAAATCCCTTACTTACGATTGGAAGTTACCCTGGATAAGGGTGTCTGCCAAGAAATAAATTATTATTTATTTCTTAGCAGACGCCCTTATCCAGGGCGACTTACAATTGTTACAAGATATCACATTATACAGATATCACATTATTTTTTACATACAATTCCCCATTTATAGAGTTGGGTTTTTACTGGAGCAATGTAGGTAAAGTACTGTCACGGGTGACCCCGAACCAGTTATTATGTGTAGTAAGAAATTGGATTCCTTTGCATGGAGAATTTCAGTGGCTAGAGTTCACGGCTCCTCGATTGATTCAGATTCAGTTGTATTAAGTCTGCCCGCTAATGATGTAGAGCAAAATAGGTATTGTGGTGTTTGCAGAGCCGACCCGAGCTGAACCCAAGACAGAAGTGGAGTCCTGCTGGGAACGAGCTGAAACATTGGACATGGACTGGATGATTTAAAAATGAAATGTATTAATGAGATGATATGTGTTGTAACCATTTGTAATGTTTGAATAATCTTTAGTCTGTAACGAATACTGTAAAGTGCTCTCTCTCTGTAAGACCGTATAACAGAATCTGGTACAACTTGATACACTGGCCGGCCTTGAGCAGTCTCTTATCAAGATAGGCACAGCTCCAGAATTGAGGGCTGGAATTTTTAATACTTTTTCAGCTTAAATACAGAATAATGCTATACTAATAAATACATGTTAAAATGTTTGCTTTAAATAGTATAGATTGTTGTGGTAACATATAATCATAGGTAGTGATAATTATTGTTAGTATGAAATACTATGAACAATTTTTATGTATAAGATCATATGATTCACTTTGCTTAATATGATAGCATACCTGAAGCTGTTTTCTATCAAGATGAGCATAGTTAAAAACTGAGTCCTAATTCAATGAAAAGAATTACTGTGTGCTTACATTCAAGAATTATAACTTCTGAATATAAAGGGAAAAGGAGTTAGGAGTATTCTTAAGGGAAAGAGAAAAACAGAAAAGGAGTAAAAGACCTCGCTTTGAGTAGGTTTCTGCTTGTAATTCAGTTTTAAAATAAGTAGGTGAGTAAGAACAACCTAGAGTAAAAAGCAGACTATAACTTAAGAAAAATAAGCATTGTCAGAAGATACACCACAAATAGAGAGCAGAAAAATTGAATAAAATCCTATTGTAATATTGCTGATATGCTGCTGCTAGCAGAAAGTAATAAGGTTAGCAGCCATACGCTATAAGGAGTAAGGTACTAGTTTGACACTGAAGTTAAAAGACGCAGCATAAAAAGAAGTTGTGGTAAACATACAAAATAAAAGGATTGAATAAATAATGAAGAATAAAAGCAGGAGATTTTAGGAGAGTAAACTCTATGTGACCTGTCTTCTTGAACTCTCTATCAGCCTGCCCTTGGAGAAGATTTGTATTAGCCGATGGAAGGCCTCTTTGGTGGGAAGAAGCCGGAATTTTTTTATCAGAAGGCTTATAGTATCAGGGGCCGGACTGCAAAAATAGGGAGTTAGAACGGATGGTCTTAGCACCTAAGATAGTTAGTTGCCGGGCGGAACAAGCACGTAAGATACAGGTGTAAGGAAAGTTCTAGGGAACATTAATCACTATTAAACTTGGCAAGAAGAGGTGTCTCCAGCAAGCTGGTTTTAGCCAGTATGTGTATAGCTGAAAAATACAGGGTCATCTGGATGTCAATTAAGTTCAAGCTACCAGGGGCCTATAGGAGAAAAACATTACAGCTTAAATAGTTTTCCATAAGGAGAAAACTCTACACTAAAAAGATATGAGATGGAAGTTCCCTATAATACCTGCTAAACACACCTGTAAGGAAAGAAGGAAACTAATTTGAGAGTGAGATGACATGAGGGAATACATTTTTGAAAGCCAAGTTCATGTAATCAATTATAATCATTATAACTATAACTGCTATATTATGATATAACTATTGGTGTTGCATATATTCAAACACCACTCTTTTTATAACACACACAATTATTGGTGCTTCATATATTTAAACACCACTCCTTTTTATAATGCACCCATATTAAGTAGTGAATCAAGGTAGCAGGGATTTTGTGAACTCTGCTTCACCTAACTTTTCAGATGAAGGAGGGGGGCCAAGAATGAGTGGATGAGAACATGGGCTAGTGTTGATTTGCTGGCATATGACTCCAATAGAGTCTGAAGAGTTGGTTAAATTCTTTAAAGACTACTGTTTGCCAAGAGATAAGGACTGTCAATATAGATTGATGATTGGAGCCTCCCATTGCTTTCAATGGGACGAAAATTGTATAAAAACCCTGGGCCGATCACACTGAGACCACCACAACCAAGACTCAGCTTTGCAGAGCCACGTGGTCCATCCTTTGCAGATCTCCACAGAACAGTCCTTCTCTTTTGTTCACGCTACTCTTCCTTATAATAGGAGGTAAGCATATTAATGGTATTATTGTATCTCGCATTTATTGGTTATATTGCTATGAGGTTTTGAAACTGTTTTAGTATTGAGAGTGTTATATTGAATGTGCTAAAACATAACAGTGGGTGCTTGTAGGCTTTGTGCTTATCCAGCCTGAGGGCTGCACTGAATACATATAATTGTATTATGTTATTGAAGTATTAAATACTGAAACTCGTAATAAACTTAGGATTGCTAATTAGTTACATGTTTTCGGTTTTAGTGGTATGCGCAAACTACTAAACCAATATTAAAGGCATTTTAATAAAAGGAAGGAGCGCTGATGTTGCTCTGATTCGTAAAACTTCGAATAAATGAGTCCAAGTGATTTTCTTGATTAAATAAAAAGGTTTTAAGGACACACCGCTTGTCCAGTGCTCGAACATAAGCCACTAGGAGTTTTCAACATCTGTCCTCCTTAACGTCTCCCCTGAGTTGAGTGTGTGCAAAGCGAATATTATAATAAAAGAGAACGTGAAAAGTGAAAACGTGACAGTACCTTGCTCAAGGGTACAACAGCAGTGTCCCCTACTGGGGATTGAACCCACAACCCTCTAGTCAAGAGTCCAGAGCCAGAGCCACTACTCCACACTGCTGCCCTAATTAATAAAGCTCAACATTGACACATATGTGAAACAGCATTGTAATTTGAATTACAGCAAACAATTCTGCTGTAATTAATTCATGAATTGCCTGCCAGATCAGAACATTTTTGCAGTGTTGAAATTCTGGGGTGGAGAGAGTGTTACAATGAAGACACAGCACAGCAGAAATGGGTTTGTTCTCTTTATTTGAAATGGTTACTGTAGTCTTAGGGCTGCGTTTCCTGCCTGGGCTCTGAGCTCCTTCACTAGCCTCCCTCCAGCAGCACCCTCCCCGGGCAGGGATTACCAGCACAGCGCAGTCTCATACTGGGGTCTATCGAGATGGGAGTATCTGAAGGAGGAGTTACAAGAGGCACAGTGCTGGGGTCAGAATACAGCATGCTGGGACAATCAGAAGCAACACAATGTACCAGAGTGAAGTACAAGCCAATAGAACTGCTGTTCAATAGTGTGAAGCACTAGATAGCAAGTACAAAATCACTACAATAAAAACCATGCAGTTCAAAATGCATCAGCAGCGCAGATCAAACAGAACACATGTATCTGAAATATTAGAACTATGGATAAAGTAAATGCATGTGTACTTGCACAATTACCAGCTACTATGCAAATGACACAAGACAGTGTTCCCCTTAATTCTCACACACGTGTGAACCCAATCAACAGAATCCCGAGTCAACGCTGGTCCTTTTCTAGAAGGATTTGATCCATTGTGCAACTCACCTCTCCCATCAAAGCAACCCTCATTGCAGACGCGCTGGTCTGGAGAACAGACTTCAGTGGAGCACATGAAGGAGATCTGAGATACAGGGGAGGAGGAGAGACTTGGTCAAAGCATATGGCACTGAATTTAGCAGAGACCGAAAAGAACTCCCATTGCCAGCAGCATCACCCATGCCAGGTTTTACTATGAGCTTGATTAGTGTAGAGGCAACAAGCTCAGGTGTGCAATTAAACCAATAGCAAAACCAGGAATAGACCCATCTGCTTTGGGAGGCTCTCAATCCGTGTCAGGAATACAATACAGATCTAAAATGCAGAAGACAGAAAGACTGCTAGTCTAAATGCTGGTCATGGAATTTGCACTGAAGACACTGGCAGTTGAGCGTTGTTACTGATGCAATACAGACCCGTGCAGAGCCAGGTCAGTCTGCAGAACCCCATTAATACCCCACCCACCTCCTCGTCCAGGGCTAGCCCACTGCTCAGGAACTGGAATGTCCGGAGACTGAAGCGTCGTCTGAATTTGGAGTGGGAGTTGGGGGGCTGGCCGTCGACGTGCAGCGAAGCAGAGCTGCCGTAATCCAGGACATTGGGACAACTGAGGGACGGAGACATTCAATCAGAAGCGGTATAGGGTCAAAAAAAGGTTTATGGCACCGACAGGAATTCAGAACACATGTGTGTGATGGTCACTCACCCCTGGTACAGCAGCACCCACACAGCACTGGAGGAGCGTGGGTAAGCAATGCAGTAGTGCACCAGCAGAACCAGGCTGGGGTCAGTGGGGTTGATCAGACGCAGCTCAAGGTAAACTCTGCTCCCCAGGAGGAGACTCACGGGCAGGCTGGAGGAGGGGTAGAACTGGGAGAAAGTCCCATCTGAGGGGACGAGACAGAGCGAACCAGCTTTCAGCATCTTATTAAGCGAGACATGGGGTTAGGAGCAGCTGCATCTCAGATCCGAGGAGAGATTTCACATGCATTGATAGAAAGTATCAAGAGTGTTTGATAACTTTGCGTTTGGTTTATAATAACCAGAGAGGAGATGGAGAGATACACCTCCAGGTGCCATGTCTCACCTTTAGCAATCTGTAACTGCACCTGAAACACCCCCAGGTGAGGGGCAGGGCGGAGGGCTGTGGGGGTCTTCACCAGGAACCCAGTGCTGGCCACGTTCCCTTTAGAATAACGACATTCCACAAGGAGACTGGGGGTAGAAAGAGAGTGGAGCACTGAACACAGTATAGGAGAAGGACGGTGTGTGATCCACACCATTGCTTTTAGATGGAGCCTCTAGTAATGTATACCTGCAATAAGGGCAGGGCTCCGTCTATATACTTGCCTAAAGGGACTGTCGCTGGTTATGAGCCCGTAGGTCCACTGTCTGCGTTGGATCAAGCTCTGCACCTCAGCCAGGTACACTCTAGTCTCCCCCACAACCTGCACACAGAGTTACAATCCAGTGCATCACGTCACTGGTCCAATTAAATGTATGTGCCCAAAACTAATTACAGCCATTTGATATTTCATGCATCAAAAGGGTCAATTCTGAAATGCTCCATTCAAACTTCTGAACAGGAACTCACAAAAGTTCGGGTCCCACAGCCAGTGACTGGGAATTTGAAGATGGCATAGTCTGGAGTGCAGAGAACTGGGAGGCAGGACTGGTCCCCAGCGAGCGCCAGACTGGCAGGGTTGACCTCAGGATTGAAAGACTTGCGGTAAACAGCAAACACAAACTGCTCGTCTGCCGTGCACACTGAGGAGAGAGAGATTTTGAATCCAATACAGGCTTTTTAACAGCCAACAATGACCATGAACCCACAGAGGTTCACGCCACTAATGGATGCAAGAGGAAATCAGTCTATTGGAGGAGAGGAATGGGGTGCTTACTCTCTAGAGGGTAGAAGCAGCGGCGGGTTTTGGGGTTCATGCAGCAGCCTCTAGCCCGGCACAGCGCTGGAGAGAGCTTAGAGGGGCCACAGGGAAGCTGCTGCTCAGCTGGGATCAGACAGCCTGCAGGAAACGAGACAGGGAAGCAGATTTACCATTCAGAGTGTAGAGACAGCGGCTTGGGTCTGTATGGATTGCTGCTTTGAAGAGTAAAGGCCGCTATACAGACGCAACAAGCGAAACTGCAGCGATTAATAAAACCGATACTGGAAGTACCACACCACAGGCAACACCAAACAGAACAGCTTCCATGCACGCGGTCCAGCAGGGTGAAGCCGTCTCCAGAATGACAGAGGAAACACCCAGAGCTTTGTGACAAGGACCGTAATAAGATTAAGACTATGGGAGTCCATTTCAAAAGGAACTGGATAAGCCTGGTATGTGCGACTTATTGTCACACATGTTGAAATACCGTCAGAGAAGACTCAATTTCAACATCATGTTGATGATTATGTACCAGTCTTGATCGTTTTGTCAATAGCAATTAGCTGGACAGACCAGCCAGTTCTTGATGCCACTGCCAATCTAAAAATCCACACCCAACCATTGCATCTGGTGTGGGGCAACCTCAAGTGTGTCGCTCCCTCCACACCCCCAGAATCTGATACTCTTCAGGTGTGCTGAAGGTCCTGCAACATGATCAACCAAGAAAAGATTTGTATTCTGTGGCAGTCCAATCACAAGTGAGCAGATGAGGGACAAACAGTTAAAGGCATTCTGCCTGGTCTGAGGGTCTGGAGTCATTTTAACCAATGAGAGTGTCAGATGTGCCCCTTGTTACGCAGGTGTCTAATCATTAGTGAGGCAGGACAAATGTAAGGCTAAGCAGTGCAAGAAAAACTGAATTGTGTGCAAGGGATTAGAGGCAGTTCATTACATTGATAACTAGTTAAAATATCAAACAAATGCGCGCAGCCACTGATGAAAGAATACAGAACGGACTGTGTACAAGTAGTGTGGAGAGTTACTTTACAGTAGCTATTCATAAAGCCCCAACCTCAAAAAAGCTACACAATGCATCCATCTATTTAGCTTACTCAAAGCTTGGTTTCTTTTCTGTATTCAGAATGTTTATAGATTGCAGTCTTTTGGATCAAAACAGCACTACACAAATTACAAGGTTACAAAACAAATGTTACATTAAAAAACACACTTGCTGTTCTGCTACCCCAGTGGATTGTCACTGCACACCACTGGGTTTTGCTACGAGTTTAATAAACACACCCAAGCTTGTTAGCTATATCCTGGGGATAAGCAAGCTCTGATCAAAAGCTGGAATAGGTGAAATTGCTGTGCAATGGGAGGAGGGAGTTCATTAACCCACCTTCTTGGGGGATGGGATTTGGGGGTACAGGGCAGGATGATACCGTCACCTCCCTCTGGTCAGAGGAGTAGGGGGTGAAGAGCACCGTCAGGACATACAAGTTATTCTAGAACACAAGGAGGGAGAGGGGAGACATTGGCACTATAGAAAAACACACATCCAGCAACACAAATGGACCGACACACACTAGCCCTGCTGCACCCAGTCCTGGCTTCCAGCTCTTACCAAGGTCTGGACATGGCAGGCTGTGTAAGACACTGTCAAGACGGTCTTTCCAGCCTTCTCCTCTAGAGTGTAGCCACACGCACTTGGTGCAGACTGCACCCCAACCAAATTATTGGAGTCATCTACAAAAAGATGTAAACAAAGCCTGGGTTAGGGCCATCCATCACCCATTGCCACAGTGCTGAATGTAAAATCATAGCATCAGTAACAAAGCCTTGATCTACATCCACTGCATGCAGCACAGACTGCTTGTGCCAAAGTTCCTGAATAAGTTTATTGGACCAGCTGTTCTCGACACGTGTAAAAATGTTAGTGTGAAACACAGCAAGCTTCCATACACCCCCCAGATACAGATAGTCAATAGGTTTATAAAATCAGCATTACAATAAACCAAGACAAAAGCATGAAGACTCTCAGCAGCTTAAGCTAGAACGAGTCTCAATTTGAAAGTGCTCACATGACAATCATGGCTTGGACAGTCAAAAGCCAGCCCCAGACTTACCCTTGACTTTGACCAGATCGAGGGGACCGGCAGGCAGAAGCACCGTCATGCACCCCTCACTGCAGGAGACCGAGACACCAGCAGGGAGGGGAGGGAGAGAGGGAGGAGGGAGGATCTCACGCTTAGCCAAGACACGGCACTTCATATGCCTCAAGCGAGTCACCTCGTTTACATCAGAGAAGGAAACGGACAGCGAGTAGTGGACATGGCCTTCAATGTTCTACAAAGAGAAATAAGGGTTACACACAACAAGTCCCCCCCCAAAAAATGCATGATTTACCATTGCCAAGGACTAGGCTCAGTGAAAGCATGGCATGATCAGCCATTACCACACTTTAGCATGCTTTCACTGGGAAACTGAAGGGTTAGTTTTACCCTGCTCTGGTTTTTTTGTGTACCGTTTCTAATGCTTCCCAAATGCTTTCACTGTACTTTTACACACTGCTGAGCTGTTACTGTGGGCAAGGTGCACAGGTGTGCCAAGTTCAACTACAGGGTCTGAAGGGATCCCTGCTTGCTCACACCGACAGCCTCACCTGTTTCAGCACATCACAAGCATCGTAAGGAGCCATAAAGTAGTTCTTCCCAATCCCCTGGACCAGCCCATAGCCACAGCTGCCATTGGCCTTCACAGCAACCAAGCTGTTCTTCCCATCTACAAGGACAGGAGGAGGTGGGTAAAGCTACGGCACTCATTCCATTGGGAGGGTAACTTGCCAATGGATCTCCTGCGATTTATGCAAGTATAACCAAGGATCCAATACTAGTCTCACTAGGAGTTGAATAAGACACCCGAGCTGGATACCTACACTGTGGCTAATGAAGCTCATAGTAACTACTATGCAATAGGAGTCTTGCTGCACTCCCTACAACATGAGCACTGACCCCCCATCCACCACCTTTAAAAGGCGTGCTGACCATCTCTAAAATCCATTCCAACTCTTATAAGCTTGGACACCAGGGATGGAAATAACACTCCCATCGCATAGCAGTGTCATCTATTCCTGGTGTCACTAGGAGTTTAAGACATGTGAACTTGTTCCCTATACACAGTGGCTAATCAAGCTCTTGGTAAAGCCTGGAATGGGTGCACTGCTATTGCATTCATGATTAAGAGCAAGAGGCTTTGCAAACCAGCCCCTCCCACTGCAGACTCACCCAGGATGAAGACCTGGTCTAGTGGCCCCTCTAGCAGATCTGTACTCATGCTGGAGGGGCCACAGACAGCAGGGGGTTCGAATGGGAGACACCTCTGCTCTATAGAGCCTGGCCGTCCCTCCGCGTCCTTGTACGTCACATGGAAGACCAGGGTATTGTTCTAGGAGGAAGACAGCTTAGAATAGCACCTTGAGCCTGCTTTTGACTGTTACAGTAGCATCAGGGGAGAGAAGCTTTTCTTGCCCAAATATTAAATCATTGTTGTAGGAACATTTGACTGGACTAGGACAGACATCGATCATGCACCAGATTTGCCAAAGACTAGATTAAGCTATAATTGCAGACTTTACGACTGCAAAAGCACAGAGGTTAGTTTAACTGTCCGAGTTTCTACAATTGCTGTAGTAAATTGTAACATTTAATTGTCAGTCCTTATTTGGAGGACAGGCTTCACTTTGTCATTGAGTATTTAACTCATCTACCCGTTTCACTTTAACATTGATACTGTAATTGTTAGCCATAAACACCCAAGGTACCAAATTACAAATACAACTTGTGTTCAGATATTTAAACTACATGTTGATACTTAATGGGTTAAGGGAAATTCTGTGAATTAGCGAAGCATCTTTCAACATCAAATCTTGTGCAATTGCCTTCCTGAACGGCCCCAGCTATAAGGGCTGCAGGGCTGAGCGCTGTTCAGTGGTTGCTCCTATAAAAACACCTGAAGTGAATTCCCTCCCTTGGAGTTCAAGGGTGTTGCAGAACAGCTTGAAAATCAAGGGGAAAATGTATCCTTGTTAAGCTTCACCAAGGGGTTTTATGCCAATGGCCGCTGGTCCTTGGTTGAGATTATTGAAGGACACAGTAAGCGCATCCTTTGACCTTGTACCTGTGTTTGGAGAGGACAGCCTTCATCCTTGGCATAGTAAGAGATTGTGAGCACATTCCTCCCGTCTCCCTTCATCAGGTAGAAAGCACATTCATCTGGGGCGTCTTTGATCAGCATCTCCAAACCAGACCGGTCTGAGAAAAACACAACATATGAGAAGCAATATCAAGCTTCATGCAAATGTGAAATACTAGAAGTCACTCAAATCAAAACAAATATTCCAAAATGAGAAGTCAATGTTGAGAGACTGCTAGGGGAACTGTACCCCCCCCCTTACTGTGTATTAAAAAGGAGTCAAGATATGATATTGCAATAGGTGTATATAGTTTGCATCATGATACAAGACCACAGCATAGCTCACTACTCAATCTACAGCTCCCAGCACCACTCACCATTGCTGCAGGTGCATAGGCATGATGGGAGCGGACCATGTTCTCTTTACACAAGGTAAAGTGAGAAGTCTGGATCGTTTGAGATACCACAGCTTCACACACCGTAGTTAGTGTTTCTTGAATGAAGGGTGTGTCATAACTGCTAGGATCATACCACTATCCCAGTCTCAATGGAATAGACACTAAATGATTGTTTGATCTCATTAGGCATCTACAAGTAGACCATCACATTGATACAGATCGTACCACACCTTCATATCTATACGGTCGTGACATTAGTGTCTTGTTGCAGCCCTTGTGTTCAGATTCAGGAAGAACACGAGACATGCAGAACAGAATTTAACAAATCAGGGTCTCACCCGAGATTGTGACCTCCTCTAGGGGTCCCTCTGGCAGTTCAAAGGTCACAGTGGTGACCCCACAGGCTGCATTGGGGAGAGGTTTGGGGGTGCTCTGTGGACACCTCATCACCAGCCCTGCACCCCCAGCCCTTGGGAAGAACACAGTGAGCACGAAGGAGGAGATCCCGTTGATTTCCTAAAAGGAACAAGACAGTAACACCAGGGGTGGCCAATACTGCTATCAAAGCAACTCCCTTTAAGAAGCCTGGAATGGTGAGGTATTAACCTAGCAAGTACAACATTTGAGAACAAACACAAGCTGTATTTATGCAATCCGATACACTACACTGACTAATTCTAGCTGCAAAAGTGGCAGTAAGCCAGTTAAATGTGCAAGACACTTCATGGGTTAAACAGTGTTTATTACTCAGCAGAATGTGGTCCCTTAATGATTGAGAATCAATCTCACCAATACAGAACCTATTCCTACCATGGTGCCCAACATCAGTTATTAAAACAGTTTTTTCATTCATGTCTAGCGATTGAGGAGCATCCCGTCGGATCCAGAGTCTCTCCCCACACAAACACAATAAAAAGGAGTTGAAGCAACTTACCTGTATCTTCACGTTGCAGCCCTTGAATGACGTAGTGAACAAGCTGTAGCCCCCACTAAACGTCACGCTGTACTTGCAAAACCCGGCCAGGCTCGCCACTGGAAGGAGGTGATTCTTCACTAAAAGAAATATAGAAACATTGTGCGATGTCATCCATTACGGGAGAGACAGCGACAGCAAGAGAGAGGTGTGGTACACATTAACCTGTCAAAACCCAGCCCCTCACAGGCAATTTCAGCCTGGGGGGCTGTGCCCTTAAATAAATCACAATATCTTCCAAAGTATAGACAGCACAGGCATGGTTCAGGGCTTGAATTCAAGGTAACCCCTTGGGCATCAAGACTAAAACCTCAGGTGTGAAAAGTCTTACTCAGTACCACACTGGAAGGAGATATCCAGAAAATACAGAAAACAAACGCTTTTCATTTTTTTATGTTCTATAGTCATTTTTTCAACTTTTAGCACATGAAAAGAGCCAGATTTTTTTCCAGTGCTTCACCAACATGTCTACTATACTGGGGAACTGTTTGAACAAAGGGATCAAATTCTACAGGAGTTTCTACAAAGCCAAGCCCAAGGGTCCCCAAACCTCTCCAAAAATAAACATTGTCTAAATCTTTATGTCCAGTGATACACTAAGTTCTAAAAGGGATGTTAGCTCCACACGACCATCTGAAAGGGGCATGTTGTAACTGGGTTATCTAACACTGTAAACCTGTATGATAGTGGCTGAGCTGGTGTCTTGTTTGTAGTGATGTGTGCAGTAGTCAATCACAGCGTATCATTTTCTGGCGTTAGACGGGTACGCGCACCACATTCTGACGAGGAAACACTTTGTCGCTACACCGGGACCACGTGTCCGAAGTTTAACGTAAACATGCGATTTATTGCCATCTAGTAGCAGGACGGAGGCGGGTCTATTAAACACAGACCAGATTCCAACAATACAAGAGGGAATGCTGTCATCTGAAATGTATGTTCCAGGATGTGCCAGGTTTCAATATCTACTCGATTCAAGGAAGTACAACAAACATTACAGATGTCAAATATCCAGCTAATATTTTCCTGTATTTAGAATAAAATTACTTTTGGTCAACTAGCTACACTGCATTTTAAATTGTAAGACTCGCACCATTTCGTGCTGTACTCCAATCATACATAAACCAGTATGTATGTATATTATATACATAAATATATAAGCATTGTATGGAGTCGCCGAGGCCCCTCCTCGCCCTCACCTCGCACACGGAGCGCCTTCACGCCAGTGCCGGGTAACTTGAGTGTCATTCTATCCTCGTAGCAGGTTAATCCGGGATCCTCCGGTTTAAGGGCCGGGCCGGCGGAGGCTGTCTCGCCGCCGTCATCGTCCTCGCTTGGGCGAGGAGTGTGGAAGGAGTCTAGCGGGAGGAGGAACGAGAGGAAGCAAAGTTAACCGGTAGAGAATCACTGCAGAGGGACGCACCATGTCTATCTGTTTGTAACGAAGGCACTGTGCAATGCAGGTGGAACTGAACACATTTAAAAACAAACTCACAGAAAAAACAAAACAAAACAGTAAGCCTCCTTTCTGGCGCCTCACCGAGGTTGGGAGTCGCATTCCCGGGCTGCAGCAGCGGGTTCTCCCCGGTCCAAGACAAGGCGGCCCGGCCGAATCCAAGCAGCAAGCCCGCCACAAGTAAGCAAGGCGGCAGCATCCTCTGCCCGCTCCGACACATTGGTGTTGTTTTCCCGCAGCCACTTGTCGCTCCAGTCCCTGCAGTCAGGCTGTATCCTCGCTTACTGCGCTCTGGGTGTTTATAAGAGGTGTCGAGACCGCGCGAGGGCTTCATTGACGCTCCAATCGGGTTCCACGCGCCAGCATTCTCACGCGGGTTTTTTTCCTTCTCTGCTTTCAGTTTTGTTTTATTTTATTTAATTGAAAAAAAAAAAACCTTTTTTGGGGGGCGATTTTAGCCATGCCAGGTAAACAATTCAGTCATGCAATGCACACTATCTTTATATGGTGCTGAATAACATTGTTTGGTTCAGACGTGAGTTAAAAACAATTCACGATATTCATTTTTTCTCACCATTAACACGTGATAATAAATGTACATACACCGCGTGGTTTCCCGCCGCCAGTGTAACATGGAAACCCGCACGGTTTACCGCTTTCCGCTTTCCGCTGCCAGTGTAATCAGCCCTTAACTCCTGTCTGTCTGTGATCGGGTGATCTGAGCACGGGTTTTAATTCAATTCAATTCAATTCAAAAATGCTTTATTGGCTTGACGAGAGCGCTCAGGTATTGCCAAAGCTTTTATAATACAAAACAGAAATAATAAAACGGAAATACAATTACAGAACCTAACAAACACAAAAAACCATTGTTCCCTTCCCTTTGAACGATATAACTCCCTCCCTCCCTCCCTCCTCATCAATAGTAACCCATGGTCATGTATTCAGGGTGTCACACACTGTCCCTCAGGTTGTGGCAGGCAGACACATACTGTGCTGCTAGATTTGCAGTTCGCTCCTCCTCTCCTAGAAGGATGGGGATTTTACTCGAATTGGAGAGGAGGTTAAACTCTGCCATTTGTTTTTTGAATTGGGGGATATATCTCTCCCGTATCTCTGTGTATTTTGAGCAGGACAACAGGAAGTGCATTTCTGTCTCTACCTCTCCCAGATCACAGTGACCGCACAGCCTTTTTTCTTTGGCAATCCAGGTTTTTTTGTGCCGGCCAGTTTCGATGGCCAGGCTGTGGTCACTGAGTCTGTACTTGGTCAGGATCTGTCTATGTTTTGTGTTTTTGACCCTGACCAGATAATCTGCCAGGGTAAATTCTTTTTTTAGGGCCAGATAGCATTGTAATTTATTGTGTGATTCAATTTCGTTATTCCAATGTACTTTATAATTGTTTTCCAGATTTAGATTAATTTGTTTCATTTTTTGTGCTGGGAGTTTTTTGTTGGTGGTGTTCTGAAGCTCGCTGGTATTAATTTTACTTATTTGGCTGAGCTTCAGTACCATTCTACTGAGGGGATTCTCTTGTGGGGGCTGTGAGCAGCTCCGCAGTGCAGTGTGGTGGTAGGACTGCGGATCAGCCTGCTGTAGATGGACCCAGTAGTTGAGCGCTCGTTTCTGTATGGAGTGGAGTAAGGGGAACCGGCCCAATTCAGCCCTGCAAGCGCTATTGGCTGCACTCCTGTGAACCTGCAGGAGGTGTTTACAGAATTCCAGATGGAAATTCTCTATGGGGCTTTGATCCCATTTTTTATAATCAGGGTTCATAAGGGGACCCCATACTTCACTACCATACAGAAGGATTGGCTTTATTATGCTGTCGAAAATTTTTAGCCAAATTTTTATTGGTGGTTTAATTTTGTATAGCCGATTCTTTATTGCATAAAAAGCCCTGCGCGCTTTATCTCTTAATGCATTTATAGCCAGGTTGAAGTTCCCAGACGCACTGATTTTTAGACCCAGGTAATTGTAGCTGGTGCTATGCTCCAAGGTGTTGTTTCCCAGGGTGAAGTGGTACCTGTTTCCCTGAGATCTGGCTTTCTTCTGGAATACCATAACTCTGGTCTTGTCCAGGTTTACTGTCAGTGCCCATTTCTGACAGTACTGCTCTAGCAGTGCCAGGCTCTGCTGCAGCCCCTGTTCAGTGGGTGACAGCAGGACCAGGTCATCTGCATAGAGCAGGAATTTGATTTCTTTGTCGTGTAGAGTGATGCCAGGGGCTGCAGACTGTTCCAGCACCGTAGCCAACTCGTTGATGTAGATGTTGAACAGTGTTGGGCTCAGACTGCAGCCCTGTCTCACTCCACGCCCTTGGGTGAAAAACCCTGTTCTTTGGTTTCCAATTTTCACACCACACTTATTCTCTGTATACATTGACTTAATGATGTCATAAATTTTACCCCCTACACCGCTCTCAAGAATTCTAAGGAATAGACCTGGATGCCAAATTGAGTCGAATGCTTTTTTAAAATCTATAAAACAAGCAAAGATTTTTCCTTTATTTTTTTGGTGCACATGTTTGTTTATTAGGGTGTGTAGGGTGTAAACATGGTCAGAGGTGCGGTAATTTGGCAGAAATCCAATCTGACTCTTACTCAAGACATCGTGTTCGGTAAGGAAGGCCAGTATCCGGGCATTAATGATACTGCAGAACACCTTCCCCAGATTACTGCTCACACAGATGCCTCGGTAATTATTGGGGTCGAATTTGTCTCCACTTTTATGAATTGGTGTTATTAGCCCTTGGTTCCAGATGTCAGGGAAACAGCCCGCAGCCAGGATGAGGTTGAATACTTTGAGCAGGGCCTCCTGCATCCTGGGGCTGCTGTGTTTCAGCATCTCGTTTATGATGCTGTCGGGCCCGCAGGCTTTCCTGGGCTTGAGGGCTTGGAGCTTTTCTTTTAGCTCTGGTCCTGTTATTGGGAAGTCCAGTGGGTTCTGATTGTCCTTGATTTTGGTTTCCAATTTGTTTAGTTTTTTTAATATTGAATTTTGGTCTGGATTTAATTCGTTTTCGTCTAATTGTTGATAAAGTTTATCAAAGTAATTTTTCCAAATGTTACCATTTTTGATTGCCAATTCGTGACTAGTTTTTGATGTGTTTAATTTGTTCCATAGTTCCCAAAAGGAATTTTGCTCTATGGATTCTTCAATTTGGGATAATTGTTTGGACACGTGTTCTTCTCTTTTCTTATTGAGAAGGTGTTTGTATTGTTTCAGAGCCTTGCAGTAGCTGAGTCTCAGTTCGATATTGTTTGGCTCTCTGTGTTTCTGGTTTGACAATTTTCTTAATTCTTTTCTGTTTGTTTTACACTCCATGTCAAACCATTTTTCATTTGATTTCTTTTTAGAATTAGTTTTTTTCTTGTTTGTTTTCTTGAGTTTTGATTTTGTTGCTGTTGTTTCGAATATAAAATTGATTTCTTTGATGGCCGAATTGATTCCATTTTTGTCTAATTTAAAAAATTTAGTTAGAAAGCTGTTTAGCATACTTTCTATTTCTGCACTATGAATTGTTTGTTTATATTCCTCAGCACTGCTTTGTGTCCACTTATAGGCTGGTTTAAGACCGTATAATTTGGCGGGTGGGGTCGGGTTTGAATTATTTAGTTTTGGATTCGTTTTTAGATACAGGACTGTTTGGCAGTGGTCTGATAGGGGGTTTTGTTGCCGGACTATAAATGCATTAATAGATTCTGGGTCCATGTCTGTGATAGCGTAGTCCACTACACTATTACCTAGAGCAGAGCTGTATGTATATCTGCCCTGAGAATCCCCTCTGATCCTGCCGTTAATGATGTACAGACCCTGGCCTTTACAGATATGCAGTACCTGCTTCCCACTCTTGTTCACCACACTGTCAAAACTATTCCTCTGTGTGGTGATGGGTGTGTGGTACAAAGAGGTCTGCTGTCCAATCACATGGCTGTTCCCCTCTGTGCTGATGTAGTCGACCTCTCTGCCGGTCCTGGCATTGAGATCTCCACACAGCAGAACAGAGCCCAGGGATTGGAAATGGCTAATTTCTGATTGTAAATTTTGGAAGCACCCCTCTCGGTGGTAGGGGGAGTCAATTGGTGGCATGTAAACTGCGCACAGGAATGTGTCAGATTGGGATTGGATGATTTTTTTTTTCAATTTTGAGCCATAAATGTGTCTCTCCTCTTTTAATGGGAGAGACAGTGTTTTTAAGTTCCTCTTTGTACCACACAATGATGCCCCCCGAGTCCCTGCCACGTTTGATGTGGGGGTTCTTTAGGGAGGGGACTATCAGTTCCCTGTATCCATTGGGACAGTGTGTGGACACGTCCGCACGACTCCATGTTTCATGGAGGATTATTACCTCCATGTTATTTATACTATTTACAAAGTCTGGGTCTGTGCTCTTCATTCCAAAGGTTGAGGAGCACAGACCCTGGATATTCCAGCTACTTATTTTAAATTATGCCATTTTTATTAACAAAAAATCTATGGTTTATAGTAGTAAAGAAATAAGAAGTGACAAAGTTTTACATTTTCATATTTAAATTTGGTTATGATTTATATATTTATACTATATTATTGTTATTTTCCTTAATTTTGTGGTATACAGGTGATACATTAGCTAATTAGCTTAGTGCAGATAAGGTTTAGGAGATGTCTTATCTCGTTCAGCTCCGTGCTGGCGGGGTTTCCTGGCCGACGGGACACGGCTGCAGCATAGCTGTGCTGCGGGGGCTGGGGGGAATGCGGGTGACGGGGGGGTCCCTGGCGTCGCTCCTGCTGATTGGCAGCTCTGTGGTGGGGGCGTGGCCTGGGGGGCTGGATGGAATGCGGGGGGCGTGGGGGTCCCAGGCGCTGCTCCTGCTGACTGGCAGCTCTGTGGTGGGGGCGTGGTCTGGGGGGCTGGGGGATCCTAGGAGCTCGGGGGCGGCTGGGCGTGCTCCTGGTCTCGGTGTACGGTGTGCTGGTGAGCTCTCGGCCCAGGGCGATGTCCTTGAGGGATTTAGCAAAAAGCTTCATGCCCTCCCTGTTGAGGTGCACCTGGTCGTACATGTGGTGGGGCCTGATGTGGTGGTGGTGTGCCAGGTGCACGCTGGGTAGCAGGGCGCAGCCCCGGGACACCTCTGTGTTGATGCTGTGGATGATGTGGAAGGGCACGTCCGCTCGGGGCAGCAGGGTGGACACGATGACTTTGGCGCTGGGGTATTCTCTGGCTGCTGTTTCTGCCACCTGCCGCAGGGATCTGGCCACATCTCCTCTGTCTGCACGCAGGTTGTTGGTGCCGGTGTGGATCACAATGTATTTCGGGCTCCTCTGTCTGCTTTTGGACAGGATTTGTAGGGCGCTCTGTGTTGTTGTGCACTTGATCTTGTCGACACTTCGGCCAGGGAAAAGCCGTCTTTCGTCCAGGTACCTCCCGTTCGAATCTATTAGGATGAGCACCTCCGCACTGCCCTGCTGCTCCGACTGTGTGTTTGGGGCTGTCTGTGTGTCTGCCTGTGTGGCTGGTGTTGTGTGTGTGTTTGGGGCTGTCTGTGTGTCTGTCTGTGTGGCTGGTGTTGTGTGTGTGTTTGGGGCTGTCTGTGTGTCTGCCTGTGTGGCTGGTGTTGTGTGTGTGTTTGGGGCTGTCTGTGTGTCTGCCTGTGTGGCTGGTGTTGTGTGTGTGTTTGGGGCTGTCTGTGTGTCTGCCTGTGTGGCTGGTGTTGTGTGTGTGGCTGGTGTTGTGTGTGTGTTTGGGGCTGTCTGTGTGTCTGCCTGTGTGGCTGGTGTTGTGTGTGTGTGTATTTGGGGCTGTCTGTGTGTCTGCCTGTATGGCTGGGGTTGTGTGTTAGTGTCTGGGTTGTCAGTGTGTGTGTCGGTGCAGTCCCGGCGGGTACTTTGTTGCTCTTGTGCTGCTGGTGTGCGGAGCTGGCTGCCTCTCAGTCCCTCCAGCTCTCTCTGCAGGCTCCTCAGCTCTCTGTGCTGTGCTGTCCTGGTCAGTTCCTCTCTCAGTCTCCGCAGCTCTGTCTTCATGGCCTGGTTGTCCTCCTCCAATCCTCTCATCGCCGCTCTCAGCTCCTGAACCTCGGCCCTGTGTTCTGTCTTCAGCCTGTGCACCTCGTCCCTGAGCTGCTCTGATGTGCTGGTCTGGCTCAGGGTGGCCAGCTTGTGCTCAGTGTGTTCCCTGAACTCTGTGAATTGCAGCTCCAGCACTGACAGGCACTCCTTCAGGGCTCTGATGTTGCTGACCTGTCTGGGGGAGTCAGTGACAGGGCTGCGCTGGGGGTGGGGAGGCTGGCTGCTGCGTTGTGCTGGGGGTGGGGGGAGAGGCTGGGGGTTTGCAAGCTCTGGTATTGTCTTCGCTCTCTCCACACGCTCTCTCAATGCTGGGAAGCTGTGTTCAAACAGGTCCAGGCTGCTCTCTCTGCCCTGCACCATGACAGTACCATTGTTGTAGACATTGACAGTGAGCATGACGCTGTCAGCATCACTGTCCTCGAACACGGTCAGCTGCCTGCCTCTGCCGATGCCTCCCTTGCGGATGTTGCAGTAGGTGCTGCACAGCGCAGAGTGCCATGCACTGGGGTGCTCGGTGTAGAGCAGCAGGTTGCACTTGACCCTGCAGTTGTCCACTGTGGAGTAGTTTGCTATTAGAGTCTCTGGGGACTCCCTCAGCACTCTGTCTTTGTAATTTTTTCTGGCCTTTGCAGAGCTCAGCTCCTCTGGGTATTCTATTTCAATGCTGCAGCAGCCGTTGCTGCTCAGCCTGTCAAAAACTGTTACATTTTCAAACGTATCAAATTCACTGGCAGTTGGGAGGCCCTCTCCAACTGTCACTTCACTCTGCATTTTTCAAAATTCCCGCAGTTTGTATGAAGCTATACTGACTTTTCTTGCAGATTACAGATGATGATGACTATTTTTTTTTTTTATTGGTATTTTTTGTTGTATTTATCTTGCTGGTTAATATAGATTCTTACCTCCTGTTTCTGTGCTCTATTCTGGCTGCCTGTCTCTCTGTTCTCAGTATTTCTTCTGTCTTTCTTTAGTTTTTCTTTATTATTTTTCTTTCAAAATGTTCTCCTTGTCTTCAGTAAATCTTCATTTAGTATTTTATGCAAAAAAAAATTCACAATTTATGACCAACTACTATTAAAACACCAATGTTTAAGAGCTCATGTAGGTCTGTGTTACTGCAATCCCTGTCTGTACCTAGCAGGGTTTAGGACCCAGGTGAGTGCTGTGGCAGGCATGCATTCCGCACACAAGGCAAGCTCACACACTTGACCATCTACGATGGCTGCACAGGCAATAGACACTCCACAATCTAAAGCAATGCTGAAAAAAAAAAAAGACACTTTCTGTAAACTATGCAGGACTAATTAATGGTGGACATGGGAGCAAGAAAGTTTGCGGTACAAGCGTTCACAGCAAAACAAAAAAAAAATTTATACACACAGCCCATTACATGTTGTGACTAGTTCAACTAGATATGTTCCCAGACTCACACACTGCAAAGTATTCTGCAGGAAAGTCTGAACATCACAAATAGTGAAGAATGTTCATTACAAGTTAAGCATCAACATGGTTTAGAAATGCAGATTCATAACATGTGTTTATATGCAGCAGAGTTTATTTCAAATAGAAGATGGTCAAGGAAAAGTTAGATTGATCCACTACACAACTCCAGTGTAATGAACATTACAATACCCCCTTTTTTATTGTTAAAGTAGGTGCCATAGCCCATCCTTATGGCAAGGTCAACATGCAGAACCAAACTCAACCGTTAGGTTTGTTCTGGGATAAGCAACACCAATTGTTTATGCTTTGCAAAATCAACTACAGTGGACCCATTCACAAAAGTATTGGCTGCTGCCAAACCAGCTACCTCCAATCTAACAAGGGCCAAGACAGAATCAGATAGTGAAGCATGTCAAAAGGAAACCACCTTCAAAAAAGCAGTTAAGGAGCACAGTCTCATTTCACCAATTATGAGGGGAATAGTTGTATGACTGTCTTGCATAGGGATTCACTGCAGACCACAGATTTAAGATTACAAAAAAAAAATCCCTTGCGTTGAAATCCCTTACGATTGGAAGTTGCCCTGGATAAGGGCGTCTGCCAAGAAATAAATAATAAAGCTCAACATTGACACGCATGCGAAACAGCATTGTAATTTGTATTGCAGCAAACAATTCTGCTGTAATTCATGAATTGCCTGCCAGATCAGAACATTTTTGCAGTGTTGAAATTCTGGGGTGGAGAGAGTGTTACAATGAAGACACAGCACAGCAGAAATGGGTTTGTTCTCTTTATTTGAAATGGTTACTGTAGTCTTAGGGCTGCGTTTCCTGCCTGGGCTCCGAGCTCCTTCACTAGCCTCCCTCCAGCAGCACCCTCCCCGGGCAGGGATTACCAGCACAGCGCAGTCTCATACTGGGGTCTATCGAGATGGGAGTATCTGAAGGAGGAGTTACAAGAGGCACAGTGCTGGGGTCAGAATACAGCATGCTGGGACAATCAGAAGCAACACAATGTACCAGAGTGAAGTACAAGCCAATAGAACTGCTGTTCAATAGTGTGAAGCACTAGATAGCAAGTACAAAATCACTACAATAAAAACCATGCAGTTCAAAATGCATCAGCAGCGCAGATCAAACAGAACACATGTATCTGAAATATTAGAACTATGGATAAAGTAAATGCATTACCAGCTACTATGCAAATGACACAAGACAGTGTTCCCCTTAATTCTCACACACGTGTGAACCCAATCAACAGAATCCCGAGTCAACGCTGGTCCTTTTCTAGAAGGATTTGATCCATTGTGCAACTCACCTCTCCCATCAAAGCAACCCTCATTGCAGACGCGCTGGTCTGGAGAACAGACTTCAGTGGAGCACATGAAGGAGATCTGAGATACAGGGGAGGAGGAGAGACTTGGTCAAAGCATATGGCACTGAATTTAGCAGGGACCGAAAAGAACTCCCATTGCCAGCAGCATCACCCATGCCAGGTTTTACTATGAGCTTGATTAGTGTAGAGGCAACAAGCTCAGGTGTGCAATTAAACCAATAGCAAAACCAGGAATGGACCCATCTGCTTTGGGAGGCTCTCAATCCGTGTCAGGAATACAATACAGATCTAAAATGCAGAAGACAAAAAGACTGCTAGTCTAAATGCTGGTCATGGAATTTCCACTGAAGACACTGGCAGTTGAGCGTTGTTACCGATGCAATACAGACCCGTGCAGAGCCAGGTCAGTCTGCAGAACCCCATTAATACCCCACCCACCTCCTCGTCCAGGGCTAGCCCACTGCTCAGGAACTGGAATGTCCGGAGACTGAAGCGTCGTCTGAATTTGGAGTGGGAGTGGGGGGGCTGGCCGTCGACGTGCAGCGAAGCAGAGCTGCCGTAATCCAGGACATTGGGACAACTGAGGGACGGAGACATTCAATCAGACGCGGTATAGGGTCAAAAAAAGGTTTATGGCACCGACAGTAATTCAGAACACATGTGTGTGATGGTCACTCACCCCTGGTACAGCAGCACCCACACAGCACTGGAGGAGCGTGGGTAAGCAATGCAGTAGTGCACCAGCAGAACCAGGCTGGGGTCAGTGGGGTTGATCAGACGCAGCTCAAGGTAAACTCTGCTCCCCAGGAGGAGACTCGCAGGCAGGCTGGAGGAGGGGTAGAACTGGGAGAAAGTCCCATCTGAGGGGACGAGACAGAGCGAACCAGCTTTCAGCATCTTATTAAGCGAGACATGGGGTTAGGAGCAGCTGCATCTCAGATCCGAGGAGAGATTTCACATGCATTGATAGAAAGTATCAAGAGTGTTTGATAACTTTGTTTGGTTTATAATAACCAGAGAGGAGATGGATAGATACCCCTCCAGGTGCCATGTCTCACCTTTAGCAATCTGTAACTGCACCTGAAACACCCCCAGGTGAGGGGCAGGGCGGAGGGCTGTGGGGGTCTTCACCAGGAACCCAGTGCTGGCCACGTTCCCTTTAGAATAACGACATTCCACAAGGAGACTGGGGGTAGAAAGAGAGTGGAGCACTGAACACAGTATAGTAGAAGGACGGTGTGTGATCCACACCATTACTAGAGGCTCCATCTAAAAGCAATGTATACCTGCAATAAGGGCAGGGCTCCGTCTATATACTTGCCTAAAGGGACTGTCGCTGGTTATGAGCCCGTAGGTCCACTGTCTGCGTTGGATCAAGCTCTGCACCTCAGCCAGGTACACTCTAGTCTCCCCCACAACCTGCACACAGAGAGTTACAATCCAGTGCATCACGTCACTGGTCCAATTAAATGTATGTGCCCAAAACTAATTACAGCCATTTGATATTTCATGCATCAAAAGGGTCAATTCTGAAGTGCTCCATTCAAACTTCTGAACAGGAACTCACAAAAGTTCGGGTCCCACAGCCAGTGACTGGGAATTTGAAGATGGCATAGTCTGGAGTGCAGAGAACTGGGAGGCAGGACTGGTCCCCAGCGAGCGCCAGACTGGCAGGGTTGACCTCAGGATTGAAAGACTTGCGGTAAACAGCAAACACAAACTGCTCGTCTGCCGTGCACACTGAGGAGAGAGAGATTTTGAATCCAATACAGGCTTTAACAGCCAAAAATGACCATAAACCCACAGAGGTTCACGCCACCAATGGATGCAAGAGGAAATCAGTCTATTGGAGGAGAGGAATGGGGTGCTTACTCTCTAGAGGGTAGAAGCAGCGGCGGGTTTTGGGGTTCATGCAGCAGCCTCTAGCCCGGCACAGCGCTGGAGAGAGCTTAGAGGGGCCACAGGGAAGCTGCTGCTCAGCTGGGATCAGACAGCCTGCAGGGAACAAGACAGGGAAGCAGATTTACCATTCAGAGTGTAGAGACAGCGGCTTGGGTTTGTATGGATTGCTGCTTTGAAGAGTAAAGGCCGCTATACAGACACAACAAGCGAAACTGCAGCGATTAATAAAACCGATACTGGAAGTACCACACCACAGGCAACACCAAACAGAACAGCTTCCATGCACGCGGTCCAGCAGGGTGAAGCCGTCTCCAGAATGACAGAGGAAACACCCAGAGCTTTGTGACAAGGACCGTAATAAGATTAAGACTATGGGAGTCCATTTCAAAAGGAACTGGATAAGCCTGGTATGTGCGACTTATTGTCACACATGTTGAAATACCGTCAGAGAAGACTCAATTTCAACATCATGTTGATGATTAGGTACCAGTCTTGTTCATTGTTTTGTCAACAGCAATTAGCTGGACAGACCAGCCAGTTCTCCAACTAGTCACATCACTTCTCGTGATACCACCGCCAATCTAAAAATCCACACCCAACCATTGCATCTGGTGTGGGGCAACCTCAAGTGTGTCACTCCCTCCACACCCCCAGAATCTGATACTCTTCAGGTGTACTGAAGGTCCTGCAACATGATCAACCAAGAAGAGATTTGTATTCTGTGGCAGTCCAATCACAAGTGAGCAGATGAGGGACAAACAGTTGAAGGCATTCTGCCTGGTCTGAAGGTCTGGAGTCATTTTAACCAATGAGTGTCAGATGTGCCCCTTGTTACGCAGGTGTCTAATCATTAGTGAGGCAGGACAAATGTAAGGCTAAGCAGTGCAAGAAAAACTGAATTGTGTGCAAGAGATTAGAGGCAGTTCATTACATTGATAACTAGTTAAAATATCAAACAAATGCATGCAGCCACTGACAAAAGAATACAGAACGGACTGTGTACAAGTAGTGTGGAGAGTTACTTTACAGTAGCTATTCATAAAGCCCCAACCTCAAAAAAGCTACACAATGCATCCATCTATTTAGCTTACTCAAAGCTTTGTTTCTTTTCTGTATTCAGAATGTTTATAGATTGCAGTCTTTTGGATCAAAACAGCACTACACGAATTACAAGGTTACAAAACAAATGTTACATTAAAAAACACACTTGCTGTTCTGCTACCCCAGTGGATTGTCACTGCACACCACTGGGTTTTGCTACGAGTTTAATAAACACACCCAAGCTTGTTAGCTATATCCTGGGGATAAGCAAGCTCTGATCAAAAGCTGGAATAGGTGAAATTGCTGTGCAATGGGAGGAGGGAGTTCATTAACCCACCTTCTTGGGGGATGGGATTTGGGGGTACAGGGCAGGATGATACCGTCACCTCCCTCTGGTCAGAGGAGTAGGGGGTGAAGAGCACCGTCAGGACATACAAGTTATTCTAGAACACAAGGAGGGAGAGGGGAGACATTGGCACTATAGAAAAACACACATCCAGCAACACAAATGGACCGACACACACTAGCCCTGCTGCACCCAGTCCTGGCTTCCAGCTCTTACCAAGGTCTTGACATGGCAGGCTGTGTAAGACACTGTCAAGACGGTCTTTCCAGCCTTCTCCTCTAGAGTGTAGCCACACGCACTTGGTGCAGACTGCACCCCAACCAAATTATTGGAGTCATCTACAAAAAGATGTAAACAAAGCCTGGGTTAGGGCCATCCATCACCCATTGCCACAGTGCTGAATGTAAAATCATAGCATCAGTAACAAAGCCTTGATCTACATCCACTGCATGCAGCACAGACTGCCTCCATGCAGCCCCAGATACAGACACTCAATAGCTTGTGCCAAAGTTCCTGAACAAGTTTATTGGACCAGCTGTTCGACGTGTAAAAATGTTAGTGTGAAACACAGCAAGCTTCCATACACCCCCCAGATACAGATAGTCAATAGGTTTATAAAATCAGCATTACAATAAACCAAGACAAAAGCATGAAGACTCTCAGCAGCTTAAGCTAGAACGAGTCTCAATTTGAAAGTGCTCACATGACAATCATGGCTTGGACAGTCAAAAGCCAGCCCCAGACTCACCCTTGACTTTGACCAGATCGAGGGGACCGGCAGGCAGCAGCACCGTCATGCACCCCTCACTGCAGGAGACCGAGACACCAGCAGGGAGGGGAGGGAGAGAGGGAGGAGGGAGGATCTCACGCTTAGCCAAGACACGGCACTTCATATGCCTCAAGCGAGTTACCTCGTTTACATCAGAGAAGGAAACGGACAGAGAGTAGTGGACATGGCCTTCAATGTTCTACAAAGAGAAATAAGGGTTACACACAACAAGTCCCCCAAAAAATGCATGATTTACCATTGCCAAGGACTAGGCTCAGTGAAAGCATGGCATGATCAGACATTACCACACTTTAGCATGCTTTCACTGGGAAACTGAAGGGTTAGTTTTACCCTGCTCTGGTTTTTTTGTGTACCGTTTCTAATGCTTCCCAAATGCTTTCACTGTACTTTTACACACTGCTGAGCTGTTACTGTGGGCAAGAAATATGCAGGAATTGCACAGGTGTGCCAAGTTCAACTACAGGGTCTGAAGGGATCCCTGCTTGCTCACACCGACAGCCTCACCTGTTTCAGCACATCACAAGCATCGTAAGGAGCCATAAAGTAGTTCTTCCCAATCCCCTGGACCAGCCCATAGCCACAGCTGCCATTGGCCTTCACAGCAACCAGGCTGTTCTTCCCATCTACAAGGACAGGAGGAGGTGGGTTAAGCTATGGCACTCATTCCATTGGGAGGGTAACTTGCCAATGGATCTCCTGTGATTTATGCAAGTATAACCAAGGATCCAATACTAGTCTCACTAGGAGTTGAATAAGACACCCCTGAGCTGGATACCTACACTGTGGCTAATGAAGCTCATAGTAACTACTATGCAATAGGAGTCTTGCTGCACTCCCTACAACATGATCACTAACCCCCATCCACCCCCTTTAGAAGGCGTGCTGACCATCTCCAAAATCCATTCCAACTCTTATAAGCTTTGACACCAGGGATGGAAATAACACTCCCATCGCATAGCAGTTTCATCTATTCCTGGTGTCACTAGGAGTTTAAGACATGTGAACTTGTTCCCTATACACAGTGGCTAATCAAGCTCTTGGTAAAGCCTGGAATGGGTGCACTGCTATTGCATTCATGATTAAGAGCAAGAGGCTTTGCAAACCAGCCCCTCCCACTGCAGACTCACCCAGGATGAAGACCTGGTCTAGTGGCCCCTCTGGCAGATCTGTACTCATGCTGGAGGGGCCACAGACAGCAGGGGGTTCGAATGGGAGACACCTCTGCTCTATAGAGCCTGGCCGTCCCTCCGCGTCCTTGTACGTCACATGGAAGACCAGGGTATTGTTCTAGGAGGAAGAGACACAGGTTAGAATAGCGCCTTGAGCCTGCTTTTGACTGTTACAGTAGCATCAGGGGAGAGAAGCTTTTCTTGCCCAAATATTAAATCATTGTTGTAGGAACATTTGACTGGACTAGGACAGACATCGATCATGCACCAGATTTGCCAAAGACTAGATTAAGCTATAATTGCAGACTTTACCACTGCAAAAGCACAGAGGTTAGTTTAACTGTCCGAGTTTCTACAATTGCTGTAGTAAATTGTAACATTTAATTGTCAGTCCTTATTTGGAGGACAGGCTTCACTTTGTCATTGAGTATTTAACTCATCTACCCGTTTCACTTTAACATTGATACTGTAATTGTTAGCCATAAACACCCAAGGTACCAAATTACAAATACAACTTGTGTTCAGATATTTAAAACTACATGTTGATACTTAATGGGTTAAGGGAAATTCTGTGAATTAGTGAAGCATCTTTCAACATCAAATCTTGTGCAATTGCCTTCCTTAACGGCCCCAGCTATAAGGGCTGCAGGGCTGAGCGCTGTTCAGTGGTTGCTCCTATAAAACACCTGAAGTGAATTCCCTCCCTTGGAGTTCAAGGGTGTTGCAGAAAACAGCTTGAAAAACATTGGAGTCAATATCCCAGTCAAGGGAAACATGTATCCTTGTTAAGCTTCACCAAGGGGTTTTATGCCAATGGCCGCTGGTCCTTGGTTGAGATTATTGAAGGACACAGTAAGCGCATCCTTTGACCTTGTACCTGTGTTTGGAGAGGACAGCCTTCATCCTTAGCATAGTAAGAGATTGTGAGCACATTCCTCCCGTCTCCCTTCATCAGGTAGAAAGCACATTCATCTGGGGCGTCTTTGATCAGCATCTCCAAACCAGACCGGTCTGAGAAAAACACAACATATGAGAAGCAATATCAAGCTTCATGCAAATGTGAAATACTAGAAGTCACTCAAGTCAAAACAAATATTCCAAAATGAGAAGTCAATGTTGAGAGACTGCTAGGGGAACTGTACCCCCCCCCCCTTACTGTGTATTAAAAAGGAGTCAAGATATGATATTGCAATAGGTGTATATAGTTTGTATCATGATACAAGACCACAGCATAGCTCACTACTCAATCTACAGCTCCCAGCACCACTCACCATTGCTGCAGGTGCATAGGCATGATGGGAGCGGACCATGTTCTCTTTACACAATGTAAAGTGAGAAGTCTGGATCGTTTGAGATACCACAGCTCCACACACCGTAGTTAGTGTTTCTTGAATGAAGGGTGTGTCATAACTGCTAGGATCATACCACTATCCCAGTCTCAATGTAATAGCCACTAAATGATTGTTTGATCTCATTAGGCATCTACAAGTAGACCATCACATTGATACAGATCGTACCACACCTTCATATCTATACGGTCGTGACATTAGTGTCTTGTTGCAGCCCTTGTGTTCAGATTCAGGAAGAACACGAGACATGCAGAACAGAATTTAACAAATCAGGGTCTCACCCGAGATTGTGACCTCCTCTAGGGGTCCCTCTGGCAGTTCAAAGGTCACAGTGGTGACCCCACAGGCTGCATTGGGAAGAGGTTTGGGGGTGCTCTGTGGACACCTCATCACCAGCCCTGCACCCCCAGCCCTTGGGAAGAACACGGTGAGCACAAAGGAGGAGATCCCGTTGATTTCCTAAAAGGAACAAGACAGTAACACCAGTTATAGTTGACCTGCTATTTCTACCACGGTGCCCAACATCAATTATTAAAACAGAGTTTATTCATTAGTCTAGTGATTGAGGAGCATCCTGTTGGATGCAGAGTCTCTGAATTCTCCAAACCCACAAACACAATAAAAAGGAGTTGAAGCAACTTACCTGTATCTTCACGTTGCAGCCCTTGAATGACGTAGTGAACAAGCTGTAGCCCCCACTAAACGTCACGCTGTACTTGCAAAACCCGGCCAGGCTCGCCACTGGAAGGAGGTGATTCTTCACTAAAAGAAATATAGAAACATTGTGCGATGTCATCCATCACGGGAGAGAGAGAGCGACAGCAACAGAGAGGTGTGGTACACATTAACCTGTCAAAACCCAGCCCCTCACAGGCAATTTCAGCCTGGGGGGCTGTGCCCTTAAATAAATCACAATATCTTCCAAAGTATAGACAGCACAGGCATGGTTCAGGGCTTGAATTCAAGGTAACCCCTTGGGCATCAAGACTAAAACCTCAGGCGTGAAAAGTCTTACTCAGTACCACATTGGAAGGAGATATCCAGAAAAAATACAGAAAAAAAAATTCTCATTTTTATGTTCTATAGTGATTTTTTCAACTTGTAGCACATGAAAAGAGCCAGATTTTTTCCAGTGCTTCACCAACATGTACTATACTGGGTAAAAATTTGGAACGATTTGAACAAAGGGATCAAATTCTACAGGAGTTTTTACAAAGCTAAGCCCAAGGGTCCCCAAACCTCTCCAAAAATAAACATTGTGTAAATCTTTATGTCCAGTGATACACTATGTTCTAAAAGGGATGTTAGCTCCACACAACCATCTGAAAGGGGCATGTTGTAACTGGGTTATCTAACACTGTAAACCTGTATGATAGTGGCTGAGCTAGTGTCTTGTTTGTAGTGATGTGTGCAGTAGTCAATCACAGCGTATCATTTTCTGGCGTTAGACGGGTACGCGCACCACATTCTGACGAGGAAACACTTTGTCGCTACACCGGGACCACGTGCCCGAAGTTTAACGTAAACATGCGATTTATTGCCATCTAGTAGCAGGACGGAGGCGGGTCTATTAAACACAGACCAGATTCCAACAATACAAGTGGGAATGCTGTCATCTGAAATGTATGTTCCAGGATGTGCCAGGTTTCAATATCTACTCGATTCAAGGAAGTACAACAAACATTACAGATGTCAAATATCCAGCTAATATTTTACTGTATTTAGAATAAAATTACTTTTGGTCAACTAGCTACACTGCATTTTAAATTGTAAGACTCGCACCATTTCGTGCTGTACTCCAATCATACATAAACCAGTATGTATGTATATTATATACATAAATACATAAGCATTGTATGGAGTCGCCGAGGCCCCTCCTCGCCCTCACCTCGCACACGGAGCGCCTTCACGCCAGTGCCGGGTAACTTGAGTGTCATTCTATCCTCGTAGCAGGTTAATCCGGGATCCTCCGGTTTAAGGGCCGGGCCGGCGGAGGCTGTCTCGCCGCCGTCATCGTCCTCGCTTGGGCGAGGAGTGTGGAAGGAGTCTAGCGGGAGGAGGAACGAGAGGAAGCAAAGTTAACCGGTAGAGAATCACTGCAGAGGGACGCACCATGTCTATCTGTTTGTAACGAAGGCACTGTGCAATGCAGGTGGAACTGAGCACATTTAAAAACAAACTGACAGAAAAAACAAAACAAAACAGTAAGCCTCCTTTCTGGCGCCTCACCGAGGTTGGGAGTCGCATTCCCGGGCTGCAGCAGCGGGTTCTCCCCGGTCCAAGACAAGGCGGCCCGGCCGAATCCAAGCAGCAAGCCCGCCACAAGTAAGCAAGGCGGCAGCATCCTCTGCCCGCTCCGACACATTGGTGTTGTTTTCCCGCAGCCACTTGTCGCTCCAGTCCCTGCAGTCAGGCTGTATCCTCGCTTACTGCGCTCTGGGTGTTTATAAGAGGTGTCGAGACCGCGCGAGGGCTTCATTGACGCTCCAATCGGGTTCCACGCGCCAGCATTCTCACGCGGGTTTTTTTCCTTCTCTGCTTTCAGTTTTGTTTTATTTTATTTAAGTGAAAAAAAACACATTTTTTTGGGGGGGGGATTTTAGCCATGGCAGGTAAACAATTCAGTCATGCAATGCACACTATCTTTATATGGTGTTGAATAACATTGTTTGGTTCAGACGTGAGTTAAAAACAATTCACGATATTCATTTTTTCTCACCATTAACACGTGATAATAAATGTACATACACCGCGTGGTTTCCCGCCGCCAGTGTAACATGGAAACCCGCACGGTTTACCGCTTTCCGCTTTCCGCTGCCAGTGTAATCAGCCCTTAACTCCTGTCTGTCTGTGATCGGGTGATCTGAGCACGGGTTTTAATTGGAGGAGCGACCCACATCCTCCCGCCCCTTCTAAAGCGCGGCTGTATTGCAGTTGTATGAGTGAGGATTGAAATTGCTTCGTTTTGCCTCGCATCAGTGGTAAGAAACAGATCTGAAGGGAAATTGAAATTGCTAATAAGAACAGGTCATTTCATTTGGCAGTAGAGCATTACATTTGAGATGACATATCTGAAGGGAAAATGCGAAACTTTAATTGTAGCGCATACTAGAGGACAGGGCAGGGAGTCTTAGCTCAAAAACAAAAATGACGTTGCTGGTTGTTGCTATGGTAAGACGAGGCGCAATGTACTGTGTGTGTTTTTCCCCCACTGTAAGCAGTTACCTCACTAATGCAGTAACAGCCTTTCAGAATGTCAAAAAGTACAGACTGACATTTCTATTAATGGACCTTCCCTATCAAGTGCACAGCAAAAGAGATGTTTTATGTGACAGAACTGTGACCTCATTTACGGTCAAAAGGACAGGACAAATCAGAAGGCGGGGTACAGTAATTTCAATATAGTTTGTGGGTATAGCAAGCAATGATGTCAATTTGGCTTATTGTGATAAGAGGAATCCAGTGACAATTGTTGTAACATTATTTGGAAAATATTTCAATTCTTTGAATATCAATTCTGAAATACTTTTATACCAGGATGTTCTGAAAAAGTCAAATTCAGAGACTATTCTTGATGTGCAAACATCAGATAAATGTCAGACAAAATAGCTGATTATTAAAATGTCTCTATACCGGAATACTGTAACTGCATTTAAATAAGATCCTCGCAATGCAAAGACATCCTCAGAATAGAATGACATCGTCACAGCACAGTGACATCAATGCTATTCTGTGTGTCACTTGGACATGAAGGATATTCTTTCCAGTTGTGATTATTTATGAGGTCATTACTTTAGAACTATACAGGAACACTGATAGAAAACATGGGATTATTTATAAGATCAAAAAGAGCTCTTTTGGATATTGTTTAAAAAAAATGTTTCCCTATTAATCCTAAATAATTCCTAATTGGTGCGTCCTGGTGTTCACTTTCCAAGCTTTCCCTATTCTTATTGAAGAATAATGACTAAGATCCCATTTATTTTCAGATTTATTCTAAGAATGAAGTGTTTCTGATCCCAGGCTGAATGTATGATGAGATTGTCTTTTAGAGTGATGTTGTTTTAGGGATGTGAAATCACTGCTGTCTGTTTCTGCTCATCTTGCCAGGACACTCTTGTAAAAGAGGCCTCACTCTCACTGGGTTTTTCCCTGGTTAAAGAGTAAATAAATAAATAAATCCCAATTTCTACTTCTGTTTGGCATGTTAAATAAAATATCTAAATTATGTTCATGTAGGTTTTTTTTTAATTATGTCTCAATCCTAAAATTGTAGGTGATGCTAAACTTTTGGCCAGTGCTGTAGGCAGTTCTGTTAAACTTCCATGTAGATTTAATGCTAGGCAGGGGTGTCCAATCACGGTCCTGGAGGGCCATTCCACTCCAGGGTTAATGAGACAATGAACTACTTCAGGGTCTGGCTGGAGGTTTCATTGGTTCAGTTAAACCATAGAACCGGGTTGGAACAAAGACCAGGAGTGGAACAGCCCTCCAGGGCCATGATTGGCCACTGCCATAACTTGTGTAATAAAGTAAGAGTCCCTTTCCCTTTGAAGTGAATGTTTTGCTATTTTTCCCCCCATTGTTTTAACAGTTAGAAGAATGAAAGGAAAATGATGAACAGAGTTGATGAAGTTTCACCACTGCTGTGCGCTGTCAAATTCATCGATGAGATTATCCAAAAAGCCACCAGGGAGCTTCCGAAAGAGCAATTGAAAGGTGAACCTGACCAGAAGTCCCTGAGCCCCAGCGTGACATCTCAGGGCCCTGACAAAGAGCTGGGCGAGGGAATGAAACATCTGCCTCAATTTAATGTGGACTGCAAAGTGCCTCAGCGCGTTGGCAGTGAGGACAGCGGCCTCTGCATGCGTAGGAGCACAGGAGGGTGCACCCCCAACCATCAGAAGAGACCCCCATGAAAACCAGACGCAGCATGCCAGCGGCAGCAACGGATTCTGCAGAGGAGGGAAATAAGAGCTGCCCCACTCAATGAGGAGAACCTGGTTCTACAAAGCCTGGAGACCTCTCCACAACATCCCGGAGGAAGAAAATCACAGCACCGCTCTGCAGGGGGGAGAGGGGCAGGGGAGAGACCAGGAGGTGGGACAGCAAGACCCAGAGGATCCCAAAGGGATGGGAAGCCTCTGTGAAAGAGATGAGGAGGAGAAAGTCAGCGCCGTGGAGCCTTTGAAGGAACAGCTGGCCAGTGAGAAAGAAAGGGGGTTTGGATGGTTTAAAAACATTTCCAAGAAAAACCAGACGGAGGAGAAAAAGATGCTGCTGGTGCTTCTGCATCTAGGGAGGGCGGCAAACAAAAACAAGAAAGGCAATTACAACTGCATGAAGAACAAGACAAAACAAGTATTGTGAGACAAACCAATGGAAAAGGGACATCAAACAAAGGCCAAATAAGAAGATGGTGAGACAGCAATGGAAATAAAGAAAAACTAAATAGAAAGATGGGATAAAGTGGAGAAAAATAAATAAAAGGTGAAATAAAACCAGTGAAAATGAAGAACTATAAGAACAAGACAAAGGGTGAAATAAAGCAAATAAACATGAAGGCAAATACAGAAAGAAGAGAAAGCAAAGGAAAATACAAAAAGAAAAATGGAAGATGGAACGGTTCTTTAAACACCTGTGTATTTTCCAAGGTGTTTTTTTTATCGAAATGTTCTTCCAGTGACTTCCACTTTTTTGTTTGTTTACATCTGTATTCAAAATTCTGATATTTGTAAGTGATCAGTGATATTAACTCACCTAAAATACACATTCCTAGGAGAAGCTGTTCAAAGCAAAATGTACTACTTATAGCAATCAGCAGGAATACAATATCCTTAAACTAATCAACTTAAGCACTCCATTATACTATCTGTCCTGTAAAATAAGAGAATGAGGCTGTGTTTCCTATACTTTAAATAACCATGCATTACCTGTGTGTGCATTCTATACAACTCTGCAGCTGCTGTGCTTGTGAAAGAAAATGAACACAATTCCATATGAATCCAATCCGGGGGTGTGCGCCTCTTCCTTTAAACTGCTTCCACGCAGCACAGTATTTTGTTTTGCACTGCAGCTGTGTGTTAGATCTGTTCTTTCCCAGCTCATTTTATTGCAACTGTAATTATTAAAAACATCTATTTTAAAATACAGAACATTTGAAATCAATTTTAAATAGTACCGTGATTGATACCATAACTGATTGAGGACTAAAACATTTGTTTGTTTTGAGTACAATATGAAATAAGATGCAACAAGTTAGGATTACAACAATGTACATCTACAATAACATACTGGTAATGCAATAGTGCTTCAGTGGAAAATCTGGTAGCATGCTGATGAGGTCAGCAGAGTGCAGGATGTAAGAGGGTGGATCTACACAGCTGGCTCTGGAGGTAGAAGGCAGTGACACGCAGCAGTCCTGAAGCTCATGTAGGGGTGTAACAGGGGAGATCTGGACTGACTGTCTGGCACATCCGTATTACTGCAGGTAGAGGGCAGCAGTCTCGTGGGATCCGCCTGTCGGCCATGGCGATGACACGGAGAGGTGGGGAAGAGTGTGTGTGTGCTTTCCCTCTCTCTGAGTGGCGGGCCTTGGGAGACTGCTCGGCCCATAAGAACTGGCTTGGTTATGCGCTCGGGTGGCCGGGTTGGGGAAAGTACAGTGTCGCTGGCAGAAGAGGCCAGCGTGAAATAAGGAGCAGGCGAGCCCGACTGAGGGGACAGCCTTCTGTAAAAATAATTTACAAAATAACAGACACAATTACCTACCCGAGGGGACGTGTATAGATATAAGGGGAACCCTGGCCAACCCCAGTGTATAAGCACAGCGGAGTGTAGGACGGAGACCCGTGCTGACCGGCTTAGCGGCAGTGGGGGCACTGCATAAGCAGCACTTTTGTTTGTAGTTTTATTACTGTGTTTTATTTTCCCTTTTTCTTTCGCCTTCTGTTTTCATTATTACTTTTGAGCACTTGAAGGCGCACAGAGTTGGCTACCTGTGTTGGTAACCCCGTGGTCCTGGTTTACTGTCGGCAGTATCCAGACCACGGACAACAGCGCCCTCTGCGGGCTAAAGTAAATAAAACAATTAAGAAAAATCTATAAATCTGGGCACCTGTGCAGTGTTTCCAAATAGTCTTCTGTCTCCTGTGTCAGTGAATACCCTCACCCTTCCACAAGGGGATTCCATATTTTGCTCAAAACTATACTGTTAAACCCCTTTAATGTAGGTCTGTGTTACTGCAATCCCTGTCTGTACCTAGCAGAGTTTAGGACCCAGGTGAGTGCTGTGGCAGGCATGCATTCCGCATACAAGGCAAGCTCACACACTTTACCATCTACTATGGCTGCACAGGCAATAAACACTCCACAATCTAAAGCACTGCTGAAAAAAAAGATACTTTCTGTAAACTATGCAGGACATGGGAGCAAGAATGTTTGTGGTACAAGAGTTCACAGAAAAACAAATTTATACACACAGCCCATTACATGTTGTGACTAGTTCAACTAGATATGTTCCCAGACTCACACACTGCAAAGTATTCTGCAGGAAAGTCTGAACATCACAAATAGTGAAGAATGTTCATTACAAGTTAAGCATCAACATGGTTTAGAAATGCAGATTCATAACATGTGTTTATATGCAGCAGAGTTTATTTCAAATAGAAGATGGTCAAGGAAAAGTTAGATTGATCCACCACACAACTCCAGTGTTATGAACATTGGAATACCCCCTTTTTTATTGTTAAAGTAGGTGCCAT
The DNA here is from genome assembly GCF_902713425.1 of Acipenser ruthenus. Lineage (NCBI taxonomy): Eukaryota > Metazoa > Chordata > Actinopteri > Acipenseriformes > Acipenseridae > Acipenser > Acipenser ruthenus. The sequence continues at coordinate 9,688,190 of NC_081213.1, forward strand.
AGCCCATCCTTATGGCAAGGTCAACATGCAGAACCAAACTCACCCGTTAGGTTTGTTCTGGGATATGTAACACCAATTGCTTATGCTTTGCAAAATCAACTACAGTGGACCCACTCACAAAAGTATTGGCTGCTGCCAAACCAGCAACCTCCAATCTAACAAGGGCCAAGACAGAATCAGATAGTGAAGCATGTCAAAAGGAAACCACCTTCAAAAAAGCAGTTAAGGAGCACAGTCTCATTTCACCAATTATGAGGGGAATAGTTGTATGTCTGTCTTGCATAGGGATTCACTGCAGACCACAGATTTAAGATTACAAAAAAAAAAATCCCTTACGATGGGAAGTTGCCCTGGATAAGGGCGTCTGCCAAGAAAAATAATAAAGCTCAACATTGACACATGCGAAACAGCATTGTAATTTGAATTGCAGCAAACAATTCTGCTGTAATTAATTCATGAATTGCCTGCCAGATCAGAACATTTTTGCAGTGTTGAAATTCTGGGGTGGAGAGAGTGTTACAATGAAGACACAGCACAGCAGAAATGGGTTTGTTCTCTTTATTTGAAATGGTTACTGTAGTCTTAGGGCTGCGTTTCCTGCCTGGGCTCCGAGCTCCTTCACTAGCCTCCCTCCAGCAGCACACTCCCCGGGCAGGGATTACCAGCACAGCGCAGTCTCATACTGGGGTCTATCGAGATGGGAGTATCTGAAGGAGGAGTTACAAGAGGCACAGTGCTGGGGTCAGAATACAGCATGCTGGGACAATCAGAAGCAACACAATGTACCAGAGTGAAGTACAAGCCAATAGAACTGCTGTTCAATAGTGTGAAGCACTAGATAGCAAGTACAAAATCACTACAATAAAAACCATGCAGTTCAAAATGCAGCAGCAGCGCAGATCAAACAGAACACATGTATCTTAAATATTAGAACTATGGATAAAGTAAATGCATGTGTACTTGCACAATTACCAGCTACTATGCAAATGACACAAGACAGTGTTCCCCTTAATTCTCACACACGTGTGAACCCAATCAACAGAATCCCGAGTCAACGCTGGTCCTCTTCTAGAAGGATTTGATCCATTGTGCAACTCACCTCTCCCATCAAAGCAACCCTCATTGCAGACGCGCTGGTCTGGAGAACAGACTTCAGTGGAGCACATGAAGGAGATCTGAGATACAGGGGAGGAGGAGAGACTTGGTCAAAGCATATGGCACTGAATTTAGCCGGGACCGAAAAGAACTCCCATTGCCAGCAGCATCACCCATGCCAGGTTTTACTATGAGCTTGATTAGTGTAGAGGCAACAAGCTCAGGTGTGCAATTAAACCAATAGCAAAACCAGGAATGGACCCATCTGCTTTGGGAGGCTCTCAATCCGTGTCAGGAATACAATACAGATCTAAAATGCAGAAGACAGAAAGACTGCTAGTCTAAATGCTGGTCATGGAATTTCCACTGAAGACACTGGCAGTTGAGCGTTGTTACTGATGCAATACAGACCCGTGCAGAGCCAGGTCAGTCTGCAGAACCCCATTAATACCCCACCCACCTCCTCGTCCAGGGCTAGCCCACTGCTCAGGAACTGGAATGTCCGGAGACTGAAGCGTCGTCTGAATTTGGAGTGGGAGTGGGGGGGCTGGCCGTCGACGTGCAGCGAAGCAGAGCTGCCGTAATCCAGGACATTGGGACAACTGAGGGACGGAGACATTCAATCAGAAGCGGTATAGGGTCAAAAAAAGGTTTATGGCACCGACAGGAATTCAGAACACATGTGTGTGATGGTCACTCACCCCTGGTACAGCAGCACCCACACAGCACTGGAGGAGCGTGGGTAAGCAATGCAGTAGTGCACCAGCAGAACCAGGCTGGGGTCAGTGGGGTTGATCAGACGCAGCTCAAGGTAAACTCTGCTCCCCAGGAGGAGACTCACGGGCAGGCTGGAGGAGGGGTAGAACTGGGAGAAAGTCCCATCTGAGGAGACGAGACAGAGCGAACCAGCTTTCAGCATCTTATTAAGCGAGACATGGGGTTAGGAGCAGCTGCATCTCAGATCCGAGGAGAGATTTCACATGCATTGATAGAAAGTATCAAGAGTGTTTGACAACTTTGTGTTTGGTTTATAATAACCAGAGAGGAGATGGAGAGATACACCTCCAGGTGCCATGTCTCACCTTTAGCAATCTGTAACTGCACCTGAAACACCCCCAGGTGAGGGGCAGGGCGGAGGGCTGTGGGGGTCTTCACCAGGAACCCAGTGCTGGCCACGTTCCCTTTAGAATAACGACATTCCACAAGGAGACTGGGGGTAGAAAGAGAGTGGAGCACTGAACACAGTATAGGAGAAGGACGGTGTGTGATCCACACCATTGCTTTTAGATGGAGCCTCTAATAATGTATACCTGCAATAAGGGCAGGGCTCCGTCTATATACTTGCCTAAAGGGACTGTCGCTGGTTATGAGCCCGTAGGTCCACTGTCTGCGTTGGATCAAGCTCTGCACCTCAGCCAGGTACACTCTAGTCTCCCCCACAACCTGCACACAGAGTTACAATCCAGTGCATCACGTCACTGGTCCAATTAAATGTATGTGCCCAAAACTAATTACAGCCATTTGATATTTCATGCATCAAAAGGGTCAATTCTGAAATGCTCCATTCAAACTTCTGAACAGGAACTCACAAAAGTTCGGGTCCCACAGCCAGTGACTGGGAATTTGAAGATGGCATAGTCTGGAGTGCAGAGAACTGGGAGGCAGGACTGGTCCCCAGCGAGCGCCAGACTGGCAGGGTTGACCTCCGGATTGAAAGACTTGCGGTAAACAGCAAACACAAACTGCTCGTCTGCCGTGCACACTGAGGAGAGAGAGATTTTGAATCCAATACAGGCTTTTAACAGCCAAAAATGACCATGAACCCACAGAGGTTCACGCCACCAATGGATGCAAGAGGAAATCAGTCTATTGGAAGAGAGGAATGGGGTGCTTACTCTCTAGAGGGTAGAAGCAGCGGCGGGTTTTGGGGTTCATGCAGCAGCCTCTAGCCCGGCACAGCGCTGGAGAGAGCTTAGAGGGGCCACAGGGAAGCTGCTGCTCAGCTGGGATCAGACAGCCTGCAGGGAACAAGACAGGGAAGCAGATTTACCATTCAGAGTGTAGAGACAGCGGCTTGGGTTTGTATGGATTGCTGCTTTGAAGAGTAAAGGCCGCTATACAGACGCAACAAGCAAAACTGCAGCGATTAATAAAACCGATACTGGAAGTACCACACCACAGGCAACACCAAACAGAACAGCTTCCATGCACGCGGTCCAGCAGGGTGAAGCCGTCTCCAGAATGACAGAGGAAACACCCAGAGCTTTGTGACAAGGACCGTAATAAGATTAAGACTATGGGAGTCCATTTCAAAAGGAACTGGATAAGCCTGGTATGTGCGACTTATTGTCACACATGTTGAAATACCGTCAGAGAAGACTCAATTTCAACATCATGTTGATGATTAGGTACCAGTCTTGTTCATCGTTTTGTCAATAGCAATTAGCTGGACAGACCAGCCAGTTGTTGATACCACTGCCAATCTAAAAATCCACACCCAACCATTGCATCTGGTGTGGGGCAACCTCAAGTGTGTCACTCCCCCCACACCCCCAGAATCTGATACTCTTCAGGTGTGCTGAAGGTCCTGCAACATGATCAACCAAGAAAAGATTTGTATTCTGTGGCAGTCCAATCACAAGTGAGCAGATGAGGGACAAACAATTGAAGGCATTCTGCCTGGTCTGAAGGTCTGGAGTCATTTTAACCAACGAGAGTGTCAGATGTGCCCCTTGTTACGCAGGTGTCTAATCATTAGTGAGGCAGGACAAATGTAAGGCCAAGCAGTGCAAGAAAAACTGAATTGTGTGCAAGAGATTAGAGGCAGTTCATTGCATTGATAACTAGTTAAAATATCAAACAAATGCACACAGCCACTGACAAGAATACCGAACGGACTGTGTACAAGTAGTGTGGAGAGTTACTTTACAGTAGCTATTCATAAAGCCCCAACCTCAAAAAAGCTACACAATGCATCCATCTATTTAGCTTACTCAAAGCTTGGTTTCTTTTCTGTATTCAGAATGTTTATAGATTGCAGTCTTTTGGATCAAAACAGCACTACACGAATTACAAGGTTACAAAACAAATGTTACATTAAAAAAACACACTTGCTGTTCTGCTACCCCAGTGGATTGTCACTGCACACCACTGGGTTTTGCTACGAGTTTAATAAACACACCCAAGCTTGTTAGCTATATCCTGGGGATAAGCAAGCTCTGATCAAAAGCTGGAATAGGTGAAATTGCTGTGCAATGGGAGGAGGGAGTTCATTAACCCACCTTCTTGGGGGATGGGATTTGGGGGTACAGGGCAGGATGATACCGTCACCTCCCTCTGGTCAGAGGAGTAGGGGGTGAAGAGCACCGTCAGGACATACAAGTTATTCTAGAACACAAGGAGGGAGAGGGGAGACATTGGCACTATAGAAAAACACACATCCAGCAACACAAATGGACCGACACACACTAGCCCTGCTGCACCCAGTCCTGGCTTCCAGCTCTTACCAAGGTCTGGACATGGCAGGCTGTGTAAGACACTGTCAAGACGGTCTTTCCAGCCTTCTCCTCTAGAGTGTAGCCACACGCACTTGGTGCAGACTGCACCCCAACCAAATTATTGGAGTCATCTACAAAAAGATGTAAACAAAGCCTGGGTTAGGGCCATCCATCACCCATTGCCACAGTGCTGAATGTAAAATCATAGCATCAGTAACAAAGCCTTGATCTACATCCACTGCATGCAGCACAGACTGCCTCCATGCAGCCCCAGATACAGACACTCAATAGCTTGTGCCAAAGTTCCTGAACAAGTTTATTGGACCAGCTGTTCGACGTGTAAAAATGTTAGTGTGAAACACAGCAAGCTTCCATACACCCCCCAGATACAGATAGTCAATAGGTTTATAAAATCAGCATTACAATAAACCAAGACAAAAGCATGAAGACTCTCAGCAGCTTAAGCTAGAACGAGTCTCAATTTGAAAGTGCTCACATGACAATCATGGCTTTGACAGTCAAAAGCCAGCCCCAGACTCACCCTTGACTTTGACCAGATCGAGGGGACCGGCAGGCAGCAGCACCGTCATGCACCCCTCACTGCAGGAGACCGAGACACCAGCAGGGAGGGGAGGGAGAGAGGGAGGAGGGAGGATCTCACGCTTAGCCAAGACACGGCACTTCATATGCCTCAAGCGAGTCACCTCGTTTACATCAGAGAAGGAAACGGACAGCGAGTAGTGGACATGGCCTTCAATGTTCTACAAAGAGAAATAAGGGTTACACACAACAAGTCCCCCCCAAAAAAATGCATGATTTACCATTGCCAAGGACTAGGCTCAGTGAAAGCATGGCATGATCAGACATTACCACGCTTTAGCATGCTTTCACTGGGAAACTGAAGGGTTAGTTTTACCCTGCTCTGGTTTTTTTGTGTACCGTTTCTAATGCTTCCCAAATGCTCTCACTGTACTTTTACACACTGCTGAGCTGTTACTGTGGGCAAGACAAATATGCAGGAATTGCACAGGTGTGCCAAGTTCAACTACAGGGTCTGAAGGGATCCCTGCTTGCTCACACCGACAGCCTCACCTGTTTCAGCACATCACAAGCATCGTAAGGAGCCATAAAGTAGTTCTTCCCAATCCCCTGGACCAGCCCATAGCCACAGCTGCCATTGGCCTTCACAGCAACCAGGCTGTTCTTCCCATCTACAAGGACAGGAGGAGGTGGGTAAAGCTACGGCACTCGTTCCATTGGGAGGGTAACTTGCCAATGGATCTCCTGCGATTTATGCAAGTATAACCAAGGATCCAATACTAGTCTCACTAGGAGTTGAATAAGACACCCGAGCTGGATACCTACACTGTGGCTAATGAAGCTCATAGTAACTACTATGCAATAGGAGTCTTGCTGCACTCCCTACAACATGAGCACTGACCCCCATCCACCCCCTTTAGAAGGTGTGCTGACCATCTCTAAAATCCATTCCAACTCTTATAAGCTTGGACACCAGGGATGGAAATAACACTCCCATCGCACAGCAGTTTCATCTATTCCTGGTGTCACTAGGAGTTTAAGACATTGTTCCCTATACACAGTGGCGAATCAAGCTCTTGGTAAAGCCTGGAATGGGTGCACTGCTATTGCATTCATGATTAAGAGCAAGAGGCTTTGCAAACCAGCCCCTCCCACTGCAGACTCACCCAGGATGAAGACCTGGTCTAGTGGCCCCTCTGGCAGATCTGTACTCATGCTGGAGGGGCCACAGACAGCAGGGGGTTCGAATGGGAGACACCTCTGCTCTATAGAGCCTGGCCGTCCCTCCGCGTCCTTGTACGTCACATGGAAGACCAGGGTATTGTTCTAGGAGGAAGAGACGCAGGTTAGAATAGCGCCTTGAGCCTGCTTTTGACTGTTACAGTAGCATCAGGGGAGAGAAGCTTTTCTTGCCCAAATATTAAATCAGTGTTGTAGGAACATTTGACTGGACTAGGACAGACATCGATCATGCACCAGATTTGCCAAAGACTAGATTAAGCTATAATTGCAGACTTTACCACTGCAAAAGCACAGAGGTTAGTTTAACTGTCCGAGTTTCTACAATTGCTGTAGTAAATTGTAACATTTAATTGTCAGTCCTTATTTGGAGGACAGGCTTCACTTTGTCATTGAGTATTTAACTCATCTACCCGTTTCACTTTAACATTGATACTGTAATTGTTAGCCATAAACACCCAAGGTACCAAATTACAAATACAACTTGTGTTCAGATATTTAAACTACATGTTGATACTTAATGGGTTAAGGGAAATTCTGTGAATTAGCGAAGCATCTTTCAACATCAAATCTTGTGCAATTGCCTTCCTGAACGGCCCCAGCTATAAGGGCTGCAGGGCTGAGCGCTGTTCAGTGGTTGCTCCTATAAAAACACCTGAAGTGAATTCCCTCCCTTGGAGTTCAAGGGTGTTGCAGAAAACAGCTTGAAAAAACATTGGAGTCAATATCCCAGTCAAGGGAAACATGTATCCTTGTTAAGCTTCACCAAGGGGTTTTATGCCAATGGCCGCTGGTCCTTGGTTGAGATTATTGAAGGACACAGTAAGCGCATCCTTTGACCTTGTACCTGTGTTTGGAGAGGACAGCCTTCATCCTTGGCATAGTAAGAGATTGTGAGCACATTCCTCCCGTCTCCCTTCATCAGGTAGAAAGCACATTCATCTGGGGCGTCTTTGATCAGCATCTCCAAACCAGACCGGTCTGAGAAAAACACAACATATGAGAAGCAATATCAAGCTTCATGCAAATGTGAAATACTAGAAGTCACTCAAATCAAAACAAATATTCCAAAATGAGAAGTCAATGTTGAGAGACTGCTAGGGGAACTGTACCCCCCCCCTTACTGTGTATTAAAAAGGAGTCAAGATATGATATTGCAATAGGTGTATATAGTTTGCATCATGATACAAGACCACAGCATAGCTCACTACTCAATCTACAGCTCCCAGCATCACTCACCATTGCTGCAGGTGCATAGGCATGATGGGAGCGGACCATGTTCTCTTTACACAAGGTAAAGTGAGAAGTCCGGATCGTTTGAGATACCACAGCTTCACACACCGTAGTTAGTGTTTCTTGAATGAAGGGTGTGTCATAACTGCTAGGATCATACCACTATCCCAGTCTCAATGTAATAGCCACTAAATGATTGTTTGCTCTCATTAGGCATCTACAAGTAGACCATCACATTGATACAGATCGTACCACACCTTCATATCTATACGGTCGTGACATTAGTGTCTTGTTGCAGCCCTTGTGTTCAGATTCAGGAAGAACACGAGACATGCAGAACAGAATTTAACAAATCAGGGTCTCACCCGAGATTGTGACCTCCTCTAGGGGTCCCTCTGGCAGTTCAAAGGTCACAGTGGTGACCCCACAGGCTGCATTGGGGAGAGGTTTGGGGGTGCTCTGTGGACACCTCATCACCAGCCCTGCACCCCCAGCCCTTGGGAAGAACACAGTGAGCACGAAGGAGGAGATCCCGTTGATTTCCTAAAAGGAACAAGACAGTAACACCAGGGGTGGCCAATACTGCTATCAAAGCAACTCCCTTTAAGAAGCCTGGAATGGTGAGGTATTAACCTAGCAAGTACAACATTTCTGAGAACAAACACAAGCTGTATTTATGCAATCCGATACACTACACTGACTAATTCTAGCTGCAAAAGTGGCAGTAAGCCAGTTAAATGTGCAAGACACTTCATGGGTTAAACAGTGTTTATTACTCGGCAGAATGTGGTCCCTTAATGATTGAGAATCAATCTCACCAATACAGAACCAGTCCAACTCATTTATAGTTGACCTGCTATTCCTACCATGGTGCCCAACATCAGTTATTAAAACAGCTTTTTCATTCATGTCTAGCAATTGAGGAGCATCCCGTCGGATCCAGAGTCTCTCCCCACACAAACACAATAAAAAGGAGTTGAAGCAACTTACCTGTATCTTCACGTTGCAGCCCTTGAATGACGTAGTGAACAAGCTGTAGCCCCCACTAAACGTCACGCTGTACTTGCAAAACCCAGCCAGGCTCGCCACTGGAAGGAGGTGATTCTTCACTAAAAGAAATATAGAAACATTGTGCGATGTCATCCATTACGGGAGAGACAGCGACAGCAAGAGAGGTGTGGTACACATTAACCTGTCAAAACCCAGCCCCTCACAGGCAATTTCAGCCTGGGGGGCTGTGCCCTTAAATAAATCACAATATCTTCCAAAGTATAGACATCACAGGCATGGTTCAGGGCTTGAATTCAAGGTAACCCCTTGGGCATCAAGACTAAAACCTCAGGTGTGAAAAGTCTTACTCAGTACCACACTGGAAGGAGATATCCAGAAAATACAGAAAACAAACGCTTTTCATTTTTTTTATGTTCTATAGTGATTTTTTCAACTTTTAGCACATGAAAAGAGCCAGATTTTTTTCCAGTGCTTCACCAACATGTCTACTATACTGGGGAACTGTTTGAACAAAGGGATCAAATTCTACAGGAGTTTCTACAAAGCCAAGCCCAAGGGTCCCCAAACCTCTCCAAAAATAAACATTGTCTAAATCTTTATGTCCAGTGATACACTAAGTTCTAAAAGGGATGTTAGCTCCACACGACCATCTGAAAGGGGCATGTTGTAACTGGGTTATCTAACACTGTAAACCTGTATGATAGTGGCTGAGCTAGTGTCTTGTTTGTAGTGATGTGTGCAGTAGTCAATCACAGCGTATCATTTTCTGGCGTTAGACGGGTACGCGCACCACATTCTGACGAGGAAACACTTTGTCGCTACACCGGGACCACGTGCCCGAAGTTTAACGTAAACATGCGATTTATTGCCATCTAGTAGCAGGACGGAGGCGGGTCTATTAAACACAGACCAGATTCCAACAATACAAGTGGGAATGCTGTCATCTGAAATGTATGTTCCAGGATGTGCCAGGTTTCAATATCTACTCGATTCAAGGAAGTACAACAAACATTACAGATGTCAAATATCCAGCTAATATTTTACTGTATTTAGAATAAAATTACTTTTGGTCAACTAGCTACACTGCATTTTAAATTGTAAGACTCGCACCATTTCGTGCTGTACTCCAATCATACATAAACCAGTATGTATGTATATTATATACATAAATATATAAGCATTGTATGGAGTCGCCGAGGCCCCTCCTCGCCCTCACCTCGCACACGGAGCGCCTTCACGCCAGTGCCGGGTAACTTGAGTGTCATTCTATCCTCGTAGCAGGTTAATCCGGGATCCTCCGGTTTAAGGGCCGGGCCGGCGGAGGCTGTCTCGCCGCCGTCATCGTCCTCGCTTGGGCGAGGAGTGTGGAAGGAGTCTAGCGGGAGGAGGAACGAGAGGAAGCAAAGTTAACCGGTAGAGAATCACTGCAGAGGGACGCACCATGTCTATCTGTTTGTAACGAAGGCACTGTGCAATGCAGGTGGAACTGAGCACATTTAAAAACAAACTGACAGAGAAAACAAAACAAAACAGTAAGCCTCCTTTCTGGCGCCTCACCGAGGTTGGGAGTCGCATTCCCGGGCTGCAGCAGCGGGGTCTCCCCGGTCCAAGACAAGGCGGCCCGGCCGAATCCAAGCAGCAAGCCCGCCACAAGTAAGCAAGGCGGCAGCATCCTCTGCCCGCTCCGACACATTGGTGTTGTTTTCCCGCAGCCACTTGTCGCTCCAGTCCCTGCAGTCAGGCTGTATCCTCGCTTACTGCGCTCTGGGTGTTTATAAGAGGTGTCGAGACCGCGCGAGGGCTTCATTGACGCTCCAATCGGGTTCCACGCGCCAGCATTCTCACGCGGGTTTTTTTCCTTCTCTGCTTTCAGTTTTGTTTTATTTTATTTAAGTGAAAAAAAACACATTTTTTTGGGGGGGGGATTTTAGCCATGGCAGGTAAACAATTCAGTCATGCAATGCACACTATCTTTATATGGTGTTGAATAACATTGTTTGGTTCAGACGTGAGTTAAAAACAATTCACGATATTCATTTTTTCTCACCATTAACACGTGATAATAAATGTACATACACCGCGTGGTTTCCCGCCGCCAGTGTAACATGGAAACCCGCACGGTTTACCGCTTTCCGCTTTCCGCTGCCAGTGTAATCAGCCCTTAACTCCTGTCTGTCTGTGATCGGGTGATCTGAGCACGGGTTTTAATTGGAGGAGCGACCCACATCCTCCCGCCCCTTCTAAAGCGCGGCTGTATTGCAGTTGTATGAGTGAGGATTGAAATTGCTTCGTTTTGCCTCGCATCAGTGGTAAGAAACAGATCTGAAGGGAAATTGAAATTGCTAATAAGAACAGGTCATTTCATTTGGCAGTAGAGCATTACATTTGAGATGACATATCTGAAGGGAAAATGCGAAACTTTAATTGTAGCGCATACTAGAGGACAGGGCAGGGAGTCTTAGCTCAAAAACAAAAATGACGTTGCTGGTTGTTGCTATGGTAAGACGAGGCGCAATGTACTGTGTGTGTTTTTCCCCCACTGTAAGCAGTTACCTCACTAATGCAGTAACAGCCTTTCAGAATGTCAAAAAGTACAGACTGACATTTCTATTAATGGACCTTCCCTATCAAGTGCACAGCAAAAGAGATGTTTTATGTGACAGAACTGTGACCTCATTTACAGTCAAAAGGACAGGACCAATCAGAAGGCGGGGTACAGTAATTTAAATATAGTTTGTGGGTATAGCAAGCAATGATGTCAATTTGGCTTATTGTGATAAGAGGAATCCAGTGACAATTGCTGTAGCATTATTTGGAAAATAATTTGGTTCTTAAGAATTTCAATTCTTTGAATATCAATTCTGAAATACTTTTATACCAGGATGTTCTGAAAAAGTCAAATTCAGAGACTATTCTTGATGTGCAAACATCAGATAAATGTCAGACAAAATAGCTGATTATTAAAATGTCTCTATACCGGAATACTGTAACTGCATTTAAATAAGATCCTCGCAATGCAAAGACATCCTCAGAATAGAATGACATCGTCACAGCACAGTGACATCAATGCTATTCTGTGTGTCACTTGGACATGAAGGATATTCTTTCCAGTTGTGATTATTTATGAGGTCATTACTTTAGAACTATACAGGAACACTGATAGAAAACATGGGATTATTTATAAGATCAAAAAGAGCTCTTTTGGATATTGTTTAAAAAAAATGTTTCCCTATTAATCCTAAATAATTCCTAATTGGTGCATCCTGGTGTTCACTTTCCAAGCTTTCCCTATTCTTATTGAAGAATAATGACTAAGATTCCATTTATTTTCAGATTTATTCCAAGAATGAAGTGTTTCTGATCCCAGGCTGAATGTATGATGAGATTGTCTTTTAGAGTGATGCTGTTTTAGGGATGTGAAATCACTGCTGTCTGTTTCTGCTCATCTTGCCAGGACACTCTTGTAAAAGAGGCCTCACTCTCACTGGGTTTTTCCCTGGTTAAAGAGTAAATAAATAAATAAATCCCAATTTCTACTTCTGTTTGGCATGTTAAATAAAAGATCTAAATTATGTTCATGTAGGTTTTTTTTTAATTATGTCTCAATCCTAAAATTGTAGGTGATGCTAAACTTTTGGCCAGTGCTGTAGGCAGTTCTGTTAAACTTCCATGTAGATTTAATGCTAGGCAGGGGTGTCCAATCACGGTCCTGGAGGGCCATTCCACTCCAGGGTTAATGAGACAATGAACTACTTCAGGGTCTGGCTGGAGGTTTCATTGGTTAAGTTAAACCATAGAACCGGGTTGGAACAAAGACCAGGAGTGGAACAGCCCTCCAGGGCCATGATTGGCCACTGCCATAACTTGTGTAATAAAATAAGAGTCCCTTTCCCTTTGAAGTGAATGTTTTGCTATTTTTCCCCCCATTGTTTTAACAGTTAGAAGAATGAAAAGAAAATGATGAACAGAGTTGATGAAGTTTCAACACTGCTGTGGGCTGTCAAATTCATCGATGAGATTATCCAAAAAGCCACCAGGGAGCTTCCGAAAGAGCAATTGAAAGGTGAACCTGACCAGAAGTCCCTGAGCCCCAGCGTGACATCTCAGGGCCCTGACAAAGAGCTGGGCGAGGGAATGAAACATCTGCCTCAATTTAATGTGGACTGCAAAGTGCCTCAGCGCGTTGGCAGTGAGGACAGCGGCCTCTGCATGCGTAGGAGCACAGGAGGGGGCACCCCCAACCATCAGAAGAGACCCCCATGAAAACCAGACGCAGCATGCCAGCGGCAGCAACGGATTGTGCAGAGGAGGGAAATAAGAGCTGCCCCACTCAATGAGGAGAACCTGGTTCTGCAAAGCCTGGAGACCTCTCCACAACATCCCGGAGGAAGAAGATCACAGCACCGCTCTGCAGGGGGGAGAGGGGCAGGGGAGAGACCAGGAGGTGGGACAGCAAGACCCAGAGGATCCCAAAGGGATGGGAAGCCTCTGTGAAAGAGATGAGGAGGAGAAAGTCAGCACCGTGGAGCCTTTGAAGGAACAGCTGGCCAGTGAGAAGGGAAGGGGGTTTGGATGGTTTAAAAACATTTCCAAGAAAAACCAGACGGAGGAGAAAAAGATGCTGCTGGTGCTTCTGCATCTAGGGAGGGCGGCAAACAAAAACAAGAAAGGCAATTACAACTGCATGAAGAACAAGACAAAACAAGTATAGTGAGACAAACCAATGGAAAAGGGACATCAAACAAAGGCCAAATAAGAAGATGGTGAGACAGCAATGGAAATAAAGAACAACTAAATAGAAAGATGGGATAAAGTGGAGAAAAATAAATAAAAGGTGAAATAAAACCAGTGAAAATGAAGAACTATAAGAACAAGACAAAGGGTGAAATAAAGCAAATAAACATGAAGGCAAATACAGAAAGAAGAGAAAGCAAAGGAAAATACAAAAAGAAAAATGGAAGATGGAACGGTTCTTTAAACACCTGTGTATTTTCCAAGGTGTTTTTTTTATCGAAATGTTCTTCCAGTGACTTCCACTTTTTTGTTTGTTTACATCTGTATTCAAAATTCTGATATTTGTAAGTGATCAGTGATATTAACTCACCTAAAATACACATTCCTATGAGAAGCTGTTCAAAGCAAAATGTACTACTTATAGCAATCAGCAGGAATACAATATCCTTAAACTAATCAACTTAAGCACTCCATTATACTATCTGTCCTTTAAAATAAGAGAATGAGGCTGTGTTTCCTATACTTTAAATAACCATGCATTACCTGTGTGTGCATTCTATACAACTCTGCAGCTGCTGTGCTTGTGAAAGAAAATGAACACAATTCCATATGAATCCAATCCGGGGGTGTGCGCCTCTTCCTTTAAACTGCTTCCACGCAGCACAGTATTGTGTTTTGCACTGCAGCTGTGTGTTAGATCTGTTCTTTCCCAGCTCATTTTATTGCAACTGTAATTATTAAAAACATCTATTTTAAAATACAGAACATTTGAAATCAATTTGAAATAGTACCGTGATTGATACCATAACTGATTGAGGACTAAAACATTTGTTTGTTTTGAGTACAATATGAAATAAGATGCAACAAGTTAGGATTACAACAATGTACATCTACAATAACATACTGGTAATGCAATAGTGCTTCAGTGGAAAATCTGGTAGCATGCTGATGAGGTCAGCAGAGTGCAGGATGTACGAGGGTGGATCTACACAGCTGGCTCTGGAGGTAGAAGGCAGTGACACGCAGCAGTCCTGAAGCTCATGTAGGGGTGTAACAGGGGAGATCTGGACTGACTGTCTGGCACATCCGTATTACTGCAGGTAGAGGGCAGCAGTCTCGTGGGATCTCGTGACACGGAGAGGTGGGGAAGAGTGTGTGTGTGCGCTTTCCCTCTCTCTGAGTGGCGGGCCTTGGGAGACTGCTCGGCCCATAAGAACTGGCTTGGTTATGCGCTCGGGTGGCCGGGTTGGGGAAAGTACAGTGTCGCTGGCAGAAGAGGCCAGCGTGAAATAAGGAGCAGGCGAGCCCGACTGAGGGGACAGCCTTCTGTAAAAATAATTTACAAAATAAAAGAAACAATTACCTACCCGAGGGGACGTGTATAGATACAAGGGGAACCCTGGCCAACCCCAGTGTATAAGCACAGCGGAGTGTAGGACGGAGACCCGTGCTGACCGGCTTAGCGGCAGTGGGGGCACTGCATAAGCAGCACTTTTGTTTGTAGTTTTATTACTGTGTTTTATTTTCCCTTTTTCTTTCGCCTTCTGTTTTCATTATTACTTTTGAGCACTTGAAGGTGCACGGAGTTGGATACCTGTGTTGGTAACCCCGTGGTCCTGGTTTACTGTCGGCAGTATCCAGACCACAGACAACAGCGCCCTCTGCGGGCTAAAGTAAATAAAACAATTAATAAGAAAAATCTATAAATCTGGGCACCTGTGCAGTGTTTCCAAATAAAATCTTCTGTCTCCCGTGTCAGTGAATACCCTCACCCTTCCACAAGGGGATTCCATATTTTGCTCAAAACTATACTGTTAAACCCCTTTAATGTAGGTCTGTGTTACTGCAATCCCTGTCTGTACCTAGCAGGGTTTAGGACCCAGGTGAGTGCTGTGGCAGGCATGCATTCAGCACACGAGGCAAGCTCACACACTTGACCATCTACGATGGCTGCACAGGCAATAAACACTCCACAATCTAAAGCAATGCTGAAAAAAGACACTTTCTGTAAACTATGCAGGACTGATTAAGGGTGGACATGGGTATCCAGTGGTGCTCAGAACCAGTGCTTCAGTTAACATCTTACCAAAAGAAAAAAAAAAAAAAAAAAAAAAGTAGTTTATACACAGAGCCCATTACATGTTGTGACTAGTTGAAATAGAGATGTTCCCAGACACACACAGTGCAAAGTATTCTGCAGGAAAGTCTGAACATCACAAATAGTGGAGAATGGTCATTACAAGTTAAGCATCAACATGGTTTAGAAATGCAGATTCATAACATGTGTTTATATGCAGCAGAGTTTATTCCAAATAGAAGATGGTCAAGGAAAAGTTAGATTGATCCACCACACAACTCCAGTGTTATGAACATTGCAATACCCCCTTTTTTATTGTTAAAGTAGGTGCCATAGCCCATCCTTATGGCAAGGTCAACATGCAGAACCAAACTCAACCGTTAGGTTTGTTCTGGGATATTTAACACCAATTGTTTAAGCTTTGCAAAATCAGCTACAGTGGACCCATTCACAAAAGTATTGGCTGCTGCCAAACCAGCTACCTCCAATCTAACAAGGGCCAAAACAGAATTAGATAGTGAAGCATGTCAAAAGGAAACCACCTTCAAAAAAGCAGTTAAGGAGCACAGTCTCATTTCACCAATTATGAGGGGAATAGTTGTATGACTGTCTTGCATAGGGATTCACTGCAGACCACCGAGATTTAAGATTACAAAAAAAAAAAATCCCTTGCGTTGAAATCCCTTACGATTGGAAGTTGCCCTGGATAAGGGCGTCTGCCAAGAAATAAATAAAGCTCAACATTGACACACATGCGAAACAGCATTGTAATTTGAATTACAGCAAACAATTCTGCTGTAATTAAGTATGAATTGCCTGCCAGATCAGAACATTTTTGCAGTGTTGAAATTCTGGGGTGGAGAGAGTGTTACAATGAAGACACAGCAGAAATGGGTTTGTTCTCTTTATTTGAAATGGTTACTGTAGTCTTAGGGCTGCGTTTCCTGCCTGGGCTCTGAGCTCCTTCACTAGGCTCCCTCCAGCAGCACCCTCCCCGGGCAGGGATTACCAGCACAGCGCAGTCTCATACTGGGGTCTATCGAGATGGGAGTATCTGAAGGAGGAGTTACAAGAGGCACAGTGCTGGGGTCAGAATACAGCATGCTGGGACAATCAGAAGCAACACAATGTACCAGAGTGAAGTACAAGCCAATAGAACTGCTGTTCAATAGTGTGAAGCACTAGATAGCAAGTACAAAATCACTACAATAAAAACCATGCAGTTCAAAATGCATCAGCAGCGCAGATCAAACAGAACACATGTATCTGAAATATTAGAACTATGGATAAAGTAAATGCATGTGTACTTGCACAATTACCAGCTACTATGCAAATGACACAAGACAGTGTTCCCCTTAATTCTCACACACGTGTGAACCCAATCAACAGAATCCTGAGTCAACGCTGGTCCTTTTCTAGAAGGATTTGATCCATTGTGCAACTCACCTCTCCCATCAAAGCAACCCTCATTGCAGACGCGCTGGTCTGGAGAACAGACTTCAGTGGAGCACATGAAGGAGATCTGAGATACAGGGGAGGAGGAGAGACTTGGTCAAAGCATATGGCACTGAATTTAGCAGGGACCGAAAAGAACTCCCATTGCCAGCAGCATCACCCATGCCAGGTTTTACTATGAGCTTGATTAGTGTAGAGGCAACAAGCTCAGGTGTGCAATTAAACCAATAGCAAAACCAGGAATGGACCCATCTGCTTTGGGAGGCTCTCAATCCGTGTCAGGAATACAAGACAGATCTAAAATGCAGAAGACAGAAAGACTGCTAGTCTAAATGCTTGTCATGGAATTTCCACTGAAGACACTGGCAGTTGAGCGTTGTTACTGATGTAATACAGACCCGTGCAGAGCCAGGTCAGTCTGCAGAACCCCATTAATACCCCACCCACCTCCTCGTCCAGGGCTAGCCCACTGCTCAGGAACTGGAATGTTCGGAGACTGAAGCGTCGTCTGAATTTGGAGTGGGAGTGGGGGGGCTGGCCGTCGACGTGCAGCGAAGCAGAGCTGCCGTAATCCAGGACATTGGGACAACTGAGGGACGGAGACATTCAATCAGACGCGGTATAGGGTCAAAAAAAGGTTTATGGCACCGACAGGAATTCAGAACACATGTGTGTGATGGTCACTCACCCCTGGTACAGCAGCACCCACACAGCACTGGAGGAGCGTGGGTAAGCAATGCAGTAGTGCACCAGCAGAACCAGGCTGGGGTCAGTGGGGTTGATCAGACGCAGCTCAAGGTAAACTCTGCTCCCCAGGAGGAGACTCACGGGCAGGCTGGAGGAGGGGTAGAACTGGGAGAAAGTCCCATCTGAGGGGACGAGACAGAGCGAACCAGCTTTCAGCATCTTAAGCGAGACATGGGGTTAGGAGCAGCTGCATCTCAGATCCGAGGAGAGATTTCACATGCATTGATAGAAAGTATCAAGAGTGTTTGATAACTTTGTGTTTGGTTTATAATAACCAGAGAGGAGATGGATAGATACACCTCCAGGTGCCAAGTCTCACCTTTAGCAATCTGTAACTGCACCTGAAACACCCCCAGGTGAGGGGCAGGGCGGAGGGCTGTGGGGGTCTTCACCAGGAACCCAGTGCTGGCCACGTTCCCTTTAGAATAACGACATTCCACAAGGAGACTGGGGGTAGAAAGAGAGTGGAGCACTGAACACAGTATAGGAGAAGGACGGTGTGTGATCCACACCATTACTAGAGGCTCCATCTAAAAGCAATGTATACCTGCAATAAGGTCAGGGCTCCGTCTATATACTTGCCTAAAGGGACCGTCGCTGGTTATGAGCCCGTAGGTCCACTGTCTGCGTTGGATCAAGCTCTGCACCTCAGCCAGGTACACTCTAGTCTCCCCCACAACCTGCACACAGAGTTACAATCCAGTGCATCACGTCACTGGTCCAATTAAATGTATGTGCCCAAAACTAATTACAGCCATTTGATATTTCATGCATCAAAAGGGTCAATTCTGAAATGCTCCATTCAAACTTCTGAACAGGAACTCACAAAAGTTCGGGTCCCACAGCCAGTGACTGGGAATTTGAAGATGGCATAGTCTGGAGTGCAGAGAACTGGGAGGCAGGACTGGTCCCCAGCGAGCGCCAGACTGGCAGGGTTGACCTCAGGATTGAAAGACTTGCGGTAAACAGCAAACACAAACTGCTCGTCCGCCGTGCACACTGAGGAGAGAGAGATTTTGAATCCAATACAGGCTTTTAACAGCCAAAAATGACCATGAACCCACAGAGGTTCATGCCACCAATGGATGCAAGAGGAAATCAGTCTATTGGAGGAGAGGAATGGGGTGCTTACTCTCTAGAGGGTAGAAGCAGCGGCGGGTTTTGGGGTTCATGCAGCAGCCTCTAGCCCGGCACAGCGCTGGAGAGAGCTTAGAGGGGCCACAGGGAAGCTGCTGCTCAGCTGGGATCAGACAGCCTGCAGGAAACAAGACAGGGAAGCAGATTTACCATTCAGAGTGTAGAGACAGCGGCTTGGGTTTGTATGGATTGCTGCTTTGAAGAGTAAAGGCCGCTATACAGACGCAACAAGCGAAACTGCAGCGATTAATAAAACCTATACTGGAAGTACCACACCACAGGCAACACCAAACAGAACAGCTTCCATGCACGCGGTCCAGCAGGGTGAAGCCGTCTCCAGAATGACAGAGGAAACACCCAGAGCTTTGTGACAAGGACCGTAATAAGATTAAGACTATGGGAGTCCATTTCAAAAGGAACTGGATAAGCCTGGTATGTGCGACTTATTGTCACACATGTTGAAATACCGTCAGAGAAGACTCAATTTCAACATCATGTTGATGATTATGTACCAGTCTTGTTCATCGTTTTGTCAATAGCAATTAGCTGGACAGACCAGCCAGTTCTCGTGATACCACTGCCAATCTAAAAATCCACACCCAACCATTGCATCTGGTGTGGGGCAACCTCAAGTGTGTCACTCCCGCCACACCCCCAGAATCTGATACTCTTCAGGTGTGCTGAAGGTCCTGCAACATGATCAACCAAGAAAAGATTTGTATTCTGTGGCAGTCCAATCACAAGTGAGCAGATGAGGGACAAACAGTTGAAGGCATTCTGCCTGGTCTGAAGGTCTGGAGTAATTTTAACCAATGAGAGTGTCAGATGTGCCCCTTGTTACGCAGGTGTCTAATCATTAGTGAGGCAGGACAAATGTAAGGCTAAGCAGTGCAAGAAAAACTGAATTGTGTGCAAGAGATTAGAGGCAGTTCATTACATTGATAACTAGTTAAAATATCAAACAAATGCACGCAGCCACTGACAAGAATACAGAACGGACTATGTACAAGTAGTGTGGAGAGTTACTTTACAGTAGCTATTCATAAAGCACCAACCTCAAAAAAGCTACGCAATGCATCCATCTACTTAGCTTACTCAAAGCTTGGTTTCTTTTCTGTATTCAGAATGTTTATAGATTGCAGTCTTTTGGATCAAAACAGCACTACACGAATTACAAGGTTACAAAACAAATGTTACATTAAAAAACACACTTGCTGTTCTGCTACCCCAGTGGATTGTCACTGCACACCACTGGGTTTTGCTACGAGTTTAATAAACACACCCAAGCTTGTTAGCTAGATCCTGGGGATAAGCAAGCTCCGATCAAAAGCTGGAATAGGTGAAATTGCTGTGCAATGGGAGGAGGGAGTTCATTAACCCACCTTCTTGGGGGATGGGATTTGGGGGTACAGGGCAGGATGATACCGTCACCTCCCTCTGGTCAGAGTAGGGGGTGAAGAGCACCGTCAGGACATACAAGTTATTCTAGAACACAAGGAGGGAGAGGGGAGACATTGGCACTATAGAAAAACACACATCCAGCAACACAAATGGACCGACACACACTAGCCCTGCTGCACCCAGTCCTGGCTTCCAGCTCTTACCAAGGTCTTCACATGGCAGGCTGTGTAAGACACCGTCAAGACGGTCTTTCCATCCTTCTCCTCTAGAGTGTAGCCACAGGCACTTGGTGCAGACTGCACCCCAACCAAATTATTGGAGTCATCTACAAAAAGATGTAAACAAAGCCTGGGTTAGGGCCATCCATCACTCATTGCCACAGTTCTGAAAGGAAAATCATAGCATCAGTAACAAAGCCTTGATCTACATCCACTGCATGCAGCCCCAGATACAGACACTCAATAGCTTGTGCCAAAGTTCCTGAACAAGTTTACTACTTTTTTTACTAGCTGTTCTCAACACGTGTAAAAATGTTAGTGTGAAACACAGCAAGCTTCCATACACCCCCCAGATACAGATAGTCAATAGGTTTATAAATCAGCATTACAATAAACCAAGACAAAAGCATGAAGACTCTCAGCAGCTTAAGCTAGAACGAGTCTCAATTTGAAAGTGCTCACATGACAATCATGGCTTTGACAGTCAAAAGCCAGCCCCAGACTCACCCTTGACTTTGACCAGATCGAGGGGACCGGCAGGCAGCAGCACCGTCATGCACCCCTCACTGCAGGAGACCGAGACACCAGCAGGGAGGGGAGGGAGAGAGGGAGGAGGGAGGATCTCACGCTTAGCCAAGACACGGCACTTCATATGCCTCAAGCGAGTCACCTCGTTTACATCAGAGAAGGAAACGGACAGCGAGTAGTGGACATGGCCTTCAATGTTCTACAAAGAGAAATAAGGGTTACACACAACAAGTCCCCCCCAAAAAAATGCATGATTTACCATTGCCAAGGACTAGGCTCAGTGAAAGCATGGCATGATCAGCCATTACCACACTTTAGCATGCTTTCACTGGGAAACTGAAGGGTTAGTTTTACCCTGCTCTGGTTTTTTTGTGTACCGTTTCTAATGCTCTCACTGTACTTTTACACACTGCTGAGCTGTTACTGTGGGCAAGACAAATATGCAGGAATTGCACAGGTGTGCCAAGTTCAACTACAGGGTCTGAAGGGATCCCTGCTTGCTCACACCGACAGCCTCACCTGTTTCAGCACATCACAAGCATCGTAAGGAGCCATAAAGTAGTTCTTCCCAATCCCCTGGACCAGCCCATAGCCACAGCTGCCATTGACCTTCACAGCAACCAGGCTGTTCTTCCCATCTACAAGGACAGGAGGAGGTGGGTAAAGCTACGGCACTCATTCCATTGGGAGGGTAACTTGCCAATGGATCTCCTGTGATTTATGCAAGTATAACCAAGGATCCAATACTAGTCTCACTAGGAGTTGAATAAGACACCCGAGCTGGATACCTACACTGTGGCTAATGAAGCTCATAGTAACTACTATGCAATAGGAGTCTTGCTGCACTCCCTACAACATGAGCACTGACCCCCATCCACCCCCTTTAGAAGACCATCTCTAAAATCCATTCCAACTCTTATAAGCTTTGGGACACCAGGGATGGAAATAACACTCCCATCGCATAGCAGTTTCATCTATTCCTGGTGTCACTAGGAGTTTAAGACACTGTTCCCTATACACAGTGGCTAATCAAGCTCTTGGTAAAGCCTGGAATGGGTGCACTGCTATTGCATTCATGATTAAGAGCAAGAGGCTTTGCAAACCAGCCCCTCCCACTGCAGACTCACCCAGGATGAAGACCTGGTCTAGTGGCCCCTCTGGCAGATCTGTACTCATGCTGGAGGGGCCACAGACAGCAGGGGGTTCGAATGGGAGACACCTCTGCTCTATAGAGCCTGGCCGTCCCTCCGCGTCCTTGTACGTCACATGGAAGACCAGGGTATTGTTCTAGGAGGAAGAGACACAGGTTAGAATAGCGCCTTGAGCCTGCTTTTGACTGTTACAGTAGCATCAGGGGAGAGAAGCTTTTCTTGCCCAAATATTAAATCATTGTTGTAGGAACATTTGACTGGACTAGGACAGACATCGATCATGCACCAGATTTGCCAAAGACTAGATTAAGCTATAATTGCAGACTTTACCACTGCAAAAGCACAGAGGTTAGTTTAACTGTCCGAGTTTCTACAATTGCTGTAGTAAATTGTAACATTTAATTGTCAGTCCTTATTTGGAGGACAGGCTTCACTTTGTCATTGAGTATTTAACTCATCTACCCGTTTCACTTTAACATTGATACTGTAATTGTTAGCCATAAACACCCAAGGTACCAAATTACAAATACAACTTGTGTTCAGATATTTAAACTACATGTTGATACTTAATGGGTTAAGGGAAATTCTGTGAATTAGTGAAGCATCTTTCAACATCAAATCTTGTGCAATTGCCTCCCTGAACGGCCCCAGCTATAAGGGCTGAGCGCTGTTCAGTGGTTGCTCCTATAAAACACCTGAAGTGAATTCCCTCCCTTGGAGTTCAAGGGTGTTGCAGAAAACAGCTTGAAAAAACATTGGAGTCAATATCCCAGTCAAGGGAAACATGTATCCTTGTTAAGCTTCACCAAGGGGTTTTATGCCAATGGCCGCTGGTCCTTGGTTGAGATTATTGAAGGACAGTCGGCGCATGCTTTGACCTTGTACCTGTGTTTGGAGAGGACAGCCTTCATCCTTGGCATAGTAAGAGATTGTGAGCACATTCCTCCCGTCTCCCTTCATCAGGTAGAAAGCACATTCATCTGGGGCGTCTTTGATCAGCATCTCCAAACCAGACCGGTCTGAGAAAAACACAACATATGAGAAGCAATATCAAGCTTCATGCAAATGTGAAATACTAGAAGTCACTCAATTCAAAATAAATATTCCAAAATGAGAAGTCAATGTTGAGAGACTGCTAGGGGAACTGTACCCCCCCCCTTACTGTGTATTAAAAAGGAGTCAAGATATGATATTGCAATAGGTGTATATAGTTTGTATCACGATACAAGACCACAGCATAGCTCACTACTCAATCTACAGCTCCCAGCATCACTCACCATTGCTGCAGGTGCATAGGCATGATGGGAGCGGACCATGTTCTCTTTATACAATGTAAAGCGAGAAGTCTGGATCGTTTGAGATACCACAGCTTCACACACTGTAGTTAGTGTTTCTTGAATGAAGGGTGTGTCATAACTGCTAGGATCATACCACTATCCCAGTCTCAATGTAATAGCCACTAAATGATTGTTTGATCTTATTAGGCATCTACAAGTAGACCATCACATTGATACAGATCGTACCACACCTTCATATCTATACGGTCGTGACATTAGTGTCTTGTTGCAGCCCTTGTGTTCAGATTCAGGAAGAACACGAGACATGCAGAACAGAATTTGATAAATCAGGGTCTCACCTGAGATTGTGACCTCCTCTAGGGGTCCCTCTGGCAGTTCAAAGGTCACAGTGGTGACCCCACAGGCTGCATTGGGGAGAGGTTTGGGGGTGCTCTGTGGACACCTCATCACCAGCCCTGCACCCCCAGCCCTTGGGAAGAACACAGTGAGCACGAAGGAGGAGATCCCATTGATTTCCTAAAAGGAACAAGACGGTAACACCAGGGGTGGCCAATACGGCTATCAAAGCAACTCCCTTTAAGAAGCCTGGAATGGTGAGGTATTAACCCAGCGAGTACAACATTTCTGAGAACACACACAAGCTGTATTTATGCAATCTGATACACTACACTGACTTCTTTTTTAATTCTAGCTGCAAAAGTAGAGGTAAGCCAGTTAAAAGTGCAAGACACTTCATGGGTTAAACAGTGTTCATTACTCAGCAGAATGTGGTCCCTCAACGATTGAGAAGCAATCTCACCAATACAGAACCAGTCCAACTCATTTATAGTCTACCTGCTATTTCTATCATGGTGTCCAACATCAGTTATTAAAACAGAGTTTATTCATTTTTTCATTAAGGTCTAGTGATTGAGGAGCATCCTGTCGGATCCAGAGTCTCAATTCTCCAAACCCACAAACACAATAAAAAGGAGTTGAAGCAACTTACCTGTATCTTCACGTTGCAGCCCTTGAATGACGTAGTGAACAAGCTGTAGCCCCCACTAAACGTCACGCTGTACTTGCAAAACCCGGCCAGGCTCGCCACTGGAAGGAGGTGATTCTTCACTAAAAGAAATATAGAAACATTGTGCTATGTCATCCATCACGGGAGAGACAGCGACAGCAAGAGAGAGGTGTGGTACACATTAACCTGTCAAAACCCAGCCCCTCACAGGCAATTTCAGCCTGGGGGGCTGTGCCCTTAAATAAATCACAATATCTTCCAAAGTATAGACAGCACAGGCATGGTTCAGGGCTTGAATTCAAGGTAACCCCTTGGGCATCAAGACTAAAACCTCAGGTGTGAAAAGTCTTACTCAGTACCACACTGGAAGGAGATATCCAGAAAAAATACATAACACAAACGCTTTTCATTTTTTTTATGTTCTATAGTGATTTTTTCAACTTTTAGCACATGAAAAGAGCCAGATTAAAATTTGGAACTGTTTGAACAAAGGGATCAAATTCTACAGGAGTTTACAAAGCTAAGCCCAAGGGTCCCCAAACCTCTCCAAAAATAAACTGTAAATCTTTATGTCCAGTGATACACTAAGTTCTAAAAGGGATGTTAGCTCCACACGACCATCTGAAAGGGGCATGTTGTAACTGGGTTATCCAACACTGTAAACCTGTATGATAGTGGCTGAGCTGGTGTCTTGTTTGTAGTGATGTGTGCAGTAGTCAATCACAGCGTATCATTTTCTGGCGTTAGACGGGTACGCGCACCACATTCTGACGAGGAAACACTTTGTCGCTACACCGGGACCACGTGCCCGAAGTTTAACGTAAACATGCGATTTATTGCCATCTAGTAGCAGGACGGAGGCGGGTCTATTAAACACAGACCAGATTCCAACAATACAAGAGGGAATGCTGTCATCTGAAATGTATGTTCCAGGATGTGCCAGGTTTCAATATCTACTCGATTCAAGGAAGTACAACAAACATTACAGATGTCAAATATCCAGCTAATATTTTACTGTATTTAGAATAAAATTACTTTTGGTCAACTAGCTACACTGCATTTTAAATTGTAAGACGCGCACCATTTCGTGCTGTATTCCAATCATACATAAACCAGTATGTGTGTATATTATATACATAAATATATAAGCATTGTATGGAGTCGCCGAGGCCCCTCCTCGCCCTCACCTCGCACACGGAGCGCCTTCACGCCAGTGCCGGGTAGCTTGAGTGTCATTCTATCCTCGTAGCAGGTTAATCCGGGATCCTCCGGTTTAAGGGCCGGGCCGGCGGAGGCTGTCTCGCCGCCGTCATCGTCCTCGCTTGGGCGAGGAGTGTGGAAGGAGTCTAGCGGGAGGAGGAACGAGAGGAAGCAAAGTTAACCGGTAGAGAATCACTGCAGAGGGACGCACCATGTCTAGCTGTTTGTAACGAAGGCACTGTGCAGTGCAGGTGGAACTGAGCACATTTAAAAACAAACTGACAGAGAAAACAAAACAAAACAGTAAGCCTCCTTTCTGGCGCCTCACCGAGGTTGGGAGTCGCATTCCCGGGCTGCAGCAGCGGGTTCTCCCCGGTCCAAGACAAGGCGGCCCGGCCGAATCCAAGCAGCAAGCACACCACAAGTAAGCAAGGCGGCAGCATCCTCTGCCCGCTCCGACACATTGGTGTTGTTTTCCCGCAGCCACTTGTCGCTCCAGTCCCTGCAGTCAGGCTGTATCCTCGCTTACTGCGCTCTGGGTGTTTATAAGAGGTGTCGAGACAGCGCGAGGGCTTCATTGACGGTCCAATCGGGTTCCACGCGCCAGCATTCTCACGCGGGTTTTTTTTTTTTTTTTTTTGGAAAGGTAAACTCGCACACCGAGACTTTTTTAAACTCAACTTTAATGTGAAGCTGACCAGTTGTTAATATTTTCACAGCCTTTGCTTTAACTGTGACTCCTATGCGCATATTGTAAACGAGGATGAAAGAGCAAGCGTGCTTCATTTACCTTTCAAACCAGCTGTGAAGCTCACACATTATTTAGAGGATTCACCTGTTGTCAGCTTCACGTTAAAGTTGATTTGAAAAGCCTTGGTGATATGGTTGCGAATAGCAAGTTAATATCAAACTGCAAACCAACTTTACCGCGTCTCTCAGCGAGATTGACTCAACGCAGAGGAAACTTTACCGCGTCTCTCAGCGAGATTGACTCAACGCGGAGGAAACTTTACCGCGTCTCTCAGTGAGATTGACTCAACACAGAGGAAACTTTACCGCGTCTCTCAGTGAGATTGACTCAACGCGGAGGAAACTTTACCGCGTCTCTCAGCGAGATTGACTCAACGCGGAGGAAACTTTACCGCGTCTCTCAGTGAGATTGACTCAACGCAGAGGAAACTTTACCGCGTCTTTCAGTGAGATTGACTCAACACAGAGGAAACTTTACCGCGTCTCTCAGTGAGATGGACTCAACGCAGAGGAAACTTTACCGCGTCTCTCAGTGAGATTGACTCAACGCAGAGGAAACTTTACCGCGTCTCTCAGTGAGATGGACTCAACGCAGAGGAAACTTTACCGCGTCTTTCAGTGAGATTGACTCAACACAGAGGAAACTTTACCGCGTCTCTCAGTGAGATGGACTCAACGCAGAGGAAACTTTACCGCGTCTCTCAGTGAGATTGACTCAACGCAGAGGAAACTTTACCGCGTCTCTCAGTGAGATTGACTCAACACAGAGGAAACTTTACCGCGTCTCTCAGTGAGATGGACTCAACGCAGAGGAAACTTTACCGCGTCTTTCAGTGAGATTGACTCAACACAGAGGAAACTTTACCGCGTCTCTCAGCGAGATTGACTCAACACAGAGGAAACTTTACCGCGTCTCTCAGTGAGATGGACTCAACACAGAGGAAACTTTACCGCGTCTCTCAGTGAGATGGACTCAACGCAGAGGAAACTTTACCCTCTCAGCGAGATTGACTCAACGCAGAGGAAACTTTACCCTCTCAGCGAGATTGACTCAACGCAGAGGAAACTTTACCGCGTCTCTCAGTGAGATTGACTCAACACAGAGGAAACTTTACCGCGTCTCTCAGTGAGATGGACTCAACGCAGAGGAAACTTTACCGCGTCTCTCAGCGAGATGGACTCAACGCAGGTTATTCTTTTGCAGCACCGCTGTTTGCTTTAACTGACTTGTACCTCCCCAAATAAATCCTGAGTGCCTTTGAGGCGTTATAAAGAGAACTGTCTGACTCCTGTGTCCATTTGTGAAGCACACACACACACGTCCTTAAATAAATTATTTTTGAACCATTTAAACCTTTTTAATCAAATATCTTAATAGATAATCATCTCCTCTTTACAAATATGCTAAAGCTTTTAATGAGCCGTCTGCCCCACAAGTGCTGTGGTACCCCAACTATGATCCACTTACTACCAATGCAGAATGACCGGGTGGAGTTTCTGTCCTCTATTCTACACACAAAGTGATTGTCCTCAGTGGTGACGTTTAAGACTGGTTCAGTCTTCCATGTAGTGTTGTCCTTGCATTCCCCATTGGAATTCACATAAACATTCATATCAGGAATTAGGGTTAAACAAACAGCTAGGGGCAAGGTTTCCAGCACACAATGCTTTATCTTGAGTGGGTTTAGAGGCACGAATGCATTACTAACTCAAAACCAACGAGACATATTTTTATGTGTTTTAATATATTGACCTAAATTATCTTTGTATATATTCTGTTTCTTAAACCTGACATCATTTCCTTCTGATACAAAGACTTTTCAGATGGCTGTATAACATTAATATCTAGGTTTGCTAATATTATTAAGACATTTCAGGTGGCTGTATCACATCAATATCAGGGTGTGCTATATATTGTAAGAAATCTCAGATGGCTGTATGTGTGTGTGTGTGTCTCTACCAGTGGTGGCTCTGATGCTGCTATTTGTCCAAGTCCATTTGGCTAAGCCAGCCGTCTCCCTCCTACATTGTCCTCCAGGAATCCAATGCTCTGTACGTGACTGTCTCTCCTCCTGCCAGCTCCCAGTTTAAGCCTCCGTCCCAAACTACTGTTTGATCTCTCCCTCTATAAACCTGAAGCACAGCAAATAGATGCTGCTTGAAGTTATCACACGCACGCACATACAAACACACCCAAACCCATTCACATACAAACACCCACAGCACATGAAAACCTTATGTAAAACAAGAACAGCTTTCTGCTGCAGAACTAGCTCTATGAAGTGCTTCTAACCAGGTCACTAAGTTTGAGTTGCTTCTGGAAATGGTTCCAGGATGAGGGTGCAAAATAACTCAAACTTTGATTGATTTTTTTTATTTTATTTTTTTAACTAAGTTCTGAGTGTGCCTGAGGGACTGCAAAATTTAAAAATGACAAGTTTATAAAGCCCTGGCACAGACTGTTAGCAAACCATTGATAACATGGAAGTTTACCCAGCACGGCTTTGAAGATACAGATTTACAATACCTCACCGCCAATAAAACAACACCAACCCCACCATAACGTCTAATCATCAGGTTTTACTGCAAGAGAGTTTGACCATTAATAGCAAAATATTAATACTAAACTCATGGTGGCTATTACCCCTGAAAAATGTGTGTGTAATATATATCTATATAAAGAATAGTCTCTGCTACAATGAATTGATTCAACTACAAAAGTTTGTTGACAGCTATGTTATCTTACAGGCACATTGTTAATAGTTAAACAGCAATACATGTGTATTATTGCATAGATCATCAGTGAAGTAAATCATTTCAATTTAAAAAGGCACTTTAATACAGTATTAGTTGACAAGAAAAAGAAAGGGTGTTATGGTTTCTATAGGCTGTGCTGGAAGAACTGGTTCATTTAAAAGCTATGCACAAATCGTGAATCCTGCACAGCAAAGACACTCCTTGCTGAACCCCTTTCTGGACAAAGACGCCCAAAGAGAGCAATTGCATAGACTTGGAGCTACAGCGGCCCTCCAGCAAGCACACCATAACACCCTTTGAACAGGGATACACACAAAGCTATAGTTACAGTAGAAGAGAATTGCACAGAGATTTCTTGGTTAAAGTACATCATTTTTGGCAATACATTAGATCTGGTCACAGTGCTGTGTGTGAAAGTGGGAGGGCTGGAGTTGGAGTTGCAGAGGGCATTCTGCAGCAGGCTTGGGGGTGGAGGAACTTTCCCTAGGTTACCTTCTGAAACTTTTAAAAAATACGGTTTTATATACGAGAATGGCCTTGCATGGATATCATTTTTGTGCTTTTAATTCTCTAACCATTTACTTAGCTCTGCTAATAGAAGCAGCTGGTTACAATAACTGCAGTACGCAGAGGAATACAATAGAAGCTGCCCGTTCCTTTCCCTGCATCACGTGATGACATGAATTTACCAGGATTCCAGTGAAATCAGGGAATAAGGAAAGAGCAAGCTTTGTGTCTACAAGTGCTTCCTTAAAGAGTACTCCTGATCTCTATGGTAATGGTACTTGTACAGGTTCTAGTACAATTACAGGTTTGCATTTTGGTCCCACGCTGGCAAAAATCCCTAAACATAAAAACCATAAGGCATTCATCACTTTGGAAAATGCTGGGAACCACTGTCTTATGGGAATTGAAGCCTTTACACATCATGAAATATGCAAAACACATTTTAAAAATGATTTGGTTCTGACTCAAACTGCAACAGTTTCAAAGATCACAGTTTGTTATGTTTCTTGTCTTTGTCCAACTGTATTGTTCTGGTGTCTGAGGGCAAACCTGGAACTGCACCACCCCTACCTGTCTGCCAGCAGGAGGCAGTATATTTCACCAGGGTTGAGGTGTCTAATTCAAACACCGAGTTAATGCTCAGTAATGTCAATTGATTCTGATTCGATCTATACTCCACCAATCACGTTAGTTCAATCTGCATATATATTTTGCTCTGTTTATGCCATGAACACGAGGTGGGTGGAAATGGACCCTGAATTTGGCCTTGCCTCCGCCTCTCTGCTCTCATCCCTCAGGCACACCCTACTTCCCAAGGCACTAAACATCTTGCTGCAGAATTAAGGCACAATTTCACTAAACACAAGGGCTACCTGCACAATCACATAAATAAACCCAATCCCTTTTAAAAAGACACTGTGATTACTATTCATATTACATTGTATAGAACCATCCTTCTGCAGGACAGCAGTAATAAAACAATACGTATAAAACACCCGACATGCCACAAGAAAAATCTCATAATTATAATTAGAAAGTAACAGGATAAGCATGATGTATATAAGGAAGCTTTGGATTGGGGCTCATTCTACAAAACCCACCCATCAGACAAACCATTGATTGCTGCAGATACAAGTCTGCATGTTCTTCCTCAGAACCACAGACGATCCATCACTGAGCAGACCCTTCCACAGACAATCACTAAGCACACGCCTTTTTTCTAGTTTTTGCTCGTCTCAGGTATTAACACTATGGCAGACACCCCTGACCCTGTGGTTCTGTACAGTGTGGTGTGTTTGGCACTCTGTTAAGTTTATACTCACAGGACTAGTACAGAGCTGAAGGATGACTTTGCTATTTTAAGCGCTGGCAGATCACAAGGATGGTCCAGCTACTGAATATTTAGAGGACAGGAAAGTGACGTGGGAGGAGCGGGCGGTTTTTGGCATGCAGATTACAGCAGGGAGGGAAGCAGGCTCTGTGTACAGGGGATGCCATTCAAAGACTCCTGGATGAATTATTAATCTGTTTATGAATTGCTTTCTGCGATGGAGTTTCCAAATGACAGAGCCTCACTAATCCTGCTTGGCTGCAGTGACGTATATTCACTCTGATACAGGTAAAAACACAGATCTCTCTCTCTCTTTTCTTACAGGGCTCTTTGATCAACTTTTTTTTTTCTCTTGTGAGAAATATGAGAAAACAGGCATCCCAACAAATCTAGGTTTACAGGGCTGCAACAGACTCCATTATAAATCATTATAGGATTGCTGGCTGTATTAAGGTCTAGTCTAGTATTACTGTGCAGGCTCCACGGCACAGATACAGTGATAAAAATCACACTGTGTGATTAAGGGTTTCTCAAGTAGGTAAGGGTTCTGGCATGATCCAAGGACTCAGATTTGTCCTGTTATTACAAACCGTAAAAAAACACACACACAGACAGAAAGATAATCAATGTGAGCTGGCGGGGGTCCGCTGAGTGAGGGGGGGGGGCTAGTCAGACCAGTCTTCATCTCCGAACTCAGAGGAGTCGTCCTCGGAGTCGCTGCACTCGACGGCGATGCGGCGGGACAGGATGGCAGCCACGTCATTGCCCACGTGGTCTCGCTTCTCCTGCTCACGCTGCTCCTCCACCTTGCGCAGGTTGAACCCTGAGAGAGGAGGAGAGTGATCACAACAGAGTCCCAGCAGAGAGGCATTTCAACGGCATTCCTCCATCTTACATCTATACAGAAAGTGCAGACACTTATTCCACGAATGAGGACAGAATGATAATGGGATGTTTGCAGCTATCCTGTTGAGTGAAATAGCCACAGCACTCTGAACAAACAAGAGTATTCTGTTTATATAACAAGTACAATGTATTGAAAAGAAAACATGTTTAACCCTAAATATAACATCATCTCATAGCAAAGAATTACTATCCTCAGATCACGCTCCTCGCTGTAATCTGGAACAAGGCGATTCACCCGGTCGATTTGTATGCATGCAGAAACATATTCACTCAGGATCACAGAACATGAACGTCATTCAATGCTAGATTTCTCAACGTTGTTGTATGACTATGTACAATTAAAATAAAGATTGCGTTGGAGGGCTAGGCTGCTGGAAGGTGAGAGTTGAAGGCCGTCACTGTTGAGATCAATGGAACAGGCCCTGCTGTGTATGAACTTAGGAGACTCACCTTGCCGGATCGCTTGCAGCAGGTCACTGTGAGCATCACCGACCGGGGCCTGGGCTTTGGGGGTGCTAGGCTGGGGGGCATGGGGGACCCCGATATTGCCAGAGGAGAGAGGGGGAGCTGGGGGGCCAGCAGAAGGAGGAGGGGGTGGTCCTGGGGGAGGGGGAGGAGGAGGGGGTGGGGGGGGTCCCCCAGCAAGAGTGGGTAAGGAGGGGGGTTGAGGCAGGGCAGAGGAGTCCAGCATGAAGGGAGGAGGAGGCGGGGCCGGTGGGGTGGTGAATGCGTCAGGAGCCAATCCGGGAGCAGGAGGGGGTGGGGGAGGGGGTGGGGCATTGAATCCAGAGAGAGGAGGTGGGGCTCCCATGCCAGGGGGTGGGGGAGGGGGAGGAGCTGGAGCTGGGGGTGGGGCAAAGCCTGGTCTGCCATCAAGAGGGGAGCCTGGGGGGGCAGGAGGGGGGTGGCTGGGAGACACCAGACTGGAGCGCTTCTGTTGGGCTAAACCCTGCTGACCACCTATCTGGTAACTGGGGAAGAGAGAGACAGAGAGGTTAGGGAAATAGTCAACATTTCTTCAGTCTTTTGCACAGTTAAAAACTGTGCATGTTGCAGTAATCTATAAAATGTTACTTTATAAAGTTTATAAAACAGAAAAAAGAGAATGTGTGAAGCAATTGCAAAGGCATTCGAACAGCATACAACTAGAGAAACTGGACCATTGGAACAGCAACCAACTAGAGAAACTGGACCATTGGAACAGCAACCAACTAGAGAAACTGGAGCACTGAAATGTACAGTGCTGTGTCTGCATGTTCACCTCATGTCCGGGGGAGGTGGGGGCAGGAAGTCATCGGGAGACATGGGAGGGGGTGGGGGATCGTAGCCCTGGTTCTGATCCACGTAGCCGTCGTACCCCCCATCCCCAGAGCTGATGCTGCCGTTCATCTCATTGGAGTTGCTGCAGAGTCAAAACAGAACCAGCAGGGGTCACTACAGGCTGCTAAGAGACGCTTCAACTTTAACCCTTTGCAGTCCATTTATTAAGTGCTTGTCAGGCGCGTCAGGTCCAATTTATTTTCACATGCGCAGTTAATTTTAGACGCGCTGTTTAAAAGTATTTTTTTTTCACAGTCAAACGGGTTTAAAAGGCCCTGCATATCAACAAAGCACTCACTGGGCATCTCCAGTCCCGCCCCACCCTTTCGTTAGCTATAGCTTTCACTTATGCCAAGAAAAAAAAATTATAATAATAATCGTCGTACATACTGATCAAACATCTCCAAACTCCTCAATAATGCGATCCAAGTCATTATTTTATTACTATAACATCTCAAAAAAGCTCTGCAAATGTCTGTGATATTCTCTGTGCGCTGATTCAGTAACAGCCAGCTTCCTTATGACCGCCCATATGGGATGCCAGGGGCAAGTATGACTATTCATGAGATACGCCTTTTTTTTTGTTTTTTTTTTTTAAAACGGCTTGTCTCGGCTCCTGTCGCTCCCACTCGGCCATTGAATGGTTTTCTCGGCTTTTTCCGGAGAAAAAAAATGACTAGAAACCCGTTTTTTGCATTTTTTTGATGATGTCGGACAGGGTCCGACAATGGACCGGATAGGAATAATTGCAATGTCGGACCAGGTCCGACAATGGACCACAAAGGGTTAAGAACAAGTCTGCCAGTAAGACTTTACCATGCTTTCACTGTGCTTTATTACACGTTGCTATGCTTTTACTATGGGGAGCTTTTAGAAGGGATCCCCTAGTCACTATACTTGTTTGATGTAGTACATTGACTGTTTAAAACAACTGGGAAATGAAACAATCTAATATCGCTACTTTGTATAAAAAGAGATAACAGAAGAAGAACGGTGGTGCATGATTTTCTAAAAAGGACCCCCCTCCACCCCCCCCTTTGCAGCACATTCTCTCAGAGCTTGGGTGAGAAGCTGCTGTTCTTAATCTTCTTTATAATTCAGTGTGGTGACAGCGCAGTCATGTTTCATACAGTTGAGGGTATCTCCCCGTGGGACTCAATCAGCTCCCCCTTTATACCACAGAACCAGTTAAGAGGCAGCATTACATTTGGCTGATGGTGTGATAAGAAACATTAAAAAACAACCAAATCACTGCAAATGTATGAGACATGGGGTGATATTTTCAAACCGTTTCCTCCATTCTTCAATTAACTCTTCTTTTTAAAAATAAGAAAAAAATCATGTTAAATGTACAAAATGACATAAACCAGACCGAGAATGCTGAAAAAAAAACTTTTAAATATAATCACTTAGATGTTTGGTTCTAGTTCTGTAAAATTAACAGATGTTTTACCTGTTAGAGTTAATCAAAGACTGGAGTAAACGCTTTGAAAGTATGGCCCATCGTTTCACACAGTTTGAGACAGAACTAACCCAAACTGCACAGGAACCCTAAACATGATGTACTGTATTAACTGTATGCAGCTTACACAGTGTCTCACTGCACAGACACCCTAAACATGATGTACTGTATTAACTGTATGCAGCTTACACAGTGTCTCACTGCACAGACACCCTAAACATGATGTACTGTATTAACTGTATGCAGCTTACACAGTGTCTCGCTGCACAGACACCCTAAACATGATGTACTGTATTAACTGTATGCAGCTTACACAGTGTCTCACTGCACAGACACCCTAAACATGATGTACTGTATTAACTGTATGCAGCTTACACAGTGTCTCACTGCACAGACACCCTAAACATGATGTACTGTATTAACTGTATGCAGCTTACACAGTGTCTCGCTGCACACACACCCTAAACATGATGTACTGTATTAACTGTATGCAACTTAGTGTCTCGCTGCACAGACACCCTAAACATGATGTACTGTATTAACTGTATGCAGCTTACACAGTGTCTCACTGCACAGACACCCTAAACATGATGTACTGTATTAACTGTATGCAGCTTACACAGTGTCTCACTGCACAGACACCCTAAACATGATGTACTGTATTAACTGTATGCAGCTTACACAGTGTCTCACTGCACAGACACCCTAAACATGATGTACTGTATTAACTGTATGCAGCTTACACAGTGTCTCGCTGCACACACACCCTAAACATGATGTACTGTATTAACTGTATGCAACTTAGTGTCTCGCTGCACAGACACCCTAAACATGATGTACTGTATTAACTGTATGCAGCTTACACAGTGTCTCACTGCACAGACACCCTAAACATGATGTACTGTATTAACTGTATGCAGCTTACACAGTGTCTCACTGCACAGACACCCTAAACATGATGTACTGTATTAACTGTATGCAGCTTACACAGTGTCTCACTGCACAGACACCCTAAACATGATGTACTGTATTAACTGTATGCAGCTTACACAGTGTCTCACTGCACAGACACCCTAAACACGATGTCATGCATTCACTTTTTATACATCTTACATGGCATCTCCAGGCTTGGGCTCCACAAATTCCTTGCCCATCTTGAGCCTCTCCCACTCCTCCTTGCGCGTCTTGATCTTGCGGGGGTTCAGGTTTCCTCTGGGGTTGTCCTTCTTCTCTTTCTGTCACGAAGAGAAAACAGAAGTTCTGGTATTCGGTTCTCAGTCACAACTAGAAGCCACAACATATTTATAAACAGACCTTGGCAATTTAACCACTAACATGTTAAACATGTGAAAAAGTTTTGAGTCTCATACTTGCAAAGTCACTAAAGTCTTGTTTTATCATGTGTGAAACTGTGCTAATCTTAGGCAATTTCTGTCTGATGCTGAGAAACCAATTTCTGCTTGTGTGTCATCCTGACTGGACTGCTGGATTTGCTGGGCTCCCGGTCCATGCCAGAACTCATCTGTAGTTTATACAGCACGCAGCCGCTAGGGGGCGCTAGCTGCTAGAGCTTATAGTTACTGTGCTCCCAGATTGTGGAATGCACGGTCACCTGCATGAGTTAGAAACACACTTTTGATACTTAAGGTTTTTTTTTTTTTGTTTTTTTAATGTATTTACTTTTTTTGTATTTCTTTTTAACATTATATAATAACTGTTGTTGTTATTTATCTTTCTTTCTTTTTACTCTGTACAAATGTATTTTATTTTGGCTTTTTTTTTGTTTTGTCTTGTACAGCACTTTTTATATGAAAGGAGCTAGATAAATAAAATGTGATTTGAATTGATCCTCTTTATATTAAATAAATACATACTGTCTTGATCACAAGTCCTGGAGGTACTGACAGCCGTTCAGTTTGAGTTCATTGTAATTTAGCAGAACTTCACAGATTCTAGAAAACTCCTTGCAGCTTTTTGCATGAGTCAGGAGGACAACTTGACATTCCTTTAACAGATAAAAACTTGAGACTGACTTTAACTTGATCCGGCAATGTTCAATTAGATTCAGAACAGGAGATAGTCTGCTTGAAGGCTCAGGAACCTTGATGTCTCTAACCTCACAAATCAACTTTACTTCTATAGAAATGACCACTTCTTGTCAGTTCTTATGGGCACAACGTAGACTTATATGTGTGATTTCAAACGGCAGTGCCAGTGTTTCTATTGGTAGTAATCTGCAGGGAAGGTTACCCTGTGCTTGCGCCTCTCTTTCATGATGTCTTTGGTGTCCTGAAGCATCTTCTCCTTCCACAATTCAAAGAAATAGGAGGGGTCAGTGTAGAACTTGAGAGCTTCCTTCCCATCATCCCTGAGTGAGGAGACAGGTAGGGTTAGTACAGCACACTGCCCAAACACACACACACACACACACATGCGCACACACACACACAGAGACAGGCAGGGTTTGTACAGCACACGCACACACACACACACACACACGCACACACACAGGCAGGGCTAGTACAGCACACTACCCTAGAACACTCCAACAAGAAACACATGCACATGAAGAAAGTCATTCTTTCAGAACCACAACATTTGAGAACAGATAGACAGAGAGACAGGCAGGCTCCCCTGGTCTCTTCTCGGCTGCAGTACCTGTACATGCTCAGGTTATTGAGTGGTGGGGGCTGGTTACACATGCTGTAGGTTTCCTGCACAGGGAGGGGCAGGGAGGTCCTGATGAAGAGCTGCTGGTCCTGAGTGCCACAGCTTTTGAACGCCTTCTTGGTGGTGATGGCCTGCAAAGACACTGCACAGGACCCGGCCCATCAGGCACTGTGCTCACACAGGCACGTTGGAATCACGAACATACTGCACTACTCTGAGCCCTTCAAAACCACTGGACTTGCACAGTACAAAACATCTCTCTACCAGGTCACACTGCCTGCCTCCTAGTCTCTCAGCTTTAACTACTAGACCACACTGCCTCTCCCCACACAGTCCCTTAGCTTCAACCACTAGACCACACTCCCTCCCTCCCAGTCCTTCAGAGCTAACCACACTCCTTCCCTCCCTCCCTCCCAGTCCCTCAGAACTAACCACACTCCCTCCCTCCCTCCCGGTCCCTCAGAACTAACCACACTCAATCCCTCCCTCCTGGTCCCTCAGCTGTAACCACTAGACCACACTCCCTCCCTCCCTCCCTCCCTCCCTCCCGCTCCCTCAGCTCTAACCACTAGACCACACCCTCCCTCCCTCCCTCCCAGTACCTCAGCTCTAACCAGTAGACCGCACTGCCTCCCTCCCAGTCCCTCAGCTGTAACCAATAGACCGCACTGCCTCCCTCTCACCTTCCTCTTCCTTGGGGTCGAGCTGCGTCACTTTGACCTGCAGTCGGTCAACCCTCTCTCCCAGGGAGTTGACTCGCAGAGAGAAGTGGCTGGCCTGCAGGAAGAGCTCTCCGAAGATATCCTCTGCAGACTTGCCTGCAGGGGGCGCGAGAGAGGGAGCGAGGCAGTTACACAGAGTGCTCACCTGGTGCTGTGGCTAGGGTTTATTTTGGGATACTTCACTTTATATCGTTATATATAATAAATTATTACTAGAAATATTTATTTGAAAATCAATACAAAAAAATATTCAAAAAAAGGAATATTAACTTCTATACACAACAATAATAAACTTGAGGGTGTTCTCAGACATTTAGAAACTAACAGGAAGAAGGCGGCTAACTAGCACTGAAGTTTTAGCTGTCTAGTTCAAGCTCAAGGTGTGCTGCGGATGGGTTTATTTTGTTCATCACTTTGAAAGGAGACCCTGAAATCCAGCGACTCTTTGGAAAAGCAGTCTGGTTCCCAAGTCCTCCCGCCTGGACTCTCCTTTTCAGAACCCACTGCTGCAATCACTGCCTGTTTCCAGAGTCTCTGTCTGTAATCGTGCAGCATTGACAATGATACAAGACAGTGTTTGGCATGCAGTGTTTACAAGAAGTGCAATACTTCACCTCTGCTGTATCCCGCACTGTCTGCATCAAGCAAAGGCAAAGTACCAAGTTTCTCATCAATACTGCAGGTTCGGTTACACTTCAAAGAGCAGCTTGGTATGGATGGCAACTATCACAGGGATCTTAACTATTCTTCTTTGTGTTTCCAGTCACTTTGCTTCTGTCATCACACTGCTTCCTGGGGACTTTATAAAGCACCTCAGTGTCCGCAATATAGCTCAGCATCATGTCTGAAGTCATATACATCTGTTCTCAGTGGCATTTCTTACGGATATACAGTACTTCTAACAGTGTTGCAGGGGGGACAGCTTTATGGTTACACTCTGGTGTACCAGATGTATTTAAATGTTAGACATGATTCTAAGAGCTCTTTTTGCCTTTAATATTAAAATAAACTTTACAAATTAAATGAGACACATTTTGACTGGAAGTCCTTTTCAAAGTCTGTATTTAAACTTCTTGGTTTAAATTTAAAAAAAAGTCCCCAGGATGTAATGGCCAAAAAAGAAAATATACAAAGTGAATCAAAACAAAACAAAGCACACTTTAG
This sequence comes from Acipenser ruthenus, assembly GCF_902713425.1. Classification (NCBI taxonomy): domain Eukaryota; kingdom Metazoa; phylum Chordata; class Actinopteri; order Acipenseriformes; family Acipenseridae; genus Acipenser; species Acipenser ruthenus. The sequence continues at coordinate 9,727,345 of NC_081213.1, forward strand.
TTACAATAACTCCACTACTCCCTGCCCTGCCCTGCCCTGCTGCTCTGCACCCTCTGGGCTTCCCTCCCTGAACTTACTGAGGCTGCCCAGCTGGCGGATGATGTTGGCCAGGGTGATGTTGGTGACACACTCCAGCTCACTCTTGATGGTCTTGGGCAGAGACTGGCGGCAGAGGTGCCGCGGCTCGATACTCCTCGTCACCAGCGGCATGGCGGCTCACCACGATCCTGAGGAGAGGGAGGAGGAGGCATTAGCAACAAGGAGCCTGGCAGTCTAGATACTGGAGAGGAGGACAGCAGACCTACCCAAATATACAATACCACAGGGACACCCTCTCTGCTGTAGCAGAGCAGAGAGAACGGGCTGGAAGCTATTCAGGCATGTCTGAGAGGCGCTGAGGAGCTAAACCATGAAGGGTCTAATAGGTCAACAACAAGATCTTAACATCCATCCCAAACCAACCAGGCTTCTGAAGAGTGCTGTGATGTCATCTGTAGAACCGGAACGAGGCAAGACTCATAACCAATACAATAATCCAGTCTCAAACACAAACACATGGACCAGGGTTTCAAACATTCCTTAGCCTAGCTGTGCTCCTTTGGTGAAAAAAGGCTTTTACAAACCATTCTGATGTGCTAATTAAAGTTAAGCTCCGGGTCAAATAAACAAGATTCAAGATTCCTAAATAGGAGTAATAACATGCTTCTTGAACTAGCAGCTAGTGCCTTGAAGCAGTCTTGAAAATAAGATGGAGGGTGAATTTTATTACAGCAATCAGAGCTTTATTTATCCAGACCTCAGCTAATGGGACAGTTCCCCAGCATTGTATTTCCCCGTTTGTTCCTCTTTTCCTGCAGTGTAATTGTCATGGTCTTAGTAAATGCCTTCATTTTGCTTTCACTGTATTAAAATGGATTCTGGCTGTATGTGTTTCATTACAGCCTCACAGCTTCACAGCTAACAAGCAACAGGAAAGTATTAAGGGAACTGAGAAGCTCCCCTCCCACTCTCCAGAGAGCGAGCGAGAGCCGGTTCAGGAGCCCTTCCTCTCTCGCCAGAGAGCGAGCAGTTGACAGTGTATTTAAGCTTTGAAACTGAACACACATATTTGATCGATGATTTTTTTATTTTTATTTTTTTAAATGTATTTATACATACAGAAGTTTTAGTTGCTGAGACCGAGGCCTCATTTACAAGGGGGTCCTGTTATACAAGAAAACAATTACAATACAAGCAACACAAATACACGTGTGCTTCCAACTGAGCCAGCAGCCTACACAGAAGAACATAAATAAGACATGTGATCTACATGTTAATGTGGACTAAAGGAAAAACAATAGCAAGAGGCTCGAAGCAATTCCCAAATACGATCTTTATAGCCAGCTTGTCAAATTCCATCTTCATACTAGAAGGAAGAGTTCCACATTTCTGGGAGCTGATAGTTGAAAGAGTTCTCTCAAACATGTGTGAACCCTCGGGACTGCCAGACTAACAGAATCCTGAGAGTGTAAACTAGAGCCAGTGTTAATCCTCTCCACCAGAACATACAGATAAGGAGCTACCAAGCCTTTAAGAACCTGAAACACAAAACAGCACCAATGAAAAAGCCTACGATTAGTTAATGAGAGCCAGCCGAGTTTAACAGACATGTGACAACGGTGTGTCAAAGAGGGACAATCTAGAACAAACCTGAAGCATGAATGATATATTACACACAATGTGTGTAAGGACTGCTTGGAAGCAGACTGGTAGAGTCACCAGAATATAAAATAGGAAGAGAATGATCCATTCTGCCAGAAGTGCATTCAGCAAAAACACTGATAAATCAACAGCGTGCGACATGTTTACTGAACATGTAAGCATAAGATACATTCACTGAATACACAGAGTATCAGAGGTAGCACTCCACTAAACGGCATTTTATTAATCTGCACTTTCAAACTTGAAACGTTTACGAATCATATTGCATTTCTGTTTAATATTTCAAAACATCAAAAACAGTCTTTACCATGAAAAACGAGTGCACTAGAAATAATAAAAGACAAGCAATGGAAAACGGTTTTTTGTTTTGAAATATTTTAGTACATAAATATACTAAAGAAATAGTATGTGCATCAAACAGTGTCAGACACAGAGCCTAACAGAAAACACAAGCACCCCATGATAACTATTGTGAATAATCATTGTCAGACACAGAGCCTAACAGAAAACACAAGCACCCCATGATAACTACTCTGAATAATGCCAGAAATGCACATGATGATGGTATGAGAGTTGGAAACCAAGCTTACAAACAGTGGTTATGCATAAACAGCAAATCTATTCTTACACAGCGTGAACATGACAAAGTCTGCAACAACAAAATCAAAGCTATAAATAAGATTGCACTTGTTAGCGTGAGCCGCCCCTCCCCCGGCCCGTGTGCTCTGACAGAGGCAGAGTCTGCTTGACTGATGGGGAGACCTCCGCACAGGATGGTTGCAGGGCGTGGATGATAGGTTGGAAGCACTTAAACTGACAAGCCTTAGAACGGAACCCTGTCTAGTGCTACCCTAGGGTAAAGAACGCTCTAGACATTTCTGGATTTACAGAAGTCGCTAATTCAAGTCCAGTTAAATCTGCATCTCATGTCTAAGAGTCAGGCAGAGCCTCCTGACTGACCACAGAGGGAAGCCTGTGAAGACTGAAAGAGGATCTCACCGTATATTTAGCACAGAGGAGGAAAGACTCTGTCTGAAGACATTCAGCACTAAAAACATAGCATGTCAACAGCATTCATTCCACACCACTGCTGGGAATTCAAAATGAACAGCTGGATCAGTGACATGAACAGAGATACAGGAGGATGCAGGACTGCACATGTTTACACAAGAGCCCCACTTCTGAGATCCTGCTCAATCGAAGCCTGTGAAAACCAAGTTTCACCACGATTAAATAAAAGCTACTCATAAAAACTCAGGTGTGTCAGACAGGTAGCCTCTGCATCCCACCAGATTACGAGACGTTTACACCTATATTCTGATTTTAATAACCAGTGCTGAAGAATATACGCAGCAAATCTCATCACAACGTACAGACTGATGCACTCAATATTAAAATGGTTCTGAGCAAGTTTCATTACAATTGCACAGGCGGTTCATTAAACATTATTATTTGTTTATTTAGCAGACGCCTTTATCGAAGGCGACTTACAGAGACTAGGGTGTGTGAACTATGCATCAGCTGCAGAGTCACTTACAATTACGCCTCACCCGAAAGACGGAGCACAAGGAGGTTAAGTGACTTGCTCAGGGTCACACAATGAGTCAGTGGCTGAGGTGGGATTTGAACCGGGGACCTCCTGGTTACAAGCCCGTTTCTTTAACCACTGGACCACACAGCCTCCTGTGTCTAAACATACAGAATATTCACAGCTCACAAATGCAATATTCACAAACTGAAGTATTTAGTACTGTGTCATTTTCAACATGTTTTCTTTAATACCAGATAGGACACGCTTTATCATTTAGGAAATTTAAAAGTAATCAATAATAAATAAGCAAACATACATACAAACATACAGGATGTTTCTGCAGTGGGTAACACTTGCTAATTGGGGAGTGGCCACACGTATAAAAGCAGACAGAAAGGCTCTGTTTGTTGGAGGAGTTTGGCTGTGTTTTGGATTGTATCTGTAGTGAAGGTGAATGCCCAGCCTACAAGGGTGTTGATTTGTTTGAACCTTTTATTTTGCCCCTCGTGTCGTGCTTTGTTTGTTCCTGTTTTGTTAATGGAAGTGCGCTTTGTGTGTTAAACTGCAGCTTTCTGTCTCCGGGTCTCTTTCCTGCCATGGCTTGATGCTACCCTGTCACATGTGGTGTTAGCAGTGGGATGAACCCCTTTGTGACCCAGACAGCAAGTGAAAAAAATACAAAACTCACAGCACACACTTGCTACTCTACTGCAAACTCAGCATTACAAGCTGGGTGTTCCTTCATATACAGTGGCTTGATCTGGCTGCATTTTTGCTGGTCAGCCTGGAAGAATGAGTCAAATCAAGAGCCTGACTCAGTCTTTACATGAAACACAGAAGCAGTCAGCTCAGCTCAGCTGTTTAACCCCTGCATTGCTGGAACCAGAAGATACTGTACAGGATGAGCCAGCACTGCTGCAAACACAAAATCCAGCAGTATGAACAAAAAGGTCACCGTGTCCACAGCTATGGCCAAACGTTTTGCATTACCAACAAATTTAGGATTGAGACAATTTAAAAAAAAAAAAAACACAATCATGTAATCACAGAAGCTACAAAATGACATTGCAAAAGTGTGAAAACATCTGGACTGCATGACATGTGTTTTGGATAAAAGGTTATCAGTATAACAATACCATAAAAAATCTACCCATGTGAAATGTATTTAATCTATTCAAACCCTAATAACCACGTGCTGGTGCAGCAAGCGGATTGCCAAGAGGACTGGGTTGTGAAGCAGCTCACAGCACAGAATGGTAAACTATAAAAGAATGCAATTCTGAGAAATATATTGTAGTGTAAAACTGAAAATGGTGGGACACTGCAGCTTCAAAACCTGAGGGACGACACCTCTAAACACCCCAGGAGTTTAGAATCGTTAACAAGCCAGGTAACCCCGCAGGCAACACGGCACACCTGTTTACAGGTAACCCCACAGGCAACACTGCACACCTGTTTACAGGTAACCCCACAGACAACACTGCACACCTGTTTACAGGTAACCCCACAGGCAACACTGCACACCTGTTTACAGGTAACCCCGCAGGCAACACTGCACACCTGTTTACAGGTAACCCCACAGGCAACACTGCACACCTGTTTACAGTTAACCCCGCAGGCAACACTGCACACCTGTTTACAGGTAACCCCACAGGCAACACTGCACACCTGTTTACAGGTAACCCTGCAGGCAACACTGCACACCTGTGTGCATGCAGGTCTAGGCAGACCACTAAAGTAATAAATACATTGGTAGACAAACTATTACATCAGTTCTCCAGGGAGGGTTGCGTTTCTGGAAACTTGCTGTGCTGAAAGGAATAATGCCAGTCCTCGTGGGAAACTGCATCACTAAAGAGTAGTTCCTCATACGGGACTCTCTCTGTTTAGAACTGTAATAAACACCGTGGGCACATTTCCCTTCTCAAAGACTTGCTTGGTTGATTGGTACTCCATTGTAAATGTGAGGGAGGACAGCTGTTCTTGTTTTAAAATCAACACATTAGTGAATGGATTTATTGAATTAATACCTTCCAATAAATATTCTTAAAGACAATTCAGGGTAACAAGTTTTGGCAAACCCTAACCTTCTAAGGTACAAGGGACACATAAAATGATGTTGACTTATTTTTACAAGGAGGCGCATGAAACAGGTTTTAAAATGTACCGACAGGCTGGACCTGGTGTTCCAAATGGTCAGTTTCCTCGTGATGCTTGAGGTCACTCTCAAATTTATTTTATTAAGAACCCGTTTGAAAAGACGCTCAATTCCTTGTGTTAGAACAAAAGAACAAATCAACGTGTGCATGGCTTGTCTAAATACCGCCGCCTTGTGAACTCTATTAAACCAGCTTACAGCACAGCTTGCAATTCGCCAGCTGTGAAATGCAAAATCAGGTTTACACACGTATGGCAATGGTATGAAAAGGAAACACCGTGTGGGACTACATTCTGTACGCTACATGATGTAAGATACGCACAGGAATCCTCTTTGGAACAGGGCTGAAAAACGTTTCCAGTGTTGCAACCCATAAGCTATGTTTTGTTTCATATTACCCATCGATTGCCATTGACAAATTCCAAAACTGTAAAAACCACTTGCTATGTCAGAAAAATAAAAAAATCGTCCTCATACACGCACATTAATCTACACGGGAGATTATTCATTTATATAACATGTACCCTAGTATGGATCTCTGTTAGTTTCACACTGACGAACAGCAGCTGCTAGTACGGGACGGTAGGCCTAGTGTAGTTTACTCTGTCGAATCTGAACATTTCAAACTAACGCAATAACTACAAACACTGGCTTTTAAATCACAGTAAAATGGAAGAGAACACAACAATACACAATTATATAACTTTTTTATGACAGGAAATGTGGCAGAAAAATCAATCTGTTCCAAAAGTAATTTTCGTGCTTCAACATTTTCTATGTTTATATATATATATATATATATATATTTACGTACTGCAACAGAAGGAAATAACTGCGAGTGCTTCTTTACTGTGAACCGCGCCGATCAGCGTCATTAACATTAACAATTAAAACACAAAACTGTTTGATCTTGTCAACTTGAATGGTTCACAGTTTAGCAGGAAGTGAAACGATTCCACCCATTCTTTCAATCAGCGACAATGCGGACACAATCTGGCAGACAGACCAACCCTGCTCCTCGTCACTCAAAAAACCTCCCGACCCACAAGCTACCGCGAACTTACCTTTCCACGAAGAGGAGTCCCGTCAAAACAATTGTGGAGGTCTCACAGAAATATGTTTCTAAATTTCATCCTATTCGATTCCAGTTGTGCAAAACTTCCCGTCAACAAAACTAAAAACGGAACCTCCCATACAGCTACTACCGCTCACTTTACTGCAGTCCCTCCCCGCCCGGCTCTGATTGGGTGGATTCTGCGAGTCCGGGAGTTTATTGGCTAGCTGACTTATTGATTTATCTTCACGTAAACTGCACAGAACCCGGCGCTGACGTCACAACTCCACCCTGACGAGGAGAAAATCCTGCTAGACGATACCAATTCAGGGTGAAATGGGGGTGGGGGGTATTGTTTTAATTCACCAGATGCCTAATTGAAAACACGTTTTTGTTGTATTTTTTAATGTACGTTATTAAACCACGCACATACGAAAACTCACAGGGAAAATAAGAACGGTATAGCGACAGTACAGAAAGATAATTCTAAATTACTTGTTTGATACTCCCTCATGACAAGACTGTTTTGAGTGGTTTTGGGGGAGGCTCATTTGTGGCACGTTGTTTTTTGCAGCTGTGTTGTGATGGCAGCTGGCTGAATCCGACGTACAGGCGTCCCCATTCAATAATGTGCCCGGCGAACTATTCCTGCACCCCCGTCGCATTTTATTATTATTATTATTATTATTATTATTATTATTATTATTATTATTTATTTATTTCTTAGCAGACGCCCTTATCCAGGGCGACTTACAATCGTAAGCAAAAACATTTCAAGCGTTACGATACAAGTAATACAATAAGAGCAAGAAATACAATAACTTTAAGTAAAGTACAAGTTTGACAAACCACAATTCAATAATACAGCAGGTAATAGTGATAGTTACATCAGGATATGATTAAATAGTGATAGTTACATCAGGATGTGATTAAATACAAAGTACTACAGGTTAAAAGATTGGCAGATTACAGTATTCTGAAGTACAGGATTAAATGCAGTAAAATAGGGGCTGATAAGAGCAAAATAAAGCACATTTACATGAAGGGTGATAGTGTCCCAGGATACAAACAGAGGGGTTCTACATGTGCTCTTTGAAGAGGTGAGTCTTAAGGAGGCGCCGGAATGTGGTCAGGGACTGGGCAGTCCTGACATCTGTAATCTATTTTAGATTGCAATCAGGGGTGTGTTATTTTACATTCCAGCAGCTACAGCAAGTGCAAATTGCAACGACAGCAAATCAGTGTGCAGTTGCTCAACCACTAATACAGAGAACATTGTATTTACGTCTGTATGTCATCATTCATTGTATTTACGATTGTATGTCATCATTCTAAAAAAAAAAAAAAAAAAAAAAAGGAAGTCGTCAGTGATGGCTGGGGGTTCTCGGGTTATAAATTAAAATCTGCGAACGTGGCGTGACATACCGAATTGTATAACTACATTGCTAAATAGTGCTCCCAATTTATTTATGGGGAATACAGAAAATACTAAAACAAACTTAAAATAAAAAGCAGACGAGTACAGCGCACATTTAAACTTGAAACCTTGCTCAAATACAGGATAGAGTTATTACACTGTGTAACAATTTTTTTTTTTTTTTTTTGTTCCTGGGTAGTAAGTGTTATTTCCTAATTGCTTATGCCTCAAAAGTATAGAAAATGGCTATTATTCCCCACAAACTTTGCTTTTGTGACCAGGACAGTGATATTTTGAAATTTACCTATTTTCCAGAACATTTCAGTGCTGAGTAAACTTGGAGTAACTTCTAGAACTTTCTAGAACTTTCCAGTAATATAAATAGTAGTATAAATACAGGGGCCTTAAGCCCACCAGTTCAGTTTAGTTCCAGCTGCCTAAGTGGATACATATCTGCATTTTTCTGAGATGGCATCAAGGTCATAGGAGACATCAAAATGGTGGCATTCCTGATGGGTCTCCAAGGCGGTTTTACCAAGTTTCCCTGCTATCTTTGCCTTTGGGACAGCAGGGACACCAAGGCGCACTACCACAGGCGGGACTGGCCACAGCGGACCGAGTTCTCTGTGGGGAGGAACAACGTCAAGTGGGAGCCACTGGTGGACCCCCGGAAGGTGCTGATGCCACCACTGCACATCAAATTGGGCCTTATGAAACAATTTGTCAGAGCTCTAGATAAGGAGTCGGCAGCCTTCAAGTACCTTCAAGACTTCTTCCCTAAGCTGTCTGAGGCAAAGGCCAAAGCCGGTGTCTTCGTCGGACCACAGATAAAGAAGATCCTGGAGTGCAATGAATTCCCCAAGAAGCTCACTAGTAAGGAGAAAGCGGCTTGGAACAGCTTTGTCGCAGTGGTTCGGGGCTTCCTGGGCAATCACAAGGCCGAAAACTATGTGGAGCTGGTTGAGACTCTGGTGAAGAACTACAGCACAGTGGGCTGTAGGATGTCCCTCAAAGTCCATATCCTTGATGCTCATCTTGATAAATTCAAGGAGAACATGGGAGCGTACTCAGAGGAGCAAGGCGAGCGCTTCCACCAGGATATACTGGACTTTGAACGCTGCTACCAAGGACAGTATAACGAGAACATGATGGGAGACTACATTTGGGGGCTGATTTGTGAAAGTGATTTACAGTATAATCGTAAATCTCGAAAAACTACTCACTTCTAAATCTTTTGTAGTCATTTTTGTATTACTATAGTGTAAATACATGTTAATTTGGATTCATATGTTGTTTTTTTCTGACTTTATGTGAACAAAAAGACACAAATTCTCCTGTTTTCTCATTGGAAATAGGTAAATTTCAAAATATCACTGTCCTGGTCACAAAAGCAAAGTTTGTGGGGAATAATAGCCATTTTCTATACTTTTGAGGCATAAGCAATTAGGAAATAACACTTACTACCCAGGAACAAAAATGGTGTTACATAGTGTTATTGTTGTGCCCCTCCCTTAGCATTCATTCATGGCAGATGTTAGCATTATTAATGGCACAAGGCAGTTGATTTCCCTCTCGTTAATCCCAAATGTTGACAATTTTTAAATGTACTTTTTGGCCACTTGATGTAGTTTTACCTCAATAATAATGGTTCTTCCTTAAACTACACACACATTAACACCACTGTCCTTCTGTTTTATACATTATTGAATGCACATACTTACAACCAAACTTTATGAAGGGAAACTTTATGACATGCAAATGTATGGAGTTCCCTCCTCAGTTCAGACCCCAGTGAAACTACATGTAGTTACTGCCCCTGTATATAGAACTGAATCCGGGACACCAATGTCGGTTTGATTTTGTTTCTTAAAGTTCTACCTCAATAATAACCCTAATGAGGGCATTCCAAGGAAATATCTCACCAGTTTTGCTGCATTCTTTAATTTTCAAAATTTTTATTCATTTTCCAAAAAAACTCAATAAATATAAAACAAACAAAATACAAAAGCAGAAATCCACTGTGAAAAAGACTCCTGGAAACAAAGCGAGTCCTTATAACGCTGGTCAGGCTGCTGTGATGTTAATGCAGGTGAGGAGACAGTATAGAGTCCAGAGACACAGCCTAGCTCCACAGTTCATTCTATAACATGCGTGCCACAGAGTCCGGTGCCTCTGTTATTTAGCATGCTAGTTAACCCCCATTACTCCTGACACATCCAAGACACGTCTGCACAGCTCTGCACCCTCCTGGCAGCCGAGGGATATTCAGCAGGGCAAGTCAGTGCCAGCGTTAGGAGAGTTTGCTACAGTACAGACTGTCAACACGCAAAATACATTTACTATACGTTTCATTATTATTAACCCGTCTCACACTCAGTCCTGGGCCTCAGACAAAATCGAGTTCAAATCCACTTTAAACACGGTCCCAGTGGCAGATGGAAACGTGGCATTATTTATCCCTCTTTTGCTCTGCATGCAGTCCGTGCTCTCTGCTCACTGGCTCCACCTTGAGGTCACTTATCCCAGGTACAGAAGAGACCTCGTGCGCTCAGTTACTTTTCCCTGGTGTAGAACGTCACTCAGCTCAGTAGTTCCACCTGGTGTTGACCCAGCTCAGTGTGTAAGTGCTGCTGACTCCAGCCAGGCGGTGTCTCAGGATGGTGTGGCCAGGCCCCCTGGCGCTGTGCAGCAGCCGGTACCCTGCGCCCTGGAGCTCCTTCAGCAGGCTGTACCAGAAACGCACCACCCCTGCCTCGCTGCCTCCCACCTCGAACCCAGCCCAGTGCAGGTGCACTGTCACTACCAGCTGCTGGATCCGGCCTAGCGTCCCATCCAGAACCAGGTTTTCCAGAACCTTCCACTCTGCACTCTCCAGGTCTGCCTGCACAAACTCCACCTGGGAGTGGGAGAGAGACAGGGGGAGATTATTATTATACAATAATAATCATATTTATAGAATTATAATAAAAGGGACCATCGAAGGATATCCACAGGCCAGAGAGACTGGTGCTACAACGCCTCTTAAAGGATGCCAGTTTCATTTGTCCAATTGTTGAATTTACAACCCTAAAAAGAGATGTATTTTGCACACAAAAAGCTCTATCAGTAACAAATATACCTGCCCAGGATATCAACAGCACATCACTGTCCAAGTGTGGTTATAAAGCCATTTAGTCACTTTGTACAGCTGAAATTTGGCAGGCACCAAACAGCAGGCAACAAAATTGCAGTTCTCCCACCAGAGGGCGCCGACACCTCCAGACTCTCCAGAGGGTGCAGCACCACCCGACTCTCACCAGAGGGCGCTGACACCCCCAGACTCACCAGAGGATGCAGCACCACCCGGCTCTCACCAGAGGGCGCTGACACCCCCAGACTCTCCAGAGGGTGCAGCACCACCCAACTCTCACCAGAGGGCGCTGACACCCCCAGACTCACCAGAGGATGCAGCACCACCCGACTCTCACCAGAGGGCGCTGACACCCCCAGACTCTCCAGAGGGTGCAGCACCACCCAACTCTCACCAGAGGGCGCTGACGCCCCCAGACTCACCAGAGGGTGCAGCACACGCAATGAGACCCACCACTGATGCTCAGGGCTGTGCTGCTGAAAGGAGAGTCCAGGCTTGTGTATGTCATTACCTTGTGGTGTCCCAGGCTCTCCATGATGAGCCCCAGTTTTTTGGGGGTGTTCCTGCGGCTCCCGTGTTTAGGCTCCCGCCAGTCCAGCCAGGTCTGATGGCGCTTCACCTCTCTCTCGTCTCGTCCCGGGACGGGCCTGGCACCGGGGTCAAACTGGTGCACCTCGCAGCCCGCCAGCGACGCCATGCGAGACACGAAGCCAGCGTCCTTCTGATCTAGACTGGAAGAGGCTGGATATCACACCTCAGCAAAGAACACAGCATGGGGGCTATCCCCCCTTCACATGCACGGAATAATCCATTACAAGACAAGCCAGTTCACAACACCCTCCTTTCTGAAGAGACAGGGTCACTGTGACTTTGTCTGGCGGGTATGGCACTTTCCGTTGTTATCAGAGTCCACCCATGTACCAGTTCCCCATAGTAAAAGCATAGCAGAGTGTAATAAAGCACAGTGAAAGCATGGTAAAGCACAGGGAAGCATTATAAAGAACAGCGAGGTATAGTAAAGCAATTCAAAACTTTGAAAACTATGGTAAATGAATAACCATTGGAAAAGCATAGTAAAGCTACAACATTACTGATGGCTTTAAGAACCTTGTTTTTGTTATGCACCATTTCCCACAGGTTAAACTTTATATTAACACAATCAGCCATTCAACAGATGGCACAGTGTGAGGCTGTGTTGAAAATCTTGACTCCTATAGTGTTGAGATGTACATTTCACATAGAATCCGACAAACTGCTGCCACCTGGCTCCTGTCCTGCTGGTCAGACCAATCGAGTGAGACTGAACTGCAACTTTCCATCAGTCTTTAAATTCACAACCTAATATAAAATAACCAAAGAAGATCTTCAACACCGGAAAAGTGTGCCAGTGAAAACACTGCTAGTGTAAGAGGGAGGGTCCAGTGAAAACACTGCTAGTGTAAGAGGGAGGGTCCAGTGAAAACACTGCTAGTGTAAGAGGGAGGGTCCAGTGAAAACACTGCTAGTGTAAGAGGGGGGGTCCAGTGAAAACACTGCTAGTGTAAGAGGGGGGGTCCAGTGAAAACACTGCTAGTGTAAGAGGGAGGGTCCAGTGAAAACACTGCTAGTGTAAGAGGGGGGGTCCAGTGAAAACACTGCTAGTGTAAGAGGGAGGGTCCAGTGAAAACACTGCTAGTGTAAGAGGGAGGGTCCAGTGAAAACACTGCTAGTGTAAGAGGGAGGGTCCAGTGAAAACACTGCTAGTGTAAGAGGGGGGGTCCAGTGAAAACACTGCTAGTGTAAGAGGGAGGGTCCAGTGAAAACACTGCTAGTGTAAGAGGGAGGGTCCAGTGAAAACACTGCTAGTGTAAGAGGGAGGGTCCAGTGAAAACACTGCTAGTGTAAGAGGGAGGGTCCAGTGAAAACACTGCTAGTGTAAGAGGGAGGGTCCAGTGAAAACACTGCTAGTGTAAGAAGACAGAGTTCACTTGAGTTCAGGAGCTGCTCTTTAGTTGCCTGTCACAGATACATGTAACTTTGGCTAGATCAAGAAACTGTCTTCATAGAGGTATATATAAACAACTTTCCTTTTGTTTGTCCTGCAATACGCTGCTGTCCACTAGGTGGTCTTAATAACATAAAGACAGCTGTGCATTGCCAGCTACATTAAGAAACTTGATTCAAAGTGGCCGATCACCAGATGGCGCTGCTTCTTACTTTGCTAAAGACAGTTACAAATATTAATGGCACACTAGAACTGAAGAGCAGCTCCTGAACCCAGGATAAACAACCTTAATGCAGGAACAGTAAAGCAGGGATCCCTCATTCCGGAGTGCGGTATATAGTGTCACACTTCCTACCTGAAGGAGTAGGCCACACAAGGCCCCACTTCCCTGTTCAGAAACCAGCCCTCCAGGCAGACAGTCCAGGAGCCAGCCAAGACCTTCTCCTCCTGGGGCTCGCCTGCCGTCAGCTCCCGGGCACAGTGCACCTGCAGGGGGACACAAACACTGCCTGAGCTCCGCCAAAAAGAGATTTCAGCTACACCTCTGAACTATATTATATGGACTTCAACAGTGCCCCCAGGGCTTTCTTACCCTGAAACGTAGTTCTATGTTTACTTTTTAATAAATTACCAAAGACTTCTTGAGGCACACGTTCTAGCACGGATGGCTTGATACTTATTGCACACAGCCGTGTCAAAGTGCTTCCCTCAGCTCTCACTAGGGGGCAGCATCAAGCATCCCTGCACTCTCTAGTGAACTCGGCCCTTACTGTCCAATAGTTAAAGAATAACTAGCTTCCAATACAGCTTCATATCTTTATTGTTCTTGTCATTCTGAAAGGTCCTTTTTGCAATTTCTCAAATACTAAATCCTACATTACAACATTCTACGACAGGCAACTACCATGGAGTCAAAGCACCTTCATACAGACTTAAGCACCACGTAGAAGGATTGCAAAAATCATAAAAGGGTAAGGTAGCAAGCAATAAAAAGAAAAACTACGAAAATGTCATTGGAAGCGCTTTAATTTAACTGCTGCTGTTTTAATAACAATCATGTAAGAAACCAGTCAAGTAGACACAAACTTCAGTTAACACCTTTATCAGAGTTAGCAGTCTCTCTGGTAAGTTGAGAGGCTGTGCTCCTGCACTGGTGAACACTCATGAAGAATCCCCCGCTGTCCTGTAGAGTGACAGCATCTCAGTCACACTGCCTCTCTCAGTGTCACAGCCTCTGTCACAGCCTCTCTCAAAACTCTGTGTCACAGCATCTCTCAACCTCTCTGTGTCACAGCCCCTCTCTGTCACACAGTCTCTGTCAGTGCCACAGCATCTGTGTATCACAGCATCTCTGCCACTCAGCCTCTATCAATGACGGCCTCTCTCTGTCGCGCACGGCCTCTCTCTGTCGCACACTGACCTGCGTGGTGCTGATGTACTCAATGAAGCGCTGCACCTCAGCTGTGAAGGAGGGCTGTCCACCTGCCCAGGGCTGCAGGTCTATCTGGCTGCGATCACTCTGCTGAGGAGGAACACAAAGCACTCAGTCAGTCTGAGAGTCAGTTACACTGATTCACAAACACCAGAGCTCCTTAGAGAAACACAGGGGAACCTCATGATACTGCCCAGGTCTGGAAATCAGACTTGTTTATTTCCATCAGCAGCAGATCGTGATCACATCCATTTCAATTGCAACTCTCTGTCTGTCTGTCAGCCCCAGTTAGGACTGCGGGCTGGCAGAACTCCATCTCTCCACACTGATGGGGGAAGTTACCTAATGAATGTCCAATACAAAGGACACGAGAGCCCGAAAGAAAAATGTAGGCTGAACGTGAAGGATGTGAAATCATACAAAAACGTGACATGTACACTTGATCTTTGACTTATGTAATGTCCGGCTGCAGATTGGATTGTAGACTGCAGATAGAAAGGAGGAGACATACGCACTGGTCTCATAGTCCAGTAGGAAGTGTGCTGTTGGATTCCTGATATCTGAGCAGATCCCAGAATCCAACATGTATGGCCATCCTTCTTTAACTCTCACATTTTCCTATATGAAAGAATGAATTAGCTGATCGCTCATCTCGGATATTTCGAAGCTGTACTTCCTCCAGGAAGGAACACAGAAACATGCAAGTTACTGATTGGTTAGTGAGGTGAGCCCAAGCGAGAGGTTTTTAGAAGTTTGAGTTCTTGTAAAACTTGGTCCCAACGACTCCTGAGCTTTCAGTGTTTCTGCATTCCCTCCTGTCAGCTCTTCAAGTAGAGTGCAGGGATTCAGAGGAAGTTCATGTTTTATAATCTCTGGGAGCACTTTTCTTTTCCTGCTGATAGAAGACAGCAGCTCTGTGAGGTATGGTTGGAATTCCTCTCAGTTTGACGAGAGCTCACACGCTCTGGATGAAGCCCAATGAAAAAATGCCTTCCCACTTACTGTAATGAAATATCTTTTGTATTGGAAACAAAAAGAGAACATAATGATAGTAATGATGCTAGTTGGTGAGCCCCCACACGGGTTTGGATAAAGAAGGGCTGGGCTGAAGATGGCCCTTCCAGTCTGCGTCTTCATTGTTTAATTGAAGCAATCAAAGCTCTATGTGTGTATGAATGGGTTTGTGTGTATGTGTGTGTGAATGGGTTTGTGTGTGTATGTGAATGGATTTGGGAGTTTGTGTGTTTGTCTGTGTCTGTGTGTGTGAATGGGTTTGTGTGTGTGTGTGTCTGTGTGTGTGAATGGGTTTGAGTGTGTGTGAATGTGTTTGAGTGTGTGTGTGTGAATGGGTTTGAGTGTGTTTGTGTAGTTTGTGTGTATTGGGGGGGGGGGGGGGGGGGCAGGGAAGCAGACAACTGGGCCTGGCCTTCCTCCCCAGTACAAGTTTCCACAACGGCAGACATTCTCCATGAGCAACTCAGCCCTTACTTAGGGCTGCGAGGTCAGATTCATGCAACCACTCAGCCAGACACAAAGCCGACACACAGCTTTCAACTCCAGCTAAGAAATGTGAAGAATGTGTCTTTGTTGTTGCAGTGATGGCTGGAACCCTTCTCGCTCTCTCTCTCTCCCCTGCCTCTTCTCTCTCCCTCTCTCTCTCTCTCCCCCCTGCCTCCTCTCCCTGCCTCCGCTCCCTCTCTCACTCTCTCTCCCCCCTGCCTCCTCTCTCTCCCTCTCTCCCTCTCAGGGCTCAGGGGCAGATTAAACAGTAACTTTGTTTCATTAGCTTCGTGGTGCCCCCCAAGCAGACGAACAAACAAAGGACATGTTCTGGTTTTATTACGTGTAACCCATTTGTTAACCATTAAACCTCTATTATAACACCCAGCCTCCTTTGTCAATGAAGACCACCAGTCAATAACATGCTTAACAGGTAACCAGCACCACACCCCTGACACACGAGGAATGGGTTCTAGCAGCTGCCGAAGCAAGGCGTCCCAGATATTTCAGATTTTAGTTGATGAACACCTTTTTGATCGAGTTGCTTTCACTGTTTTAAGTCTACACTTAAACCTAAAACAGATGAAGACCAAAATCCGATTGCCAGCGATTGGTTTTCGAGTAGTAGTCAGGCAAAATGTATGTGGGCTGTAAGCTTGTTTGAACAATGGTTAAAACAAAAAGGAAGCGATTATGAAAT
The DNA here is from genome assembly GCF_902713425.1 of Acipenser ruthenus. NCBI lineage: Eukaryota > Metazoa > Chordata > Actinopteri > Acipenseriformes > Acipenseridae > Acipenser > Acipenser ruthenus. The sequence continues at coordinate 9,743,952 of NC_081213.1, forward strand.
TGCCGTTGTTTCTGAACCTGTCCGGGTCGGAGATATTCAAGCTGAGGAAAATCACAGCAAATGAGCTGTGTGTCAATCACACCTGCGCTTTCCTATTGCTCTCATTGGATATCAGTGTCTCCTCCCCACTCAGTCACAGCGCGTCGTCCGCTCAGCTGGTCAGAAACGACTCCTAAACGGAAAGTCCTGTAATGATCAGGACTCACTGTGTTCCAGTGAAAAACCACGGTCAAGTATGTACTGTTAAAGCGAGTGATTTATTACAGTATTTGAGCCCCTGAGAAATAAACGTTGACAAGCCTACCTTTAGGTCAGAGGTGAACAAAGCTGACCCCAGTCGAGGAAGTCCATTTGATTTATTGAGCCCCAGTCCATTATGTCAACATCAGAGGGGCTGGGGTTGAGACTTCTCTTTAGAAGATCATTAAGCCCAGATCTTTGTTCCAATCCTGTCTAAACTGTTTAATGAACCACTGAACCCTCCTCCCAGGTCCTGAAGGTCATTATTTCATCACACCAGTTAAAGTTGGAGAAGAATGGCCCTCCAGGACTGGATTCCGCTCCTCCGCTATAGATCAAGGGCTGGCTTGTTACTAATTAAGCTCATAGTAAATCTGAAACAGGTTTCAATACATTCCTCTGGTTGAATAGCCTTGCTCCCTTGATAAAGCTGAGGGAACACAAAGTCATTTTTTCAGGAACAGCAGCTTGAAACCTGGTTCCAGGAGAACCGGGAGACCTAGTTTGAGGCAAAGTTGCCGTATCAAAGTCTCCCCTGGTGTGCCCTGAAAATAAGTTCCAAGCCACAGTGTGTTTTTGTGTTCCCTCAGCTTTAAGCAGCTATTACAAGGCAAGGTGTAAACGCAACATTAGAGCCATCAGTAACATGGCAACTGTATGACCATGACCTACACGCACTGTTCACACACACACAATGGAGGTGTGATACACAGCACAGGACAAGTGCTTCTCATACCATTACCCAGGAGATTCTGGAAACATCTCTTTAATACAACACTATACATATCTAACAGACAAAACACGCCGTTTCACTGTTGTGGTGAGAGACGGGCCTTTTGATACCTACAGACAAACATTCACTGTAGCACGGGGATGGAAATACGACTCCCATAGCACAGCAGTTTGATCCAGTCCTGGTTTTACTAGGAGTTTAATAAAACACACCTGAGATTGTTACAGATACAGTGGGCTAATCAGGCTCATAGTAAACTATGGACTGCGGGAAACGATGCAATAGGAGTCTTCTTCCATCCCTGTATAGTGTATAATGCATCCTTCTTGTTTGCGATTTCGCCTCCGTTTTCAGTTGGGGGTACCCATTTGATTTAAAGAGACCAAACAGAAGGTTGAGGATGTGTGCTCCAGATGTTAAACTGGCACAGGTACGCACATATGTCTCCACCAGATCCCTGCCATTGGGGATATGCAGACAGCAGGTTAATAATGGCATCCTGTCACAAAGACGGCCGGAGTGGGTGGCGTCAGACCAGAAGCAGGAAATAAACAGACAGAGAGGTGTGGTTTGGTGAAGCTGAGCGAATGCTTTCGCTCAGCATTTAATAAACAGAACAGAAAATAAAAGGTTTTAAACACAAAACAGGACACGGCACTACACGCCAAAATAAATAGACAAACAAAACGTACTAAACACTTAACAAACGGTGCACGGAGAGACAAACAAACACGGTGAGTACAACACTTATAGATTATTATTTTACTTCACTTTACGTTCTCCTTCTCCTCACCCGTTCTCCACTCTCGAACACCCAACCCCGACTGAATGAAATGTGCATCTATATATACTGTTGTGCTGGGATTCAATTACTAATTAATTATTCACTTGAATCCCAGCACGTGAATTAATTCTGTGCAACCCCTTGCTCACATATTACATTTAACCAGCACGTGAAGTGATTTGTGCTCTCCTCGTGCCTAAATATAAATCTACCTTTTTAAATCACACGTGAAACACAGACCCGTTTATATCCCGTGTACCAATGACTATACACCAACATTAACACACGCACGCAACATACAACACATAATATGCACACAGGGGCGGGGCACATTGCCACACATCCCCTTTAACCTTCCTTTGTTAGACAAGAAGAGTGAAAAAAAAAATGTGTATCCCAGTTCTGTGATCAGAGACAGGGGAGGGAAGAGCTCCACCACCTGGAGCAGAGCTCTGCTTGATTCACATCCAGGGAAAGCTGTGATGAACACCCTGGGCCTCCTGCCAGACAAAACCTGCTTTCATGATGGCTGCCTTTGCCATGGCAGCACAAACCAGGTGGGGAGCGCCCACACACCTGGATCAGGAGGGGGTAGAGGTAAGCAGCCAAACTGCCAGGCCAGCACACACACAGACACTCCCAGCATCGTCATGCCAACTCAGCCAAGGATTAGTAAGCCGAGCCTCGGAGTCTGGGCTAACTCAAAACACAGACTCAGCATCCGGTGTCTGGCTAGAGAGGCAGACAAACAATGCTCGATTGTATTCACACCGCAGAGCTAATTCTCCAGAGTCCTCATTGCCTGTCCGTCAGTAAGAGATAATGTGCACTGGAAAGCAATGCACCTTTAAAATGAATACTTAAACTAAAACCTGGATCACTGGGGGTACTTGAGGACCAAGCCTGAAAAACACTGCCCTGAGCTGTGGGGTTCTAGGGTTGTTAAATGAACGAGTGTAAACGCATGGAGAAAAGGGTTCTTACAGCTGTAATATAACAGTGTTTACAGAACCTGTTCCAGTACTTCATGCAGCCTCAAAACCCTTTCTATTGCTATGCTAGTCATGTCTGGAATGCCCCTAGACACCCAGAGAGTCTTCATCGTCCTGTTGCCATGCACTGTAAACAGAGATCATCTGCAAACAGCAGTCTTAGGTTTGACTGCTTTTCAGCATGGAGACTTCACAAACGAAACAAATCAACACGCAGTCATATATTCAGACTCGTAAGAACCTGGGGGTTTTATTGATCTAGGGCAGGGCTTCTCAAACCCGGTCCTGTGTCTGCTGGTTTTCATTCCAACTGAGCTCTCAATCACTTAACTAAACCCTTTAACTGAACTAATAATTTGCTTAATTAGACCTTTTTAATTGTGCTCGGCTCTGAAAAAGATACAGATTTAAAATGTTACAGCTAACTTGAAATCTGTAACTGTTTAAGAGCTGAAAACAAGTAAAAAAAAAGTCTAATTAGGGCAGCAGTGTGGAGTAGTGGTTAGGGCTCTGGACTCTTGACCGGAGGGTCGTGGGTTCAATCCCAGGTGGGGGACACTGCTGCTGTACCCTTGAGCAAGGTACTTTACCTAGATTGCTCCAGTAAAAACCCAACTGTATAAATGGGTAATTGTATGTAAAAATAATGTGATATCTTGTAATAATCATAAGTCGCCCTGGATAAGGACGTCTGCCAAGAAATAAATAATAATTAAGTAAATGATCAGTTCAATTAAGGGTTTAGTTAAGTGATTGAGAGCTCAGCTGAAATGAAAACCAGAAGACACAGGGGGTCCCAGGACTGGCTTTGAGAAGCCGTGATCTAGGGGAATGCAGCTTTGATATGGTACACAATACAGGGGGAGCATCAGGGATACATGTGTGTGCTTCATATGGCATGTTTCCCTTTATTCAATAGATCTAATAAAGCATTTGTCTAAATCATTAACAATGGGACCCTCCCTGATGTGCTTCATGTTCAGACAGGACTGCACTACAGAGACTCCTGCACTGCAGTGGGAGGGGTTTCATTTGCACAACTACACAAAACAGCACATATTCCCAGATACAAATATACTGTAGTGCCCTAGAATCGAACGTGCTGCAGTACAACAGAAGAATCTTCTGGACGGCACTAAGGGAGAAGTGTAACCTTCACATACTGTACTTCCCTTAGCCTGCTGAATTACAAGAGCCAACAGCTCCAAATGCAATTGAAACAGTGACTAAGAATGCTCTTGCCTACAGGTGATGACAGCTTGAGCTGACCTTACACAGCCTGGAGGAGAGGGGGTGCAACTACTGCAGCTAAATGTGTCTGAAGAAATGCCAGGAGACTGCTCAACTTGCATTTACTTTCACGTGCAATTTTGTGTGTTCTCACGTGCAATTGCGATTTAATACAACTCAGTTAGAACAGATCCATTAATAAATGTGACTGATTATTGACAACTTTTTCAACAGAAGCTCCTTACAAAATGTGCCAATCCTTCCTTGAGCTATTTCGCCATGTCACTCACTCACGGAATCGGTGCGGCTGTTGACACAGCGTCCAGCCCACCGCCGGCGGCCTCAACACAGAGGGACACGCCTCACTGCTTCCAAACCCCAGGGGGTCACAAGAGATAATCACACGGCATCAGGTTATAATCTTACCAATTTGGTAACTCCAAGTTGTGCGGGTTGCCTGTAAACAGCAGCCCACAGCGTCTGTTCAGTTGGTTGGCGCACGCACGTCTCCAAAGCGAAAAGGTCGATACATTATACCGCTGCTAAACGCAGTTAAATAAAGGGTGAATTGACAGTGTGTAATTTAGTAAAAGTGTTCAACCCTGTAATACAGATGCCGCTCGGATACTTACAAACTTTAATAACATGTAAACGACCAAGCACTCCCACAATTAACCCCAAAGTATACACTGCCTCTCACATCGCGCACTATCTCGAAAATATAACAACGTGTTGCACATAATAATATGAATAGCTACACCTCAATGCGACGACAGATAAATCACTAGACAGTTCAAAGATTACATTTTAGTAGGAAATTAAAGTCGACAAAGCAGCGTACGGTACTTTGGTATCATTATTCGAATTTACATTCGAATGTGAGTAGATTAATCTGCATTCGAATTTTATGTTTTGTCATTTCCAGAATGTTCCTGTGAACTTTGCACAACTTGCAGTTTCCAGTGAGTGGACTAACACGTTCAAGTGATTTTCTTTAACATAAAAACAAACGTGATCTCACCTTTTGCGTGAAGTTTTCGTTCTCATCTTGGTAGAACTGCGGCATGTAGTCCCAGAGTACGCCGGCTTCGCTCTCCAAGAACACGGCTCCCCTGGTCTCAAATCCCTGAGGGCTGCCGCTTCTCTCCGGCTGGTTTCCCCGCGCACCACCGCCCGGCTGAGCCCCATCTCGGCTGTTGTCAATGCTGATTATCGTGAAGGTAACCCCGTCCTTTGTGACCCAGCGCGGCCCTGGGACTCGGAACCCCACAAAAACCTGCAGCATTGATAACATTCCCAAAACCACTAGGCAAGCGCTTATAAACGCACAGTACAGCCTGCCGCTAGACCCCATCCTTCCAGCTATTGATACCCAACTTTACTGCTGCACATCATCTCGTCCCGGTGCCTCCGATGCTGCTAAAGCTGAAGGAGGTAGTCCTTATTCAGGCTCAACCCAGATTGATCTCCCGGCACTACTTCATTCACGCTGACCGGTAAACACCAGCATTCTTTCACATTCATGACTGTAACCGCCAGCCACGCCTCCAACGCGTGTGATTGGTTGGATAAAATGTGATCACAACAAAAAAACACAACTGCCGATTTACCAGTGCATGGGTGTGGTCGATTGATCGATTGATCACCTACCGTATGAAATGGAATCGTCAGTTAACAGTAAATAGCTTAAAATCGTCTCCTTGGTTTTTTTTAACACCTCTGCTCTGATTCTGAGAGGTTAATTACTCCAATAATTTGCACACAGGAACAAAAACTGCTCCTCAGTTCAGATGAAACTCTTGTTTTACTTCATTGTGTTTGTTTTAAATCCGTCATATTTGATTCAAAGAAAATCATATAAATTGATTAAAGTTAACGCGCGAAATCAATGTATTCAAAGCCTTAATAATTAGCAGAAGTTAAAGTACAATCCGTCCATATTAATATGACTTGAGAGAGACTGAGCAAAATGATGACAACGCGCAGAGACGACTTTATCATCGGTAACCTAAAACACATGAGGGGGCAGAGTGGATCAGTGGTTAAAGCCCCTGATTGACTAACTGTGTGACCATGAGCAAGTCACTTAACCTCCTTGTGCTCCATCCTGCGGATGAGATGTTAAATCAATGTCCTATTGTAAGTGACTCTGCATATAATGCACAGTTCGCAGCCTACCTCTGTAAAGCGCTCTGTGATGGTGATCCACTATGAAAGGCGCTATATAAAAATAAATATTATATTAAATATATTAATACAACAAAAAAGCAGCCTTTACTTCCAGGTTGATGTTAAGTGGAGTTGAATTCAATGGTATGACTAATACATGTGCTTGCTGATACTAACCGCAGTGAGATCTCTTTGCAATGTGCCGCGGTAGTCTTGTTAATCCGAGCCCCGATAATCTGGATTGGCCAACAATCGGACCGTGCTAACAAGACGTGCACGCTGGTAGCAGCCGTGGAAACCAATGGAAGCATGTCTTTCTCTCTTTCTGTATGTTTTATTCACATGGGTATTACTTATGTTTGATTGCATTTAAGTATGAAAAACATAAAACCAGGACTAGATATTTTTTAATATGGCACTGTACAGATTACGATCCTCTGCAACGATTCATTTCAGCCATTATGGTCTGTTTGAAATGTGGTTAATGAATTCCTCTTAATTCTGGAAGGTTTTGTGTGAGCTGCAGCCTACAGTATCTGCGCTAGATTGATAATATGCATTCCAAACATGGCTTGCGTTCTGCGGTGCCCCCTTGTGGCAGAACTCTGCTAGTGCTATAGATACTGGAGTTTATTCCATATTGAGGCATTGCCAGTAGTATTTATTATAATAAATCACGCATGAGAAATCGTTATACCAGGGTAGCACTATAGCAAAGAGCAGCGGTAAAGCAGCATTTCCATGGTGTTATAGGGGTAGGGGTCCTGGGGTTATTCTGTATTGACACAAGAGAGGTCTGTTCATGACACTCATACCTCAGCCACACTACCTAAATAATGCAAACACACCTGAATCACATGATTACCATTCAGAGGGCCTGCCAGACAAAGGCATTAGGGTTTAGCTGGAGGGTTACTATTAGACCCTGATATTGATAAAGCTATCTGAAATGTCTTTCTGTCTGACAGTTGTTATGAGATGGAAATGTCAGCACACTAGGGTTAATGATCCTGTTTGCTGTTCTTATTTAACTGTACTATATTATATTATAGAGCGCTCTAGTCCAGGGTGCTGTGTAAGATACATGCTGATCTGCACCCACTCCAGCTCAGCTGGCCAGTGAACTCACTCTTGTGGAGTGGGGATGAGCTTGTATTGCACATCACTCTATATGAGGCTCTGTATGTATTGTATGGTATATACATTGGGGTTAGAAATACTGAAAGAAAGTTCAATGAGATGTTTCAACTAGAATGTCTTCAAAAGCTTCAAAACATGACTTCTAGTCAAAAGATGTGTCCCTGGATTTATTCAGTTTCTTTTGGTCTGAATTGGGGGCTGGTAATATCTAACACTCTCTGTTCCTTCAGCAAGTGGGATCTTTCAAAACAGATTTGCAACAGAGTAAATAAAACATGAATATTTGAAATGCTGACCGCAGTAACTTTACCTGTGTGAATAGAAGCCAGTGCCTCCTCAGGTTTTGATGTCCTGTGATCACAGCAGAGCTCCACACCTCACAGCTCATCTGTAGATTTTTGTCGCTTTCTTTTTTTTTCACAGTTGCTTAAATGATGTGCACTGCAGTGTCATCACCATGGAAACAGCCCAAGGCTACACTCAAATTGTCAGTGAGGGCAGAAGCAGCCAGGAGCACAGCTCACCATGGCTCCACAGCTCTGCTCATCCCTCAAACCCTCACACTCACACTCACCCTCACACTCACACTCACACACACTCACACTCACACACACTCACACTCACACTCACACTCACACACACTCACACTCATTCTCTCACATTCAAGCTATATAGTATACAGTGTATGATACACATTCTAGGCATGCCGCTGTCCTGCTTTACTTTTCCAGTAAGATCTCAATCACAACACAGTGTCCAGACAGCAGCTGTCATGAGTGCTGAGCAGAAATCCTGTTATTGCAAACCATGAGTCAGCGGTGGCATTGTCACAAACCCACAACCCGTTACAAATAAACAGCTAGACATTTTAAAGGCATTTCCCATGTATGTATGTATGTATGTATGTATGTATGCGTGGCAGGGCAAAGTTGTCCTGCCCCTTTAATGGAAGGGGTCACGTGATTGGTGACCATTCTGGCTCTGGAGTGGAGCTACAGACCAGAGCTGGAATGGCCGCCAATTAAACACATGATCCCAATCACCAAATTGGGGGATTATATCATTAATTGTTTAATTGGCCCAGCTGGCCAATATAAAGCGGGCCATGCTGCAGCACGGGGGGAAAAATGGAGAACAAAGGAAAAACACTGAAGTGCTGGGGGGGGGGGTATCCTCTGCCATCCTGTCACAGTATGGTAAAACCTGGTTAATATCACTTACGAGCCACGTTCTTTACCTGGTGCAGAAAGACGAGTCAATGTAAAACGGTAATAGATTCTTTACAACATATGAAACAATCTCTTTGATCCGTTGCCTTAAGACTCGCCCTCCCCCTCGCCCTCACCCTCACCCCCGCCCTCGCCCTCATCCCCACCCTCGCCCTCATCCCCACCCTCACCCTCACCCTCACCTCCCCCTCACCCTCACCCCCACCCTCGCCCTCACCCCCGCCCTCATCCCCGCCCTCACCCCCACCCTCGTCCTCACCCTCACTTTAATTAAAAGTAGGGCTTGGGTTAGGGTTAGGGCTTATTTAAATCTTAAGCTCAGTATTTGAATTCTGTCCCTGAGAAGCCTGGCTCATCTTTCTGCACATGCCCTGACAGGTTATTTGACCTAATTGTAGCTGACAGCATGATTCCACACATCCTGCCTGCTGTGCACTCCCATCAGCTGCACAGGTCTCAATGTGCAGTTTTGAAAGCAACACATGGATTTTAATCTTGAAACATAATACCTGATACCACATCAGGGTAAAACATGTTTCTGTGCTTACTATCAGGAAATCAGTTACACTTGTACTTCCTGGGTCATTTCACCTCAGCAGTGTCTTTGGGGTCAAAGCATGTTACTGGCCGACTGCTTATTGACAGGAAAGAAGCCATTGAAAGAATGGGGACAGTTTCACCCTCCAGGCGAATGCAACCCTAACCACGTGTGGTACCGTGTCATGTTTTAAAATAAAAATCAAGTTGACTATAACACGTGTTTGAGCCCCGTGTAGCAAATAGAATTACACAACAGGTAGGATTAATGACATCATCGTGTCGGCTCATGAACCCTCTGCAGTGGATACTCGTTGCAAACAAAACGAATGAAATCTAACAAAGCATTCCTGGCATATTTATGAGCATGATCGAGCAGCAGAACACCTTTCACAGCGTTTAGGACACGCTTCGGTAGCCGAGCGGCTAAATGGCCCGTGACATCACCAGCCCTGGTTTAATTAAGGGCTCTGTTCCTTTAAGAGAATCTCAACAGGTTGTCCAGGTGCATTCATTAAGGTGAGCTGAGAGGACAGTGGGCTTGGATTGAGTTTATTTGTGTGCTTCTGGTAAGCGTGGGGAGCGTGTCTGTACGGATCTGTGGTAATTCAAAAAACAATTCAAGCCATTACAAAGCAAGGGGTTAGGCCTGGGGCCTCAGTCAGAAGGCTACCTGCTGGAAGAGGAACTGGATCAAAAACTGAGGTGTGGAGCAGACTGGAGCACCTGGAGAACTCACTGGAGCTGGGAGCCTTCTGGAGGGGTGAGGACCACAAATGGTGTTTCCCTTTTTCATGGCTATTTATTTTTCAGTTACCAATAACGTTGTTTTTATTGCTGAAATATTTTGAAAGTGTGTGAGAGTGTAAATATCTCACCTTTATCAGAAACATGCAGGCCGAGTATAGATGTCAGGCTTTGTGTTTCTATAGTAGTAAGTGTACATGCTCAGCAATTTATTTCATATTCAGTATTTCTTCAGTCTTTTCCATATAAAATGAAACACTCTACACATACAGTCTTGCACACAGATGAATGCTGTAGTCATTCATAAGACAATGATGGAGGGCTTCGTATCATGTTTAGTTACAAACATTCCCAGTATGCTCAAATATGCAATGATTTTATTAACCATTTCAACAAAAAAAATGAATGATATAAGAAATCAGATTTCTAATACTACTGACATCTTAAACAGGCCGCTCAGCAATAAAGACACAGTGATTTGCCTGGGTCCTGCTTTATCAGAGCACACCTTTGATTCTTTCCTTTTAATCAATCAACCAGATCTTATTGACCTAATTGGTGAGACTAAAACCACCACATGTGATTTGGACCCCATTCTTGCTAAATTGCTTAAAGATAAATAACACTGTCTTAAATATAATTAATAGCTCTGTTTCATCTGGCACTGGTCCTGAGTCTTTCAAGATTGCCGTAGTATGACCACTGCTTAAAAAAAACCTACCCTTGATCCACAAACACTGAACATTTTTAGGGCTATTTCAAATCTCCCCTCGGTAGGTAATCAATTAAATTCCTTTTTAGCAGCCCATGACATCTGTGAGAAATTCCAGCCGGGTTTCCTGAAACTGCTCTAGAAAGAGTGGTGAACGATGTCCTTATGTCCGCGGACACGGATTCACCTACAGTCCTTGTTCTCTTAGATATAAGTGCAGCTTTTGACCCCATTGACCATGCCACCCTGATTGACCGACTCAAGGGACTGTCAGGCACTGTATTGTCCTGGTTTAAATCATATCTCTCAAACTGGCAACAATATGTTAAAATTGTGGATGACCTCTCCTTACTATATGAGGTTATTTGTGGCGTTCCTCAAGAGCCAATTTTATTTTCATTATATATGCTGCCCTTGGGTGACATTGTCCGTAGACATGGGGTCAACTTTCACTGCTATGCTGATGACACCCAGCTAGATCTGTCTCTAAAACCAGCAGGTGTCTCTTCTATAAAAAATGTGATAAGCTGTCTTGCTGATATCAAGGTATGGATGTCTAATAATTTCCTATGTTAAATTCAGATAAAACAGAGATAATGATTTTGGGATCAAAAGATGAAAAAAAACAAAAAACAGATCTGTCCGCCTTCACAGAGGATAGTTTCCCATGCTCTCAGAAAAATGAAATGAGGAATCTGGGTGTAATTTTTGAACCTGACCTCTCCTTTGAGCCACATATTGAGAATATAATTAAAGTATCTTTCTTTCACCTTTGAAATATTGCCAAGGTGAGGCGCTTTCCTTCACAGCACGATGCTGAGAGACTGATGCATGCCTTCATATCTTCTAGGATTGACTACTGCAATGCCCTGTTCTCTGGAATTCCAAACTGGGTTCTGTCACGATTGCAGCTTGTACAAAATGCACAGCCAGGGTGCTAACCAAAACAAAAAAAGTGATCACATTACCCCAGTGTTAGCAGCCCTGCACTGGCTCCATTACCCCAGTGTTAGCAGCCATGCACTGGCTCCATTACCCCAGTGTTAGCAGCCCTCCACTGGGGTAATGGAGCCAGTGTTAGCAGCCCTCCACTGGCTCCCAGTGCTGTCCAGGATTGACTTTAAGGTCCTTCTTATCGCCTATAAAGCCCTAAACGGTTTGGCTCCAGCCTGTTTGAAGGATCTTTTAGTCCCATATGCCCCTGGCCGGCCACTCCGATCCCAAGATGCAGGGCTGCTATCTGTCCCAAGGATTTTAAAGCAAAGGACAGGTGGTAGAGCATTCGGCCATAGAGCACACTGCTGGTCATTCCACTGCTCACCACTAGAGAATCCCTCACACTGCGGGTCATTCCACTTATAACCACTAGAGACTCCCTCACACTGCGGGTCATTCCACTGCTCACCACTAGAGACTCCCTCACACTGTGGGTCATTCCACTGCTTACCACTAGAGACTCCCTCACACTGCGGGTCATTCCACTGCTTACCACTAGAGACTCCCTCACACTGCGGGTCATTCCACTGCTCACCACTACAGAATCCCTCACACTGCGGGTCATTCCACTGCTTACCACTAGAGACTCCCTCACACTGCGGGTCATTCCACTTATAACCACTAGAGACTTCCTCACACTGTGGGTCATTCCACTGCTCACCACTACAGAATCCCTCACACTGCGGGTCATTCCACTGCTCACCACTAGAGACTCCCTCACACTGCGGGTCATTCCACTGCTTACCACTAGAGACTCCCTCACACTGCGGGTCATTCCACTGCTTACCACTAGAGACTCCCTCACACTGCGGGTCATTCCACTGCTTACCACTAGAGACTCCCTCACACTGCGGGTCATTCCACTGCTCACACTAGACTCCCTCACACTGCTGGTCATTCCACTGCTCACCACTACAGAATCCCTCACACTGCGGGTCATTCCACTGCTTACCACTAGAGACTCCCTCACACTGCAGGTCATTCCACTGCTCTCCACTAGAGACTCCCTCACACTGCGGGTCATTCCACTTATAACCACTAGAGACTCCCTCACACTACGGGTCATTCCACTTATAACCACTAGAGACTCCCTCACACTGCGGGTCATTCCACTGCTTACCACTAGAGACTCCCTCACACTGCGGGTCATTCCACTGCTTACCACTAGAGACTCCCTCACACTGCGGGTCATTCCACTGCTTACCACTAGAGACTCCCTCACACTGTGGGTCATTCCACTGCTTACCACTAGAGACTCCCTCACACTGCAGGTCATTCCACTGCTTACCACTAGAGACTCCCTCACACTGCGGGTCATTCCACTGCTCACCACTAGAGACTCCCTCACACTGCGGGTCATTCCACTGCTTACCACTAGAGACTCCCTCACACTGCGGGTCATTCCACTGCTCACCACTAGACTCCCTCACACTGCGGGTCATTCCACTACTCACCACTAGACTCCCTCACACTGCAGGTCATTCCACTACTCACCACTAGACTCCCTCACACTGCAGGTCATTCCACTGCTTACCACTAGAGACTCCCTCACACTGCGGGTCATTCCACTGCTCACCACTAGAGACTCCCTCACACTGCGGGTCATTCCACTGCTTACCACTAGAGACTCCCTCACACTGCGGGTCATTCCACTGCTCACCACTAGAGACTCCCTCACACTGCGGGTCATTCCACTGCTTACCACTAGAGACTCCCTCACACTGCGGGTCATTCCACTGCTTACCACTAGAGACTCCCTCACACTGCGGGTCATTCCACTGCTTACCACTAGAGACTCCCTCACACTGCAGGTCATTCCACTGCTCACCACTAGACTCCCTCACACTGCAGGTCATTCCACTGCTTACCACTAGAGACTCCCTCACACTGCGGGTCATTCCACTGCTTACCACTAGAGACTCCCTCACACTGCGGGTCATTCCACTGCTTACCACTAGAGACTCCCTCACACTGCGGGTCATTCCACTGCTTACCACTAGAGACTCCCTCACACTGCGGGTCATTCCACTGCTCACCACTAGACTCCCTCACACTGCGGGTCATTCCACTGCTTACCACTAGACTCCCTCACACTGCAGGTCATTCCACTACTCACCACTAGACTCCCTCACACTGCAGGTCATTCCACTGCTTACCACTAGAGACTCCCTCACACTGCGGGTCATTCCACTGCTCACCACTAGAGACTCCCTCACACTGCGGGTCATTCCACTGCTTACCACTAGAGACTCCCTCACACTGCGGGTCATTCCACTGCTCACCACTAGAGACTCCCTCACACTGCGGGTCATTCCACTGCTTACCACTAGAGACTCCCTCACACTGCGGGTCATTCCACTGCTTACCACTAGAGACTCCCTCACACTGCGGGTCATTCCACTGCTTACCACTAGAGACTCCCTCACACTGCAGGTCATTCCACTGCTCACCACTAGACTCCCTCACACTGCAGGTCATTCCACTGCTTACCACTAGAGACTCCCTCACACTGCGGGTCATTCCACTGCTTACCACTAGAGACTCCCTCACACTGCGGGTCATTCCACTGCTTACCACTAGAGACTCCCTCACACTGTGGGTCATTCCACTGCTCACCACTAGAGACTCCCTCACACTGCGGGTCATTCCACTTATAACCACTAGAGACTCCCTCACACTGCGGGTCATTCCACTGCTCACCACTAGAGACTCCCTCACACTACGGGTCATTCCACTGCTCACCACTAGAGACTCCCTCACACTGTGCCATTAAGAGGAATGTGTGTGTGTGTGTGCTGGTTTTGTATTGACACAGACCTTGCAGGGGTGTGAATGGCGTTACTTACAGCAGCTCATGTAGGCAAGGAAATAACTCAAAAGTGAAAAGTGAAGCTAAGGAGCTGTTTTAGCAGGTAAAGAGAAGGACGAGAGGATCGGAGAGGATTGTAGGTTGGGAGAGATCTGAATGGTGCTGGTGTTTTGCCGATTCTGGATGGGCTCCCTGTTGTTAGCTGTGCTGCTGATTAATTGTTGCTCCCTTGTCTTTCTCTCTAGCAGCATTTCCTCGGTGATTCCAGTATGGGAATCACAATTCATTTCAACACTGAAAGACAAAGTCGAAACCTTTCTCATTGAATTGATGAAGTTTCTTTAAGGATTTCTAAACTCTCTCTTCTGGAGAACAGACTTTGCTGCAGATTTCCTCCCTGCAGACAGTGCAGCTTCTCTGCAGCATTCAGAGGCAGGGGTCACAATGGAAAGACTCGTTGTCACAATGAATCAGTGTCTTCCTGCAGCCCTTGATATAGGTGTGGAACATGGTGGATAGAGCTTTCAGAATCATGTCTAAACTGCATCAGGTACACCGGAGTGTAGCCATGAACCCGTCCCCCTGAAACACTCTACCCCCGATGGGATGTAAGACCCACACTTGTCCTGTTTGGTACTTCTTGCTGCTGTACTTGGAGGTTAGACATGATTCTGGGAGCTCTGTCGAAGCTACAGGGAGCTTAAACTTCTGATTTTTAAAAAGTTATAAAAAATGATACATTTGGAATCAAAAAGAATACTACTGCTTAGTTAAATCTGATAGCTCACACCCATATATTTCTCTTTAAGATGTAGGTAATAGAAAAGAATAGTGCCCCTAACCCCAATAAAACAAACAAACACAAAGACAGTAGTTTAGCAATGGTCTGAATTGGATGTGTATTTAAATATATGCACGACAGGTTATGATATGTAACAGACAATACAATATCCCATCACACAAATCACTGTACGATACATTGAGAGTTCAGAAAGAAAGAGAAGGTCGACCAAAATCTGACCCTGAGCTTTTCAACTCTACTGAGAAAGCAAAGAACTGCTTCATACAACAGACAGGGGGCGCTGTGACAATGCTCAAAACAGCGAGGGATCTCCACGACGACGCACTCAAACTAATGACCTGCTCCATGGCAGAGCATTTCCACTGGGTTTGTGTTGAAATCATTACACCCAGAAGAACGCTTCGAAAGATGCAGCAGAGTTCAACACATTGGGCATTTGAGGGGCTGTAATGAATGGATGGGCCCTTTTCATAAAACTCTTTAAGGACTTTATTAAGGGTTTTTTGTTAAGGACCCTTTGAAGGTTAAACACTACCTTGAAAAAACACTCCTCAGCTTGTAACCCTAACCCTAAATCAGGTTCCATCGAGTGGGGTACAAACAAGGACTTTTCAAGCTTTCCAAAGTGACTATCTTGGTTTGTACTTTTATTTATTTATTTTTAAATTTAGTAGTCGCCAATTTTATTTATTTTTTTATAATTTTCTCCCAATTTAGAATAGCCAATTATTTTTAGGCTCAGCTCACCGCTACCACCCCTGGCCAGACCACAGTGGTCGCTGGTGCATGGTGAACTGAGGATGCCCTGGCCGACATAACCCCGCCCCCCCCCCCCGGGTGGCGCTCGGCCAATTGAGCGCCGCCCCCTGGGAGCTCCCGTCCTTGGTCGGCAAAAGAATAACCTGGACTCGAACCGGCGACATCCAGACTATAGGGCACATCCTGCACTCCATGCGGAGCGCCTTTACCGGATGCGCCACTCAGGAGCCCTGGTTTGTACTTTTAAAGAGTGACTCAATATGGGTAAGAGATACAGTTACCGTCACTAATGCATTCCTGTTCATTCCCTTTGGAGCATTTTCTGGTACATTTTTAAAACGAAGCAGTTTAATTAAAGCCCATCTCTCAGAATCATGTCTAATCTCCAAGTACATCTGGTACACGAAGTGTAACCTTTAACCTGCCCCCCTGCAACACCCTTCCCTAGAGGATGGAAGAAACATCACATCTGTTCTGTGATATTTCTTACTGCTGTATTCCTTACATCAGCGTGTTGCAGGGCCAGGCTCGTGGCTGCACTTGGAGGTTAGACTGGATTCGGAGAGCTCTATAGAAACCACAGGGGACTTCACAAATGTTAGCAGGATTTGACAACGGAAACAGAAAATGGTACAAAGTGAATCCAAACAGCCGGAATAGTTAACACACCCTTGATATCTGAAGCCCGTGCCACATAGTCAGTAAATGAGCAGGTTTGACACAGAGTTCAAGGGGCTGCTGTATGGAGAGCCAGCGCTGTTCAGACCATGAAACAGAGACCGCAGGAGAGGAAAGGGGCCACTCTGCAAGTGAAATCCATCTCAAAACAAGAACAAAACAAACACAGAAATCCATTTCTTTGGGCTGCGCACGGCATTCGTTTTTTTTTCTTCTTTTCGTTTGTTTGAAAAATAAAAAATAAAAACAAATCATGCCATAAAAATCACATCACAAAAGTCCACCTGATGAATAGAATGCAATGTGCAATACACAGTCTCAAAGAAAACCAGCTGTACAATAAATACGTCAAGAATAACCCTTTCCATAGATTTGCTTTTGTCACGTAAATAAACATTTCAGTGCATATTTATAATAACCATTTCTTGTCATTTTTTAAAGTATATTTACATATGCTGGTATGACATGAACCGTAGTCCACAACTCTGTATGTGTACAACAGCAGCATCCGCTGTCACAGGGCATACAGACAGAGGAGGAGGAGGAGGAGGAGGAGGAGGAGGAGGAGGAAGGGGCTGCAGGGCCGCTGCTCCGCGGTGTTCCGACTCTTCAGAGGAGACAGTGAGTGCTGCACAGCTGAAATACAAAAGAAACAAAAGCTCAAGCCAGGGGCCTGTATATTAACAGTGCGTGTGCGTTTCCACACAGGGTTGCCCACCTTATTCTTCCCATGCATTTGTATTCTCTCTTGTTATTACATGTTGTTATTCTTATGTTACCCTTCCAGCTTTGCACACTATGTTCTGTAACCCACATGCGTTTCTATTTCCCAGCACAGGCTGATGCACAATAAAAGGAACTCTTTCCAGAACTGAGCCTCATTAGGCTTCCAATATTTCAAAATAGTTTTGTGTTTTTCTTCCCCCATCAATATAAACACAGCAATCGTTTGCCTTATTGACGCACTGCCTGTTACACTGCATCAGGAACCTGGCAGACGGTTTAGTTTGCTTCCGGTAAATGATTGAACACACACTGCATAGAGCTGCACAACTTCAACGAAACAGACACCAGCTGCATCAACAATTGGAAATATCTCACTCTGTCCATAAAGTCGCTCCTTCCAGAATGGAGCTTATGATTTGCAATATTTCAAGTTAGTTTTCACCCACCACTCTTGTCTCCATCCCAGAACACGTATTGTTTTATTTAAGTGATAATTATAACTAATGTATTTAACACTCAATTTGGAAACGTAATAAACGCAGAGGGTGGCAATCCCATTGTTCCACTTTGTACATATTTCAGATGTAGCTGTTTATTACTGTAAATTAAATTGGTGTAGTCAATGAACTGGACACGTCTCAGATTACAATTACAAATTACACTATTAGACATCATTTCAAATAAAGTCGATTAGAAATGTAAAAACATAACACTAGAGTATAGCCTCTCCTATTACCCAGAGTAAGAATAAACCTGAGACCCGTGTGAAACCCTGCTGCTAGCCACTGTCAGTCCCAAGTGAACTGCGAGACAGTCAGTCTGACAGGGGCTGACAGCGGTAGGTACGTCTGTATTCAAGAGGACTACAATGAGGGATATCTGACGAGGAACAGGCTCAGAGGAGATGGCTCTCTATCAACCGTTATGGGAGACATATTGCAGTGCAGACTGCCATCCCCAATACAAGACAGCGACCCTGAGAAAATTAGAGGCAGCTGAGGAGCGCAGGGAGAGTCCTGGGGGCGTGGCTCCAATCACACTCATATAGGGAGAGTCCTGGGGGCGTGGCTCCAATCACACTCATACAGGGAGAGTCCTGGGGGCGTGGCTCCAATCACACTCATACAGGGAGAGTCCTGGGGGCGTGGCTCCAATCACACTCATACAGGGAGAGTCCTGGGGGCGTGGCTCCAATCACAATCCTACAGGGAGAGTCCTGGGGGCGTGGCTCCAATCACACTCCTACAGGGAGAGTCCTGGGGGCGTGGCTCCAATCACACTCCTACAGGGAGAGTCCTGAGGGCGTGGCTCCAATCACACTCATACAGGTAGAGTCCTGGGGGCGTGGCTCCAATCACACTCATACAGGAAGAGTCCTGGGGGCGTGGCTCCAATCACACTCCTACAGGGAGAGTCCTGGGGGCGTGGCTCCAATCACACTCGTACAGGGAGAGTCCTGGGGGCGTGGAAATGGGCTGTAGCGGTGAGGCGAGAAAAGCAGGGTTCATTTTCTAACTGTTGTCTAGTAAAACACAGGTTCAGTGCGTCTCCCCTTTGATCATTTTACAAAACGTTGTACTTTCTTTTTCAAAGGCTAGAATAACCATTTCATCGCTTGAGTGATCTGCATTTTCATATATATATTCAAATGCATCATTCAAAGCATCGACAATTATGTTTTGTATTTTTGTGCCCAACCCCAATTTGGTTATGCCCAATCAAAGTGTTTTACTGAACTGTAGAATTTCAGGACAGATCGTATCAATTTTAATATGCTTATATCAGTCCTAACATAACACTGACATGGTCAACTCGCACAGGAGTAAAAAGACACAGGACGCCTGAGTTTGTAATTTGACAGGTCCCGATATCCTGTAAAACACAAATCGGAGGACCTCTGAGAAAACTGTCTGGGATAAAAAGAAATGGGTGGTTAGCAGAAGACTCAATTTCACCGATGTCATAATGTACAAATTCAGAATCCACCTGGTGAGGTGATTTTCAGTCCTGTGCGAATTGGGCTTCAGTCTCTTATAGTTGTACTGTGATTGAGCGTTTTGAAGTTCTGGCTGGTGTCTGGTACTGACCTCCCTGTGAATGGTGGACCTGCTTTGCTGAATCACTCAGGAGAGAAGAAGAGAGCCCAGAGGATTGTGGTTTTGAAATTCCCTGAACCTCTTGTCTTTCCACTGCGATCCAATCCAAGGTACTTTAGCTGCCTGCACTGCGTTCCAGTCCACCCCGTCACTTCTTGTTTTGTTTTCTGTTTGATTGTCTCTGCTAGGGACCGTCCGAGATGCGTGTTCTTTGACAAAGTTCAAGTTTCCTTTCGTTATTAAAAAAAACAGAAACAAAAAAACTCCCACAAATGTAATAACCTTCGTCAGGCTTAAATTAAAAAAAAAAAAAAAAAACAGGTAAAAAAAAAAAGTGTTCTGCAGAAGTCTCTGATAAATTACACCTGCAAGAGAGAGAGAGATACAGAAATGCATTGGAGTCTGCTGTCTGTGCCGTGTTTAATTGTGGGCTACAGCTTTAAAGAAGTCCAAAATGTTACACATATTTCAAAAAGCAGTCCTAGCTTGTTTTATTATTGGGCTTTAAAATCAATTTCTTACCTCTTATTTGCACTAGCAACATTATCTATTGATGTGTTGCTTGTTATTTTACTGTAAATATAACACAACATATATATATATTTTTTAAAGATCTTGTTTCACGCTACCCAGTCACTTCCTGTGCAGACTGACTCCACTCATACCATGTGACCTACAGCAAAGGAAGTCATTACATAGCTATAACTCTGTACTAAACCTGCATACCCTGTAAACAAAATGTGTTGAGCACACAGAAGCAGCCGTGACAAGAGAAGTCTTGGACTGCACTTCTTCAGTGACAATGACACTAGTGCCGATAAGAGATACAACATTTACAAATCAGAACATAAACGGCAACATTGAAACTGTGTTGTTTTTGGTGTTTCGGGTCATGCTTTCAGTGCGTTACTCATGATTCCTTCCTCCAGTAACAAACCCTCCTTCCATGCAAGCAGCGCATGAGAGCGAGGGTACACTGAGGGCTCTTCATGTGTTTAGAAGGGAGCTTGGTCTTCATGGCTGGGGAGGGACTGAACCCCAGGAGTGTTTCACTCATTATCTCTAGAGCTCGTCACGAATGTCTTTGAAACACTCGCTGTAACCTGGGACCAGGAATCAGTCTGGTGGGCAGCCATGCAGCTTCCATCTCCAGATGGCATTGTAAAAATGCAAACTTGGGGAGCAGCTTTTTTTTTTTAGTAATTGCTAGTAATTGTTTATTTGTCACTGCATTCATGTGGTTTTACAGTGTTAACCAATCATCAGCGATATTATCACTTTAGAGCTTAACGATCATTCAGTATTCTCTAATACCACAAGTATACTTGTACAATAAATAGCAATAACATTTGTACAGGTTTTATATTAAATCCATTAATTCAATGATTCTTTTTTGGAGTCTAAATCAAAACAACAATAGAAATGTGAAATGATTTCAGACATTTTAAATGGTTTTAAAACACGTACAGATGGCAGTATTGTCTGAACTCCCAACACGCAGCTCCGTGCTGAATTTCAGCAGCACACCACTGGATTGGACTGGAAGTGACGACACATTGGAGACCAGTCCCAGTAAGCATGTCATCCCACTCATGTGATCCCACTGAACTGATAAAGAAAATGTATCCCATGTCAGATTCCATTCTAGGGACCCAGTAGACAGGAGCACCTGTATTTCAATCTGCATGATCTTCGCCGGGTGGCCACTTTATTAGGAACAAGGATGGTCTTATTCCACCAGTACCCTCAGTTACTAATCAGAGGACGCTCTTTCAGGTTTAAAGCACTTCATTATATTTAGGGCTTCTGACTTTCGTTTTTAACCGATAAAAAACAATAAAACACCCCCCATACAAAAAAAATTAAATTGGTGTACAGTCAATTCTGAATACTTCAAACCAGGGGTCTCCAATCCTGGTCCTGGAGGGCCGCTGTCCCTCCTGGGTTTTGTTCCAACTGCCCCCTAAATTACTTATTAGAAGCTTAATCGGTCCAATTAATTAATTTAGGGTATAGTTGGAACAAAAACCAGGAGGGACAGCGGCCCTCCAGGAGCAGGATTGGAGACCCCTGCTTTAAACCCAACTCATCTACTGAGTGACAGCACATTCCTACATCTCTATTGGAGACGAGAATGAAGGCTTGTTTACAGGATTTAAAGTTGTATTAGTTAAAATACGGAAGATTTAAAACAGAATTGCAAGTTGTAGCAAAATGTAAAAAAATGCCTACGAACAAAAAACCCCAGAAGAATGTGCCCGTGACCGTAGGGATTTCATTGTGGAAGACAGCAAAGGAAAGAAGGTACAGCTTAAGTGTGCAAGTACTGTCCAGGTACTATACATATTGTGACAGAAGAAAAAGTGCCCAAGCATTTTGGAAAGTAACCGAAAACAATAATTTCATACAGTATATCAAAAGTGAAAGCCCTGAAAAATAAACGACTTACATAAAACTAAAAAAATAGCTAAAAATAATCACTGTAAAATGAAATGAATAAAAACCGAAAAAACAGAATTATATTCTACTGCACATGCACCTTCCCTAAGATGTTACCCGTTCAATACTGTACTGTGTGTTTGCTGTATGATTCTCTATCGTCTCTTTGTCTACCAGGCTTACTATTGGTTGCTTCTGAAAAGACTCCTCAAGCTGATGTTGGGGATGCATGTCCGTGCTGCACACGCGTCAGTGCTCAATGCTTCACGTATGGGCTTCAGGGCAGCACTATTATGCTTCCCCACCTCACAATCTTTTGAGAAGATCTGCTTGCTACAGTCGTTAGAAAGCAGGGCGAACAGTGATTGAAAGGAATGGTAAAGAATGACAGAGAATTTGAAACGGGTACGGAATTGAATATTAGTAATATGTAGATTATACAAGGATCTGTTTCGAGCACAGTGACATTTTCGGTTTGTAACTTGGTTTTGCTTTTAGTTGAAGTTGCAGCGGGTTCTTCCTGCTGTGCTGTCTGGTCTTTATATTCACTTTATTTTTATTTCATGAATTAATGACCTTATAGTTTAATCCAAACACCTGATTATTACACTGTGCAGCAAACCCTTTTATAACAACCTTTATCGAAGCGCTTGTTGAACACTGGGCTTCCATTCTGCACGGCTGCTTAAATGCAAATATTTGCAACTGGTCATTTCCCTACTTTGCATCAATCTGAACCCACTTCAGCCTGTTGTCTTCAGTCTGCTGTTTATTACCATGAGATCTGATTCGTACTAAACGTGACATTGTTAACAAGGGGGGCAGTGAATCACCCCCTGCAGCTCACAACATAGTTCAGAAAAATAGATCTGCACGGCGAAGGAATTATTAAATAGGTCTCAAACGTGCAGTTCTGAAAGAAACACCTGTCACACAAGCATGGGTTTCCATTTCAGACATGATGTTTGGGATAAACTCTTGGTGGAAGCCATGCTTTTTGACTGTCTTGTACTTTCACCTGCAGAGTGAAACTGTCCCCGCCTCTTCACTGCCATCGTTCCTGTCTACAGCTGTGGACAAACAGTTTGCATCACCTACAACTTATGGATTGAGATGTAATTTCAGGCTGTGTGGTCCAGTGGTTAAAGAAACAGGCTTGTAACTAGGAGGTCCCCGGTTCAAATCCCACCTCAGCCACTGACTCATTGTGTGACCCTGAGCAAGTCACTTAACCTCCTTGTGCTCTGTCTTTCAGGTGAGATGTAATTGTAAGTGACTCTGCAGCTGATGCATAGTCTACTAAATAAACAAATAATTAAAAAAAACTATATGACCATAATTTAGATCTTTTATTTAACAGAATGTAATCAAAGAAACTACAGAATGTATTGCAAAAGTCTACCGGAAGCCATAATAGTAGTACAGTATTTCATGTTAGATTTTTATTTTTTTGCCAGTTTATCTTGAAGTATATGGAAAACCACAAAGCGGTGTGTAATTCAATATGTTAAGGTAACATTATTCAGCAGGTTTCATTCGACTTTATAAAGCAAAATGAGTTCATTCTTCGGGTGATGCAAAACGTTTGGCTAGAGCTGTGTAAGAATCAGCTGCTTCCCCTATTGACTGACATGGCAGCCAGTAACATGACCCAGGAGACACTGCTAAGAGGAAATGACCTGGGGAGGGCAAACAGATACCCAAGAAAAAGAGCCAGAAACACAGCTTCCTTCAGCTAAAGTAACCAGAGATCATGTTTTAAAATTAAAATACACGTTTGCTACAATATGTGGGTCTTTTAAAGCTGTGTGTACAGTCGCTTACAGAAGTGCAAAATTATGAAGAGTCGTGGAATGGTTCTGTTTGCTACGATGACTTTACTATAGAGTTACAGGAACCTGGATTTAGATTCACCAATATCTGCACTGCACTCCAGCAGCGTCCCAGGTCCAGGGCTGTGGATTACAAGGATACCGTTCTATCCTTTATGTATTTATCCTACAGGCAAGAAACAACACAGCACCAAAAACACCCTGAATAATTCAACAGCAAACATCATCGTGCTTCTTAACTCGCTAGCACATGATCTTACAGGTTATCTTTCTTCCTGTATAGTTAAACAGTTTGGGGTCTATACAAGTGATCTTACCAGTGAGGGGTCTAAAAGAAATGCCACCGTTTATATATTACATTTAAACGAACCTCACATTTCAATAACTTTTAAATACAATAAAAAAAAACACTAGAGACACACGCACACTGTTGGAGATTCTCACAAAGCCCCCTTGTAATGATTTAAAGGTGGTCATTTAGATCCGTCACTTTACAGATCCATTGAATAGACCCTTTCTATAGTTCATCTTTCTGAGACCTGGACAGTGAAAGCTCAGCAGTGCAGCTCTCGCGCGCACGGCCAGGTGATTCTCATACCTATAAACAAAGCCTTGGCTTCCCTGCAGCGGTGCCACCCTCCCTCCCCAGTCCCTATAGGCTGGTGACGGTGAACAAGTCCTCCGTGTGCTGGTCCAGCAGGTGGCTGAGGACCCCTCTGTGAGGAGGGGGCCACAGACTGGTCTGCCCCTGGCTCTGGAGAGGGGGGTAGCGGTGCTGGAAACTCTCCGGCGGCAGGTGGAAGCCGGGCTCACTAGCAGACGGATGGGAGTTCAGTTCCAGAGCGGGGGGATAAGAGGAGGAGGAGTGGGTGGTAGCAGCAGCAGCTGGCCTCTGTAGCTTTACCATCTCCAGGGCCTCGTTCTCAACCTCCTTCTCTTTCTCTGTCCTGCCCAGGGAGATGGGATTGAGGATCTGCGGACTACCTGCTGCACCGGTCCGTTCCACAAACTCCTCCCGCTTGTCGTAGTGGTGTGGGCTGCCAGACAAGGAGCCGCCTGGCTGCTGGTACCAGTAAGAGGAGCTGCTGTAGGTGGGGGAGTCATACTGGGATCCAGGGAGGTCCTTGCTGGCTCGGTGGGGACTCTGAGCAGCGCAAGGCAGGAGCCTTCGGAAGTCACAGGGCAGGGGGTTGTCCTTGTTGAAGGCTAGGGTTAGGGAGCAGCTGGGGGAAAAGGCCTTTGGAGGCCCTGCGTACGGGTGCAGAGGTTTGGTAGGGGCTGCATGGAAGGGCTTGGGGTCGGGCTGTAAGCCCACGACCGGGGAGAGACAGGCGGCCTCGCTGTGGAACATCTGCAGAAACTTGTCCTCTGAGGAGGAGGGGGTGGGGGGGTTGACGGAGTAGGGGCTGGAGTATCCGCACTGCTCCCTCTCCCCCAGGGCCATGCTTTGGGACTGCGAAGACAGAGGGGACATGCTACTGCTGTCTCCACTGTAATAGTCCACCACGAGGTTTGGGCTGTCCTGGTAGAGGGGCATTGCTGAAGCCTGGGCGGCTGGTTTCTGAGCCTTGGGCTTCACCAGAGCGGCACGGTCCCGTCTGCAGGAAGGGAAGGCTCCACGAGACCCCCTGGGCTGCCTGGCCCCAGTGGCGCTCCTTTTGGTACCGGGAATGGGAGAAGATGAGCTGGAGGGAGTGGAGACTGGTGGGAAGCCCAGAAGGCAGCTCTCTCCCTGGGCATCAGTCCTTTTCCGCCTCCCCCGCCCAGGTTTGGAACCCCCCTGGAAGAGGACGCTCTGGTTCCAGCTGTAGGAGGGGCCTGAGGAGCTCTCATTCCAGTCCATCATCAGCTTCTCCAGGCTGGACAGGCTGGACTGTCCCTCGCCAGAGGCAGGGTGGTCCTGCAGCTTGCAAGACCCAGCCGCCCCCGGCTGCCCAAAGTGAGAGCTGTCCGAAGAGGACTCTGAGAAGGTCTCTGAGAAGGAGCGCTGCTTGGCCTTCTGAGGCGTGTAGTTGGAGATATCCAGGATGTCCTTGGGCTCGGTGCAGGCGCTGTAGTCGAAAGAACTGAGGTACTGCAGCCCGAAAGCCTCCGTGTTCCCACTCCCTGGGTAGCTGGGCCGGTGCCCCCACTGGGAGTACTGCCTGCAACTTTCGGGAGACAAGGGGAAGGAGTTGGCCGTGTTCTTCGTCAGCATGAAGCTACCAGGAGATGCTGCCCCAGGGCTTGGGAAGCCACCATACAAGGACTTGCCCAAAGGATTGGTGCCTTGGTGGCCGGAGTAGCCGACATGAGAAGAGCTGCTTGGGGATGCCTGGAGAGCCTTGCTGTTGCCACTGCCAGCGTATGGGAAGCTGCAGTCAGCTGTCCTCTGGCCCTCATACTGCTTCAATGGCTGGAGATTAGACTGGGACCCAGAGCCATAGCCACTGTACTGGGGGAAACTTCCAGAGGGGTGTGGGGAGCTGGGGGACCTGGAGAGGGAGAGTGGTGGAACGAGCTTCTGGAAGGACGTAGGCGAGGTTTGAGAGAGATTGTAGTTGCCACCATGTGAATAGGGAGGCCTTGGCGGGTTGGAGGTCTGGGATGGGCCTTCACAGTTTGATGGGCTGGCTTTGGGGCCCCTCTTGGGGTAGCCAGGACACCACCGCTGGCTCTGTGTGGGGTTCCCAGTTTCATAACACCCGGGAACCTTGCGGGATTCAGCGCGTCCCGATGCTCCTGACGATGAAGACAAAGAGCAATCCAGCAAGTCGGAAGAGTCATCGGAGTCCAGGAGGGAGCGGAAATACCCTGCGCACAGCCCTTGAGATTCGGGGTTGCCTTGAGCTTGAGACGGGTAGTAGCCTACTTTCCCAGGATCGCATGGCGCAAAGCCCCGAGGCAAAGCCACTTTTTGGTATCCGAAGTCCGCTTGGCTTGCCCGCCCATCTGCTCTGGAAGCCCAGCCATTCCCGCTGGCCCACTCCGAATCCTGGTGTGCTCCAGGCTCCTTCAGGAATCCGTTCTTTCGAGGGCGCCTCTTGCGAAACACTTTCTCTGCTGAAGGAATGCTGCTGGGGTCCCCCATCGCAGCCTTGCCCCTCTTGCGGGGGTGATCAGGGTCGGAGGTCGGCGTTTTCCGCTTTTTCCCAATAGTCTCGAAGAAGTCACTGAAAGATCTCTTGAAGGACTCGGCAGACCCAGCCAGCCCCCCTCTTCCTCCCATGCAGCCCGCCCTGCCTCCTCGCCGACGGAAGCCTTGCAGCCTCTGCAGCAGGGAGGAGATGTTGGGGGTGTCGAGGGGCTGCTGAAGGGTCTCCGGCTCGCTGGGGGTGGAGCAGCGAGGAGGGGAGCAGCGGCCGGTGGTGGGCGGCTCCCGGTTGAGGAAGGCCAGTTTGGAGAGGACGTCTCCGTAGTCGGTCTTGGCGTCGTTGGTGTCATTTGCATAGGAGGGCTGAGGAGAGGGCAGCTTGACCCTGCGGCGACGCCGTGGCTTCTTCCCCTCCTCGGTCTTGACCTCTTTGGGGTCTGACTGCTCGGGCGGGACCTGTTTGGGTGGACGCCCACGCCGCCTCTTCAGGATCACTGGCAGCTTCCCCGGGGGGAACATCACCATCACATTCTTGCCATTGTTTTTCATTTTCAGTAACGCTGTGGGCTCCCGCTGGGGTCCCTCCCCGCCCTCTGTTTCCCCAGCCCTGTCCTGCTGCGCGGGGGTCTCCATGGACGAGATCTTGTAGCTCTTGTGGCGCCGGCTCATGTTCACTGGGATGCGGGCGACCTTCACCACAATCTTCCGGATGCCCACGCACTTTCCTTTCCGCCTGCCTCGGGCAGTCGAGGACCCTTCCCTCACAGCCCCTTCACTCGGCGTAGGAAACCTGGGGAGAGCCTCAAAGCTTTCCAATCCCGGGGGCTTCTCCTCGCACACCTCCTCCTTTTCTCCTGCTGCTTCAACCTCCTTGGGTTTGGGAGTCTTTTCCGGGGTTTCTACAGACTCCTCTTTGGGGGTTGTCTCCTTAATGTCCTTGTGAACCTCTTCCAATGCCCGTCTCAGCCGTGAGGATTTCCTCAGATGGCACGGGATCTTTGGCCTGTCTGAGCTCCTGAGCGCGTACTTCCTCTCTCGGTCGGGGGTCGAGGCGGAGGGATTCTGCCCCCTCTCTGTGGAGCTCTGCTGGCTCTCTGGGGGGGTGCTGACTGTTTCTGCAGGGGCAGCAGTGCTAGGTGTGGTGGTAACAGCAGTATTGGGATGGCATTCTGGGGTGACCTGCTGGCTGGTGGCTGGGGAAAGGGGCAACTTGTACGGGAGAGGCTCAGGAGGGGCTTGGATCTCACTGGGCACTTCTAAACGGACTGGGGAAGGATCCTGTGCTACCCTTGCTGGCTCTGCTTCTGGCTCTGGTTCTGGTTCTGGTTCTGGGGATGTCTTGGGTCCCTCGCTCTGCGGGGGTCGTTCTATCTCAGTTGGCTTCTGGAGTTCAAGCTGCCATTGAAGCAGGTGCTGCCTCCGTCCTTTGGGCCCGATCCTGGGTCTCTTGTGCAGCCTCTCCCCAGGGCTGCGGATGCCGTTGGCCAGCGAGGGTGTGGAGTGGAAGCTGTAGAGCAGTTCTGTGCTCTCCCCTCCACTCTCTCCCAGCAGCTCCTCCCCACCGCTGCCCCCCTCACTCCAGCTCCCGCAGTCCAGTCTCACGCTGCTGGTCTGCAGGCCCCTGGAGAGCCTGCCCAGGTCCTTGGTGATGTCTATGAGCTGCACCACAGGGCACAGGTTGATTCTCCCGTTCCCGCACTTCCTCTGCAGCAGTGTCAGGATGCTGTCCATGCTGCTCCTGCCCGAGGACAGCAGAGCCGAGGTGGGGAAGCTCTTTAGCTCTCTGTCCTGCTTCTCTTCTAGCACCTCCACTGTCTCCTGGGTTTCCACAAATGCTTCTAGCTGATCTAAAGAAGAGGGGTGCCCCCTAGCTGGGGGTTGTTTAATCCCGTACAACAGGCAGGGGTCGGGGCTGTCAGGCATTCCCGGGGGGCTAGAGGGCAAGGGTAAAGGGCAAGGGTCTCCGTTGAACCCCTCTGGAGGGAGCAGAGACTGCTGGTCGGTCCAGCTTCCCTGGCAGGCCAGCTCGGGACTCTTTGGTGGGTTGAGGGAGTTGCAGCCCCCCTCGGGGCTCCGCTCCAGGCTGGGGAGGGGGGTGCATGCCCTGGGGAGGGGGGTGCACGCCCTGGTTTTTGGCTTTCTGTCCTTCTTCATGGCTTGGGAGTCCAGAAAGCTGATGCAGGGATCTAGGTAATAAAAAAAGAGAGAAATAAAAACTATTATTATTATTAGTAGTATTATCATTACTGCAATACATGGTTAACTATTCCTTTTCCTATAAACTACAGGGTGTAACGATCTTATGAGAGTTCAGTACAGACCTCATGAGATTTGACAGCAGAACTGTAGTTAATAATAATTAACAATTGATTTACAATTGAGCAAAGTAATGTATTAACAAGCTTTCACTATGTATAGGAGACTTTATAATATATAGCAGACCCTGATATTGATACAGCCCTCTGAAATGTCTTTATAATATATAGCAGACCCTGATATTGATGTGACACAGCCCTCTGAAATGTCTTTATAATATACAGCAGAACCTGATATTGATACAGCCATCTGAAATGTCTTTATAATATATAGCAGACCCTGATATTGATGCGATCCAGCCCTCTGAAATGTCTTTATAATATATAGCCTAGACCCCGATATTGATGTGATACAGCCCTCTGAAATGTCTTTATAATATATAGCACTAGACCCTGATATTGATGCGATCCAGCCCTCTGAAATGTCTTTATAATATACAGCAGAACCTGATATTGATACAGCCATCTGAAATGTCTTTAAAATATATAGCAGACCCTGATATTAATGTGATGCAGCCATCTGAAATGTCTTTATAATATATAGCAGACCCTGATATTGATGCGATCCAGCCCTTTGAAATGTCTTTGCATTAGAGGGCTTGTATCAGATGGAAATGGCATCACAATGCAGCTATACTGTCTAGTTTTTGTAATGTAACTACAGTGCCTTGCGAAAGTATTCGGCCCCCTTGAACTTTGCGACCTTTTGCCACATTTCAGGCTTCAAACATAAAGATATGAAACTGTAATTTTTTGTGAAGAATCAACAACAAGTGGGACACAATCATGAAGTGGAACGAAATTTATTGGATATTTCAAACTTTTTTAACAAATAAAAAACTGAAAAATTGGGCGTGCAAAATTATTCAGCCCCCTTAAGTTAATACTTTGTAGCGCCACCTTTTGCTGCGATTACAGCTGTAAGTCGCTTGGGGTATGTCTCTATCAGTTTTGCACATCGAGAGACTGAAATTTTTGACCATTCCTCCTTGCAAAACAGCTCGAGCTCAGTGAGGTTGGATGGAGAGCATTTGTGAACAGCAGTTTTCAGTTCTTTCCACAGATTCTCGATTGGATTCAGGTCTGGACTTTGACTTGGCCATTCTAACACCTGGATATGTTTATTTGTGAACCATTCCATTGTAGATTTTGCTTTATGTTTTGGATCATTGTCTTGTTGGAAGACAAATCTCCGTCCCAGTCTCAGGTCTTTTGCAGACTCCATCAGGTTTTCTTCCAGAATGGTCCTGTATTTGGCTCCATCCATCTTCCCATCAATTTTAACCATCTTCCCTGTCCCTGCTGAAGAAAAGCAGGCCCAAACCATGATGCTGCCACCACCATGTTTGACAGTGGGGATGGTGTGTTCAGGGTGATGAGCTGTGTTGCTTTTACGCCAAACATAACGTTTTGCATTGTTGCCAAAAAGTTCGATTTTGGTTTCATCTGACCAGAGCACCTTCTTCCACATGTTTGGTGTGTCTCCCAGGTGGCTTGTGGCAAACTGTAAACGACACTTTTTATGGATATCTTTAAGAAATGGCTTTCTTCTTGCCACTCTTCCATAAAGGCCAGATTTGTGCAGTATACGACTGATTGTTGTCCTATGGACAGAGTCTCCCACCTCAGCTGTAGATCTCTGCAGTTCATCCAGAGTGATCATGGGCCTCTTGGCTGCATCTCTGATCAGTCTTCTCCTTGTATGAGCTGAAAGTTTAGAGGGACGGCCAGGTCTTGGTAGATTTGCAGTGGTCTGATACTCCTTCCATTTCAATATTATCGCTTGCACAGTGCTCCTTGGGATGTTTAAAGCTTGGGAAATCTTTTTGTATCCAAATCCGGCTTTAAACTTCTCCACAACAGTATCTCGGACCTGCCTGGTGTGTTCCTTGTTCTTCATGATGCTCTCTGCGCTTTAAACGGACCTCTGAGACTATCACAGTGCAGGTGCATTTATACGGAGACTTGATTACACACAGGTGGATTCTATTTATCATCATTAGTCATTTAGGTCAACATTGGATCATTCAGAGATCCTCACTGAACTTCTGGAGAGAGTTTGCTGCACTGAAAGTAAAGGGGCTGAATAATTTTGCACGCCCAATTTTTCAGTTTTTTATTTGTTAAAAAAGTTTGAAATATCCAATAAATTTCGTTCCACTTCATGATTGTGTCCCACTTGTTGTTGATTCTTCACAAAAAATTACAGTTTCATATCTTTATGTTTGAAGCCTGAAATGTGGCAAAAGGTCGCAAAGTTCAAGGGGGCCGAATACTTTCGCAAGGCACTGTATATAGTAAATTATCTCATCTAGGGTAGCGTGTGAGATACAAGCTGAACTCCACCCCACTCAAGGTCAGAGTGGATCCGCTTCATTGTACAGCACCCTATTCATTCTGTGTACCCCCCAGGTGGATCCGCTTCATTGTACAGCACCCTATTCATTCTGTGTACCCCCCAGGTGGATCCGCTTCATTGTACAGCACCCTATTCATTCTGTGTACCCCCCAGGTGGATCCGCTTCATTGTACAGCACCCTATTCATTCTGTGTACCCCCCAGGTGGATCCGCTTCATTGTACAGCACCCTATTCATTCTGTGTACCCCCCAGGTGGATCCGCTTCTTTGTACAGCACCCTATTCATTCTGTGTACCCCCCAGGTGGATCCGCTTCATTGTACAGCACCCTATTCATTCTGTGTACCCCCCAGGTGGATCCGCTTCATTGTACAGCACCCTATTCATTCTGTGTACCCCCCAGGTGGATCCGCTTCATTGTACAGCACCCTATTCATTCTGTGTACCCCCCAGGTGGATCCGCTTCATTGTACAGCACCCTATTCATTCTGTGTACCCCCCAGGTGGATCCGCTTCATTGTACAGCACCCTATTCATTCTGTGTACCCCCCAGGTGGATCCGCTTCATTGTACAGCACCCTATTCATTCTGTGTACCCCCCAGGTGGATCCGCTTCATTGTACAGCACCCTATTCATTCTGTGTACCCCCCAGGTGGTACCGCTTCATTGTACAGCACCCTATTCATTCTGTGTACCCCCCAGGTGGATCCGCTTCATTGTACAGCACCCTATTCATTCTGTGTACCCCCCAGGTGAAATGATGATGACATGTGTGATTCCACCACTGTTGATTGACAGGACCCCTCTCGTTTCTTTATACAGCCAGGAAGCTGGGTTCAATCCCAGGCCTCCGCAAGGGATCCTGAGTCCTGCCCCCTCCCAGCGTTTCCAGATCCGCCCCTCGCTTACCTTCCCCTGTGCCTGTCCTCCCATTGCACCTGATGTCCCTGAAAACAGACAGAAACAGTACGGATCAGTCCCTTGCAAACATGCTGGCAGTAACACTGCAACACACTGCAGCACAGCCCAGTGGACAAAGCAACTGTTTACATGGTGCAGGGGTGGAAATAAAGACTCCTACTGCATAGCAGCCTCACCCATTCCAGGTTTAACAAAGGTACCAGGGACATATGTGTCCCACAAAAGATGCTAACTTCCTTATTTTTGCAATGAGGTGCACAAAACCGGGTTTAATCTGGATCTGGTCATCCAAATGGTCAGTTTCCTCCTCGTGATGCTTGAGTCGCTCTCAATGCATTTTAAAAAGAGCCCGTACAAGCGCTCAATTCCTTGCATAGCTTCGGGGTTCACATGTGCTTGGGCAACAAGCTCAGGTGTGTCTAAACTTATAGTAAAAACCAGCAATGGATCAAAGTGCTATGCAATGGGAGTCTTATTTCCATCCCCACGGAGTGATATCCTTCAGAAGAGCGGCTTGACCAATCCCAGGGTCCCAGGGTTATGAGGCCGGTTCTGTAGAAAGCCTCTTTTTGCATTGGCCTGCATAGCTGCTCACTGAAGAGAGCAGCTTCTACTACAGGAGAGCATTCGCTAGTTTAGCAACACAGCAGCTAACAGGTAGGGAGCTGTGCTTTTCATTTCTGTGTTTGCAGGAGGTGACTGAACATTTGAGGGTCTAGTTTATATACATGCAGTGAATACTGAGATGGCCTTTAAGCAAGGTTAATGTACACAAGCATAACAGACTACCTGAACGCTTTGCTTACTGCAGTGCAGTGCAGTGTAGTGTAGTACAGAACCAGCGTTTTCAACATAGAAATCTGTCACGCTGAGCTTAAAAGACTCCCAGACCAGCGTAGGGAATGAAAGCACAGACTGATGGAATCGGCAGAGCTGAAGTTAGAGGCCGACGGCAGACACACTCACAAGCAAGGAGAGAGAAATTATACTGGAGTGAAAGTACAGGGTCTACGCATATCGGGCTATATTTTCAAAGCGTTTCCTCCCTTCTTCACTTAATTCCTGTTTTCTGAAAGGATAAAAAATCCTTTTAATGTTACACAATGAGAAACTAACACCCCGACGGGGCTGAAGAGTGCTCGGGGTTCTATTTGAAGAGTGCTCTGGGTTCTATTTGAAGAGTGCTCGGGGTTCTATTTGAAGAGTGCTCGGGGTTCTATTTGAAGAGTGCTCGGGGTTCTATTTGAAGAGTGCTCGGGGTTCTATTTGAAGAGTGCTCGGGGTTCTATTTGAAGAGTGCTCGGGGTTCTATTTGAAGAGTGCTCGGGGTTCTATTTGAAGAGTGCTCGGGGTTCTATTTAGAGGTTTGTTTCTAGTTTTTTTCAAATGAACACGTGTTTTACCTCTTAAAATAGGAGTTCATTCAAGACGGGAGTGATTGCTTTCAAAATATGTCTCTCTCTGCTTCATATACAGTGTTTAACATTCATAATCCACACGCATCAGACTGAATCCCCACGTCCAGTCCTTTGAAATAAGCCACACTGGTCCATATGCACGAGAAGTTGTAAAAAGCTGAAACAAAGACGTGAGCCACACGCTGTGCAGCTACCTCGTCTACGATGGGCCTGCTTGGCAGTGAACAGGTTAAAGCACTGACACTAGTGGAAGGCTTGACTCGCCTGCCTCAGTTTTAAAATATCTCAGCTAAAGGAAATCCTGACTTCCAGGGCCCCAGGGACCTCATAAACATTGCCACCTCGACAGTTTAAATATAAACGCGGCTGTAAACCTCAGCTGCAGGTTCCCAGATCAACAGTGAGGATTGTACACACAACCAGCTGTGATTGCAGGGTCCTACCACTGGAGGGCAGTAATACTCTCACTAACACAGGAATACAAGCGCGCACACACACACACACACACACACAGACTGCTGCTTGCATTTCATTTGTTTGTCAGGATCGAGTTACTATTGGAATTGACTGGAAAACTGCCCTCTCCCTCCCTCTCTCTCCTCACTCTGCCCCCTCCATCTCCCTCTCCTTGTCTGCATACCCCCCCTCCCTCTCTCACACTATTTCCTGGGCAGTGAAGACAGAACCCTGCCAGGGCACCAGTCACATGACCCCCCGCCCTCTCCCTCCCCTTGCTGGGCTGCTGTACAGTACAGCAGCTGAATTGGGGAGTCTGCCTCTCAACTGTCACACATTAGGAAGGGCAGACAGCCCAGAACAACCTACATGAACTCAAGTCACAGCGTATCAAACACATCATTTTCACAAACTACTTCATGAACGTGTGGGGAAAATAATACTGGATCGACTGCGGAAGTATTTTGTGTAAAACCTGTTTGCTGAGATACTGGGAGGGAGGGAGGCAGTGCGGTCCAGTGGTCAGAGCTGTGGGACTGGGAGGGAGGGAGGCAGTGCGGTCCAGTGGTCAGAGCTGTGGGACTGGGAGGGAGGGAGGCAGTGCGGTCCAGTGGTCAGAGCTGTGGGACTGGGAGGGAGGGAGGCAGTGCGGTCCAGTGGTCAGAGCTGTGGGACTGGGAGGGAGGGAGGCAGTGCGGTCCAGTGGTCAGAGCTGTGGGACTGGGAGGGAGGGAGGCAGTGCGGTCCAGTGGTCAGAGCTGTGGGACTGGGAGGGAGGGAGGCTGTGTGGTCTAGTTAGAGCAGGTTTGATAAGAGTCACTGGTGGCTCATTCTGTTCAGCTCCCCCAGGTGGAAATGCTGAGCTCCACTGTGTAAACTGAGCCTCAGCCTCTTTCTCTCTCAGACAGTGATGAAGCATGGCTTGTCTGTCAGGTTATATAATATAAGGCCTGCTTTTCGAAAGGTCACTGTCAAACGCTGTCAAATGTGGTGTGATGCTAATTGCACTATTAGCATATTTCTATCAATGTTGCATCAGGGAGCTGAGAATCAAAGAAGAAGAATAATTCAAACTGGGGGGGATTTTATAAAACACGAATTGGAATCCAGCGTGCAGTCATTACAGATTGAATTAGAAAGAAGTCTCTTTTGTGACAGTTGGAGCTGTGCACAGGGCGGACTGCTGTGCTGCTGGATTTCTGGCCATTGGGTTTGTTTTTGTTCAATAGTGTGTGTCACTGAAGCAGAGAGCTCTGTGAAAGCACAGCAAAGCTTCTCTACCTTCTACAC
This sequence comes from Acipenser ruthenus, assembly GCF_902713425.1. Taxonomy (NCBI): domain Eukaryota; kingdom Metazoa; phylum Chordata; class Actinopteri; order Acipenseriformes; family Acipenseridae; genus Acipenser; species Acipenser ruthenus. Next base: position 9,779,435 of record NC_081213.1, read on the forward strand.
ATTCGTGTTATAGACATCCTCCTCTCCTCTCCTCTCCTCCTCCTCCTCCTCTCTTCTCTTCCCCCTCTCCTCTCCCTCTCTTTTCTTCCTCCTCTCCTCTCCCTCTCTTTTCTTCCTCCTCTCCTCTCCCTCTCTTCTCTGCTCCTCCTCTCCAATCCCTCTCTTCTCTACTACTCCTCCTCTCCTCCCCCTCTCTTCTCTGCTACTCCTCCTCTCCTCCCCCCTCCTTTCCTCACCCCTCCTCCTCTTCCCCTCCTCTCCCCCGGCTGTTGCGCGCTGCTGTTCAGGAAGTGAGCTCAGTGGCTTGGCAGCTTAACAGAGGTCTGGCACTGCAGGAGAGCAGAAGACACACACACTCACACACCCTCACACTGCAGCACTCACACACACACACTCACTCACTCACCCACCCTCACACTGAGCACTCTCACTCTCTGACACACACAAAGCACTAAACACTCACACACACACACCAAGCACTGAACACACTCTCACACACACACTGAACACTGAACACGCTCTCATACTGTCACACACCGAGTGTGTCTCAGTGTGCGAGCGTCTCAGTGTACGAATGTCACAGTGTCTCAGTGTGTGAGTGTCTCGGGGTCTCGGTGTGTGTGTGTGTCACAGTGTCTCAGTGTGTGTGTGTCACAGAGTCTCAGTGTGTGAGTGTCTCAGGGTCTCGGTTTGTGAGTGTCTCAGGGTCTCAGTGTGTGAGTGTCACAGTGCCTCAGTGTGTGAGTGTCTCAGGGTCTCGGTGTGTGAGTGTCTCATTGTCTCAGTGTGTGAGTGTCACAGTGCCTCAGTGTGTGAGTGTCTCAGGGTCTCGGTGTGTGTGTGTCACAGTGTCTCAGTGTGTGTGTCACAGTGTGTGTGTGTCTCAGGGTCTCGGTGTGTGTGTGTCACAGTGCCTCAGTGTGTGTGTGTCTCGGTGTGTGTGTGTCACAGTGCCTCAGTGTGTGTGTGTCTCGGTGTGTGTGTGTCACAGTGCCTCAGTGTGAGAGTGTCTCGGGGTCTCGTGTGTATGTGTCACAGTGTCTCAGTGTGTGTGTCACAGTGCCTCAGTGTGTGAGTGTCACAGTGTCTCAGTGTGTGTGTCACAGTGCCTCAGTGTGTGAGTGTCTCAGGGTCTCGGTGTGTGTGTGTCACAGTGTCTCAGTGTGTGTGTCACAGTGCCTCAGTGTGCGAGTGTATCAGTGCCTCGGTGTGTGAGTGTCTCAGGGTCTCGGTGTGTGTGTCACAGTGTCTCAGTGTGTGTGTCACAGTGTGTGTGTGTCTCAGGGTCTCGGTGTGTGTGTGTCACAGTGTCTCAGTGTGTGTGTCACAGTGCCTCAGTGTGCGAGTGTCTCAGGGTCTCGGTGTGTGAGTGTCACAGTGTCTCAGTGTGTGTGTCACAGTGTCTCAGTGTGTATGTGTCACAGTGTCTCAGTGTGTGAGTGTCTCAGGGTCTCGGTGTGTGAGTGTCTCAGGGTCTCGGTGTGTGAGTGTCTCAGGGTCTCGGTGTATGAGTGTCTCAGTGTTTCGGTGTGTGAGTGTCTCAGGGTCTCAGTGTGTGAGTGTCTCAGGGTCTCAGTGTGTGAGTGTCACAGTGTCTCAGTGTGTGAGTGTCACAGTGTCTCAGTATGTGTGTGTCACAGTGTCTCGGTGTGTGAGTGTCTCAGAGTCTCGGTGTGTGAGAGTCTCAGGGTCTCAGTGTGCGAGTGTCTCGGTGTGTGAGTGTCTCAATGTTTGTGTGCAAGTGTCTTATGTGTGAGTGTCTCAGTGTGTCTGTCACCTCACTCTACTGGGATGGGGTGGCTATGTGTGTGTGTGTGTGTGTGTGTGTGTGTCTGACTGTGGTCTCTGTGAGTGTGTCACCATCATGTGTGTATCTGTATGTGTGTGTATCCCAGTATGTGTGCACATGTGTGTGTGTATCAGTGCGTGCCTCAGTGTGTGTGTGCATGTCACAGTGTGTGTGTGTGTCTCTGTATTCACCGGACTCGGGCGAGCTCTCTGCGCTGATATCCAGTCCCGGACCCCTTCTCCACCTCCTCCTCCTCCTCCTCCTCCTCCTCCTCTCTCAGAATCACACAGGGGGAAGTGGGCTGCTCTGCCGGGAATCCCCCATTCAACACCCCCCCACCTGGGACCGGCCTGCAGCCAGCATCTGAGAAGAGAAGAGAGAGGAGAGAGGGGTTAGAGAGGGGAGAGAGAGGAGAGAGGAGAGAGGGGTTAGAGAGGGGAGAGAGAGGAGAGAGGGTGAGAGTGTAGGGGGGGGAGGGAGAGGAGAGGGGGGTTAGAGAGGGGAGAGGAGAGAGGGAGAGAGAGGGGAGAGAGAGGAGAGTGCACCTTAATCCTAACCTGAACACCCCCTGCCTGCCACTTAGTCCTGGGCCTCTCTCAAACAGAGACTGAGTCAAAGTACAGCATCAGACCGGTGTGTCCTGTACACCAGGCAGTGCTTTTGAGATTATATAGAGAACCCGGTTAAAGCACAGAGGAACCCATACTGAGTTAGACTAGCACTCTGATGAGCGTTAGGTATGGACTGGGTTAGCTAGCCATGCTGTTCATGCAGAATCACAGGGATCCTTTAAGATCCAGACAACACTGATGGGCCAACTGGCCTCCTCTCATTCGTAAACTATGGCAATATTTTCAAAGCATTTCCTCCAGTCTTTAATGAACGCCTATATATATTTTTTGGAACAAAAAAAGCTACTGGTTTAATAAAACTAGAACCAAACCACACAAGAGCTTTGATTAATGATTTTTTTCTATGCAGTGAAGCTGTTTGCTTCTCAGTTTTATATCATGGAGTAGATCCAGGGTTTTAGTTTTTGCAGCAAAAAATAACTCTATATAGGCTCTGAACAGCAGCAGCAGTGTCGTGGCTCTGGTCAGTAGATTAAAATAACTCTATATAGGCTCTGAACAGCAGCAGCAGTGTCGTGGCTCTGGTCAGTAGATTAGCCGGCCCGCTGCTGGTATTGTTCAGACCTGAAGATGAAGTTCTAACACGCCGGCATGCAGCTACCAACACCAACAATGCAGCACGAAACCCACAAGCAGAGGGGACCGTGAAGCACATACAGGAGCTGCAGCACATCAGAAACAAACATGCTCTCCCTCTTCCGTAACGATGAGATCCGCCGCATTTGTGTTTACAAATGAACCCGAGTAAACCCTTTGAAAACATGGCCCTGATGTTTCTTATAACTCAGCAACACAAGGGTTACAGCAGTGCTGACAACAGCTATGTCAGAGGTATTGCATTTCAATAGTGTTGAACGGTGCGATTTCGCTTCACACGTACAGCACGCTGTAATGTCTAAAATCACATTGTGCTGCATGCTGCACTGTGCTACTGTATATCTGGAACATAGCAATGCTGTACAGCAACTCACTTGCATGTTATCTTTGCATGCTTTTCTGAAGTGATATTAACTGGAGTGAGATTATCCAGAGCTCGTCCTCATTGACTCCCATTACGTTCTTCAATGCAGTGATTATTAGTGGAGGGGACAGACACTGTCACAGACAGACCCACCCTCCTCTGTATTCCAATTGGCATCAAGTACTGTTTAATGTACAGCTCCCATTTCCCATGAGATCACAATTACCCTGAGTGACTCTACTCCAGCAGCTCTAGTACTGGCTGTGTCTGCATGCACTCCATTCCCAGCACAGCACAGTCGAGCCTCGAGCACACGCACACACACCAGCCATCCAAACACACTCAGAGGCCAGTCAGGGGGACCTTGGATTTTAGATTTTTCTTTTAAACGCATTGATCTCTCGATTGCATGAACTGAATCAACTGAAACGAACCTGATAATGTAAAGGAATCTCATCTGCAATAAACATTTTGTAAAAAGGCAGAACAACGGCTAACGTGAAAAAGATCTGTATGGTTAAAAACAATTCAACACTTTGAGTTGTTAATGCCTCTTAAAACATGTCTTCCTAATTGACATCTTGTTCCATAACGAGATTCAATTGATTGTTCATTTGGTAATTGGATTTGGTTTTTGCTCCTTTGTTACGTTTCGTTCAAACAGTTAAAATGTTTATCTCTCTCATTGCGGGGATGTTGTCATGAGTTTGAGTTTGAAATCCCACTTACAGACACAAGTGTCTGTAAGTGAAGATAGTAGCGAGGACTGTGTTTAAGATGCAGAACATGACAGTGACATTAGAAAAATAAAAAAGCAAAAAACAAAGGAATGTGAACCGGAACAGATTCAGACCTAAATATGATTAAAGACGGGATCCTGTTAAATTTAGTTAGCGCTCCAAATCATGAGCTCGGGTTTGTTCTTGTATTGTTTGTTAAAATAAGCCGTGTTCTCACTGGAAAAGGGATCCGCGGAAATATAAACACACACTTATTCTCTTTTCTGTTCAATTGTTGCGATTCACTGTGGTTTTGTTAAATCATCAAGCTGCCCTGCTCTCTCCCCTTCTCTTCAAAGCTACTTTTAGTTAGGCGATTCGCAGAATGAATCAATGAAAAGTTCAAAGGGTGACGTCACAGAAATGTTTTAACCTGTGAAAATAGAAGACACAGGCAGAGAGAGGGCTTTCAATCTGACAATGATTCAATATGCTGTGTTAGCTGTCGTTTACCGTTCAAACTGTCAAACACATATTGAATGAAAAAGCAGAGTTAATTCACTATATAGTCATCTTTATACAACATTAAAAACAGAACATTTGTGGTTAAAGACTGTAAAAATAGTGTTGATTTTTATTGTATATCTATTTGTGAAATATCACCTCTATGGATAGTATTAATAATGGTTCAATTTGGCAGGCCGGACTACCGTTGATCATGAAAATACTGGATTTCTATTGGGCGCCCTCTATGTCAATCACACAGTCTGCTCTCCTGAGGCTGTTTGCATGAACATGGCGACTTATTTCATGCTTACAAACCTCTGGAATCAGCTTTTATATAATACAATGTGCTGTTGCTGATTTTCTTTTAGTGGATCCAGCATTATATTTTTTGTATAATCTTTAATTCTGTATTGAGAGGTATCACATGACGATGATGTCATCGCACCAAGTGACAACTGATCAGCAGCCATAAGTTAAGATAACTTCATATTATTAGGCTTGCCAAATATGATGTGGAAATAGTGACACCAGACACCCAATAAACACGAAGAACCGAACCTTAGATGTTCAAACCTCCTCCTCCCGGGGCTCATAAACCCTGCTGCGTTGATACAGTCTGTCCTTCGCAATGCCAGCTCCTGTTTGGGCGCTTGACTCAAGCAGTGAGGTTGCATGACCAATGCTCTATATATATAAAGAGGTGAAAGCCGCGCTCCAGATAAGGGTGTTAGGGTCTGGGAGTAACCCTCTGATTTCAACACTGAGAGCAAAATGTATTTTCAGGGGGTAAAATGCAACATTACCTTGAGGTCATGAGTAGCCTCGATAAATACTGTACAATCTTTAATGGTAATGGGGTAGGCATTAAAACAGAGCCTTCCATTTTAATTGCAATGTAATAATAATAATAATAATAATAATAACTGCTGTACAGTCACACGTGTGTTCTACAAGGGTCTTTATTGGCTAAGCAAATTTTTTCGAGGTATCACACTGACTGCAAATTAATTACATGTTAAAACTTCAATATAAAGCCGTACAGATAAAAAAAAATAAGGAAATGCTTTAATAAGTTATAAAACAGTTTGTTGAATATTATAGACACCTTTTTTTAGCGGTTGCCTCTGATGATGGTTCCACCTGGATTTGTAGCTGGACTCTGGTGTTTACACTTCAACCTGTGTAGATTCCAATTGATCTTATTCTTACTGTGATTGGCTGCAAGGACAACAGGGCTAGACAGAGATTGGATAATGTGTGTTGGGTTGGTTTTTCTTGTGTACCATTTCCTAGTAACTGCAGATGTTGTATTTTGGGAGATGTAATTGTTAGTGGAAGTTTTAGGGGAGGCAGACAAGCTGTGCATCAAAATTGCTATGCGTATTTAAGGATTCAATTTAAACTGAGTGCGTATTTCGGATCTTTTAATGTATAGAAATGGCAGGCATGCAGCTTATCTGGACCGCTGGGTGTAAGGCAGGATTACACTGTCCAGGAACAGAAGCAGCTGTGGGTTGCAGCATGTGCTCATTATAAGATGTTCTACATCCAAGACACACAGGCTGGAGATATACAGAGCAGTCAGGGAGCAGCGCTTGGTTACAGAGGGGATATTGACACCAGCATTGGTAAACACTGAGCACTGAATCACTCCTGAGGTTACCATGCAACGCTTTGGATCCTCCAGCTCCTCCTATCTGTGCAGCTGCAGGGATGTACAGTCCTTGCTACCACAGGTCTGTTATAAGACGGCATGGGCGTGGCTCCCACTGCACCCTAATCCCCTTCCACTAGCACTGTCATTATAACTGTGTCTCCCGACTCCAGCATTAGAATCACATGTGTAGCAGTATAGCCCCTTTCACACTGGCATGCTCTACCCGGGTCGGAACCTACCCGGATCATGTGGGTCGGCTATGCCATTTCACACTGCTGATAAAGAAGGGCTGACCTGGGTGACATCCTGAGGTAGATCGCTGGGACCCGGGTCAAAGTGCCAGTGTGAAAGGGGCTGACTGCATGGGTCGGATGTGTGCTGTTGCTGCCTAATAAATGAATGGCGATCTCTGATTGGCTGAAACAACTTGAAGCGATATTAGAGCTCTGAGTATACACTAGGTGATTAAGTGAGACATGAATACATATGGACACAGCGAGTCCTCCATACCCCCCAGATTGTGATGCTCTTGATAACCTGGTTTCATCCTCATTGGGGAAGTGGTTTTGTGGATACAGTATGCGTGATACACGCTGGACAGTGGAAGGCACATCCGTGTACGCTTGTGAAAGTGTAGCTTCCCAGCACTGTGAAGTCTGCACTGTGAGTTAGGGTTAGCATCACACATGTTTACGGTAGGAACCAAAGCAACGTGGGATACAGTCTTGAGATGACCTCTATCCACAAGAGTCAATACGGAAAGCAAGAAGGGTCGCCAGCCTTGAGCGATTCTCAAAAGAAATGCAAATATTGGAAAATCCTGCTGTTAACAAGCCAAGCAGACACGTTAAAATGAGGAAACAAAAGGGACAGTTCAGCCATGTGTAAGGGTACAGCGGAGTAAGAACCCCAGCTGATACCCAGGGCAGACCCTCCTGACCCCCAGAAACAGGCTGGGCAGGAGGAGTGGGGCAGAGGGGCATCACTGGCTCTGGGACTGGCTAGCTGGATCTTGTGTGGAAGTGAGATTTTTCTCAGAGGAACCACACCACATAGACACACACACACCTGCCATAACACTGTCAATAGAAGTGTTCTGGAGGGACTGTGGCCTTCCCTCGACGTTCACTGCACATCACTGCAGTATTGTATGCAGTTACCCCTCAATGCTCACTGCAGTACTGTATGCAGTTACCCCTCACTGCACATCACTTCAGTATTGTATGCAGTTACCCCTTAATGCTCACTGCACATCACTGCAGTATTGTATGCAGTTACCCCTCAATGCTCACTGCACATCACTGCAGTACTGTATGCAGTTACCCCTCACTGCACATCACTGCAGTATTGTATGCAGTTACCCCTCAATGCTCACTGCACATCACTGCAGTATTGTATGCAGTTACCCCTCGATGCTCACTGCACATCACTGCAGTATTGTATGCAGTTACCCCTCGATGCTCACTGCACATCACTGCAGTATTGTATGCAGTTACCCCTCAATGTTCACTGCACATCACTGCAGTATTGTATGCAGTTACCCCTCACTGCACATCACTGCAGTATTGTATGCAGTTACCCCTCGATGCTCACTGCACATCACTGCAGTATTGTATGCAGTTACCCCTCGATGCTCACTGCACATCACTGCAGTATTGTATGCAGTTACCCCTCACTGCACATCACTGCAGGATTGTATGCAGTCTACCGGAGGCACCTGCCTGCTGAGCTCTGACTATCGATCAAAGTCTACGGCCGTGTCTGAAACGGACTTGTAACAGAGATGCATTACTGAATGCACATCAGGATTTTCAAAAAAAATGAAGAGCAGTCCTGTGAGGAGCAGCCCAGCCACACTAAAGTGTTCACTACAGCTGCTTCAGATGAAGAGCAGTGCTGTGAGGAGCAGCCCAGCCACACTAAAGTGTTCACTACAGCTGCTTCAGATGGCAGATGTTTGCAGCTCACAGCACTACCTGGGACCACACTCTGAGATCCATAAATCATGTATCTTACCAATTACCATCCTTCAAAGACCCAAGAGACACACACACACACCCACACCCCTCCCCTCTCACACACACACACACTGCGCCCCCCCCCACACAGCCACACTCCCCCCTCCCCTCACACACACACCACCCCCCACCCCCCTACAGACACACACTGCTGCACTGAGCACTCACACACATGTTCCTCATTAACAACTCTGCACTGACCTTTGCTCTATGTGTGTCTCAGGAATAGGGAGGGGAGAATGGAGGGCAAGAGAGGTTTAGCAGAGTGAGTAAAGTGGCAGAACGAGAACGAGAGAGAGAGAGAGAAAGAGCGAGAGATGTGTATACATGTAGGAGAGAAAAGAGATGGGAGAAAGAGAAAGAGACAGAGAGAGAGAGAGAAAGAGAGAGAGAGAGCTGGAGGGAAGGAGTGCTGGAGCGACTGAGGGAGCGCTGGCTGCCACCTTTGCATTCCTGCTCCTAATGGAGCGTGCCGCCCTGCAGAGCGGAGCTGAAAAGAGCTGTGTGTTTGAAACCTGAACCCCAGCTCAGAACAGCCTGGCAGGGGTGACACAGTGAGAACACAGGACCCCCGCCCCTCCCCTCCCCACACAAACACCACAGGACCTCAGAATAGCAGGCCCGTTTTCTTGTCTTTGCCCTTTGTCTGGAACAGACCCGATGGCCCAGTGTTATGGCTGGACTGTGGTACAGTTTCTGAGTGAGCTGCATCTGGGTCCCGATCAGTGACGGGTGCTGGCTTCTAAGTCAGAAGAGGCACAATTACAAACACATTGTTTCATCAATCTGCCATGCAAAAAAAGGAGCTTCTTCATTTCTTTCTTGATCGCTTCTAGCACAGTACAGGAAATGGATGAAATCCAGTCATTCTGGATGGGTTTTCACATCCTAGTAAATACGTTTGCTTGTTCAATGCGAGCAGCAAGTAACCCGTCACAGGGAGTAATTCTTTCTGTAAGTTCCCTGTAGTTTCCCATGTTAAGTGAATCTGGTGTTTCATCGTGACCATGGAATGTTTGTTCCTGCAGAGCTGGATCCACTGATGTTTAATAGATGTGTATCCAGATGTGTAAAATCACTAAAATCACAACTACCACCGTTACTGAAAAGTAAAGAGGGCTACCCCTCCGGTCAGCCAGTCCACTCTCTCATACCAGCCACTCTGAAATGACCTGTTCTTGCTCGGATTTTCAATTTTTGGTAGTGGCCTCCCTTCAGAATTTATACAGTTTTTCTGTGTAATCTAGCATGGCAAACAGAGTCTTCATCAGCCAATCAACAGTGTTATCCTCCATTCTGCCTTTAAAAATGCTGCACAAGACAAGCCCCAAGGGCCAATAAGAGATAAAACAGCTGGGTTTAAATACATTGCCTTTTTCAATTTTCCTACCGTTAGATTTCTTAGTTTTTCTGGTCACTTTTTAAAATCCCCTTCAGAAAATTGGATGCAAAACCAAATGATGCAATTTCCATGATTGAACAGCGGTAGGGTGTGAGTGGCTCCTCCATTTAAAACCAGGGATCAGACTATGTCATCTGCACTGCTAGTGCTGTCGATAATAGCAGATAGGAGTTCATAACAGAGGCTTGCCTCCTCTGAGGAAAAAAAACTCTCTGGACTCCTCCTATTAGAACCTGTGCTTAGATCATGTGATCTGCTATTGCTAGTGCTGTGGTTAAAAGCATCTTTTAGGGGTGAGGCATTTGCCTTCTTTAAAGTTCTTTAACAATAAGAAGATGTCATTTGAAACCACTCTAACATAGGGCACTGTCACACCTATTTGACCCTTTGATGTAGATTGAAGTGGGGTTCGGTTCTTTTGGAGTGATCTGTGAAGCCTCTGAGATCCAAGGACTCGCGCCAGGGTGCGCATCAAACCAAGTGAACCCAGATAACTTGAAATGGTCGTCTCGCTTCGCTTAGAAGGGGACTCGGTATGTTTGCCACTTTGCTCCGTTTCAACGTTTTGCAATGTGCAGCCAAACGTACTCCAGTTCACTTGGAAACGAAGCACTCCAAACAGAAAAGCACACTATGGAAGTGACGTACTTCAGCAAGCACCAAACAAAGTGTCTCGCCACTGTCGCTCATACGCAACGCAAGGCTTGTCAAAAACATGCCTTCACGAGAAATGAGTTGGGGTAGTGCTGAAACTGAGGCTTAACTAGAAGTGTGGACAGATCACTATATACAAGAAACTTTTCTTATCATCACCATCAATAACAGCTAAATTGCAGTCTGTTGAATTCAAGTCTTTTTCATTATCATCTGGTAAGATAAGCTTGTCTCTGGTAGAAAGACATGTGGTGAATAAAGCTTGATAAAAAGCTTGACGATGTAATATCTGCCTTCTCTTGAAACATCTTCCAAACACCAGAGGTCGCTCACGCATTTCCTCTGAAAGACAGTGTTTTTTCCGACAAACACGTGAAATTCTTTCGCCATGTTCCGTTTCTTCTGCAATGATTGATGTTGTTAGCACCAAATAAACCAAAAGAACACGGACAACAGCACAGCCACAGCACCTAAAGTACTTTCCATGTTGGGCATGATGGAAACAGTTTTTCCAGAAAGAACTTCCGCTCTAGTAATCAGCAAGAGAGCGTGTTTGGAAAGTGCAATGTGAAACCAATAGCACTCTAGTCTGGATGAAGCTGCATGTGAACCAAACAAACACATCTGAATGCACTTTTAAAGAAACTGAAGTTTGCTTGAATTTCTCTGGTGTAAAACGAACTGAAACAAAAAATAGTTTGCAAGTAAGCCACGATTCAAATCACTTGCAAGTGAACTAGGTGTAAAAGTGCCCATAGTTTGGTACGAGACATGCATTCATTTAAATTGAATATACATGTTTGCTTTTTTATATGTATGTGAGATCTACAGCAAACAGAAGTGTACCTTTTTACTGAATTATCTCATGAATTGTAATTTAAATATCTGAGGCTGCTAGCCACACTGTCACAGCCACGCTGCTCTGAGCTGGAGGGAGGGAGGGAGGCTGCTAGCCACACTGTCACAGCCACGCTGCTCTGAGCTGGAGGGAGGGAGGCTGGAACACACACTATACACACCTTCCAACCACACACACTATAAACACCATCCAACACAACCACACACACTATACACACCATCCACCCACACCCCACACACACGATACACACCATCCAACCACACACACTATACACACCTTCCAACCACACACACTATACACACCATCCACCCACACCCCACACACGATACACACCATCCAACCACACACTATACACACCATCCAACCACACAACCACACACACACACCATCCAACCACACAACCACACACACACACCATCCAACCATACAACCACACACACACACGATACACACCATCCAACCACATAACCACACACACACCATCCAACCACACAACCACACACACACGATACACACCATCCACGCACACCCCACACACAAGATACACACCATCCAACCACACACACTATACACACCATCCAACCACACAACCACACACACACACACGATACACACCATCCAACCACACAACCACACAAACACTCCAACCACACAACCACACACACACGATACACACCATCCAACCACACACACACACACGATACACACCATCCAACCACACAACCACACACACCATCCAAACACACAACCACACACTATACACACCATCCAACCACACAACCACACACTATACACACCATCCAACCACACAACCACACACACGATACACACCATCCAACCACACAACCACACAAACACACACCATCCAACCACACACCACACAACCCTACACAACCACAAGCACTGCACAACCATACACAAACAGGAAATACCTCTAGCAACACCATACAAATCAATACAGTGACAATTAACATCTTGAAAAAGCAAAAAGCTTCATCTTAAATGATGTCAAAGAGTCTACAAACTTAACATCATCAGGTAAACACTGGGTGCAAAGTATGAAGATGAACCTGACTGAACTGGAGGGACAGTGAATGTAAAGCAGACCTCCCTCTCGCTCTGATATACTGCAACAGGAAAGATGTGGCAACTCATACATGCTTAAATACAGATCCCAGACTGAAAATACCAACACCCAGAACCCTACATGCATGAAAACACACATCAGAAAGCATGTAATCTCTTCCATACATACGTGTTAGTGATCGCAATATGACAGGCACTCAAACGGTTAACCAGGAATATTCCATATGCCTCTTTTAGGGTAGCCTGGAGAGCATGTTTCCAGGTTGAAGCGCTGTGGTCAGCTGACAGGTCACTTTTTTAAAAGATGGGGTGCCTAACTTTGAGGGTCAGCTACAAGACAACTGGACAAGCAGCAGAGCAGGCTTTTGAAACTCAGGGAGTTTATCTTTTAATCCTCTTAGTCGCAGCTCAAATGCTGGCTGCCAGACCCCACTCTGCTACAGTTCTTGTTTTGTTTCACAAAGTGTGACCCCAGGCCTTCAACAACTCAGCAACTGTTGCTATAGGAACAGCAGGTGAAAAGGGCAGGGGGGATCAGAACTGCAAATAACCAGCCTTGACCAAGCTGAGTCCTCACTGCCTTGCACAGTCACAAACCAAACTATTCAAACACAAAGGAAAACACTTGTTATATGTTTAACAGGCCAATTCATCAATCAATCAATTTATTTATTTACAAGTAAAAAACCCAACTGAGAACAAGCTCTCACTCACAATGTGACTCGGCCAAGAACGCATTGCACAGAGTCTGTATCGTTAGCAGGCCGGTTAATCTCAGTGAAGCCTCCAGTGGACATCACAAAGCAGCACAATTCTGTCTGAGCTTGATAACAGAAAGCAAGCATCCCGGGAGTGTAATGTAAGGGACTGGCATCTCTCTTCAAATGGTTTGTAATAAACCTGGTACAGAAAGCCATGCTCTGCACCCCTAAGTGATCGGGCCAGAGGTGGCGGTGCATTCTTTTTTTCTCTCACATTCCTTTGTTTTTTGCTTTTTTATTTTTCTAATGTCACTGTCATGTTCTGCATCTAAAACACAGTCCTCGCTACTATCTTCACTTACAGACACCTGTGTCTGTGTAAGTGGGATTTCAAACTCAAACTCATGACAACATCCCCGCAATGAGAGAGATAAACATTTTAACTCCTTGAAGGAAGCGTAACAAAGGAGCGAAAACCAAATCCAATTACCAAATTAACAATCAATTGAATCTCGTTATGGAACAAGTGTCAATTAGGAAGACATGTTTTAAGTGGCATTAACAACTCAGAGTGTTGAATCGGTAAGAAAGTAATCCACGGTTTCTCGTGTCTAACGGCACTTGAAATCAGTGAATTACTCTTACCGATTCAACACTTCTCGATGTTTATCCTGTACTTAATTACCGTCATTTCAGAGGCCTCGTCTTTTTTATATCAATGTTTTTTTGTGGTATTTTTTCTAATGAATGTCAGATATGGTGGAAACATTGCAAACGGGTGCATGTATTATATATGAAAGTGAGCACTGTGAAATGACGGGATACAGACTAGGTAAAATTACTGCAATTACTGTGTTAGCTCTACGTACTTTAAGTTTGAAAACTATGAAGACATTTGAGGATGAGAGACAAAGAGACAAAAGGACAGACAGACAGAGAGAGACACCGAGCGACAGGCACAGACAGAGAGAAAGACACTGAGGGAAAGAGAGAGACAGAGTCAGTGTGACATGAATCGAAGACGAGGCGCATTTCCTTCTCTACTGCTCAAAACATACCGAGATAAGAGACCAGCTCTTTACAAAGATCTCTAACGTTAGGACACTGAGGATAGAGGACACGATGGTAATTATTCTGGGTGAGAACAGAGACACGGCACTCACAGCTGCTGAATGCAGCAGTGTGGAGTAGTGGTTAGGGCTCTGGACTCTTGACCGGAGGGTCGTGGGTTCAATCCCCAGTGGGGGACACTGCTGTTGTACCCTTGAGCAAGGTACTTTACCTAGATTGCTCCAGTAAAAACCCAACTGTATAAATGGGTAATTGTATGTAAAAATAATGTGATATCTGTATAATGTGAAATAATGTATAATGTGATACCTTGTAACAATTGTAAGTCGCCCTGGATAAGGGCGTCTGCTAAGAAATAAATAATAATAATAATAATAATAATATCAGACAGTGTCATGAAGTGAGACATGACCAGTAAAACCTAACAAAAACTCCCTTCCATCACACGTGTGTACAAATAAATAGAGACAGAGACAGAGACAGAGAGAGAGACAGAGAGAGAGACAGACAGAGAAAGACACAGAGGGACAGAGGGCGATAGGCACAGACACAGAGAGAGAGAGAGAGTAACTGAGTACCAGAGTGCTCCAGTGTTGTCTGTTCCTGTCTCTGTATTCATCACATCCTGTCACTGTGAGTGTTAGCCTCAGTATTAAATATTAAACAACCAGGGCTGGATTCTCAAAGCTACTTACTCCAAACCTTCATTAGCACAATTTTCTTTCTGAAAGAAAAAAAAAACATAATGTGCATTCTCTAAAAAAAAAAAAAAGTTAGACTAGACTAATCACAAGCCCCTCAATGAAATGCCTCTGTTTCTGGGTTGGGAACTTTACTGGGGGCGTTTTCTTTTTATCTACCATGTGAAAAAATCATAGCCTTCATTAACACTGTTCACACTGAAGAGACTGACTGCACTATAGCCTTCATTAACACTGAAGAGACTGACTGCACTGTAGCCTTCATTAACACCGAAGAGACTGACTGCACTATAGCCTTCATTAACACTGAAGAGACTGACTGCACTATAGCCTTCATTAACACTGTTCATTAACTCCCTGCTCCAGGGTCACAAACCCACCACGTGTGCCCTGGACCCCTTCCCCACTCACCTCTTTCAAGCTGCTGCTCCTGCTCTACTTCCTTTCATCTCCTCCCTTCTCAACACCTCTCTCCTTTCTAGTATCTTTCCCTCTGCCTTCAAACAAGCCTCTATCACTCCCCTCCTCAAAAAACCGACCCCACCTCCCTCCAGAGCTACCGTCCTGTCTCCCTCCTACCCTTCCTCTCCAAAACCCTCGAGCGGGCTGTACACCGCCAGCTCTCTGCTTTCCTGTCCAACCACTCTCTGCTCGACCCTCTCCAATCTGGTTTCCGCTCTGCTCACTCCACTGAAACCGCCCTCCTGTCTGTCACTAACTCACTAAACTCTGCCCGAGCTGCCTCTCTCTCCTGTCCTAATTCTCCTCGACCTCTCTGCTGCCTTTGACACTGTTGATCACTCTATTCTACTATCCTCTCTCGCTGACCTGGGAATCTCTGGCACTGCTCTGGCCTGGTTCTCCTCCTACCTCTCCAACCGCACTTACCAGGTAACCTGGCTTGGAGCAACCTCCACACCTTGCCCTCTCTCAACAGGAGTCCCCCAAGGGTCAGTCTTGGGTTCTCTCCTGTTCTCTCTCTACACCCGCTCCCTGGGCCCCCTCATCGCATCCTATGGTTTCTCATACCATTTCTATGCTGCTGATGCTCAGATTTTCCTCTCCTTCCCCACCTCTGACTCCACCATCCCCTCCTGTATTTACCTGTCTGTTATTTCCTCCTGGATGCACTCGCATCACCTCAAACTCAACGTCTCTAAATCTGACCTCCTTTTCTTTCCCTCCTCCCCCTCTTATCTCTCTATCTCTGTTACTCTGGAATCTGCCACACTCTCCCTCTTCCTCCCCTAAGAACCTCAGAGTCACCCTGGACCCCTCCCTCTCTTATTCCCAGCACACGCTCTTGCCGATTCTTCCTGAGCAACATACGAAGAATCCGACCCTTCCTCACCAACTACGGCACCCAGCTCCTGGTCCAGACCCTGGTACTCTCCCGCCTAGACTATTGCAACTCCCTCCTGGCTGGCCTCCCTGCGTCTGCCACCCGTCCTCTCCAGCTCATCCAGAACGCCGCTGCTCGCCTGGTGTTCTCTCTGCCACGCTTCTCCCACGCAACTCCACTACTCCGCTCACTCCACTGGCTCCCGATCACCGCTTGCATCCAGTTCAAGACTCTTGTACTAGCCTACAGATGCCTTGACCAGACTGCACCCAGCTACCTCCAGACTCTCATCTCTCCGCTCCTCCTGCACTAGAAGACTGGCTGTACCTCCTCTATGCTCCCCTGCCTCCAGAGCCCGCTCCTTTTCCACCCTCGCCCCACAGTGGTGGAATGACCTTCCTACAGATGTCAGGACTGCCCAGTCCCTGACCACCTTCCGGTGCCTCCTCAAGACTCACCTCTTCAAACAGCACCTGCAGAACTCCTCTTTTCCCTCTGGACACTTATCACTCTTCCTTAATACGCTTTACTTGCTCTTATCTGCTCCCTATTTTACTGCATTTAATCCTGTGTTATAATAAGTGTTATTTAATCTGTAGTATTTTGTATTTAATTATATCCTGATGTAACTATCACTGACACTTATCTGCTCCGTTATTGAATCATATTTTGTCATATACTTGTACTTGCTAGAACTGAAGTCATTGTATTTGATCTTGCTCTTAATTGTATTAATACTTGTACTGTGATTCTTGAAATGTATTTTTGTTTACGACTGTAAGTCGCCCTGGATAAGGGCGTCTGCTAAGAAATACATAATAATAATGTGTGTTTCTAGGTGTGTGTGTAGGTATGCTTGTGTGTGCGTGTCTGTATTCATGTATGAGTGTGTGTGTCACTGTAAGCATTGTGAAATCTATCCATGTCTCCGTGTCTCTCCATCTCCCAGCTGCACTACCCTTCACACAGGAGCCAAGGCGCTCTCTAATGGAAGGCAATACGCCTGTTCAGTGGGAAGCGCAGTTGCTAAGATACAGGAGCAGCAGCAGCGAGAGTGAGGGAGTGAGGCACATGGAAGTGGGTCAACAAACCTATAGAGGAACAGTGTGACACGCAGCCAGCCTCCCTCCCCTTCAGTACACATCATGATGGCTGAGCCTGTGCTGCCAGTCTGTGTGCCTCTGCAGTGCTGAGTGAGGCGCACTGACACCTCCCACACTCCAGGGGGCAGCATGCTCAAACAGTCCTTTAGTATATTGCGGAATACACAGCACCATTATAAATGTTTGCCGCAGTAAATTTGCACTGTAATTTTGCAGTTTTCCCCCTTGCTTTCCCTATGGTTATACAATGCCTTTACCATACTTTACCATGGTTCTCATATGCTTTACCATACCTCTCTGGGCTTTACAATGCTTACCTATGCTTTACACTTTGCTATGAACATAAGAACACAAGAAAGAACATAAGAAAGAACACAAGAAAGAACATAAGAAAGAACATAAGAAAGTTTCCAAACGAGAGGAGGCCATTCAGCCCATCTTGCTCGTTTGGTTGTTAGTAACTTATTGACCCCAGAATCTCATCAAGCAGCTTCTTGAAGGATCCCAAATGCATGGCAAAGCAAAGGACTGGCAAGCTAGGTATAGAACAGAGAAGAATGCTAAAGCATGGGCAAGGCTATGTGCAGCAGTATGCACTGTATAATAAGCACAGAAAAGATACTGTTAAATTACTGGACAAACTGAACCAGGTCATTTATAAAGACTATGGCCCCGATATTCAAAAGGTTTGTGTACTGCGCAGAGTGATCTCAAATGACCATTATGCTCGAATGCACATAATTTACCATATTCCAAACGTCTTTTTGCGCACTGCAATCTGTTCTGTGCTGTGCACAAATATAATGTATGCAAAGTGCAATGTATGCGTCATCCTGCCATTTCCTAAAGCATGCGCCAAGCGCAAAACCAGTGCTGCGAGTCACAAAATAACACTTTTACAAAGCAAGCCTTAACTCTGCACACATCACTCCAGCACTCACTCACCCAATCACTGAAGTGAAATGCAGGCGCATTCTGAGGTACTACAACAATGGAAACACCCAGCGATCACACAAGGTTCCATCCACATCTATATAATGATTATATTCAAAGGAACGACTGTGAGAGCAGCAGCCCTAGTGTTAATACATGCTTAAAAAATAAACAGGGAAGCTGCAATCATGATCGTTCTTTCCGACCCAAAGAAAACGAATCACTTTCCCTGAAAGAATAACTCCCAAAACAGAATCCAGAGTACAGCACGGTATCACAGTACATACCGTCGGTGTGTAACATAGACCGAGCCAGCAGATACTAAACAACTACCTGTATAATGCAGGAAAGCTTTACTTTAATAGACACATGCAGCAGTATATCAACCCTAGATCGATCAAGCAACAGTTTGCACCTGCTTACCTTGCATTCACATGGATTTCAATATCAAAGACACTGCTTACACAGTAGTAGGCTAGCCTACTGATTACTGTATTGGTAAATTTTGTCGGCGTTCTGAATGTAAAGTTAATGTACGAAAGGTGCTCCTTTATTCCACTGTCCGTTTTATTTAAGTTGAATTAATTGCCCCCCAGGTTTGTCAAGCAAGTTATCTGTCTATCTATCTATCTATGCTACAAAAAAACAGGTGATTCCAGCTGGATTATTAATATTATTATTTGGTTTTGTTAATGTATGTGTGTATTTTCTTATAACAGATGCTCTTATCCAGGGTGACTTACAGCTCTTACAAAAAAACACATTACAAAAATCAGATCAGTCCAGACACGGAGCAATAGCAGTTTGATAAGCGGGATCACAGCTAATACTGAGAGAGGAAAAAATAAAAAAAAACAGATGCCACTGTAATAGAAAACAAGAAATTCAAAAAAATGTAAATGTATTAGAAAAGGTAACATGTGCTCATATTTGTGTGACACCTGTCAAAATTATAAACTCACTTCCCAGCAAACAGCACAGCATAGATCCATCTGTTTGAATTCTGTAGAATCTGTGATGGCCCTTTAAATATTTAGCTTATTAGCCATGCTAAAGCCTGCGATAATGGTAAACATTAGATACAAATGTATGCATGTGCGCAAATTTCATATGCTTAAGCACAAAATTATTTGAATTGCTCTGATGGCCAAATTTGAATGAAAATGGCTAAGTTTTGCACCAAGCGTGACAGGCTTGCAATGTGCAGAATGTTTCCATTACATGCATTGAGCTAAGTGCCCTATCCTCAGCAACACTGGCAAAGGAGCGCAGTGCCCAAGGGCTCAATCTGTAAAATATCCCTGTAGTTGCATTCTCCAGAGGCCCCCTTTCCTTTTCATGCCACTCAACCGGTAATTCCACACTCAGGTATAAGGACACAGCTGACTTTATTTATTTATTTTTTTAAGTATTGTTATTTATTTCTCATTGATATCAGAAGCATACTGTGACACCCACGATCTGCATTCCATGCTATTGACTATGCCATACAGGTGTGGTAGGAGCAGGGTGCGTGGTGAGGGGGGGCAGTTGGAAGGGGCTTTCAGCAGGAGTATGAGTAAGGGATTCACATGTGCAGACTGCATCCACAGGCAGCGTTCCTGGCCGGCTCCATGCTGAGATTCCCGTCTTGGGGCATCTGAATAGAGTAGTGTTTTCAGCATTGTGGGTTTGTTTTCCAGTCCACACTTCTGTAATATGTTTATGTATAGTGTAAGGAGCATGGGTCGGAGCTGCTCAGAACACTGGCTGACAGGTGGGTGAGGAATATTGGTATGTACTGTACACCTATGATAGCTGCTTGGCAGGGTATTGTTAACAGTCCGTTGTCGTGTAGTATTCCAATTCTGCGCATTCACGCGTAGCTCTTGTGCATTTCTGCTATATTGGTATTGAATGCGCAGGTGGTTTTGCGAGGCACAAGCACATTTGCCAATTGACCAAAAAACTGCTATTTTCCAGCTTTGCGCAGCTGCTTTGTGCCATGTTGGAAAATATCAGTTTTTGTGCAAACGCACTCATTATTGCAAGACACAAATTTTGCGAGGAGATTGTCCGTTGCTTTGAACATCGGGGCCAGTCTCTGCAGCTCGTTTGGGAGCTGTTCTGAACCAACATTATCCAGAGCCCACACATGCCCTTATAAAAGTGTATCATAATAAAACCATAGCAAAGTGTAATGAAGCACGGGGAAGCATGGTGAAGCACAGAGAAGCATTGTAAAGCACAGTGAAAGCATGATGAAGCATAAGGAGGCATTGTAAAGCACAGTGAAAGCATGATAAAGCATAAGGAGGCATTGTAAAGCACAGTGAAAGCATGATAAAGCATAAGGAGGCATTGTAAAGCACAGAGAGGTATGGTAAAGCATAGGGAAGCATTGTAAAGCAAGGAGAGGTATGGTAAAGCATAGGGAAGCATTGTAAAGCACAGAAAGGTATGGTAAAGCATAGGGAAGCATTGTAAAGCACAGAGAGGTGTGGTAAAGCACAGGGAAGCATTGTAAAGCACAGAGAGGTCTGGTAAAGCATAGGGATACATTGTAAAGCACAGAAAGATATGGTAAAGCATAGGAAAGCATTGTAAAGCACAGAGAGGTCTGGTAAAGCATAGAGGAGCATTGTAAAGCACAGAGAGGTCTGGTAAAGCATAGGGAAGCATTGCAAAGAACAGTGAGGTACGGTAAAGAATATTAATAAACATGGGAACAGAAAGGTAAAATATCATAGTAAACTTTATATAAGGGTATAGAGGATCCTCATAATCCTGTAATAACTGCACAGTGCCTGAAACAGTACAAATATCTGTGATGTTGGAGAGTCCAGTTTAGTTCACTCCAACAACTAGAACAGTTCTGGCAAGACCCTTGATCTGCTCTGGAGTCCAGTCCAGTCCGGTACAGGGAGGAGTCACAGCAGCTTTCACCAGCCTTCACTCGAACCTGGACAGAGGCAGTACGTTACTCTGGATGAGAAAATTCCATTAGCTCTCTACCTCGCCAGGATAAGCCATGGCTGGTTTTTTGAGCATTTTACAGCTCTGTGGAATCCCCCTGGATTGCTCTGAAAGCGGCTGTGTCTACACTGGTAGTTAAGGGCTAACCAGCATGGACATGCACTGGGAGATGGAGGAAGGGTTTGCATTTTACTGTCTCTTCTGGCAGAATCCATACGGTCAGAATGAGGAGACAGGCAGGCAGGCAGGCAGGCAGTGAGCCGGTACATCTCTGAATTAGAGACAGGAGGGAGGAAGAATCTGTCGGCAGGCTTGGGGGTGGGGTGCTGCATTGGACTAGAACACCCCCCTCCTCCTTCTCACCCCCTTCTCTCCCTCTGGCTCTCAGTTCTCCTCTCCGCATAGCTCTGCTCCCCAGCTGCAGGAAATTCCTAATGATCTTCATCATGTGCTTTCTGTTCAAAGCTGCTTCCCTGCCAAGACTGCCTCTGCGCCCCCCCTCACACAGACACACACAGACACAGACACACACCCCCGCCACTCTCTCACTCACACACACACACACAGCCCCCCTGCCACTCTCTCTCTCTCACACACACAGCCCCCCGCCACTCTCTCTCACACACACACTGCACCCCTGCCACTCTCACACACGAACAGTCCTCTATTTCCTTGTTTCACTTTGCACACACGCGCTCTCCCACCCTACACACACACACACACACACTCTCCCACTCTACACATACAGTGACACTCTCTCTCTCTCTCTCTCTCTCTCTCTCTCTCTCTCTCTCTCACACACACTCAGCTGATTTATCCAAGTCTTTGCAGCACATGGGAAAGAAAAATCTAATTGTTAATGCTTCCAAATGGTAACAAACAATTTCGTCATACCTTCCGAGTCCTTAAATGAACCAGTTGTCTTAAATTCTGTTTTCAAAAATGATGGTGCACAGACACACACAACATAATACACACACTCGCACAGATACACTCACAACATAACACACACACTCGCACAGACACACACAACATAATACACACACTCGCACAGATACACTCACAACATAACACACACACTCGCACAGACACACAGAACAACACACACACTCGCACAGACACACACAACATAACACACACACTCGCACAGACACACAGAACATAATACACACACTCGCACAGACACACAGAACATAACACACACACTCGCACAGACACACAGAACATAATACACACACTCGCACAGACACACAGAACATAACACACACACTCGCACAGATACACTCACACAACCACTCATCACAACCCAAACGCATCCTGTCTGCACCGTATCAAATCCCAAGTACCACCTCTTCACAGTGCTCCTCTCTCTCTCTTTCTCTCTCTCACCTGCTCTCTCCCCCTGTCTCGTTCTCTCTCTCTCTCTCTCTGTTTTCTTGGCAATGTAATTTCTGCAGGAATCTACACGCTCGTTTGAGTTATTTTAGGAAGGTTCTGCAAGGTCTGTGTTCTGTGTTTTTTCGTGGTTTTCCTGGCTGAGGGCCATAGGTTTGTCAGCAGTGCCCCCCCCCCCCCAGCTGTAAAGATCATGTGACGCTCAGTCCTGTCTACTGGGAGCACACAAGGAGTCTGTGCTCTCACCAGAGCGACTAGCTCCTGAAACACTGTGAAACTACCACTGCACACAGAACATATACTGTGCTTTTACCATGTTTAGTAATATGCTTTATCATATCTCTAGGCTTTACAATGCTTCCCTATGCTTTCACTGTGCTTTATTACACTGTGCTATGCTTTTACTGTGGGAAACTTTATTAATTGACATATATATATATAAATATATATGTGTTCCTTTTCTTTTACTATTTTAAATGAATTGCATGTGTGGCATATTAAAGTCATCAATTAAAGTAATCAATTTGCCTGTTTTCCCAAATTTTTCGGTTCCAGTGGTTTGATTTCATACGCACAACACATTGATAGTGCAGAAGCAATGGGGTGCTCTAATAAACCTGCTGTAGATGGGGATTCACTGTTTCCTACTGAAAGCAGCCAAAGGGATCACATCTCCTTCTCTCTGTCTGTACTGAAAGCACTAATTCAATACACTGAAAAAAACTGTTTTGTCATTGAAGTTTAGTATGAAATCTATGGCATTCTAACAGAGTTCTGTTATACTGTAGCCCACCACGGCCTTAATCTAATGTATGCACCTGTAAAAATGCTGCACCATTTACTGCACCCCGTCCATCCTGATACTCTCAACAGCGTGTGCTTCTCTGTGTCATCCTACCTGAATACGCGCTTCACTAGATATACATAACAACTTCCTGTGGCAGAGAGACAGACAGGCAGACAAGAAGGCCTCCACACACACCCAGATTATGACATAACTTGTGCTAAAGAAGATCCTTAGATAGTTTCATCACACTTAGACAAGTGCTTCCCTTGATATATGCAAAACACTAAAATGACGCCCTAAAAGGATGTCCTTCGCAAGTTTCATCACAGTTGCACAACTGGTTCTCAAGTCCATGAGTAACACTCTAGTATGTGCCATGCGTTCTGTATGTACATTGGGACATACATGCGTGTATGTACATTAGGACAGCCGCCTCCGCTTGTCAGTGCTACAAAATATTGTTTTAAAACTTCATACAAAAGCCTGTTCACTGAACTCTCATCACGCTTGCAGCATCTTACACCTAAAAAGAAACAAAAAACCACCTGGCACACCACCAAGCCTCCTGAGTAAGGCCCACATGAACCCCGACAAGCTTTGATCACATCGCAGACAAGAAGGGAAGGAATTCAATGGAAGCACTTTGAAAAGGAGGGGACCCTCTCAACGGAGACTGCGACAGATTCTCAGTTGTTCTTTTCATGTAGTTATTGCTCTCTCACTTTGAAACAGACAAACAAAGAAAGAGCGGCTGATTGGGTGTTTAAAAACTATATTCAAGTCACACAGAAAGTCATTTAGAATGGGGTGGTTTGTAGAACAAAAGCAAAGCATTCCCGGGTGCAGTGGAAGAGAAACGCGTGCACACTGTAAAGTGGAAACGTAGCAATGTGGTTTGTATAGATAACGGTTTCTGAACTATGGCAGGACAATGGTGCTGACTAAGGGTGAGAGAGAAACCAAAGAAGCTGTGCTCCGAAGGTTAAGAGGCTGGGGTCTGCTGTATTTTAATCATCTAAATACCACCGCTCTGTACTATAATGATGCATATGAACACACTCACAGACGGCAGGCACAGGTCAAAGGTACCAAATATTGTTCTGCCTGAGGAGTTATATGAAAATGTGAAGTCATCATCTGTAATGGGTTTTCAGTGGCAGTGGATTTATAAGCTCTTGGGATGCTACAGTATGTAAAACTGTGCAGTCAACAATTAAAGGCTTAATTAATCACAAAAGCAATCTCTAAATGTACAATACAGGAATCAATCAAGAGGAAAGAAAATCCCTGAGCTGCTGAATTCAAAGAGGAGTCTCTTTCAATCCGTCCCGAGAGCAGTGAAATGGTTAGCAGATCACCAGGGGGAGGATGACTACTTGTACAGCCAGCGCTGCGGACAGCGACACAACCCTTTACAGCACCATCTCCGCCAGCTGAGACCGGAGATTGCAACACACGCAATAAAACAAACAAACAAACAAACAAACAAACAAACAAACATCATTACTGAGAGCGTGTCTTTCACATGGTGTGGACGAGGTGTTCATTACTGAGAGCGTGTCTTTCACGCGGAGTGGACGAGGTGTTCATTATTGAGAGCGTGTCTCACGTGGAGTGGACGAGGTGTTCATTACTGAGAGCGTGTCTTTCACATGGTGTGGATGAGGTGTTCATTACTGAGAGCGTGTCTTTCACATGGTGTGGATGAGGTGTTCATTACTGAGAGCGTGTCTTTCACATGGTGTGGACGAGGTGTTCATTATTGAGAGCGTGTCTTTCACGCGGAGTGGACGAGGTGTTCATTACTGAGAGCGTGTCTTTCACGTGGAGTGGACAAGGTGTTCATTACTGAGAGCGTGTCTTTCACGTGGAGTGGACGAGGTGTTCATTATTGAGAGCGTGTCTCACGTGGAGTGGACGAGGTGTTCATTACTGAGAGCGTGTCTCACGTGGAGTGGACGAGGTGTTCATTACTGAGAGCGTGTCTTTCACATGGTGTGGACAAGGTGTTCATTACTGAGAGCGTGTCTTTCACATGGTGTGGATGAGGTGTTCATTACTGAGAGCGTGTCTTTCACGCGGAGTGGACGAGGTGTTCATTATTGAGAGCGTGTCTCACGTGGAGTGGACGAGGTGTTCATTACTGAGAGCGTGTCTTTCACATGGTGTGGATGAGGTGTTCATTACTGAGAGCGTGTCTTTCACATGGTGTGGACGAGGTGTTCATTATTGAGAGCGTGTCTTTCACGCGGAGTGGACGAGGTGTTCATTACTGAGAGCGTGTCTTTCACGTGGAGTGGACAAGGTGTTCATTATTGAGAGCGTGTCTTTCACGCGGAGTGGACGAGGTGTTCATTACTGAGAGCGTGTCTTTCACGTGGAGTGGACAAGGTGTTCATTACTGAGAGCGTGTCTTTCACGTGGAGTGGACGAGGTGTTCATTACTGAGAGCGTGTCTTTCACATGGTGTGGACGAGGTGTTCATTATTGAGAGCGTGTCTTTCACGTGGTGTGGACGAGGTGTTCATTATTGAGAGCGTGTCTTTCACGTGGAGTGGACGAGGTGTTCATTATTGAGAGCGTGTCTTTCACGTGGAGTGGACGAGGTGTTCATTATTGAGAGCGTGTCTTTCACGTGGAGTGGACGTGCGTTCGGGGTGACTCCTCCAGCAATGGATTTCACTTGCCCAGAGTCTGCGTGAGGACTGCTTTGCAGTAATCAGCTGACCAGGTCGGTAGTATGACTCCTGCAGGCAGTGTACTCAGCTCAGAGCACATTCACAGGGCCTTCTGAAAACCAGGACCGGGTGCAGGGAACGGGAGATGCTGATTGCTGGATACAGGGATGGAACAAACGTGCAGTGCAGAATCACTGTGTTCATGTTTTATAAGGGTGTGTTATGCATTTCAGACATCATGGGTAACCTTGTAATAGTCATTTCTAAATTCTGATCTCAATGAATATGAACAGTGTCATTTTTGCGACTCCATTTCAAGCACTGCCTGGGCTCAATCTACCAGGCACACAGACTCTGCCTGCCGGACCTGTGCTGTGAGGTGATGCTGTGAGCTCCCTGACACAGCTCCGAGGTGCTCCGGACCCTGCTATGAGCTCCCCGACACAGCTCCGAGGTGCTCTGGACCCTGCTGTGAGGTGATGCTGTGAGCTCCCTGACACAGCTCTGAGATGCTCTGGACCCTGCTGTGAGCTCCCTGACACAGCTCTGAGGTGCTCTGGACCCTGCTGTGAGGTGATGCTGTGAGCTCCCTGACACAGCTCCGAGGTGCTCTGGACCCTGCTGTGAGCTCCCTGACACAGCTCCGAGGTGCTCTGGACCCTGCTGTGAGGTGATGCTGTGAGCTCCCTGACACAGCTCCAAGGTGCTCCGGACCCTGCTGTGAGCTCCCTGACACAGCTCCGAGGTGCTCTGGACCCTGCTGTGAGCTCCCTGACACAGCTCCGAGGTGCTCCGGACCCTGCTGTGAGCTCCCTGACACAGCTCAGAGGTGCTCTGGACCCTGCTGTGAGGTGATGCTGTGAGCTCCCTGACACAGCTCCGAGGTGCTCCGGACCCTGCTGTGAGCTCCCTGACACAGCTTTGAAGTGCTCTGGACCCTGCTGTGAGGTGATGCTGTGAGCTCCCTGACACAGCTCCGAGGTGCTCTGGACCCTGCTTTGAGGTGATGCTGTGAGCTCCCTGACACAGCTCCGAGGTGCTCCGGACCCTGCTGTGAGCTCCCTGACACAGCTCCGAGGTGCTCTGGACCCTGCTGTGAGCTCCCTGACACAGCTCCAAGGTGCTCTGGACCCTGCTGTGAGGTGATGCTGTGAGCTCCCTGACACAGCTCCGAGGTGCTCCGGACCCTGCTGTGAGCTCCCTGACACAGCTTTGAAGTGCTCTGGACCCTGCTGTGAGGTGATGCTGTGAGCTCCCTGACACAGCTCCGAGGTGCTCTGGACCCTGCTGTGAGGTGATGCTGTGAGCTCCCTGACACAGCTCCGAGGTGCTCCGGACCCTGCTGTGAGCTCCCTGACACAGCTCCAAGGTGCTCTGGACCCTGCTTTGAGGTGATGCTGTGAGCTCCCTGACACAGCTCCGAGGTGCTCCGGACCCTGCTGTGAGCTCCCTGACACAGCTTTGAAGTGCTCTGGACCCTGCTGTGAGGTGATGCTGTGAGCTCCCTGACACAGCTCCGAGGTGCTCTGGACCCTGCTGTGAGGTGATGCTGTGAGCTCCCTGACACAGCTCCGAGGTGCTCCGGACCCTGCTGTGAGCTCCCTGACACAGCTCCGAGGTGCTCTGGACCCTGCTGTGAGCTCCCTGACACAGCTCCAAGGTGCTCTGGACCCTGCTGTGAGGTGATGCTGTGAGCTCCCTGACACAGCTCCGAGGTGCTCCGGACCCTGCTGTGAGCTCCCTGACACAGCTTTGAAGTGCTCTGGACCCTGCTGTGAGGTGATGCTGTGAGCTCCCTGACACAGCTCCGAGGTGCTCCGGACCCTGCTGTGAGCTCCCTGACACAGCTCCGAGGTGCTCTGGACCCTGCTTTGAGGTGATGCTGTGAGCTCCCTGACACAGCTCCGAGGTGCTCCGGACCCTGCTGTGAGCTCCCTGACACAGCTTTGAAGTGCTCTGGACCCTGCTGTGAGGTGATGCTGTGAGCTCCCTGACACAGCTCCGAGGTGCTCTGGACCCTGCTGTGAGGTGATGCTGTGAGCTCCCTGACACAGCTCCGAGGTGCTCCGGACCCTGCTGTGAGCTCCCTGACACAGCTCCGAGGTGCTCTGGACCCTGCTGTGAGCTCCCTGACACAGCTCCAAGGTGCTCTGGACCCTGCTGTGAGGTGATGCTGTGAGCTCCCTGACACAGCTCCGAGGTGCTCCGGACCCTGCTGTGAGCTCCCTGACACAGCTTTGAAGTGCTCTGGACCCTGCTGTGAGGTGATGCTGTGAGCTCCCTGACACAGCTCCGAGGTGCTCCGGACCCTGCTGTGAGCTCCCTGACACAGCTCCGAGGTGCTCTGGACCCTGCTGTGAGCTCCCTGACACAGCTCCAAGGTGCTCTGGACCCTGCTGTGAGGTGATGCTGTGAGCTCCCTGACACAGCTCCGAGGTGCTCCGGACCCTGCTGTGAGCTCCCTGACACAGCTCCGAGGTGCTCTGGACCCTGCTGTGAGCTCCCTGACACAGCTCCAAGGTGCTCTGGACCCTGCTGTGAGGTGATGCTGTGAGCTCCCTGACACAGCTCCGAGGTGCTCCGGACCCTGCTGTGAGCTCCCTGACACAGCTTTGAAGTGCTCTGGACCCTGCTGTGAGGTGATGCTGTGAGCTCCCTGACACAGCTCCGAGGTGCTCCGGACCCTGCTGTGAGCTCCCTGACACAGCTCCGAGGTGCTCTGGACCCTGCTTTGAGGTGATGCTGTGAGCTCCCTGACACAGCTCCGAGGTGCTCCGGACCCTGCTGTGAGCTCCCTGACACAGCTTTGAAGTGCTCTGGACCCTGCTGTGAGGTGATGCTGTGAGCTCCCTGACACAGCTCCGAGGTGCTCTGGACCCTGCTGTGAGGTGATGCTGTGAGCTCCCTGACACAGCTCCGAGGTGCTCCGGACCCTGCTGTGAGCTCCCTGACACAGCTCCGAGGTGCTCTGGACCCTGCTGTGAGCTCCCTGACACAGCTCCAAGGTGCTCTGGACCCTGCTGTGAGGTGATGCTGTGAGCTCCCTGACACAGCTCCGAGGTGCTCCGGACCCTGCTGTGAGCTCCCTGACACAGCTTTGAAGTGCTCTGGACCCTGCTGTGAGGTGATGCTGTGAGCTCCCTGACACAGCTCCGAGGTGCTCTGGACCCTGCTGTGAGGTGATGCTGTGAGCTCCCTGACACAGCTCCGAGGTGCTCCGGACCCTGCTGTGAGCTCCCTGACACAGCTCCAAGGTGCTCTGGACCCTGCTGTGAGGTGATGCTGTGAGCTCCCTGACACAGCTCCGAGGTGCTCTGGACCCTGCTGTGAGGTGATGCTGTGAGCTCCCTGACACAGCTCCCTGACACAGCTTTGAAGTGCTCTGGACCCTGCTGTGAGGTGATGCTGTGAGCAACCTGACACAGCTCCGAGGTGCTCTGGACCCTGCTGTGAGGTGATGCTGTGAGCTCCCTGACACAGCTCCAAGGTGCTCTGGACCCTGCTGTGAGCTCCCTGACACAGCTCCGAGGTGCTCTGGACCCTGCTGTGAGCTCCCTGACACAGCTCCAAGGTGCTCTGGACCCTGCTGTGAGCTCCCTGACACAGCTCCAAGATGCTCTGGACCTTGCTGTGAGCTCCCTGACACAGCTCCGAGGTGCTCTGGACCCTGCTGTGAGGTGATGCTGTGAGCTCCCTGACACAGCTCCGAGGTGCTCTGGACCCTGCTGTGAGCTCCCTGACACAGCTCTGAGGTGCTCTGGACCCTGCTGTGAGCTCCCCGAAACAGCTCCGAGGTGCTCTGGACCCTGCTGTGAGGTGATGCTGTGAGCTCCCTGACACAGCTCCGAGGTGCTCTGGACCCTGCTGTGAGCTCCATGACACAGCTCCGAGGTGCTCTGGACCCTGCTGTGAGGTGATGCTGTGAGCTCCCTGACACAGCTCCGAGGTGCTCTGGACCCTGCTGTGAGGTGATGCTTCTCAGCTCTCCTCCTGGAGGTTGTTTTTAAATGAGCTCAGACAGCTGGAAGCTGAGAACGCTATTTTTAGCTTCCCAGGAACAACCAGGTGAGGCAGAGAGGAGAGAGAGAGAGAGGAATGAGGGAGAGGAGGAATGAGAGAGGATTAAAGAGAGAGGAGGAATGAGAGAGGATTAAAGAGAGGATGAATGAGAGTGGGAGAGGGAAATGGGTGAGAGGGAATAAGAGGGGAGTAAGGAGAGGGGAAGATGGTGAGAGAGGAGGAATGAGAAGGGGAAAGGGAAATGGGTGAGAGGGAATGAGAGGGGAGTGAGAAGAGGAGAGGGGAAGAGGGTGAGATGAGGAATGAGAGTGGGAGAGGGAAATGGGCGAGAGGGAATGAGAGGGGAGTGAGAAGAGGAGAGGAAGAGGGTGAGATGAGGAATGAGAGTGGGAGAGGGAAATGGGTGAGAGGGAATGAGAGGGGAGTGAGAAGAGGAGAGGGGAAGAGGGTGAGATGAGGAATGAGAGTGGGAGAGGGAAATGGGTGAGAGGGAATGAGAGGGGAGTGAGAAGAGGAGAGGGGAAGAGGGTGAGATGAGGAATGAGAGTGGGAGAGGGAAATGGGTGAGAGGGAATGAGAGGGGAGTGAGAAGAGGAGAGGGGAAGAGGGTGAGAGGAGGAATGAGGGGAAATACGAGAGAGGGGAGAGAAAGGGAGGGGGAATGCGAGAGGGGAGAGAGGGAAAAGACAGAGAGAGGTAGAGGAGGAATATGGGAGAGAGGGAGGGAGGGAGGAGGAATGAGGGAGAAGCAGAGGAAGGAGAAAGAGGCAGAGATGGTCAAGGCAGAGAAGCGAGGCAGGGAGGAGGGAGGGAGGCAGAGAGGAGGGAGAGGCTGCCCTGAAGAGATCCTGCACAGCGTTATCTACGAGAGAACAGTGAAAATGATTGGTGCTAAAAATGTTCACTTTGTGCTCGTGTGCCGTTCTCACTGCTCTTGATAACTGGGACCTCATACTGATTCTGAATGAAGAGCAGACTATTAAACACACAGATAACACACACACACTCACTCAGTCCAGTTTAAACACACAGATAACACACACACACTCAGTCCAGTTTAAACACACAGATCACACACACCAGTCCAGTTTAAACACACAGATAACACACACACACTCAGTCCAGTTTAAACACACAGATAACACACACAAACCCGCTCCAGTTTAAACACACAGATAACACACACACTCACTCAGTCCAGTTTAAACACACAGATAACACACACACACTCAGTCCAGTTTAAACACACAGATAACACACGCACTCAGTCTCAGTTTAACCAATTTATTGAATTTTTATTTAACCATTATTAATTTTAATTTTCTTTTATGTAAACTGTCCTGATTTTACTGTTTCAGTTTCTAAAACTTTATTTCATTATCTTTCAAAATGTACAATTGACTTGCATCATGTTGCATGCATTCAGAGTTTGCAGCCCCTATCACTTAATCAGGACTTACACTGGCAGAATTAAGAAAAAAAAGAGTCTGGAGCATTTTACAGCACTGCAGAATCACACTGGATTGCACCAATCTATCTGTGGTTACTGTATCCCAGAATCACTCCTACCAATCTATCTGTGGTTACTGTATCCCAGAATCACTCCTAAATGTAGGTGGTTTATGCAATCCGGGGGTTGCAATGTGCTATAAAATGCTCTAAGAATCCAGCTGTGGCTCATCAGGGTATAGGAGGATCAATTCCATGTATTGATTCACTGAAAAGAAAAGCAAGGCGCTGGGATGTTTGCAGTGCAGCAGAGCTCAGTAAAGCTGCTCCTGTCTAATATCAGTTTGGATGTCCTGGATTGCAGAGCTCAGTAAAGCTGCTCCTGTCTAATATCAGTTTGGATGTCCTGGATTGAAGAGCTCAGTAAAGCTGCTCCTGTCTAATATCAGTTTGGATCTCCTGGATTGCAACATGCAAAGTTAGAACCATGTGCAGTCCCTCAGCTAACACGTATTTGCATCTTCTAACCACTTTTATAAAAGCAGACCATGAAAATCACATGCACGTGCCCAGAGTAGGATGACAACACAAACAAAAGGGCAGTCGTGAACATAATTTGCATAGACAACACGCTCAGTGATTCAAGAAACAAACCCCATGCAAAACTGAATAGGATTCAGGTCCCGTCCCAGAGAGCTGCCTGACTTACCATCCTCGAGAAGATACACTGATACAGGTACAGTGCCGACGACCATGGAACCTCTTTAACACTAGAACCACCACGGCAGTCATTTTGACGGTTTTCACTTTTAAAATTTAAATTACTCTGCGTGTGTTAAAGATCCGCGGTTGTCCGTTCTTGACTTTTCCTAAATACATGTATTAAATATACTGACGACGTTTGAAAGTCAGAATCGCAAAAATAAAAAAAAGTTATGAGCACTTCTACCTAGAACCGTCAAAAGTAGTCATTTTGACGGCTTGTTACAATACATGCTTTTATTGTTAATATAACCTACAATACGCTTATTTTATATGTATACAAGCCAGTTTGTTATCTGTACCTCCGCTGAGTTTACAGCAGTGTGTATTTGAATAGAATATTGCTCTTGACGTCTAGATATGTGTTATCCAAACATCTATTGTAATCCTATCAATTCCTTGGAGAACTGCTGTCTGGCTGTCTACGTGAGCATATATAGTCTGCTGTCTTATAATATTACTATTACAAGAATTTTTCGAGAAATCTTGATATTTTTGTGTTTTGATTTGAATTTGTTTATTTAGCAGAATTTGTTTATTTAGCAGACGCCTTTATCCAAGGCGACTTACAGAGACTCGGGTGTGTGAACTATGCATCAGCTGCAGAGTCACTTACAATTACATCTCACCCGAAAGACGGAGCACAAGGAGGTTAAGTGACTTGCTCAGGGTCACACAATGAGTCAGTGGCTGAGGTGGGATTTGAACCGGGGACCTCCTGGTTACAAGCCCTTTTCTTTAACCACTGGACCACACAGCCAACACAATTTGACAGCAACTACAGATATATTTGCCTTGGCATCAGAAATTTGGAACTACTTCATTGAAAAGAGCATTGCCTGTTTCAAGCTAAACATAAAACACTACATGGACAAGCAGCTGTTTCAGACAAAAGCACGGTGTCGCTGGACAAACAAACCTGTCAAATTCAAGATTAAGTTTTGGCTGGCAGCGGACCCTACCCCTTCCTGTGCAAAGATGAAACTGGCCCAGCTGGTCAGAGACTGGGTGACCATGTGTTACGCTGATGTAACCGTGCTTAAGAAAAGACATGAATGTTACCAATATATATTTAGTATTTCACTGTAATTAGAAAAAACAGCCTGGTTGGAACAGTAAACAAAGAAGAAGAGAGTTTCCACCATCTGCACAAAACGTAATACTCAGTGAAAGCAATCACTGGTGTCCAGTTGCTGTATTTTACAATGAGCTGGACATGGCAGCCATCAATTCCTGAGTTTTGTACAATGAATGCACTGGGGAAAATATCAGTATCACGGAGCTTTGGCAGAAACATTTCGATCAGAAAACTGCAAAGCAGCAGGGAAACGCAGCTCAACCTGGATACAGTGCGCATCAAGTGACACATGCAAGAGAAAACAATGCCAGGTAACTAAATGCAATAAAAATAAAACTTCTGATATCTGTGCCCAGTTTGAAAGAGCAGTATGTGGTAAATGCACACGACAAGTTGATAAGCGTTACATCTGTATGGATTGTGCTAATATGGGGGCTACTTTGAAGTATGTTTCCCTGAATGCGCATTCCCGTTACACTGTGGGAACTGAGTTATTTTCTTTTTTTATGTTATTTTTTATAAATAATTATTTTACAATTGTGTTGTAGGCCTACATATAGCCAGTTTACACCTGGTTACACAATACTTTCTTTTGAAATGTTTATTTTATTATAGTTTTTCATTTTTTGAAGTCGTGCTATGCAGTAGGCTAATGTGAACATTTTTGTAAATAATTACTTCGTTTTTGCAATGTCGTATATACATCTAGTAGTTTACACCTGTTTACACAATATCTTCTTCTGAAATGTTTATTTTATTAGTTTTTCATTTTTTTATGTCATGCATTATATGTGCTAATTTTGAAAATAAAGCCTTTTATGTTTATTTTTTCATTTAAATACAGTGTTTCTGCTATGCAAATGTTAGATAAGATGTAAATAAAAGTTTTAAGTTTATCTGAGAGTTTGTGTGTCATTTTCATATCGAAGCTGTTGGTCCGTCAAAATGACTACCGCTGGCGGTTCTAGTGCTAAAAATATGCAAAAGATTTTAGTGAGCAAGCCTAACTAGCACTGCAAAACTTTCTCCTTTTTCTAGGAAAGCAGTACAACTGGGGATGAGCAGTTTGTTGTCTGATAACCTGGTACCCCGACTTCACCCATTAAATATCCTGGGATCCCTGAAAAGATCATCGCCTCCTCTTTAAGATCTGAATGAGCAATCCGTCTCACAAGTGCAGATAGGATCCACTTACAACCAATGCTGAATGACTGTGTGCAGCTTCTGTTCTCTATTTCACCTAAAAAATGAGTTTCCTGAGCAGGGACTGCCAAGGCTAGTACAACAGTCAATGCAGTGTTGCCCTTGGCAGTCAGACAGAGACTTAAATAAGAGAAAATGCCATACCCAGCCATTCTGCATGGGTAGTAAGTGGATCATTATTAGGATATCGATGCACTTGTGTGACAGACGGCTCATTAAAATATTTTGTACAGTTTTAAAGAGGAGACATTACGTATTCTGGGATACCTAAGTATTTAGTAAGTAAGGGGTCTGAGTAAACATGGGCTTTTGTGAATGATAGTAATATGGGGGGTCTCTCTATATTGACAATGTCGACCCAAGGGACTTTTTCGACTTGAAAAAAGAAACAAGGACCAGGGGTCACAAATGGAGATTAGATAAAGGGGCATTCAGAACAGAAAATAGGAGGCACTTTTTTACACAGAGAATTATGAGGGTCTGGAACCAGCAACCAGTAATGTTGTTGAAGCTGACACCCTGGGACCCTTCACGAAGCTGCTTGATGAGATTCTGGGATCAATAAGCTACTAACAACCAAAGCAGCAAGACGGGCTGAATGGCCTCCTCTCATTTGGAGACTTTCTTATTTCCTTATAGGGCATCTCTTACTATAGACATTTTAAAAACACCCACACCTTATACACGTTGTAGTAACTCCTACTGAAGTATAGCAGAAGGTGGCAGTGATCGGGTCTGACCTTACTGTAGACCACTGAAATGCAAAGCGACTGGTATTCTTTGCTATCCAGAATTAACATGTAGGCAAATATATTTACATCACTTCCACAAAAAACACTGTGGAGCAGAAAGGACAAGTGAAACATTACGACACAGGAGGGATTGAGTGACAAGAAGACCAGGACATGCTGTATAACCACAGCATGTGCAAGTACACCTTCATCAAGCTGTGTGCAAAACTGCACCAAACACACACCATGCAAGACACCCGACACACAAGACATCATCTTCTAGAAGAACTCTCTTATCTAGCAGTGTTACTGAAATGATCCGATTGCTGGCACAGCCGTGGTGTATGGAAACCCTGCCCTGGGATGGAAAGAAGACTCCCATTGAACAGCAGTTTGATCCATTCCTGGTTTTACTAGGAGTTTAATAAGACACACTTGAGCTTGTTACCTGTACACAGTAGTAATCAAACTCCTAGTAAAGCCTGGCCATAGTTACCTGGATTTTTATCTGCCTCAAATTAGTAATACAACAAACACAGATGAGGCTCATTGCAGGTTGGAGAAATCCTGTCAAATCTCCAGTCAGCTCAGAACAGATCTCGACTCTGACAGCTAAGACTGCTAGCATCGATCACATCAGGGTACACCGAGTGCGTGTTAGCCTGTCCCCCTGCAACACCCAGTCCCTAGGACATGGAGGGTGGAGATACAGACTCAGTGACCACAAACTGCAGCTTGAAACCAGCAGACACAAATGACATTGAACTGGAGCCCCAGAGAGGCCTGACTCTGTAAGCAGTGTGACAGTGGAGAGATTGAATCAGAGACACATTGCATCCTCCACTGTACAAAACACAGAGACATCAGAGGCAAACACCCTCCCAGGCTGTCAGGAAGAGAAGGAGCTTCATTGTGAATGGGGATGAGGAGAAACTGGGGTTCATGCCAATAAAGACAGAGAGAGAGAGAGAGAGACCGGCAACAAGCCCTCACAAATTCCAGTTCCAATGGTCTTTATTAGAATGACAAGTTCATATAGCAAACGTGCACAATATTTCGATATAAATAACAGTGCTACTAGATGTATTGAAAGGCCTCTGTACTTCCAATGGGCAGGGCCACTTGGAGACTCCATAGGGAAGGATTGGTATGTGGGGCCCCCTCCTCCCTGTTAAATCATGACAGATTGCAATATATATTTCTTTTTTTACAATTGCATATCGTCCTGCAGTGTGTTTTCTGCGAAATTACACTGGATTATGTTGACCTATCTGAAGGTTCTGCAGCAGTGGTCACAGTCAACATGAGTATGTTTGTATTTTCAAAAGGTTCAATTCAACCCAAATAATGTCCAAATATAAAATAATCCACAGCGCTCACCCTCCTTTCCAGGGTCCAAGCTTTGCTACAGTACAGAACCGAGAAATAACATTACAACTTATTTAGCAGATCCCCACTTCCACATAAAAACTACTGGAACATGTATTCATAGAGTGAGAGCTGGCAGGAATAAACACACACCGCACGATTCTCACTATATGTTTCAGAGACTGAATTTATAATAAATGAATAGTTGGGCTGGGGGTAAAGAGGTGCATTCTTCAGACAGGGGTTTTGTAAAGTCTTTTTGAAATTACTCTATTAAAATATCTGCATCCGAGGTCAAAATTTAGATTTTGACCTCGGGACGAGCGGGGCGGGGCCTAGTATTACTGCTCCATTAGAGGAGGCGGAGCCTAGTTGTATTACTCTACCATTAAAGGAGGCGGAGCCTAGTTGTATTACTGTACCATTAGAGGAGGCGGGGCCTAGTTGTATTATTTTTATATCAAACAGACGAAGGAAGGGGGAGTCACATCACAGATAAAATCCCAGTGGTTTCACGACTGGATTACATTACATTAGGGCTGTCACAAGACGCTGCCATACTGCCATTGACTGGGGCTCTCTGATGTGCAGATTCCACAGCTCTTGTGCAATTCACATGCTTTTAACAGGTCTGCTTCTGTTTGAATTGATACCTGCACAGCCCTAATAGAACCAGGGAACAGAGGGAGACAGCAAAGCAAACTACAGGACTGATAACGGCCAGTGGGAACAGTCTTCGAGTGTACCAAGTGTGAGACATGTCAAGGGAGTTATACTAGCGAGGGACACTGCCGTCCGAGTGTGTCCTCTAGTTACACTAGCGAGGGACACTGCCGTCCGAGTGTGTCCTCTAGTTACACTAGCGAGGGACACTGCCGTCCGAGTGTGTCCTCTAGTTACACTAGCGAGGGACACTGCCGTCCGAGTGTGTCCTCTAGTTACACTAGCGAGGGACACTGCCGTCCGAGTGTGTCCTCTAGTTACACTAGCGAGGGACACTGCCGTCCGAGTGTGTCCTCTAGTTACACTAGTGAGGGACACTGCCGTCCAAGTGTGTCCTCTAGTTATAGCTGTCATGTGCTCTTTCCTTGTTTTAAGGTCAGTAAAGCGCTGTTTCCACCCAGAGTCTGAATACAACAAAATCAGTCACCCGTTGCTGTGCTGTCAATGGGAGCCTGTGTGACGTGTGTTTATCCAAACTGTACTGTGTCTTGCTATTGCAAGATGGCAGCAGTGTGGAGTAGTGGTTAGGGCTCTGGACTCCTAACCAGAGGGTCGTGGGTTCAATCCCTAGTGAGGGACACTGCTGTTGTACCCTTGAGCAAGGTACTTTACCTAGATTGCTCCAGTAAAAACTGTTTAAATGGGTAATAGTATGTAAAAATAATGTGAAATAATGTATAATGTGATATCTTGTAACAATTGTAAGTCGCCCTGGATAAGGGCGTCTGCTAAGAAATAAATAATAATAATAATAATAATAATAATAATAATAATAATAATAATAATAACAACAACAACAGGATTTGGAATCTCAATGAAAGTGAATTGCAGAGAATATGGCAGTCTGAAATGAATGGTGCTTCAAGGTTAAGAATGATGACATCCTGCCCCCTGTCCCTCTGAAGGGAGGCCGTCCTCTCTGAAGCTCCCAGGTCATTCAAATGTTATCCAAATGGGATGGGATCCGATCCTGGTTTCATGTTCATTGCACTGATAAATGCAAAGCAGGGCTAACTGCCCCTGCAGATCTGCGTTTTAATGCAAGAAATACTGGCCCGAGCTGGGGGGGGGGTCAGATTCTGTTTCATTTCCTAAGTGTTTAAACAACTTTAACATACTGGGGATTCTGTTAAATAAAAAAAAACCTGAGATCCAGCACTCACTGTCACCTTTGATCTGGAGCAGTGTGGACCCCTGAGATCCAGCACTCACTGTCACCTCTGATCTGGAGCAGTGTGGACCCCTGAGATCCAGCACTCACTGTCACCTCTGATCTGGAGCAGTGTGGACCCCTAGATCCAGCACTCACTGTCACCTCTGATCTGGAGCAGTGTGGACCCCTGAGATCCAGCACTCACTGGTCACCTCTGATCTGGAGCAGTGTGGACCCCTGAGATCCAGCACTCACTGTCACCTCTGATCTGGAGCAGTGTGGACCCCTGAGATCCAGCACTCACTGTCACCTCTGATCTGGAGCAGTGTGGACCCCTGAGATCCAGCACTCACTGTCACCTCTGATCTGGAGCAGTGTGGACCCCTGAGATCCAGCACTCACTGTCACCTCTGATCTGGAGCAGTGTGGACCCCTGAGATCCAGCACTCACTGTCACCTCTGATCTGGAGCAGTGTGGACCCCTGAGATCCAGCACTCACCGTCACCTCTGATCTGGAGCAATGTGGACCCCTGAGATCCAGCACTCACTGTCACCTCTGATCTGGAGCAGTGTGGACCCCTGAGATCCAGCACTCACTGTCACCTCTGATCTGGAGCAAAACAACAGAAACACATGCCTTAGCAGTGCCGATAAGACTGCCAGGACTGCAAAGGCTCTCAACTCTAACCAATATGCCATGCTGCCTCCCTCCCTCCCAGTCTCTCAGCTCTAACCACGTCACACTGCCTCCCTCCCTCCCAGTTCCTCAGCTCTAACCACGTCACACTGCCTCCCTCCCTCCCAGTTCCTCTACTCTAACCATGTCACACTGCCTCCCTCACTCTCAGCCCCTTGACTAGACCAGGCAGCTGTGAAAACCTCCCTCCCTCCCTCCCTCCCTCCCTCTCTGTGGTTGGAGTGTGTCCAAGCTCCCTCCTAGTCCCTTGACTAGACCAGGCTGCTGTGGAAAGCCCCCCCCCCCTCCCTCCCTCTCTGTGGCTGGAGTGTGTCCAAGCTCCCTCCCTCCCTCTCTGTGGCTTCTTCCCTCTCTGTGGTTGGAGTGTCTCCAAGCCTGCTGCGGGGGAGAGTGCCTCGGTACCTGCACACAGGCAGCCATCGCGAGCCAGCCAGCGACAGAGAGCCCTAACCTGTACTGCTCAATCCCTTTCAAGATGCCAACGCTGTACAGAGCGAGCAGCACCTGGGAGTGCTCAGGCACTGTCCTTTTATTTATCTGCTGTTCAAGAAAGATGAGGGACAATGACACTGGTGCAGGCAAGGAAGCAACATGAGATCTTCCACTCACAGCTCTCAGAGGGAGAGAGGGGAGAAGAGCGAGAGAGAGAGGGGGAGGGGAAGAGAGAAAGAGAGAGGAGAGAGAGGGAGAGAGAGAGCGTACCTCAATCCTGACTAAAACAGCCCCTTGACAGACTTGCATTGAAATGAAACTCATTTATTATTTAATCCACCGAATGTAAAGTCACGGATCTTTCAGGTATAAACCCGTATCTTCACATACCCGATTTAGATCAATTTAGGGGGACAGTTGCTTTATTGTTTTTGTAAAAACTAGGAATTTGCAAAAACATTCAAGTTGCCATCAAATGGATTCTCAATATTCACACTTGAGAATTCACTGAAGACTACTACACAAATAGCCATCGATTCATTCCCCCAAGGGTCTCCCCTGGTGATGGCACAGCCGCGTGGTGTGCAGGGCGAGTCATACAGTCAGGGCAGCGCTGGGGTCCCCCGAGGGTCTCCCCTGGTGAAGGCACGGCCGCGTGGTGTGCAGGGTGAGTCATACAGTCAGGGCAGCGCTGGGGTCCCCCAAGGGTCTCCCCTGGTGAAGGCACGGCCGTGTGGTGTGCAGGGCGAGTCATACAGTCAGGGCAGCGCTGGGGTCCCCCGAGGGTCTCCCCTGGTGAAGGCACGGCCGCGTGGTGTGCAGTGCGAGTCATACAGTCAGGGCAGCGCTGGGGTCCCCCAAGGGTCTCCCCTGGTGAAGGCACGGCCGTGTGGTGTGCAGGGCGAGTCATACAGTCAGGGCAGCGCTGGGGTCCCCCGAGGGTCTCCTCTGGTGAAGGCACGGCCGTGTGGTGTGCAGGGCGAGTCATACAGTCAGGGCAGCGCTGGGGTCCAAAAATTGGTGACCCTGCCTGACCATGGAAATGAGTAGAAGATGTAAGCAGAGAACAGCCCTGTGCTTCTAAAAACATGAACCCACACTGTGAAAGGGCAGTGAGATTTTTCAATACATTGGCAGGCTGACTCAGCCTGTAATCCTACACAGACAGGCAGGGCAAAGGAGAGGGCAGGAAGCTGCATGCTGCTGTCAGTCTGCTGGCTGCTCTCTCCAAGACAGCCTCCCTCCCTCCCCCCCTCTCCCTCCCCCTCCCTCTCTCTCTCCCCCCCTCTCTCTCTCCCCCCCCTCTCTCTCCCAGATCCCCTGCCAATTCTTCTTTGAACACTTCCAGCAGCAGAAAAAAAAATCAGTTTCTGCCTCAGTGGAAGACAGCAGAGATTAACCCTTTGCACACCTTCCCTAATGATGGGTTACCAAGCAGTCATCATTTCCCACTGCTCAAGAAAGAAATTAGTGTGCCAACGTCTGTCGATGGAAGGCACTGTGCGGACTTCCCTTTCTCTCAACGCTTCATGAGGGGGCTCGACTGCATTAGCCTTTAACATTTAAACTCGGATCCATTTGAGATGTTGGCCAGCGCTGCTGGGGAGGTGTGTGTGGATGTGGAGATGGGTTAGCTGCTCTCAGGGTTCAGCCTGTCAGTGACATCCAGCCCCGTTGCCATGACTGTCAACTCACAATGTACAGCATGTAAGAATACTACAGGACACCAACGAGCAAACCTAGAAGCAATTCTCCAGATCTATGAAAAAATGCAAGTGGGACATACGGGCGGACATGTGGTTTGTTTCCAAATGGAAAGAACTCATTTGTTCTGCTGGTTTGCTTCCTCGATCTTCCTCTGCACTGAAACAAAGCAGCCAAGTAAAGTTGTACTCAGTTACAGCTCGTCACAGGAGGCTCTGCCTACTCAAAAATGTTGAAAAATACAAG
Source organism: Acipenser ruthenus (assembly GCF_902713425.1). Classification (NCBI taxonomy): domain Eukaryota; kingdom Metazoa; phylum Chordata; class Actinopteri; order Acipenseriformes; family Acipenseridae; genus Acipenser; species Acipenser ruthenus. The sequence goes on from NC_081213.1 coordinate 9,820,952, forward strand.
CTATTTTATTCATTTATGCATAAGTAATATAACAATAAATACACAGCTTTAATGCAGAGACAGCAGTCCGATCCAAACTCTCCACTCAGTCACGCTGTACATTCAGAGGAGGCAGACGCACTCTTGTCTGCGCTGTAGTCATGATAAGCACGTCTCTTAGCCAATCATATTCTTCCATTTCTTCAGCTGTCATGGAACACTGAAGGGTGGCATGCCCCCCCTCCCCTTTTGTCTGTTTTAGCCAATCACCGGACGTGTGCCCTTCCACACTGATGACCTCGCATGCCGATATTGACGAGAGTGAAAAGAACGAAGCTCTGTTTAGAAGGACGTAGCGAATGGCTAGAGATGGATTCACTTTATTATTATTATTTGTTTATTTAGCAGACGCCTTTATCCAAGGCGACTTACAGAGAGTAAAATGTGTGAACTATGCGTCAGCTGCAGAGTCACTTACAATTACATCTCACCCGAAAGACGGAGCACAAAGAGGTTAAGTGACTTGCTCAGGGTCACACAATGAGTCAGTGGCTGAGGTGGGATTTGAACCCGGGGACCTCCTGGTTACAAGCCTGTTTCTTTAACCACTGGACCACACAGCCTCTAAATAAACAAATAATAAACATGTGCTGGAAGTGTGTAACAGTTATGTTTATTAGAATAAACTACCATGGGCTTCTGTTTTCTTTTCTCTTTTGGCTAGTGGAGAACATGCATTGAACAGCCGAATTGGGGTACAGCGTTAAGATATGAAAAGTGTACAATACAATAAGAAGATATTTCTGCTGCTGGGGGCTCAAGGGAACCCCGAGTCATCTGACTTTTTTTCTGCCTCCCCATTTTTGGCCACCAGCCGGCACTGGAGCACTAAACAGCCCCTACTGGTTTTGCTGTTTGTGATCATTCACTGCAGAATCGCTCATGACACTGCCCGAGGAGCTCAGAGCAGAGAAATAAAGCATTGGGCTGCAGTGTGGAAGGCAGAAGGTCTATTTGAAATTGCTGTCACAGATCTTGAGAAGAAGCACTATGATCATGCTGTGTGACCGTACTGTGAGTGTGTAGATCTACATGTGGCCCTGCACGCTAAGCCCACAGTCAGAAACATTACCACAGCAACCATTATAAAAAGGAAAAGCATTAAGCAGCAAACCACATCCTCACAGCTCTACAAGCTTGAAATGAACTGTCTGGTGAAACAGATTACACTGCAGGGCTAAGCAATTCTGAGACCCCAATCTCACTTCCCTTTGAGCCCAGGTCTGCTTGTGTACTCAATTGCAGATCATCATAGCAAACAGAACAATTCCATTCATGTTTTGCACGTCCATTTGTTTACAGCTCCTCACTTTTGAAAGAACCACACGCTGCTCCGCTTAAAAAGAACGCTGCTGGCAAGCCATGCTTTCAGATAGTGCTGCACATCCCAGGTCATCTGGAGAGTGAGATTGTTCCCACTCTGTCGACCGCTTCTTTCCTGTCATTAACCAGCCAGCTGCTTCCTCTAGTGACTGGCATGCTTTTAACCAGACAGTGCTGAGGTGAAATCACATGAAAATATGTGTTTCTTTCAAAACTGCACATCTGAGATGTCTGTAGCTAATGGGTAAGATGAATGGGATTGTTCTGTGAGGTGCAGTCACTTCATAGTTTGCTCTTTTGCCATTAAATTAGCAGTGCGGTTTGGAAAACCAAGTCGTTTCATGATTTCGCTCAGAGATCAGAAACCGGGAGCCAGCAATGAGAATCAACAAGCAGCTCACAGCAGCCGATGAAAACAGAAAGAAAAAAAAACATTTAAACAAACAGAAGAAAAGCAGAGAGCCGGAAGCCAGTGTGCTCGTTAAGCTCCTGTCGCTAGACACGTACCCAGCACCTGCAGCCTTCCCTCTGCCTGCGCTAATGAGCCCACCCCTCCCGTCCTGGAGCCCTGCGCTGCTGCAGCAAGACAAACTGAGGTCAGAGGCTACTCCGGCCTCCATCTGCAGCCCAGCATCACACACCCTGGCAGCTCGCTCATCTCTCCCCTGCTTCACCCGCAGTTCAGAACTGGGCTCCCTGACTCCCACTGCATACAAATGATTTGTTCCCGACAATACAGCCAGCCCCGGGAGAGCCAGCCAGCACACGGATCACTTCACATGGAGAGAGGTGACCTTGCTTGCTCGGCAGTTTTACACCCTGGTCATCAGCAGCTGAGCAAGCTAGGGGGCGCTGAATTCAAGCCACAGGCAAACACTGATCCCTTTATCTGAGAACAGCAGAAATCCAGAAGGGGTAAAATTCTGCTTTGAATAGATGAGCCCAGGTGCTTACCATACAAACACAGGCTCGGTGTCATTAAATCCATCTTAGAATCAATTTTCTAACACTGACGACTTTGAGAAAGACTTCTAGTGGAAACGCTTGCCATTTAATTTGCCGAGGTTCTTGTAGTATTTCTAAATGTTGCACTACTCAGTGTTTAATAGTTAGGAATGGTATGTTCAGATGTTGCTGGCTCTGGCTAGCCCTCCCTCACCCTGTTCAATTTAGTGATCTGTTCCTAGTGCTGATTGTCATCTTTACCATGCTAAAAATGTCCAGTCTTTGTTTCTGATACTTTCATTTTATCAAAGGTCAGTACCTATGTAAATACACAGAGTGCAAATGTTTTCCACGTAGCTGTGTGATACTGACGGAACTGCAGTTGCTCTCAGTCCGAGCTTCATTCTAACAGCATGGATTACAGGTGAGTGGCTCTCGGTCCGAGCTTCATGGATTACAGGTGAGTGGCTCTCAGTCCGAGCTTCATGGATTACAGGTGAGTTGCTCTCAGTCCGAGCTTCATGGATTACAGGGGAGTGGCTCTCAGTCCGAGCTTCATTCTAACAGCATGGATTACAGGTGAGTTGCTCTCAGTCCGAGCTTCATGGATTACAGGTGAGAGGCTCTCAGTCCAAGCTTCATTCTAACAGCATGGATTACAGGTGAGTTGCTCTCAGTCCGAGCTTCATGGATTACAGGTGAGTTGCTGTCAGTCCGAGCTTCATGGATTACAGGGGAGTGGCTCTCAGTCCGAGCTTCATGGATTACAGGTGAGTGGCTCTCAGTCCGAGCTTCATGGATTACAGGTGAGAGGCTCTCAGTCCAAGCTTCATTCTAAAAGCATGGATTACAGGTGAGTTGCTCTCAGTCCGAGCTTCATGGATTACAGGTGAGTTGCTGTCAGTCTGAGCTTCATGGATTACAGGGGAGTGGCTCTCAGTCCGAGCTTCATGGATTACAGGTGAGTGGCTCTCAGTCCGAGCTTCATGGATTACAGGGAAGTGGCTCTCAGTCCGAGCTTCATGGTTTACAGGTGAGTTGCTCTCAGTGGCAAGGCAAACTTGCCCAGACAGTTTTCCTCCCTAACCCTGCAGGAGCCTAAACGCCCACTTGGTGTGAGTGGGATCAGACTCAGGCTTGACTGGCTCACCCTGCACTCAGACACAAGCTTTCACTTAAATTGAAATCAAAACACTCATTCCTCACAAGGCTTCCCTCATTCATCACAATACAGAAGAGATGAGTAAATGTGTTAGCAAGGAATTTACACACACACACACAGTCACACACAGTCACACACACACACACACACTCACGCTCTCTCCTCTCTCTCTCTCTCTCTCTCTCTCTCTCTCTCTCTCTCACAAACACACACAGAATACAGAAAGTACAAAACGCAAAAGCCTCACATTCTGGCAACATAATCCAGTGCACTGTTCTCCCCCAATCCCCCGGGCTAAACCTCGTCATTCATTTAAACTGCAGGCTACTGCCCATCTGGACAAGAATGAAAAAAGAAGAAGCCGTCTTGCTGCTCAGCCCTCTCAGCCTCCTACAGATTTCCTCCCGGAACTTAATGATTAACAAAGTGCCAGAGTGCCAGACTACTGCTTCCTTTTAAAGGGACTGGAAATAGAATGTCACAGTGACACAAGACATCCCCCTGCCATGGCTGTGCGGACAGCAGGCTGCTGCTATTAGCAGCAATGAAGCTTCGCTAATCAATGCACGGTCCGACACTAAGGGCACTGTCAAGCCCCCTCTGCAGCCTGCTTCGACAGTGAAACTCCTGTACCAAGGGAGGACTGAGGAGTGATTAACCCTTTAAGGGATCAGGGCTATCCCCCCAGATAAAATCTACTCAACCCACAGTCTAGCTTCTTCAGCCAATCTGAGGCTTCTGCCGCATGGTGGCAACCAATCAGAATGCAATATAGTCCCACCTACAGCCAATCATATTCCACTATGGAAATAATACAGGCTGACATTCTCGTGACAATCAATTTGTCAGGAGAAAATAAAAATAATAATAATAATAATAATAATAATAATAATAATAATAATAATAACAACTAATTTATTATAGCGCCTTTCACATCTGCAGTACAAAACAAAAACACAAATCAGCATAACAAAACATAATGAATAACAATTAATCAGTTCAAAAATTCTATAGATACATAAATAAATAAAATAGGGTCAAAGAGTTAAAAAATACAGCGGAGAATAAGTGCGTCTTAAGGGTGATTGTAAATGTGGCTACTGTTGTGGATTCTCTAATGAAAGTTGGTAGTGAGTTCCAAAGAAAAGGAGCAACACAGCTAAAACGACACCCTCTCAGCACAACACATTTTGGAAGCATGCATTTTAACAATCCAGAGTGAGAGGATCTCAGCTGCCTCCCAGGGATTTAAGGGCTAAGAAGGTCCGTTATATAACTAGGACCCTGACCGTGCAAAGCCTTGTAGGTCAACAGCAATATTTTAAAGGAAACACAGGACTGGATAGGAAGCCAATGCAAACGCTTCAGGACCAGAGTAATGTGTTCTGAAACGTTCAAGTTTCATTTGCTGATAACACACAGCTGTGCACTCCATGACACTGGCTTACTTCAATAAAATCACTGGCTGATGTAACCTGGGTATGTAACCCAGGCAACTAGAACACAGAGCAGCTCCTGAACTCAAAGCAGTTTCACACTATTTAAACATGGAACAATATCAAAAAGCACACAAGCACACTGAGGAAGTGCAAAGCGAACCTGGAACAACTGCAAAATCCTAACTGCCAGCCCGTGGGAAGCCTGCAGAGAAGTGAAGAGGTGTTCCGACTGCTGAGTCCTCTGCAAGGGCAGCTTTTCAACTGCATGTTTGCTGCTGTCTTTAAATATTTCATTTCAATCTTTTTTGGATGCGCAGTGGTGAGCGCATCACTCCCCCTGAATATCAAGCGACTCCCGAGCGAATGCACCCGTACCACACTGCCCCAAGAGGCTGCGCAGCTCCTCGAATCACTGTAAACCCGCTTATAATAACGTGGACCTCTGTTTGCAGGATCACAGCAGCATGCTTTTTCCATTTACCATAGCTTATCATGGTTTGCCATGTTTTTAATATGCTTGACCGTACCTCACTGTGCTATACAATGCTTCCCTATGCTTTACCATGCTTTCACTTTGCTTTATTATGCCCACAGTGGATGTAGTCCCAGGTGGCAGTGGATACAGCGAAGCTGGTCGAACACATCAATGTTCTCTTCATACAGCTGCTCTAATTTTGAATTGAAAGGATGTATGTCATTGAAAGACTTACTTCATTTTCTATGGTAAACTTATAGAAGAGGAGATATGAATCAAGCGGCTGTACTGCAGACAGAGACAGCAGGTGCACATTTACAGCCTCTTAATTTTTTTTTTTTTTTTTTTTTTAAAGATTTTCATTTTCCCCCCCCACTAGGCATTCCTGCTGGCCCCTGAGGAGGCTGCTGCTGTCCTGTGCCTGTCATCTCAGCCAGGTCAGTGACTATCATTCCCAGCTCCAGACTCTCAGCCAGGTCAGTGACTATCATTCCCAGCTCCACACTCTCAGCCAGGTCAGTGACTATCATTCCCAGCTCCAGACTCTCAGCCAGGTCAGTGACTATCATTCCCAGCTCCAGACTCTCAGCCAGGTCAGTGACTATCATTCCCAGCTCCAGACTCTCAGCCAGGTCAGTGACTATCATTCCCAGCTCCACACTCTCAGCCAGGTCAGTGACTATCATTCCCAGCTCCAGACTCTCAGCCAGGTCAGTGACTATCATTCCCAGCTCCAGACTCTCAGCCAGGTCAGTGACTATCATTCCCAGCTCCAGACTCTCAGCCAGGTCAGTGACTATCATTCCCAGCTCCACACTCTCAGCCAGGTCAGTGACTATCATTCCCAGCTCCAGACTCTCAGCCAGGTCAGTGACTCTGTCATTCCCAGCTCCACACTCTCAGCCAGGTCAGTGACTCTGTCATTCCCAGCTCCACACTCTCAGCCAGGTCAGTAACTATCATTCCCAGCTCCACACTCTCAGCCAGGTCAGTGACTATCATTCCCAGCTCCACACTCTCAGCCAGGTCAGTGACTATCATTCCCAGCTCCAGACTCTCAGCCAGGTCAGTGACTGTCATTCCCAGCTCCAGACTCTCAGCCAGGTCAGTGACTCTGTCATTCCCAGCTCCAGACTCTCAGCCAGGTCAGTGACTATCATTCCCAGCTCCAGACTCTCAGCCAGGGAAAGTGCCTCAGTCATTCCCAGCTCCACACTCTCAGCCAAGTCAGTAACTCTGTCATTCCCAGCTCCAGACTCTCAGCCAGGTCAGTAACTCTGTCATTCCCAGCTCCAGACTCTCAGCCAGGTCAGTGACTCTGTCATTCCCTGCTCCAGACTCTCAGCCAGGTCAGTGACTCTGTCATTCCCTGCTCCACACTCTCAGCCAGGTCAGTGACTCTGTCATTCCCAGCTCCACACTCTCAGCCAGGTCAGTGACTCTGTCATTCCCTGCTCCAGACTCTCAGCCAGGTCAGTGACTCTGTCATTCCCAGCTCCAGACTCTCAGCCAGGTCAGTGACTCTGTCATTCCCTGCTCCAGACTCTCAGCCAGGTCAGTGACTCTGTCATTCCCAGCTCCACACTCTCAGCCAGGTCAGTGACTCTGTCATTCCCAGCTCCAGACTCTCAGCCAGGTCAGTGACTCTGTCATTCCCAGCTCCACACTCTCAGCCAGGTCAGTGACTCTATTCATTTACTTCTAACTAGACAACAACAAAATGGAGAACAATAATCTTTAGATTTGGTGAGAAAGGCAAGTATGACAGCAACATACGAGTCCTAATGAATACAACTTGCAATATTATGAAGCCGCATCCAATCAAAAAAAGAATTCCAACCTATTTTGCTGTAAGTGTTGTCTTGTGCACGGCAAACTGCCAGCTGACAACATCTCTAAAGACAAGGATAAGGGCATTCATTATGTACCAAGTCCTTTAAATTAAAACCTGATTCATAATAAGTTTGTACGTACAGGTGACCCTGCCTCTCATAGTCTTGTGAGCACTGTGGGTGACAGAAACACACAGTTTTACTTTGCAGTCCTCCTCCCCAATCAAAATGCTCACAAGAAGACACTATTGTACCATAAGAGACAGGGTCACCGGTACGTAGTAACATCAGACTTTTCAGCTAGAGTGTTAACTGTGGTACCGAAAGTTTCATCACAAGGGGATACCGGCTTGTTCACAGACAGCAGATTGGAGGTGTGATGTTCCTAAACTACATCATGGCTCCAGCGGAGAATACAAACTTTAAACACTAAAATACATAGAATGCTTTTCATTTTTTGCTTGTTTTGGTCTCTAATACACTGAGTGAGAGCGCATAGGTTACCCTGCCCAGCCCACAAGTGAGAGAGGAGATAGAAGAAAGCAGGAGGTGACAGAGAGGAGAGGAGAGAATGCACCATGCAGAGAGGAGAGGAGAGAATGCACCATGCAGAGAGGAGAGGAGAGAATGCACCATGCAGAGAGGAGAGGAGAGAATGCACCATGCAGAGAGGAGAGGAGAGGATGCACTGTGCAGAGAGGAGAGGAGAGAATGCACCATGCAGAGAGGAGAGAATGCACCATGCAGAGAGGAGAGGAGAGGATGCACCATGCAGAGAGGAGAGGAGAGAATGCACCATGCAGAGAGGAGAGGAGAGAATGCACCATGCAGAGAGGAGAGGAGAGGATGCACCGTGCAGAGAGGAGAGGAGAGAATGCACCATGCAGAGAGGAGAGAATGCACCATGCAGAGAGGAGAGGAGAGGATGGACCGTGCAGAGAGGAGAGGATGGACCGTGCAGAGAGGAGAGGAGAGAATGCACCATGCAGAGAGGAGAGGAGAGAATGCACCGTGCAGAGAGGAGAGGAGAGGATGCACCGTGCAGAGAGGAGAGGAGAGAATGCACCGTGCAAAGAGGAGAGGAGAGAATGCACCATGCAGAGAGGAGATGGAGAATGCACCATGCAGAGAGGAGGAGATAATGCACCGTGCAGAGAGGAGAGTAGAGAATGCACCGTGCAGAGAGGAGAGGAGAGAATGCACCGTGCAGAGAGGAGAGGAGAGAATGCACCATGCAGAGAGGAGAGGAGAGAATGCACCATGCAGAGAGGAGATAGAGAATGCACCATGCAGAGAGGAGGAGATAATGCACTGTGCAGAGAGGAGAGTAGAGAATGCACCATGCAGAGAGGAGAGGAGAGAATGCACCATGCAGAGAGGAGATAGAGAATGCACCATGCAGAGAGGAGGAGATAATGCACCGTGCAGAGAGGAGAGTAGAGAATGCACCGTGCAGAGAGGAGAGGAGAGAATGCACCATGCAGAGAGGAGATAGAGAATGCACCATGCAGAGGAGAGGAGAGAATGCACCGTGCAGAGAGGAGATCGAGAATGCACCATGAAGAGAGGAGATAGAGAATGCACCGTGCAGAGAGGAGAGGAGAGGATGCACCATGCAGAGAGGAGAGGAGAGGATGCACCATGCAGAGAGGAGATAGAGAATGCACCATGCAGAGAGGAGAGGAGAGGATGCACCGTGCAGAGAGGAAAGGAGAGAATGCACCGTGCAGAGAGGAGATCGAGAATGCACCGTGCAGAGAGGAGATAGAGAATGCACCATGCAGAGAGGAGAGGAGAGGATGCACCGTGCACGTTCATGGAGCACTGTGGTTATTTCACAAAGAGGATGGCCAAATAACCCACAAGCCCCTACAGGTTGTTTGCAGCTATCCTACTGAGTGGAATAAACACAGCACTCTGTGGATGTGCAGGAGCATTGTGTTTATATAACAATGTAGAATGTGTGGAAAGGAAAGAATGTTTAAACCTAAATTAAACTTTAACCCTAACGCTCACACGCTCTGTCCTAAAAGAGGCTCCGTTTGCTAAGAATATACAGTACATACTATATATGGCCTATAAATAATTATTCACTGCCTGGCCACTTTATTAGGACCAAATGGATTGCCCTAGGGTGTCCTCCTGGTATACCCTGGCTGCCTTGATTACTCTGGAAGACAGAAGGAAGGCTGTAGTTCACTTTAGCACTGTTGCAGATGCACCCAACAATGCTGCACGGGTACCCTGCTAGCAATGGCAGCTAACAAGATGGTAAAGCACCCATCCATGACAGAGTCTTCAGACATGCTAACCATGCTCTCCAGATCTCAATCCAACTGAGCATGTGTGGGATGAACTTGCTCAACACATTGGTCATGGCGATGTACCTTGCTACAGCAAGTGCACGACATGATAATGACTGAACGGATCCCTGAAGACACCTTCCAGGCCCTGTGCAGTCTACGTAAATTAGCCCTAGTGTCATAGCTAAGGGTCTGACTTATTACCAGAGCAGGATCTGCCTCTGCTTTCAAAGAGAAAACACCTATGTTTACAGAACAGCTATTTGAACATGAAAAGCAGCAGTATACTTGGAAACAATTATTTAAAAGTTACTTAGGAATAGTATGCCGGTAATATCATATATTAAATGGAAATAAAATGTTAATGGTAGTGCTTCATTTATATGTATGCATGTATTATTAAATAAATCAATAAGAACTGAAAATAATTGTCCTGATGTTAATAATAATAATAATAATAATAATAATAATACAAGATGCAAGTGTGCTCATTGAAAGGCTAATACAATCTCTCGTTTTAACCCGTACTCTCCCGGACTCTTTCTATAGGGTGGCATGGGTACACCCGTTTCTGGATGTTCTCCTCTTCAAACTGGCCTACTGATAAACTGCGTGGCTCCGTCACACCACAAACACGCCCCCTCCTCCGCGCGCTCACTGAGCCAGCAAGGACCACAATTTACCGGAGATCCGCTGCCGATTAAAAACAACAGGTAGCCTTTTAAATATCGGGCTGTAATTAGCCCGTCGACTAGTGGACAGTGCCAAGCCGTCACGACAGCTGTCATTCAAACCGGAATGAATGGGGGGGGGGGGGGGGGACCCATCTTCCATGTCTTTATTTACAGCATCCTTTGTTTGCGTGTTCAAACATAATTTCATTAAGACCTCGTTGTATTTCACAACACGACAATGTTCAATAAATTAAATACAAAACTATGCGCATTTTTCAATGGGCTAGCGAGAGCCTACCGTGTATAATGTATACATTATTTTGTAAGAATAATGCATTGTGAAAGAATGTAGCCCCCATTCTGCGTTGGCTATTATCGGGACAGTATTCAAAACAGAATAAATGACTGAATATGTAAATAGTTTATTGACACTGTCAAAAGCACGCGCATTTGTGTAAATATTTTAATAAGAGCTATACAATACCGACTGCTGTGACATATAACCCTGAGTCGCGTTTAAAATGCATACCAATAAATAAATAAATACATTATTAAATTCATTCAATTACCATTTGAAAAAAACACACACTTCTAAATACTAGCATTGGTCATGCAGTGATCACTGTATTTATAATAATTAGTGCAGAGGTCAGTAAGTTACATCAATGGGAAAGACAACAACACGCACTGAATGATTCACTAAGCAGACCTTTCCTGCACAGTGTACGGTATGGATACGGTTAACAGGCTACGAAATACTACAGCCCATATTAATAATGCACGCCATCACAGCTGGATCCAATTGAAAACTATGCAAATATTCGGTGTATACACAGAAAACACATTGCTTACCGGGCTGCGGTGAATTAACGGCGTCGTCGCTGCCGACCTGCCCTTCTTGCTGAGGCTCGGTCCGAGCGATATTCCGAATCTCCTCTCTTCCACTCGGATTCATCGAACCATCTGCTGCACGAACGACCTTAACAGACAGCATTTTACATGTCAGCCCGAGTGCATAGCGCTCTCTCCTCGCTCTTCTCTCCTCTTGTCCGTGTCTCAATAAAAAAAAATCAAGCAAACCGCAGCTTGGCTCAACACACAAGAAACAAAAAACGCCAAGAAAAAAGAAACGCGACACGCAAAGCCGATCGCTCTTCAAGGTGCACGATTATCGGTTATAGATCCGTAGCGAATTGAGAGGAAGAAAGAAAGGAGAAGGGCGAGATGCAGTGGAATACGTTTTCACCAGTGAATACTGCCCTCCTAGTCTTTTGGTATCTGCCCACCGCAACTGCTTTGCCTATGCTAGCTGCTTACCTACCACTGGACGGGCTTGCCTGTCAACAGCATCCGGGAGTCCGTAGTTTTTGAGGGGTGCATTCTGGGAGTTGGAGTTTTTTTGAGTCCAGCGCGAAGGACTCACGCAGAACCCGGAGTCCATGCATGCAGAAACATTAAAATACATCCACGTCTATACTTGGCACAACACGGCTGAGATTAAACACAGCTGACTGCAAATGTCAGGTAAATTAGCTTACGTCCAAATAGCAAGAAAATGAATTTCAATGGGACAGTGATAATGTTGTTAGTCCTAATTAGAAGATGTAAGGAGACTGATTAAAACACCTTTAAGGGGGTAGCTGCACTAATGTTGCTGGCGTACATGTGTCCTGCGTCTGATTCATTCGGTGTAAATCTGCAGTGAAATCCATTATCCAGTAGCATAGAGAGAGGCATTACTTTGTAAGCTGTTCCTCGGAAACACCAGTCTTTGACATAGAAGCACCTGCCAACCGAGCACCGCCTGTTAGCCCTCTGTTGAAGTCCTGAGGTCTTGCTGGAACTGACAAAAGGGATATGCAGCTTTTATACAATACAGAATCCATGTGCAAAGCAGTTCATTGTGAAGGACAGTTAAGTTACACAAAAGTGTGTGCTGCATATCTTTGTTGTCCAGCCCCAGATTTGTGTGCAAACCAGCACATATCTGTGTTTTAGTTGGTTTTCCCATTTATAATATCCAAGTCAAGCACGACTTCGAATGGGAGTTTTAGTTTTACAGTGTAGCTCCCTCTTCTGGTAACTAGTGGTAATACCCCTAATAAAAACATTTAAACTGGCCTTGGCAGACAGTGCCACTGTGGTCTTTATCATGTAACGTCTAAACTGAAAATGTGTGCATTTATTTATTTTTCTGCTTGATTTGCATTCATCAGTATGAGCTGTAAGAATGTAATGTACCATGGGGGTAAAATCTGAAATTGGTTTTGTATGAATTGAAGGATCCACGCTGCTCTTACTTACTGTATGCGAGTGTAGCATGCTCCCGATTGCAATGCACTGATCACAAGATCCAGTTCATTAGTTTAGCTGATCTGATCAAGTGAACCAAGTTAGACTGATCATGGGAACTAGCCTACAGAGCAGGATCTAGAGGATGTGAAGAAACGTTTTCTGTGCGCTATAGTGCAAATATAATTCACTCTCTTTATATAGTTTGTTTATCTACCCTTTTTCGCTGTATTCATTTTTAACATGGACAGGACTTAACCAAATATTATCTGTCATTTCACATGGAAGTGGACTCTGCTGTTGTGCACAATGCATTTGTTGTACAATGGGGTACATTAGCAGGACAACGGACGTACTGATTGCACTCTGCGGACGTGTTAATGGTTACTGATAGTACACTTGTGTGCTTATTTTAATATGCAAAAAAGATCATCCAAACTTCTATAAATAATCTACGTCATTTGCATAGGGAATATTGAGGAGAACATATACAAAGAAATCCGAGGTTTATATCAAGTGAAAATTCACCATTTGTTCCATTCTTAATTTCTAGTCTCAGCACAGTTTATTGTAATTCTAAAAAGTGCAAAGCTGAAATAATATTCTTTTAAAAGTATGGGGGGGGGGGGGGGCATGGTCATAATAGTATATTATATGAGAAATCTCCTTGCCATTCACTAAGACTGTATTTTCTTCACAGATTTCACAAGTTCAGTGAAATGTTCCCATTGCCGTGTAATCTGCACTTCCTTGTGAAAACTCCCATTCCTGAAAGCATAGTGTACAGTGCCTTGCATAAGTATGCGAGCACCTGGAATTAAAATGGATTTAATTGGGATTTTTACCATCTGATTTACACAACATACTTAACACTTTGAAGGTGCAAAATATTTTTTATTGTGACACAAAAGTTAATTAAACAAAAAAAAAGACATTTGTTGGTTGCATAAGTATTCACCCCCCTGAGTCAATACTTGGTAGAAGCACGTTTGGCAGCAATTACAGCTGTGAGTCTTTTTGGGTAAGTCTCTACCAGCTTTGCACATCTGGATCCTGCAATTTTTGCCCATTCAAAATTTTACAAGCTCTGTCAAGTTGGATAGGGACCGTTGGTGAACAGCAATTTTCACTTCTTGCCAAAGATTCTCAATCGGATTGAGTTCTGGGCTTTGACTGGGCCATTCTAAGACATTCAGGTTCTTGTTTTTAAACCACTCCAGTATAGCTTTGGCTGTGTGTTTAGGGTCATTGTCCTGCTGGAAGGTGAACCTCCGCCCCAGTCCCAGGTCTCTTGCAGACTGAAACAGGTTTTCCTCTAGAACTTCCCTGTATTTGGCTCCATCCATCTTGCCCTCAATCCTGACCAGTTTCCCAGTCCCTGCCGATGAAAAGCATCCCCATAACATGATGCTGCCACCACCATGCTTCACCCTGGGGATGGTGTTCTCAGGGTGATGAGCAGTGTTGGCTGTGCGCCACACAGCGTTTTGCGCTAAGGCCAAAAAGTTCAATTTTGGTCTCATCAGACCAGAGAACCTTTTTCCACATGTTTGGTGTGTCTCCCACATGCCTTTTGGCAAAATCCAAATGGGATTTGATATGGGTTTTTTTCAGCAATGGATTTCTTCTCGCCACTCTTCCATAAAGCCCAGCTTTGTGGAGCGTCCGGGTTATAGTTGTCCCATGGACGGTTTCTCCCATCTCAGCTGTGGATCTCTCCAGCTCCTTCAGAGTTACCATTGTCCTCTTGGTTGCTTCTCTGACTAATGCCCTCCTTACCTGGTCACTGAGTTTTGGTGGACGGCCTTCTCTAGGCAGAGTTGCGGTTGTGCCATATTCTTTCCATTTTTTAATAATAGATTTAATGGTGCTCCGGGGGATGTTCAAAGTTTGGGATATTTTTTTACCAACCTTAATTGGTGCTTCTCCAGAACTATATCCCAGACTTGTTTTGATAGCTCCTTGGTCTTCATGATGCTGTTTGTTTAGATATGCTCTCTAACAAACTCTGGGGCCTTCCAGAAACAGGTGTATTTAATCTGAGATCATGTAACACTTTAATTGCACACAGATGGACTCCATTCAACTAATTATGTGACTTCAGAAGGCAATTGGTTGCACCAGAGCTTATTTAGGCATGTCACAGCAAAGAGGGTGAATACTTATGCAATCAAGACTTTTCAGTTTTTTATTTGTAAATAATTTTGAAAAATATGTAGATTTTTATCCCCACTTCAACATTAGGGACTATTTTGTGTAGATCAGTGCCAAAAAATCCTAATTAAATCAATTTTAATTCCAGGTTGTAACACTGCAAAATGTGTAAAAGTCCAAGGGGTGGGGGGGGGGGGGGGTGAATACTTATGCAAGGCACTGTAAATACACATATTTGTATCACTTCAAATAAACACAGCAATCGTTTGCCTTATTGACGCACTACCTGTTACACTGCATTAGGAACCTGGCAGACGGTTTAGTTTGCTTCCGGTAAGAAGTAGAGCAGCACGATTTCTTTAAAATGTTTTTAACGAGACACCAGCTGCATCAACGATCGCTCTGTCCAGTACAAGGGATCATTCATGTGTCTGTTGTTATTTTGATATGTATTTATGTTTTTATTGAATTTCCTGTACACTCGCTGCGCTGTGTGATTAGCGCTTCATTACCTGACCTCCCACACACACTATATTCAGATCACTGCAATACCTTATACCAGCTCTCCCAGCATGCACAGCAGAACATCACTCGCTCATTTCATTCCAGCAGTCTGTAAACACCAGCACCTGCCTCCACTGAGAAGGTAACGATGGCAGACTGGGAGAGACACCGGCCAAGACCTCCAGCTCACCTTTCTTAATTTATTTATTTAACTGTTTTACTTTGATGCATTTATTAGTTATCCTGCGCAAGCACATCTCAACAGTGCAGTATGTGCAGAGATCCAGGAAGCTATACAGTACTATACAAATTCTATCTAAAGGGACACCTCACACCGGGACACAGATTTGAAAACTTTATTAAAAACGATAACATCTGGAAAATGTTTAAAATGCGCAGCTGTTAAAGACAGGTACAATGAGAAGCAGGGCTGTGTTTGAACACTGTTAAAGACAGGTACAATGAGAAGCAGGGCTGTGTTTGAACACTGTTAAAGACAGGTACAATGAGAAGCAGGGCTGTGTTTGAACAGCAATGCGAGTGGTTGGGCTATCCCCATCCTTAATGTCATGCTGTTTATGGAGCACTGTATCTCCTGAAATAATACAACTAGAGCCTTGAAACCTTTGTCAGTTACTGTGGGGTCTCTCCCCCCAGCCCCCCCCCCCCCCAGCTAAGAAAACCAGTAAGGAGAGCCCCCAGCTGTATGGATCAAGGGGCTGAAACAATATTACAGGATCACTGAAAGTGCGTGGAGGAACTGCAATGAGGTGCATTCGATTAAACAGGAAAACTGTACAGTTCAATTGTCATTGTGAGGGATAATCATAACAACTGTTATTAAATGAAACAGAGCGCAAGCAACACACCACCACCAAATCTTCACAAACTGTTTTCTTCTCCCTACCTTATGTAAAAATATAAAAGGCAAATTATAGGCTCTATATTGATTTGAAGATATTCCTATAATTCAAGGTATTTATATTTTAAGTGGTTCTTAAGCAGATGAAAGAGATCCTCTCTTTTTTTATGAAAGAAACATACTGGCTCCCTTCTCTCATCTATTATTATTTATTTCTTAGCAGATGCCCTTATCCAGGGTGACTTACAATTGTTACAAGATATCACATTATTTTTACATACAATTACATTATTTTTTACACATTATTTTTACATACAATCTAGGTAAAGTACCTTGCTCAAGGGTACAGCAGCAGTGTCCCCCACCTGGGATTGAACCCACGACCCTCCGGTCAAGAGTCCAGAGCCCTAACCACTACTCCACACTGCTGCCCTTATCTATATGCCTATTTTCTGGAAATTAGATCTACAATTCCATGCGCCAGATTAGAGGGGCTACATTTGAAAGCCAGTCTCATTCACTGTTTGTTTGAGTGGAGGTTGTTCAGCTGGCCTCCGTGACATGCCAGACACCTACCCTGTTGCCTGGCCCATGCCCTGCAGGCCCCTGCCTCCTTCCCTTCCCTCTGCTCTGACCACGCCAGCCCCTGCACCTCAGCACGGCCATGCTCTCGGCACGGAACGCAGACGACACAAAGCAGTACATGCAGAAATTAATGACCAGCTTGAGCCACTGCAGCATGAAGCCCACCTGAGCGGCGACGTTAAGACTGTCCTGGGGGTCCTCTCTCTCCTGCTCCGATATCGCCGTGTCGGTGCCCAGGAGGCAGTAGATGACGTAGCACGGCAAAGTCAAGACCACCGAGGTGACTGTGACCAAAGCCTGGAGCCGACTGGATCGCCTGAGCCGTGCCCTGGTGTTGCTGATCACCCGGCTCTGGCTGTCTCTGAACACCCTGGCCGTGCTCTGGAAGTGCAGTGCGATCAGGACGCTGAAGGAGATGTTGACAGCCATCGGGAGGCAGGCCGCCGCCAGGGTGTGGATCCAGACCACCACTCTGGACAGGGGGGCGCTGTGGTGGAGGCAGCGGTAGCTCACCGGGAGCAGGCTGTGGTTGCTGTGGCCTCTGGACGCAGGCTGGGCCTGGTAGAGCCAGAAGCTGGGGATGCTGATGATCTGGCAGACCAGGACTACAGCCAGCACGACGGACAGCGCCACGCGTGGCCGGGAGAAGCGGCGACGCAGGCTCCCGTTGCGCAGGACCAAGTAGCACTCCAGCGTGAAGGCTGCCACGATCCACTGCGAACTGGACAGGGTCCAGTACTCGTTGAAGGTGATGATTCCACACAGCAGGGCATCGCTGCAGCTCTGGAGGGGATAGGAGTGACTCCAGCTCAGCGTCACGTCTACCAGGCCCCCCAGGATCATGAAGAGAGTGTCCACCACCGACAGCGACAGCAGGTAGGTGATCGTGGTCTTGGACATGCCGCACGGGCGACAGCTCAGCACGAAGATGGTCAGCAGGTTGGCTGAAAGACAGGAATAAGACACTGTATTATCATTCATTCCATTTCTTTCGTTTTAAATCCCCCTTACTATTTGATGGTGTTTGCAAGTGTTCTGAGTGGTTCTGGGTTCTGCTGCTCCTCCAGTATTGAGTTCATTTTAAATCGGCCTTTACCTGGCTTTGAGCTGCTTTGCGCTTGTCTGGAGAGTCCTAAGTGACTGGGACTAAACTGCCTTCCTTCTTCTATTCAGATTCTTCACAGGCTTCATGTTCAGTTTTTTTCTGTAGTCAGTGATTTAAAACCCGCCTCCCACGCCCTCTCATTGGACACTCATTAGGAACTTTCAACATCAGCTTGAGTTGGAGAGATCCGAGTTCTATCAGCCTGCAATCCTGACTGGGGTTGAGAGACAGACAGGGAGACAGACAGATAGGCAGACTGACAGGGGGGCAGGCAGGCAGGCAGGCAGGCAGACAGGCAGACACAGGCAGAGTCCGAGCTGAAATCGATTTAATCTCGATCCGCTGCTGATGGAAATGAACAAGCCTGGCAATCTTGTGCCCCATCACCTTAAACTACCGTTGGGGAACGTAAATAAAGTAGACCATCAACCAGGTCTGCTTTCCAGTTAATAATTTCCTGCAAAGAGCACGAAGGAACCCAGGAAGAGTAGAACAAACACAGGACTTCAGTGTGAAGTGAAAACTTGCAGTGAGAACGAAAAGGTAAACAAGAACACCCTCAAGGGGAGGTCACTGCCCAGGGGCCTGAAGCCGGAATGGAAAAGGGCACTTACCGGGAATACCGACGAAGGAGATAAACAGGTAATAGATTCCTTGGAAAACTAAAAATGAGTCCCACCTGCTCAAGAGCTCCACCATGATCCAATAATAACACTACTAATAATTGATTGACTTATTTAAAAAAATCATATAAAAGCATGTGCAAGGCGGCCCATCAGTTTTTATCCATCCTTAACAGATCATAGTGTGAACAGAGCTGCAGGAAAGCAATGCAGTAAAGCTGTGAAGACTTCAGCGGCTTGTACGCTCAGTGCTGCTGACTAACCGTCTGAAGCGGTCTCTGGATGCTCCCTGTGCACGGTGCATTGTGGCTGCAGGGTGCCGCTGCTATTTGTGTTTACCAGTGAATCGCGTCACCTGCTTTTTTACGCTGTCTGAGTGTGGGATCGCTCCGGCTGTGAGAGCCGGGGTCCAGGTCACACTCACGCATCACCGGAGACTCACACCACTTGGATATATTCAAGCAATCAATCCAGCGCCAGCCACATCCCTGCAAACACACCCGACCTTCCCTTTGTTACTAAAACAAATATTAAAAGAGGAAAAGATTAATGAACATGGAAGTGCTTTTGTGTTTACTTTCTGCAGTTTATCTTTTATCCCCATGTTTACAGTGGCAACAGATTCATATTATAGACTGGTGAGTATCTAATTTTAATTCTTGGAAACAAAACACTATGGCCAATAGTGTAGTTAAATCATGCGAAGTACTCAATGTTTGAATTTGAAGTTGTTTCATCTTTAATGGAGCTGTCATGTGGGTTTATTTGCAGAAATGATTTTTTCCATGTGTGTATCAAATCGTGTGTAGGTCCACTTCTTTATCACACAGTGACGCAGAGACGGCGGAAGCTTCCTCGGTGCTATTTTTAGTTTCCCATCGAAACACAGTTCTTGAGTTAATATTTAAAATAATTAAGCTCAATTGCGACCAAACCATGAAAAAACCCACAGAAATGTAGTTCTTGTGTCTTAATTATGATGGTCAAATAAACCACACAAACAGCGTTTCATTTTCTTATTTCATAACAATCCCCATCTGAAATGGCAGAAACGTGAAATAACTAGCATTCTTTTTAATGGCACTTTTAGGTACATGTTTTATATATAAAGCTTTGTAGACTGCTCGGTGCATTAACAGTATTTCACAGTAAATAAAGTTGGAACACAAACTCGAGCCAGACATACTTGTATGTTTACAGTTTACAGGCATTACATTTCAAACTAAAATATACTCGCAAAATGTTTCAGATACTGCCAAGCATGGTCTATAGCAGGGTCCCCACCCTTTTTGAATGGAGGGCCATATTTAAAAATGGACTCACCTTTCTTTGGGGGTCGGTAGGGCAGGCCGGTGTTAGTGTGACCCCTGTGCTTCCCTCTCACTGGCCAGTTTTCCGATGTCTGGTTGGAGATTAGAAACTCCCAGTAGCGATGCTAGCTGATTGAGGGCCTGTGGCAGAGTGGTGAATACGTGCAGGTGAGTGCAGTGCAGAGTAATTACACAAACAACGTTTGGTACAGGTGCAAGGGTGTTTATTTTATTTAGAAAATGTCCAGAGCCTTAAGGCAAACCTGCAAATAATAACACTGTAGGAAGTGGTACAGCGGCGTGTATCACTCCGTTTTATAATCCAACGGGTTTGACCCGTAACCCAAAAGTCCCGTTTCGTCACCCACATAAAACACAAAACACAGACACAATTTAGACAGTGTGTGATTTTGGTGTTAGTGGTGCAAACAAAGACAGTTCCTGCAGTGGAAAAGTGAGTGCTGAGGTCCGGGTTTTCGCTGCCCTGCGGCTGCAGCTCCAGATCGTGCTCAGTATTCTTTTAGTGAGAAAATAACACAAAAGACACACAGTGTTAAGACACAGACAAGACACACTCACGGTTAGTTTCCACAATATAGGCTCCTTCTCGGCTATGTAATTTAACCATCTACAAAGGAACAGATCACTCAAGCCATGCCCCCTATTTATACCCTCGCCCCTGACCCCGAGGTTAACGAGCGCATCCGCTCCTCCAGTCCTTGGATGCCACGCCGCTTACCGTCCGGGTCAATGAGCTTGGGTGCCGTAGCTCTGCCCCCTTCCTAAATGACTTCCACCTACCCTACGGAATAAATTGTCGTGCCATTTAATTAAGGGCACTCTGTTCCTCTTGCACTGTGCCCTCACAGGTCGAGAGGGAGATCTAACACCAAGAGTCATTCGATCTCTGTCACAGGGCCCTACAGAGATATTTTTTGGGCTCCCCTCTCTCTTTTTCATATTTATTTGTTTCTTACCCACTCCTTTAATCTGACTGATTAAAACGTTGATAGACCTGTTAATTGTGAAATTAATTTAGCTAATACAGTAATTTGCTCCTGATTTTCTGAAAGTAACAAAAAAGTTTAATGCTGCAAATCTAGCAAAAGACAGCGTAGGTGTGGAAGAAAGAATGAACATTTGTTTCCAGTTAAGCACTGCTAGAAAATTAGCTGGAGGTTATTTGCACTTAGAAAAAGTGGAGCAAATTTTGCACTGCAGCAAAAAGTTTTGAAAGCTGTCCTGTAAATGTTTCTCTAGTTCATGACATCATTCTCGGTGTGTTCACAGCAGAAGAGCGCAACACCTGCAACTGATGTGCTGTGCTACAAATCAGACATATGGAAACGCTACTCAATAAACTGATGTGCTGTGCTACAAATCAGACATGGAAACGCTACTCAATAAACTGATGTGCTGTGCTACAAATCAGACATGGAAACGCTACTCAATAAACTGATGTGCTGTGCTACAAATCAGACATATGGAAACGCTACTCAATAAACTGATGTGCTGTGCTACAAATCAGACATGGAAACGCTACTCAATAAACTGATGTGCTGTGCTACAAATCAGACATGTGGAAACGCTACTCAATAAACTGATGTGCTGTGCTACAAATCAGACATGTGGAAACGCTACTCAATAAACTGATGTGCTGTGCTACAAATCAGGCATGTGGAAACGCTACTCAATAAACTGATGTGCTGTGCTACAAATCAGGCATATGGAAAAGCTACTCAATAAACTGATGTGCTGTGCTACAAATCAGGCATGTGGAAACGCTACTCAATAAACTGATGTGCTGTGCTACAAATCAGACATGTGGAAACGCTACTCAACAAACTGATGTGCTGTGCTACAAATCAGACATGGAAACGCTACTCAATAAACTGATGTGCTGTGCTACAAATCAGACATATGGAAACGCTACTCAATAAACTGATGTGCTGTGCTACAAATCAGACATATGGAAACGCTACTCAATAAACTGATGTGCTGTGCTACAAATCAGGCATATGGAAAAGCTACTCAATAAACTGATGTGCTGTGCTACAAATCAGGCATGTGGAAACGCTACTCAATAAACTGATGTGCTGTGCTACAAATCAGACATGTGGAAACGCTACTCAACAAACTGATGTGCTGTGCTACAAATCAGGCATATGGAAACGCTACTCAATAAACTGATGTGCTGTGCTACAAATCAGACATGGAAACGCTACTCAATAAACTGATGTGCTGTGCTACAAATCAGACATGGAAACGCTACTCAATAAACTGATGTGCTGTGCTACAAATCAGACATATGGAAACGCTACTCAATAAACTGATGTGCTGTGCTACAAATCAGACATGGAAACGCTACTCAATAAACTGATGTGCTGTGCTACAAATCAGACATGGAAACGCTACTCAATAAACTGATGTGCTGTGCTACAAATCAGGCATATGGAAAAGCTACTCAATAAACTGATGTGCTGTGCTACAAATCAGACATGGAAACGCTACTCAATAAACTGATGTGCTGTGCTACAAATCAGGCATATGGAAAAGCTACTCAATAAACTATGTATTGTTTGCTTTCAACAGCACAACATAAACAGATAGGCTATCAAATAGGCTGAATACACAGAGTTCAGCAGTTATCCACAGTCCCACCAGTTACACAGAGATCTCAGCTTTTCCATGTCAATGCAATGAAACATCACTGTTATGATTTGAATATATTAAGTCAAGCATCTGTTACTGTAGCCAATACCGTTTCAACAGAAAAAAGAGCAGGAAAGAGCCCAACGGTGAGATTCACATCTCTGAGTGTAAAACTAATTTGGATTTTTTTTATTTCAATAATGTCTGTATTATTAGAATGCTCGCTGTGCCCCTAGACAGTCTGACACTGACAGGTTGAGAGCCTCTGACACACAGAGCAGGCTCTGACACTGACAGGTTGAGAGCCTCTGACACACAGAGCAGGCTCTGACACTGACAGGTTGAGAGCCTGACACATAGAGCAGGCTCTGACACTGACAGGTTGAAAGCCTGACACACAGAGCAGGCTCTGACACTGACAGGTTGAGAGCCTCTGACACACAGAGCAGGCTCTGACACTGACAGGTTGAGAGCCTGACACACAGAGCAGGCTCTGACACTGACAGGTTGAGAGCCTCTGACACACAGAGCAGGCTCTGACACTGACAGGTTGAGAGCCTGACACACAGAGCAGGCTCTGACACTGACAGGTTGAGAGCCTGACACACAGAGCAGGCTCTGACACTGACAGGTTGAGAGCCTCTGACACACAGAGCAGGCTCTGACACTGACAGGTTGAGAGCCTCTGACACACAGAGCAGGCTCTGACACTGACAGGTTGAGAGGCTCTGACACTGACAGGTTGAGAGCCTCTGACACACAGAGAAGGCTGACTGGATTAGCACTACTGGCAGTGCATCGCAGTCGGCACATCACGGTAGAGAATGTGATTCACACTCTTACACTCACGCCATGTTGCCTTTTATATTTAATATTTTCGGGACCTCTGCTACTTGGCAACCCGAGCCCCCAGAAAATTCTATTTACGCACCCAATAATCACCAATAGTTTTATTTAATTTTGATTGTAAATACTTTGATTGTAAAAAAAATAAGCAGTTAAATTCATGTACCAGTCTCTTTCCTCGTGAGAACTCATAAACACCCGCTCATAAACTCAGCTGATGAGGTTTCTGTGCACTGCCAGCTTAGACACCCGTCTCATTCTGCTACTAAATTTGTGTTTCAGGATCGCTTGCATTGAAAAAAATACATAGCCTATTTTTAAAGTAGTACAATGCTACAAAATTCTAAGTTCTGGTTAAAAAAAAATATATATCGGTATATACTCGGTTCACATTTGCGTTTTGAAGGTACCTTTGTGCGCTCACATATTTCTGGAACGATAGCCCGCACTCAGAAAGGAGTTTGACAGAGAAAGAATGAATCTTGGTTATAAATCTCCCTCCCGACCTGTGAGGGCAATGTGTAAAGGGAACAGTGTGCCCCGGACTGGATGGTCTGCAATTCATTCCAAGGAAAGGTGGAAGTCGGCCATCTAGAAAGGGGGCGGAGCCACAGTACACCAAGTCATCGCCCCAGACGGGAGGCGATGTGGCAACTGCGGATTGGAGGAGAAACTGTTGCACTCACTAACCAAGGGGGTGTGAGTGAAGATACAAAGGGGATGTGGCCGAGCAATCTGCTCTTTTGTTATGGTTGCAGCTGCAGGACTGTGATACAACCGGGAGTGTTTAGTGTTTGTTTGTTTTGTTGTTGAGCTACGTAACCACGAAGGCCGGCCCTGGTCCCAGATTGCAGGCCTAAATCTGGGCCGACCCTGGGCTGCTTTTTCTTTTTTGGAGCGTTCACATAGGAGAAAAGGCAGCCCTGGGCCACCTTAAATCTTAGTCTAGCTGCCACTGGAAACTCCTATCTATGCACTGCATGGAGACGACCGTCTCTCATTCTTGAACGCAGCTTTGATATTTGCTCACATAAATATGTGCTACAGAGGTATCGAATGGATAAAGCGACGATATTGTATTTATGTGATGAAATGAAAGAGGATTTAGGTAAGCACCGTGAGGGGTCCTGCATTGCCAGTATCACTCACAGCCCTGTCCTTTGCCACGGTTGTTTATATGATATCCTATTATACACTCAAGTGTTATTCATTTTCATAAAGCGCAACCGGGTTCATATCATTTAATTAATACATTATTATTATTATTATTATTTATTATTATTATTCTTCTTATTATTAATAACGGAACATACATTTAGAAAATTACATTAAAATGAGCCGTAAATTGCACCTATTCCACCTGTCTGAAAACCGCAGAAACGTGTTTGATTTTATGATGGAGACAACATTCGGGATAAGAGTAAAACAGACAGAGACAGCGAGTTCCACACTGCCGAAGACATTGACTGCATAAATAGATATTTTACTTTTTATCTTTCATTGATTTATTCAGTTTAGGGGAGACCCTGTCTTGTTCATACAAGGGCCATTTTGAAACAGTGTTGATGAAGATAATTATTTAAATACAGATGACTGTAGTACATGATTGCAATGGGAATGTCAGATTATATGGTTATATGCATATCACGGTGTGCATTATTACATATTATTACAGTTATCCATATCACACGGAATGACATTTCCCCAATAATAATGAATTGCAGTAGCTTAAAAAAGAAGCATATGAGGAACATTTCTATGTGACTGGGTTCAATAATGATGAGGATTACTTAAATCAATGTGTAGGAACTCCCCAGGAGCAGATCTTGAAATGTATTAGAAAAAAACACTAATATTATGCCTTGATTTGATTAACCCATCATTATTTAGTAGATTGTTTAAAACATTATTATTACAGACATTTAGCAGACGAACAAACAGGGAAATAAAACAACTGAATTCAAAGTGGGAAAAAAAAACTATTAAAACACAAACAAACTTTATTGTCGCGTACAATAATGACGTCTATTACAGCCTGCACACGCATGACTGCAGGGCGGGAGGGTCAGGCTGCAGAGATTCCCCTCTCCTCACATGCGCTCTGAAATGTACCGGCGCATGCCCAGTGAAGCGCTGTGTAAGCTATATTACCTCCACGTGGAAACACACTAGTCTGTGTGACAAACATGGGCCGTCTAATTTTCCATAAGGAAAAAACTTGCTTAGTTTTGTGTAGTAGACATTTTTCACATTGTACACATTTTTTGTATTTTGATGTATTATTATGATTAATGTTGCATTCAATAAAAACAAACTAAACAAAAAAAAAACAACTAATGAAGGGACCTAGCAAATGAGATTCGGAAACAATGTATTTCCTTTCGGAATGAGGGCAGTTTACTTGGCACCATGACCAGTTGCTGCGATGTTCAGCCTTAGCATTGGAAGACAAGCATAACATGACCAATAAGTTGCCACCAGTTCCATCAAAGCATTACACACAAAAGACAATATTCCTCCATCCAGGAGAGCAACCACCAAGAAAAGATGTTAAAACCAAGCCTTGCCCAGGACAACTGGAAAATGCTGGCAGATGTTGGTCAACGGCTTATTTTTCCACCGGAGATTGCCACCACTAACCTTCGACCAGATATTGTCTTGTGGTTAACAGTGCCATGGGAGGATGCTGTAGATGAGGCGTATGAGAGGAAAAAACTGCGGTATGCTCAACTAACTGCTGAAGCAGAACAGCGAGGATGGAGAGTCCGGGTTTACCCAGTGGAGGTGGGTTGTCAAGGATTTGTGGCACACTCTACAACCCGGTTTCTCAGAGACACTGAAGAATTTATCTGAAGCAGCAGAGGAGCAGCAACTGGCTGTGGTTGAGACGGAAAGACTCTGGCTGGGGATCTCAAGCACAATAGAAAGAAAGAAAAGCTGATGTACGGATAAATAAGCTGGGCTGAGTTGAGTGGGTGACGGAGGGGGGTGATGCTGGGACACCAGAATCACCATCGAGCCCTCTTGAGGTGTCGTGGGCTAGTGTCGTGGAAATTCTAATAAAGGAAGAGAGACTGCGAGTTCCAAACACACAGGCCTTTATTTCTTAAGTTTGCAAACTGAGAACACTCTCAGCACACAGGGTGCTAGATAATCATCGAGCAGTGTTCCAACATACAGAGTTGGATCAGTTTCTTATATACCTTAAAATTGTCAGCAAGGCAGAGGGTTAGCCAATGATGATTCAGGTATTAGCATATAAGAGAAAACTTATAACTATG
This sequence comes from Acipenser ruthenus, assembly GCF_902713425.1. NCBI lineage: Eukaryota > Metazoa > Chordata > Actinopteri > Acipenseriformes > Acipenseridae > Acipenser > Acipenser ruthenus. The sequence continues at coordinate 9,847,358 of NC_081213.1, forward strand.
CATACTTGGCATAAAACTAAGCAAGCAGATAAAAAGGATGGGTGGTTTGGGTATACGTGCAAAAAGACACGTCTGGCTCATCCTTTTTTCTCACAGCCGCAGCTGCAGTGTAGGCATCTTGCGGTTCCTTATCTTTAGCAAGGCATGCAAGGTTATGGGAGAACAAAATGCCAGTACATTATGTCGAGTCAGTTCTATTTTCTGTAACATTTCTATAACACTAGTCGACAAAACACAGAGGATAGAAGGTGCCCACTTGAAGACCCCAGAGATGTACCCTACTTAACTTAATCCAGACGGTTGTCATGCTGATGCGCTGGGGAGGCCGCACTGTGGTTGATCCCCCGGAGCCAGCATCGCAGCCGTTGTGTGTGCTGATGCGCTCGGGAGGCAAAATAAGCTGATCCCTGGAGCCAGCATTACACTTCAGCCATTAACACCAGACAGAAGGATATCTACATCATCATATGGAAGGAAACACAAATGGATGGAGACACAGATGGATCACATTAGTTTACTGTAAAGCTACGTCTTAGTTGGTGCTTATCTTGGCGAGAGCCGAGTTCAAATCAGCATGAAGTTTTAACATCTACTCTTATGTAATGGAAATCATCTTTGGAGGATGATCCGATCTAAAAATATAAATATTGCATTTTTTCATCCTTTGTATTTGGTTTTCATTTGCATTTCCTGACACAACACATGCACAATCATCTACACACCGTTGAGTGGGAAAGTCGTATTCAGCCACAAATTCCATCTCCCTATCAGTTTCTGAACAATCTGATGTTGAAATATTGTCTGGCATTATTTCGGACGTTCCCTGTGTACAGTCACACTGTGATGCTGAGTTTGAATTGAAACTGTTAATGACACAACTTCGATATTTAACAACGACAGCGCACATGATTCTGGAATGAAGGAATTAATGAAAATTAGGAGCCGCAAACGAGCAGAGCGGCGCGCAGGAGGGGGACGGCGCTGGAAGAGGACCGGGTGGGAGAGCAGCGGGACGAGCACACCACCGGTGACCTGCCAGTTAAAGGCTAACCAGGGAAACTGTGATTTGGCATTGGACCAGCAACCAAATCAGCATTTCTGCTTAACTGTATGGGGTGGAGGTCAATTGGTTAATATTGTGCACTGTATACATATTAGGTGTTGATGTACCTCAAGGAAACTTTTCTGTTCTATTTAAGTTTATTTTGACTAGAAGAACGTGTGCATTGTTTATCACCTTTTAGTAATTTCTATTTATAATATATCTCTCTATATATTGAACTCTTTAGTCCTCAAGGGAAGGAGGGGGGTTTGGGTCTCATTCTAGCTCTCATTCTAGTACTGAAAATTGTTTCTCGAATGCTGTCTGTGTATTGATTGAACGATGTATGTAATAAAGATTTGTATTTGACCTACCTGTCTGTATGCTGGATATTGGGAAGTCAGTGCTGGGTTACTCTGGGATTACTGCCAAATAAATGAATCTCCGTAGCTGGTGGACCTCACATTCATGCTCAGAAGCACTATGTCTTCTGTGGACACGGGCTCCATATTTGTTGGGTTGTAACATATTACTATTGTGCATCATGAGCTGAATCCGATACGATCACGACAAAGGTCAGTAATACAAGACAAATCCATGTATTAAATGAAGTCAGTGGTAATTAGTAATAGGCTTGGTGGTCCAGTGTTTCACACTTCACAGTTCAGTGCCAGTTTGTGTGCTTCAAGAAATCACTGCCTGGTGAAAACCGGCCCCTCTCTTAAATACAGAAAATAAGGGAAAAGTCCCGTCTGTTAGAAAGTCTTTATTTCACTTTTATTTACACACTAGGAAAATAACAGAAAAAGATACGATGTTGCACTTTGCAAACGCTCAGAAACAAACAAAAAAGAGTACATTAAAAACAACGTTAAATAATAATGATAATCATAATAATAATAATAATGATAATAATAATAATAATAATAATAATAATAATGATAATGACAACAAGAAGAATAATAGGAGGAGTAATTCAGAAATAAGCTGTATTGACACTTTCTGTTTCATTCCACCCATTCTCAGGGCTTCACTGTGAATGAATTGAAACAAACACAGGGCACGGAGATCTTTCATTATTGAACTCAGCAGAGCACAGCCTTGTTCCAACCAGGGCTCGGTCCATTCAAGGCTTATAGAGGAGCCATAGCTATACTTTCTAATGGCTATGGCACTGCTGTGATTTGGATCTAACTGAACAAAGCAAAGCAAGTCAATTATTAAAGACCTGGTTTAAAAAGGACTTGACAGGACTAAGAGTCTCCACTGGGCTCAGTCCTGGTGCTCTCTTAAAAAAAGAAAATATACCTTGAATTCACACAAAGCGTGTTCAATTCAGGAAAGCACACATTTTGTGTTAAATCTCTGACTAAGACCAGAATTACATTTAACACTGCGTCCTTAAATCAAACACAGTTTAAAAACGCACACTTTTCTTTTCAGAGTGGAGCAATACATTATTGTTTAATTTAGGAGAATTATAAGAAAATAATGGGTTGGTTTGATCAACCTAAACTAGGTTTATTTAGAGCATTTTACAGCACTGGAGAATCACACTAGATTGTATAAACCATTCATCAGTGGTTATCCAAAAACTCACTCAAACTAAAACTAGAAGATACTTGCCCAACCATATATATCAGTGTGTACCTGAACATACATTATTCATGAACACATCACCATCTTAATGAGTGACATATCCATTCAAACTCAATCTCCATAGGGAGGGTTGACGCAAGTTACACATAATGTCCCAAACTCACACCGATGAAGGCATTAGACAACACAATTGTCAACTTGGTTTCTTCTAGTTTTACCGGAGTAACACTGATGAAGGCATTCAACATTTGTCTTAAGTTTTTGAATTTGTGATTGAGCCAGGGATGTGCTGAAGAAGTTCTGGATGACATCATCAGCTGTGAAATCGATGCTGGCTGATTGGTTGATCTTGTCTGATTGGGAGGGGTTGTGGGTCACTCTGATCGGGGAAGTAGGAAAAGGCAGCAGTCCTCCAGACTGTTCTACAGAGTTTAAAATTATTGTACAGATTTACAATTTCAAATGAAGAGTAAGTAGAAGTTATATACAGATGCATGATAACAGGGACCAGCCGAGAGATTTCCAATGCGAGATCCACCTGGAGGGTGACATTTCCTCTCATTAACCGACCTGCTGCTTCCCCTATTGACTGACATGCTTTCAGCCAGTAACATGCTTTGATCCAGAAGACACTGCTGAAGAAAATGCATGTGCAACACATGACCTGACAGAAGGGCAGAAAAACTGAACTTCCTTTAACCTCATGGAGTAGCAGATGTCAAGCTCTAAACAGAAAATCCATGTGTGCTATAACATGCATTCCTTTAGAAAGCGCACATTGGAGACCTGTGAAGCTAGTGGAAGTGCTGGATGACTGATGGAATTATTTTGTCAGCCACACTATCTTCAAGAGCTTTGTAGCTTTAAGAATCCTGGGCTGCTCAAAGCACTAACCCAATACTTTCACACACCGTGACCGAGCATCTTAGCGCCTCTCTGTTGCTGCAGAAACTCGTGATTTCAAGGTGGTGGTGGAGACGTATGACTTTTAAAATCTTTTTCTACATCCAGACATTCAAGCACAAAATACTTGGCTTAAAAAACAGAAGAAATAAAAAAAGTCTTCTAGTCATCTATTCCAGCGACTTTCAGGAAAAGCAGCTCCACAGAAAACACATTGCAGCCTGTGCAGATGCTGTTTATTTTGAAAACAAGTAATTTCTGTGCGATTAAAAAAACACAAGATGAGGAGCGGGACCTTCATTATTATTATTATTATTATTATTATTATTATTATTATTATTATTAATACAAAGAAAAATAATAGCAGTAATAATACAAATTATGATTGTAAAAAAAAGAGTTTGAGAGAGAATATTTATTTATGCACCCACACCCTCCCTGAAATAAAAAATAAAGTTCTCAGTTAGTAAATGAAGAAGTTGACAAAAATAAATGCGCTCAACAATGTCTTCGCTTGAATAAAAAGACCCCACTCTCCCTGCCTCTCAATGCACTGTCCAGGACCAGAGTCTCCTCACCGGTCATCTGCAGTCTACTGAAGAGAGGGCTGGTCCAGCAATGGCTGTACGTCCCTTTTTAAACCCCTCGATGGCACCTGAATGCAGCAAAAGCTAAAAAAAGAAATGCTTGTGGTTCTGTCTGGGTTTTGGTTGGGGTAGGTAGGTACAGTTGAAGCGAGACAAGTTTTCTGTTCTTTAAAAAGGAGTTGTCGAGAGAGGACCATGCTTGACGAAAGTAAAGCCCCTTTAATGTGTGTGTGTGTGCATGTGTGTGCGTGCACGCGTGCGTGTGTGTCTGTTCTCAGAGGTTCTCTCCTGGCTGGTACTGTTGCTCGGTGGCTGTGAAGTAGTCCTCCAGGAAGCCCTGCAGGTATTCGAAGGTGTGCCTCTCCTCTGCGTCCTTCCTCCAGCACTGCACCATGAGCTCGTGCAGCGAGGCCGGGCACCCCATCGGGCAGGGCATGCGGTACCCCCGTTCTACCTGCTCCAGCACCTCCCGGTTATTCATCCCTGGAAAGAAACGCAGGAGGGGAGAGAGGCAGTGAAGAGGGAATAAGAGTTGCAAGGAGAGGAAGGGGCAGACATGGTAGATGGAGAGAAATTTGGAAAGAGACAGGACAGAGAGAGAGAGAGAGAGAGAGAAGCATTGTTAATGTTTGTCAATAACATACATCCCCCCACAAAACTATAAATAGGAAATGAGAAGCATCAGTATCTTCAAAAAATATGTGACCATGACTACAGTGCACTGCGCTCTTGAGGAGTCCGTTACCTGGGTAGGGCACTCTGCCCTTGGTCACCAGCTCAATCAGCAGGATCCCGAAGGACCACACGTCCGACTTGATTGTGAACTTGCCGTACAGAGCTGCCTCGGGGGCCGTCCACTTGATGGGGAACTTGGCACCTGCAGGGGAAGCACAGCCCTGGTCAGAAACAGAAACACTGGAAGACCTGGACTCAATTCAGTTTCCACTAAAGTGTCTTCAATGAAGGGAAAATCACACCGGTCCTGAAACCCCTGCTTACTGGTGAAACCCTTTAGAGACCCTGCTTACTGGTGAAACTCTTCACAGAGACCCTGCTTACTGGTGAAACTCTTCACAGAGACCCTGCTTACTGGTGAAACTCTTCACAGAGACCCTGCTTACTGGTGAAACTCTTCACAGAGACCCTGCTTACTGGTGAAACTCTTCACAGAGACCCTGCTTACTGGTGAAACTCTTCAGAGACCCTGCTTACTGGTGAAACTCTTCAGAGACCCTGCTTACTGGTGAAACTCTTCAGAGAGACCCTGCTTACTGGTGAAACTCTTCACAGAGACCCTGCTTACTGGTGAAACCCTTCAGAGACCCTGCTTACTGGTGAAACCCTTCAGAGACCCTGCTTACTGGTGAAACCCTGGCATTGCTGTGGTGTACGCCTCTTGGAAAATGCAGCTCCCTTGAGTATAAAACACTCTGAATACGGATACATTTAGACATTTCGAATCCTCTCGATCTGCCCTGTATGTAAACCAGTTTGGAGCTGAAATCAGGCTGGTGGTTTCAATGGTACTAAAGATTGCACAGGTTCATCGATTCCTCCTAACCCCACTGCCTTTGGCTTGCAAACTCTGCAAAACCAAGTACAAAAGGCTCGATGCCTTGTGCAGAGCCCTTCTAAAAGTAACCACGGTACTTTTGCAGTTGTCCCATGCTTTTCCTAGGGTTATACTCTGAATTTGCCATAGCTTGCCCTGATTTGCCATGTTTATTAATATGCTTTACTCTACCTTGCTATTCTTTACAGTGCTTACCCATGCTTTCGGTATGCTTATTAAAGTTTGCTATGTTTTCACGCTGATGAATGTGTAGAAGGGTAATAGTGTAGCACACACTCTCTGCTCTGTGCTAAGCTGGGATCGGGGTGAGGGGGCAGTGCCCGCTCACCTTGGCGCGCGGTGTACTCGTTGTCCTCAATGAGTCTTGCCAGTCCGAAGTCGGCGATCTTGCACACAAGGTTGTCTCCCACCAGGATGTTGGCAGCTCGCAGGTCTCTGTGGATGTAGTTCATCTTCTCGATATAGGCCATCCCCGCGGCGATCTGAGCACAACACAGGAGCATACAGGTCAGTCCCAGTGGCCTCGGTACAGGTTTGAGATGTGCTGGCAGTGTGAACCCTGTTCCACTGGTCTCAAAACCCGCTGAACCGTACCTGTGCTGCCATGTCCACCAGCTGCGGCAGCTTCAGATACTGACCCTCTCCATCCTTCAAGAAATCCAGCAAGCTCCCTGAAACAGACACAGCAACGAGGTCAGGGCTTGGAAACCAAGGACTGGGATTGCTCAGGTAGGCAAGGAATCACAAGACTTTATAAGAAGGAAGTGAGGTCTAGTGCTTAGAGCTGAGGGACAGCTCTAGTGCACAGAGCAGAGTGACTGAGAGGGAGGGAGTCAGTGTGACTATAGTGTTCAGAGTGGAGTGACTGGGAGGGGGGCAGGGAGTCCGTGTGACTCTATAGTGTTCAGAGTGGAGTGACTGGGAGGGGGGCAGGGAGTCCGTGTGACTCTATAGTGTTCAGAGTGGAGTGACTGGGAGGGAGGGAGTCAGTGTGACTCTATAGTGTTCAGAGTGGAGTGACTGGGAGGGAGGGAGTCAGTGTGACTCTATAGTGTTCAGAGTGGAGTGACTGGGAGGGAGGGAGTCAGTGTGACTATAGTGTTCAGAGTGGAGTGACTGGGAGGGGGGGAGGGAGTCAGTGTGACTCTATAGTGTTCAGAGTGGAGTGACTGGGAGGGAGGGAGTCAGTGTGACTCTATAGTGTTCAGAGTGGAGTGACTGGGAGGGAGGGAGTCAGTGTGACTATAGTGTTCAGAGTGGAGTGACTGGGAGGGAGGGAGTCAGTGTGACTCTATAGTGTTCAGAGTGGAGTGACTGGGAGGGAGGGAGTCAGTGTGACTATAGTGTTCAGAGTGGAGTGACTGGGAGGGAGGGAGTCAGTGTGACTCTATAGTGTTCAGAGTGGAGTGACTGGGAGGGAGGGAGTCAGTGTGACTCTATAGTGTTCAGAGTGGAGTGACTGGGTGGGAGGGAGTCGGTGTGACTCTATAGTGTTCAGAGTGGAGTGACTGGGTGGGAGGGAGTCGGTGTGACTCTATAGTGTTCAGAGTGGAGTGACTGGGAGGGAGGGAGTCAGTGTGACTCTATAGTGTTTAGAGACTGGGAGGGAGGGCGGGTCTGCTTGTGTACCTTGGCTCATGAACTCGGTGACGATGTAGATGGGCTCCTCAGACACCACTGCGTAGAGCTGCACCAGCTTGTCGTGCCGCAGCCTCTTCATGATCTGGGCCTCCTCCAGGAAGGCCTCAGGGGACATGGTGCCCGGCTTCAGGGTCTTCACCGCCACCTTCGTGGTGCCGTTCCACATGCCTGAGCAAAAAACACCCCCGCCACAGAGGCAAAGGGAAAAAATGAGTATCCCACTTTCTCATAACACCCTGACTGACGCAGGCCAATGGAGATTTGTACCACTCATTCGCTTTTACATGTGTTATATTAACTGGGCAATGATTAGCAGGCATGCTAGAGTATATGAACTTTTAAAATTCAATGAGAAACGTTTCGACTACAAGTCTTTCTCAATGTTTCAGCGACAAAGACTTTTAGTCAAAACGTTCGTCACTGAGTTTCTGCAAAGTTTCTTTGAGTATTTCTAAACTGACCAATATTGAGTGTCTTAAAGTTTTAATAACTAGCGCCTGCTTCGTATTCTAAGTGGTAATATTATCAGCGTTAATTGCATTGAACACCACTGTGTGGAATACTAATAAATAAACCCAGTAGAGTACAGATTTGATTCAGTGTAGAGAATAATACCCCCCCCCTCATCTCCATTGACAGGGTCACTAACAATACAAGTCATTGAATAGAGGGGCTACACCAGTGGGTTAGTATGGGGGTGCTGTGAGGAATGGAGGAGGGGGTGTGAACATGCTGTGAGGGGTAGAAAGGAATTCATTCTCTTGTAATGAATATCAAGTCAAATGTTACTGTACTTACTGAAAATAGGCTCTGCCACTTTAAATCTTGACCACGCCCCTTTGATGTCAGTGAGGCGAAGTCTGTATAAGCGCCAGTGAGAGTGTGTGCTGGACCAGCATATCTTCCACAGCGTGGAAGTATTTCAGTGCTAATCCTTGTCTGGGATCTCACTTTATCCTAGACTGTTTCTCCATAGTGTTTCTGTACTCTACTGACTGTGGAGTAACTGCTAAGTGATTGAGATTCAGACAGCTGGGACTTGAGTGGAAAGATGAGCCCCACGCTCTCTTCTCTAGAGCTGGACACTGCGCACAAACAGGCCAGCACAACGCCCACTGCGTTCATGCATGACAGGAAGGCCACCATTCAAGAGAGTACAGAGGGTACATAGGGTGTTGCAGAATTATTTTTTTCAGTAATTTCTATGAAAAAATGTTAGCTCTGTGATTGCTGTACTTTTATTGGAGGTAACAAAATGATTTTGTAAATATAACCTGCTGTGTATTTTCATCTGTTACATAGGTCTCAAAAGTGTATACTTATTTATAACATGATCCTGTACAGCTTAGTTAAATAAACAGCACTTTGTAAGCCATGCTTTCAGTTCGGGTTGCACTAGGAGTGTGAAATGTCCCACCCCTTCAATAGCTGCTTCCCCTATTGACTGACATGACCCAGAACACATGCTTTTAACTTAAAGCAGCACCAGATATCATGTGTTGAAACGAACATTCTTCTTTCAAAACAGCCCATTTAAGACCTATGTACACAGTAGCGAATAGAGACGTGTCAAACAGGTAATATTGAATGAATTATTTGGATAGTGGTGTGCTTTAAATCCTGGGCAGGGGGAGTGAGCCTGGGAGCCGGGGTCTTACCCGTCCACACGTCCCCGAAGCAGCCCTGCCCCAGCTTGGTGTCCAGTCTCAGGGTGTCTCTCGAGATCTCCCAGGCATCATGGCTCAGACCTAGAGTCTGAGGGGTCGCGTTGAGGCAGGCCTTGAGCAGACAGCTGCACAGACCATCGTTACTGCCTGGGGAGGAGGGGTGCAATGGAGGAGAGGAGAGGAGAAGAGAGGAGAGGAGAGGAGGGGAGGGGAGGGGGTGGTGAGATGGATTTGCATGCAAGAGTTACCCCACCGGAGAACAGTGAGGAGGGATAGAGGCACCTTCCCTAACCCCAACCAGTGGCTGAATGTGTTGAGCTTATAAATGGAGATGTGAAAATGCTTCATCACTAGCAGCTGCATTGTCACAGGCGTACTTTTGTGTTTTTAACTTTTACAAAAAATACAAATTCCTAATACCTAATATCTTCTCATACTGTAGGTCAGATTCACCCGATATAGACCGCTGCAACCAGACCATGTAACCTACAGCACAGGAAGTGATTAGGTCCCTGGAATCTTTAACATTAATTGAAAAACCTACATATCCGAGATTTAAAAAAACAAAAACAAGTAAAAAGGTGCAAAATATATTGAGCACAGTTGCTACTAAAAGGCAAGACAGCACTCCTGCTAAGCTGTGTGTTCACTGCCACCCTGAGCCAGAGAGGCGATGCTCGTGCCACTGGTTGTGTAGGGAAGGGAACCCCACTTCCCCTCCTGTCCCGGGTCAGTATCTGGGAGGGTCCTACCCATCCACACTTCCCCGAACTGCCCGTTGCCCAGCTTCTTGATGAGCTGCAGTGACTCCCGCGGGATCTCCCACACGTCTTTGGTTTTGACTGACAGGTCAGCAAGCTTGGGCATCCCCTTGTGACACGCCACCACCAGGCGACAGCACAGCCCTGCAGAGCGCTCTGAGAGGAGGAGGAGGAGGAGGAGGGAGAGAGACATGGAGAAGAGGAGATGGGAGAGAGAGAGAGAGAGAGAGAGAGAGAGAGAGAGAGAGAGAGAGGAGGGTGGAGAGGTAGAGAGAGATATAGGAGGTAGACATGAAGAAGAGAGGAGACATGGGGTGAGGGGATAGGGAGCGAGAGAGAGAGAAAAGGGGAGGGTGGAGAGGTAGAGAGAGATATAGAGGTAGACATGGAGAAGAGAGGAGACGTGGAAGGAGAGAGGTGAAGAGAGACATTGAGAAGAGGGAGAGGAGACAGGGAAAAGAAGAGGGAGGAGATAGAGGTGGAAGGAGAAAAGAGGGTAGTAGATGAGAACAACAGGGAGAGCAAGGAAGAAGAGAAAAACAAAAGGGAGAAAGAGAAAAGTAAGGAGAAAGAAGATAAGACAGACAAAGAAAGGAAGGGGAGTGAATCAGCACATAGTTAATGCATTGCAGACACAGCAGCACTGAACACAAGCAGCAGCACAGGCCGGCTGGCTCTCAGCTTCTCGGCACCTTGGTTTGGACCGGTTCACCTGGTTAGATTTATTTGTTACTGTCATGGCTGGCTCTCAGCTCCTCGGTACCTCGGTTTGGACCGGTTCACCTGGTTAGATTTATTTGTTACTGTCATGGCTGGCTCTCAGCTCCTCGGTACCTCGGTTTGGACCGGTTCACCTGGTTAGATTTATTTGTTACTGTCACGGCTGGCTCTCAGCTCCTCGGCACCTCGGTTTGGACCGGTTCACCTGGTTAGATTTATTTGTTAATGCCAAAACATAATACCAGACAGAGGCATTGCTCTTTGACTGCTAATGTTGTGAACACTGGCTTTACCCAAGTCACAGTCCAGAGAACAAACCTGCGACTCACCTTTATAGTGCTTCACGAGCTGCGACACCGTGTCAAACTGCGAGCGCGTGGTGATATAATAGCCGCCATTGTCCAGCTTGCGGATCTTATAGTGCTTGACGTGGTCCCCCTTCGCCTCGTCCCAGTCGCGGATAGACAGGGAGTATGCTCCTGAGAGAGAAGAGGCAGGCAGGCAGGGAGGGGGCAAGTCAACCACAGACAAAAACTTCAAACTGGAAAAAACAGTTCAGGACTTGGAAAGCTTCTGCCTGTTTGTCAACTAGACCAGTGGGGAGCGACAGCGTGTCAGGTCTGTGTGTGAGGTGCTGTATTGAGGGTAGTGACAGCGTGTTTGGTCTGTGTGTGGGGTGCTGTATTGAGGGGAGTGGCAGCATGTCTGGTCTGTGTGTGAGATGCTGTATTGAGGGGAGTGACAGCGTGTCTGGTCTGTGTGTGAGGTGCTGTATTGAGGGGAGTGGCAGCATGTCTGGTCTGTGTGTGAGATGCTGTATTGAGGGGAGTGACAGCGTGTCTGGCCTGTGTGTGAGATGCTGTATTGAGGGGAGTGACAGCGTGTCTGGTCTGTGTGTGAGGTGCTGTATTGAGGGGAGTGGCAGCATGTCTGGTCTGTGTGTGAGGTGCTGTATTGAGGGGAGTGACAGCGTGTCTGGTCTGTGTGTGAGGTGCTGTATTGAGGGGAGTGACAGCGTGTCTGTTCTGTGTGTGAGGTGCTGTATTGAGGGGAGTGAGTGGAGGCTGGTCTGTGTGTGAGGTGCTGTATTGAGGGGAGTGACAGCGTGTCTGGTCTGTGTGTGAGATGCTGTATTGAGGGGAGTGACAGCGTGTCTGGTCTGTGTGTGAGGTGCTGTATTGAGGGGAGTGACAGCGTGTTTGGTCTGTGTGTGAGATGCTGTATTGAGGGGAGTGAGTGGAGGCTGGTCTGTGTGTGAGATGGTGTATGGAGGGGAGTGACAGCGTGTCTGGTCTGTGTTTGAGATGCTGTATTGAGGGGAGTGACAGCATGTCTGGTCTGTGTGTGAGGTGCTGTATTGAGGGGAGTGGCAGCATGTCTGGTCTGTGTGTGGGGTGCTGTATTGAGGGGAGTGGCAGCTTGTCTGGTCTGTGTGTGAGGTGCTGTATTGAGGGGAGTGGCAGCATGTCTGGTCTGTGTGTGAGATGCTGTATTGAGGGGAGTGACAGCGTGTCTGGTCTGTGTGTGAGGTGCTGTATTGAGGGGAGTGGCAGCATGTCTGGTCTGTGTGTGAGATGCTGTATTGAGGGGAGTGACAGCGTGTCTGGTCTGTGTGTGAGATGCTGTATTGAGGGGAGTGACAGCGTGTCTGGTCTGTGTGTGAGGTGCTGTATTGAGGGGAGTGACAGCGTGTCTGGTCTGTGTGTGAGGTGCTGTATTGAGGGGAGTGACAGCGTGTCTGGTCTGTGTGTGAGGTGCTGTATTGAGGGGAGTGGCAGCATGTCTGGTCTGTGTGTGGGGTGCTGTATTGAGGGGAGTGGCAGCTTGTCTGGTCTGTGTGTGAGGTGCTGTATTGAGGGGAGTGGCAGCATGTCTGGTCTGTGTGTGAGATGCTGTATTGAGGGGAGTGACAGCGTGTCTGGTCTGTGTGTGAGATGCTGTATTGAGGGGAGTGACAGCGTGTCTGGTCTGTGTGTGAGATGCTGTATTGAGGGGAGTGACAGCGTGTCTGGTCTGTGTGTGAGGTGCTGTATTGAGGGGAGTGGCAGCATGTCTGGTCTGTGTGTGAGATGCTGTATTGAGGGGAGTGGCAGCGTGTCTGGTCTGTGTGTGAGGTGCTGTATTGAGGGGAGTGGCAGCATGTCTGGTCTGTGTGTGAGATGCTGTATTGAGGGGAGTGACAGCGTGTCTGGTCTGTGTGTGAGATGCTGTATTGAGGGGAGTGACAGCGTGTCTGGTCTGTGTGTGAGATGCTGTATTGAGGGGAGTGACAGCGTGTCTGGTCTCTGTGTGAGATGCTGTATGGAGGGGAGTGACAGCGTGTCTGGTCTGTGTGTGAGGTGCTGTATTGAGGGGAGTGGCAGCTTGTCTGGTCTGTGTGTGAGATGCTGTATTGAGGGGAGTGACAGCGTGTCTGGTCTGTGTGTGAGATGCTGTATTGAGGGGAGTGACAGCGTGTCTGGTCTGTGTGTGAGATGCTGTATTGAGGGGAGTAACAGCGTGTCAGGTCTGTGTGTGAGATGCTGTATTGAGGGGAGTGACAGCAGGTTTCTCTGGGGGTCTCAGCTGCTCTTACCCTTGGTGGTCTCACTCTCTCGTATCAGGAAGGTGCCTCGGGGGTTCCCAATGCACAACAGCTGGCGCTCCGCATCCTTGCGCCCCATCTTCCCGAAATACCACCTGAGGGGTGCAGATACCCGTTACAGTGCATTGCTACACACACACACACACACACACTAGGGGGAGTAAACATCCAGGGAGGACAAAGGGGTATTATCAGAGGAATTGCCACCTTGTTTGCTTCGTCCAAAACTGAAAAATGAGTTTCCAAAAGTATACAATATAATTTCCTTTTGTATTTCCGCTTCAGTGAAGTCCTGTTTTACCCTCTAATAAATGACTTGGTGTGCTAAAACATTATCTGCAAGTACAGCTGGTAGGTACACCAGAGTGTAACCATTAACCCTTCCCCCTGCAACACTGCCCTAGTGGGTATAAGAAATACATCAGGAGGAAACACCACCAGAACTGATGCAGAAAACACATCAGCAGGGTGCTGGTGTGCTACAGTACTCACTCCTCAGCCTGGATGGAATCCACTGGGGCAACGTAGTTACTGGGAATGTACCCAGTCCTCCCAGTATCCAGAGATCGGGCCTCCCACCAGTCCCCCTCCCTGAAAAATCAAGTGTTAGTCAATGTTCCAGGCTCAGACCAGACACTGCACTGAAACACAGACACACACACACACACACACACACACACACACACACACACACACACACACTCTGCAGGCCAAAACACACCACATTCTACCTGTTTCATCACTGAACAATAGGTATTCTGTAGTAGTGGTTGAAGCATCGTAGTTTACTACAATATAGTCTATAGTGTTCATTCTATATAGCATACCAGAGACACTGGACATTGTGTTGCCACTAAACTAGAACACTGCTGTGTTTCTATATAGAAAATGACAAGTCAAAGACAGTTTAAAGTTGCTGGGCCTCCTCCCTGGTACCTACGCGTTGTTGATGATGTGGAATTTCTCCCCCTTCATGAAGCTGAGGTCATCTTCAGTGCGAGCGTCATACTCGTACAGTGCCAGGAACAGCGTCACCCCCCCGCCTGCACGGGACAGACACACAGACTCACCATCACTGTGACCTACAGCGAACACCTGCATCCACAGTGTGGCAAAAACTGACAGAGGCACTGCATGTACCCCCAGATTACAATACTCAAAAGAATGTCCTTACCAAGTTTCATCCCGATTGGATCAGCTGTTCCAAAATCTGGACAAGCCCCCAGATCTCCCTCAGATTTGAATAACATGTTCTAAAGAATGTCCTAACCAAGTTTCATCCCAATTGTACAAATTCTTCTCTAGGTATATCTAAAGTGTGAGATATGTACATACTGACATCCACCTCCACTATCTTACTATAGTATAGAAAACCAACGGCATCTTTAATCTGGACTTGATGAGGTTCATCACAAGTTCAGTAAAGCTCTTGAGAGTAAGGCTCATTGATGCATTTTCAGCTGCGATCTGAAGAGGATTGCACTGTCAGCTGTAATGTTAATATTCTCAAATACATAAAAACATCAAAGAAGTCCTATGGAAGGGACTGAAAATGTCACTTAAGCCATACTGAATCATTTGATCTAAACTGGAGGAAAATATAATGGCGTCCATGTCTGTGTGTGTGTGTGTGTGTGTCTGTGACAGCGTGTCTGAGTCTGTGTGGGTGTCGGTGTAGCAGCATGTCTGTGTGTGTGTGTGTGTCTGTGTCTGTGTGTGACAGCGTGTCCTCACCAGTGAAAGCCCCTCCTCCTCCCGTGGACTGAAGCGTTGCGGAGGGGAAGGGGGTGGAACCTCCAAAGGGCATTGCCGTGGAGACGGGCGTGTTCTGGAAGTTGTTGAAGTCGGGGATGCGGGCGAAGCTGCCCGGCTGGCTCGGATTGGTCGGGTCAGGTCCGTAGCGCGGTTGCGAGGGTTGCTGGCTCCCATCTGTCACCACCTCCTGAGACTTGGAGGAAGAGCGCTTCTCTTTACAATGCACGCAGCCCATAGTGAGATCTGAGAGGAGAGAGGAGAGAGTAAGACTGGAGAGAGGAGCCCTTCTCTTTACAATGCACACAGACCATGGTGAGGTCTGAGAGGAGAGGGGACAGGGAGACCTCCAGTATCTGAAGAGTGATATACAGACTGAGAGACAGCTCCACCACAGATATGCATCCCCAGCATGGTAAAGAACACTCCGAGAGCTCAGTGCACAACACTACACTGCACTGGTTCACTTTCACCAGGTGAGGGCAGCAAAGCTTCACAAACGGCTTCTGTTAACAGGACGTTCCAACTCTGTCAACACAAGCAGGAAGTAACGAGAAGGGCTGCTGTACTGGAGCACAAACACAGGGTGAGAGCCGAGCCTCTCAAACACAGGGTGAGAGTGGAGCCTCTCAAACACAGGGTGAGAGCCGAGCCTCTCAAACACAGGGTGAGAGCGGAGCCTCTCAAACACAGGGTGAGAGCCGAGCCTCTCAAACACAGGGTGAGAGCCGAGCCTCTCAAACACAGGGTGAGAGCCGAGCCTCTCAAACACAGGGTGAGAGCCGAGCCTCTCAAACACAGG
This sequence comes from Acipenser ruthenus, assembly GCF_902713425.1. Lineage (NCBI taxonomy): Eukaryota > Metazoa > Chordata > Actinopteri > Acipenseriformes > Acipenseridae > Acipenser > Acipenser ruthenus. The sequence continues at coordinate 9,862,989 of NC_081213.1, forward strand.
GTGGGAGCCGAGCCTCTCAAACACAGGGTGAGAGCCGAGCCTCTCAAACACAGGGTGAGAGCCGAGCCTCTCAAACACAGGGTGAGAGCCGAGCCTCTCAAACACAGGGTGAGAGCCGAGTCTCTCAAACACAGGGTGAGAGCTGAGTCTCTCAAACACAGGGTGAGAGCCGAGCCTCTCAAACACAGGGTAAGAGCTGAGCCTTTTTCTGATGTTTTGCGTTATTACTCTACTTTGATTGGATAGGGCTCTCCTGTGTGCCACGCTGATTGGCCGAATTTACTTTTCTGGATTTTAATTCAGAGGGAGAAGGCTGCAGAGTGTACTGGAGTGCAGAGGAGTGGCAGAGCCCCTCCCGAGACCCTAAAGGGTTCATCTCAACTCTCCTACTCCGTACACTGAGAGAAACTGCTGCGCTCACGCAAGAGGACATGACATCAGCCAGGATACAGTACAGGAAATGCAGTGAGCTCGCCCCCCAGCCTGACTCACAGCACGCCTCCCTCCCTCCCTCCCTCCCTCTCTGTGCTGTGTAGGTCACTCACATGATGTACAGCACTGTAGTTTCAGCTGCAGGTACACCATCCATCCTCTTATTAGCACTAGCAACAGTGTCACTGGATCCCCTTTAAGGGGAGCTAACCAAGATTTTAACTCCCCTTTTCCACCTCATATTAGCACAAGCACATTTCACTTCAAATAAAAATAAATAAAATGCAAAGTAAAAGTTGCTGCTGCTTCCTGGTACCCAATCACTTCCTGTGTTGTAGGTCAAACTCACTCCAATGGTCTAGCTACAATCAGACCATGTGACCTACAGTAAAGGTACCAGGATGCAGCATTTTATCTAGCGTGTTGTATTTGAATTATGTAAACATACTGAATTAACTTGTAATAAGTGACCACTAAATTGTGACCGCGAGTACAACCGAACATTTAGTAAAAAAAGCACCTCAGAGAAACCCTAAATCACAGATGATTCCCTCTTTCCTTGGGGTATTGAACTCCACACAATCACCGATTAATTTGGTAATCTAAGCAGTCTCTCAGACGCAACAAAGCATTACGCTAAAATGACACCAAGGTCAAATTTACAAGACCCAAATTCAAATAGACAGATGTTGGAGCTGGTGCCTTCAGACTGAAGACGTTTGTCTGTTGATTTGATCAGCCTATACCCCAGAGGAGGTTTCTCAGGGGAGGCTATGGAGGCAGCGCCTCCCCATTTTTAAATTATATACACTACCGGTCAAAAGTTTTAGAACACCTCCATTTTTCCAGTTTTTATTGAAATTTACGCAGTTTAATGTCTCAATGTACTCTGAAATTAACGCATAGAACAAATAAACAATTGGAGATAAAAAAGAAATCATGGAATCATTTTGTTTAACAAAATTTAATCTAAATTTTTGACTCAAAGTAGCCACCTTTTGCAGATATAACAGCCGAACACACTCGTGGCATTCTTTCTACAATGGAAATCAAATATTGTTCGGAAAGTTCTTCCCAACACTGTTGCAGAAGTTCCCACAAATGTGTTGCACTTGTAGGTTGCTTTGCTTTCACCCTTCTGTCAATTTCATCCCAAACCAGCTCGATGGGGTTTAAGTCTGGAGACTGTGCTGGCCATTCCATGATTTGAAGCCTACTGTCTTGTTCTTTTCTTCTAAGGTAGTTCTGACATAGTCTGGAGGTATGTTTTGGGTCATTATCTTGCTGTAGGATGAACCCCTGACCAACTAGGCATATACCAGAGGGTACTGCATGGCGCTGCAAAATGCTGTGGTAGCAGTTTTGGTTCAGGGTGCCACTCACTCACTGTGCAAGTCGCCGACTCTGGATCCAGCAAAAGAGCCCCAGACCATCACGCTTCCTCCTCCATGTTTGACAGTTGGTGTCACACACCGAGGAACCATCCTTTCGCCTACTCGACGGCGTACAAAAACCCTGCGTGATGAACCGAAGATTTCAAATTTTGATTCATCGGTCCCCAAGACCTTCTTCTAGTCTTCAGTAGTCCAATGGCGGTGCTTCATGGCCCAGGCAAGCCTCTTTTTCTTATTTTGCCATCTTAGCAATGGCTTTCTTACTGTCACTCGACCTGTCAAACCTGCAGCTCAAAGTCTTCTCTTCACAGTTGAAACTGAGACTTGCTTACTTCGACCAGTGTTAAGCTGTGCTTGAAGCTGTTGTCCTGTGAGCCGCCTATCACGCAAGCTGTTGACTCTCAGAAACTTGTCTTCTGATTCTGTTGTGGCTTTGGGTCTGCCAGACCTCTTCCTGTCAGAGTTTCCTCCAGTTTCCAAGTGCCTTTTGATGGTGTAGGAAACTGTACTCACTGACACCTTGGCTTTCTTTGCAATTTCTCTAAAAGAAAGACCTACACTTTTAAGGGTTATAATGGTCTGTCTGTCTTCCTTTGTTAATTGCCTTTTTCTCGTCATTATGAGAGCAATATACTACTTCCTGCAGTACAATACTGTCCAAATAATGCTCAAGAGGGTGTAGTAACACAGTCTGTTCCAACACTGCTTTTATACAGCCAGAGGGTTTGTAAGTAATCAACAAAAGTTGGGACACCTGTAGGAATTGTTAGCATCAACTTTCAAGGCTTAATTTACTTCCATTGCTGCAGAACAGCTGTAAGTTGTTAACCCATTACTTGTTCCCTGAAAAAGGCCTTTTTGTATAACTCTGAAATGTACATTATTTTTCAGTTTTTGGTAACCGAAACTTTTTTTTTTAACCTCTGGCAGTTTACCGCTTACCTTTGTACCATTTCAGGTTATTCACTGGACTTGAACTGCTTAAATTTCAATAAAAACTGGAAAAATTGGGGTGTTCTAAAACTTTTGACCGGTAGTGTATATATATATATATATATATAAAACGTATAGTACAATTAATAATACAAATATAAGTCTGTGTGTGTATGTGTGTGTTAACAGTGCAAAAATAGAGATTGCAAGCAATATATATCGCCCTCTGCAGGTGCAATTCTAATGGTGGCGCTTCCTCCATGGGCTTTGCCTATCTCGGTTTCTTCCCATTAAAATTGAAGACACATGGTGCTTGAAAGCGTTCTCTTATTGGATTAAGCACAGTAAAAGGGAGACAGCGCCACCGACCCTGTATTGCACATGTGCGAGAGAGCGAGGATTGAGAACAGTGAGAGAGCGTGAGAGAGAGAGAGAGCGAGAGAGCGCGGAACAGTGAGAGAGCGAGAGAGAGCGGAACAGTGAGAGAGCGAGAGAGCGAGAGAGCGTGGAACAGTGAGAGAGCGAGAGAGCGCGGAACAGTGAGAGAGCGAGAGAGCGCGGAACAGTGAGAGCGAGAGAGAGTGGAACAGTGAGAGCAAGAGAGAGCGGAACAGTGAGAGAACAAGAGAGCGCGGAACACAGTGAGAGAGCGAGAGAGAGCGGAACAGTGAGAGAGCGAGAGAGGGTGCAACAGTGAGAGAGCGCGGAACAGTGAGAGAGCGAGAGAGCGTGGAACAGTGAGAGAGCGAGAGAGCGCGGAACAGTGAGAGAGCGAGAGAGCGCGGAACAGTGAGAGCGAGAGAGAGTGGAACAGTGAGAGCAAGAGAGAGCGGAACAGTGAGAGCAAGAGAGAGCGGAACAGTGAGAGAACAAGAGAGCGCGGAACACAGTGAGAGAGCGAGAGAGAGCGGAACAGTGAGAGAGCGAGAGAGCATGGAACAGTGAGAGAGCGCGGAACAGTGAGAGAGCGAGAGAGCGCGGAACAGTGAGAGAGCGAGAGAGCGAGAGAGCGCAGAACAGTGAGAGAGCGAGAGAGCGCGGAACAGTGAGAGAGCGAGAGAGCGCGGAACAGTGAGAGAGCGAGAGAGCGCGGAACAGTGAGAGAGCGAGAGAGCGCGGAACAGTGAGAGAGTGAGAGAGAGCGGAACAGTGAGAGAGCGAGAGAGAGCGGAACAGTTAGAGAGCGAGAGAGCGCGGAACAGTGAGAGAGTGAGAGAGAGCGGAACAGTGAGAGAGTGAGAGAGCGGAACAGTGAGAGAGCGAGAGAGAGCGGAACAGTGAGAGAGCGGAACAGTGAGAGAGCGAGAGAGAGCGGAACAGTGAGAGCGAGAGAGCATGGAACAGTGAGAGAGCGAGAGAGCGCGGAACAGTGAGAGAGCGAGAGAGCGCGGAACAGTGAGAGAGCGAGAGAGCGCGGAACAGTGAGAGAGCGAGAGAGAGCGGAACAGTGAGAGAGCGGAACAGTGAGAGAGCGAGAGAGAGCGGAACAGTGAGAGAGTGAGAGAGCGTGGAACAGTGAGAGAGCGAGAGAGCGCGGAACAGTGAGAGAGCGGAACAGTGAGAGCGAGAGAGAGCGCGGAACACAGCGAGAGAGAGCGGAACAGTGAGAGAGAGAGAGAGCGGAACAGTGAGAGAGCGAGAGAGCGCGGAACAGTGAGAGAGCGAGAGAGAGCGGAACAGTGAGAGAGCAGAACAGTGAGAGCGAGAGAGCGGAACAGTGAGAGAGTGAGAGAGCGTGGAACAGTGAGAGAGCGAGAGAGCGTGGAACAGTGAGAGAGCGGAACAGTGAGAGCGAGAGAGAGCGCGGAACACAGCGAGAGAGCGAGAGAGAGCGGAACAGTGAGAGAGCGAGAGAGAGCGGAACAGTGAGAGAGCGAGAGAGCGCGGAACAGTGAGAGAGCGAGAGAGAGCGGAACAGTGAGAGAGCGGAACAGTGAGAGCGAGAGAGAGCGAGAGAGCGTGGAACAGTGAGAGAGTGAGAGAGCGAGAGAGCACGGAACAGTGAGAGAGCGAGAGAGCGTGGAATAGTGAGAGAGCGAGAGAGCGCGGAACAGTGAGAGAGCGAGAGAGCGTGGAATAGTGAGAGAGCGAGAGAACGCGGAACAGTGAGAGAGCGAGACAGCGCGGAACAGTGAGAGCGAGAGAGAGCGAGAGAGCACGGAACAGTGAGAGAGCGAGAGAGCGTGGAACAGTGAGAGAGCGCGGAACACAGCGAGAGAGCGAGAGAGAGCGGAACAGTGAGAGAGCGAGAGCGCGGAACAGTGAGAGAGCGAGAGAGAGCGGAACAGTGAGAGAGCGAGAGAGCGGAACAGTGAGAGAGCGAGAGAGCGCGGAACAGTGAGAGAGCGAGAGAGCGCGGAACAGTGAGAGAGCGAGAGAGAGCGGAACAGTGAGAGAGCGGAACAGTGAGAGCGAGAGAGAGCGAGAGAGCGTGGAACAGTGAGAGAGCGAGAGAGCGCGGAACAGTGAGAGAGCGCGGAACAGTGAGAGTGAGAGAGAGCGAGAGAGCGTGGAACAGTGAGAGAGTGAGAGCGAGAGAGCGCGGAACAGTGAGAGAGTGAGAGAGCGAGAGAGCGTGGAACAGTGAGAGAGCGCGGAACAGTGAGAGAGTGAGAGCGAGAGAGCGCGGAACAGTGAGAGAGTGAGAGAGCGGAACAGTGAGAGAGCAGAACAGTGAGAGCGAGAGAGCGTGGAACAGTGAGAGAGTGAGAGAGCGAGAGAGCATGGAACAGTGAGAGAGCGCGGAACAGTGAGAGAGCGAGACAGCGTGGAACAGTGAGAGCGAGAGAGAGCGCGGAACAGTGAGAGCAAGAGATAGACAGAGTGAGCTCGATGCAGTTGGAATTTTGAACTTGACAATTTTAATTATTTATCGCAGTTACACCAATTAGGAAATATTAATATACTTGGAAGAAGCCTCAGTAATTAGGGAGGTAGGAGAGGCGCTCCTTGTTATTATTTTATTTTTAATCAACAACTATTATAAATTTAAAATTGTCATGTTTACTATTAAATTCTTAATAAAGCCAACTTTTGTTTGTATAAGTCAGTTAGTTTTTAGTGTTGCCGTAACATTTGTGCTTAATTGTTATGTTTATTATTTATTATGAAATTACTACAATTCTACTGAGATGATACATTATACAGTTGTATGCTTATTTCTGGACATTTGTATGTGATCTACATTATAGTTCAAATACATTTATAGCTGGGGGAGTCTCTTTTTTTTCTTCTAATTACATCATTGGTGGTTAAATGCAGAACAAGGAAGCACGAGCTGGTGTAGGTCATGTAATATTAATATATTATTTAATTATATTTAACTAACTATAATTCTCCAAAGAAACTATTTAAAACAAACAAGCAAACATGCCATTTTTTATTAATACAGTAGATTATATTACATTATTATCTTGTTTATTACAGTAGATTACCAGCAGTGAAACAGTAAAGACAGGGAGACAGACCAGAGAGAGAGAGAGAGAGGGAGAGAAAAGGAGGGATTGAAAAAGACAGAGCAGACCTCAAACAGCCATCCACCCAGTCTGCCCTGCTGTGTGACGCCCTGTGATCAGAGAAAGGGAGGGAGAATAATACGTCTTCAGCTAACCACCCACCTAGAGAGCCTTTTCCACACTAACACCATCAACCTGTGAGCTGCTCTGTGACACCCTTATATACACAGGTAGGCTCCTCTGACACACACACCGACACACATAAGAGTGCTGTACAGGTGGATTCAGCCACAACTCAAACTCACTAATTCTACACTCGCGCTCCCGCCTCCCCTGCCACAGACCTCACCAGCCGCCACTGCTATACCCAGCCAGGATGAGCCACAGCTGGATTGATTGTTTTGAGTATTTTATCTGGATTGCATCAATCAATTATTTTTATGGGTAACCCTGAGGTACAATCCAGGGTGACTCCCCAGTGCTGTACAGTGCTCTAAATAAATTCAGCTGTGTTTAGAAATGATGAACTCAAATTCCACTGTCTACAAGCAATACAGCACAGAGCAAGCCTGTCATGAAACTAGACTGCTCTCCCAGTCTCATTAAGAGAGTGCTAATCTTCCTTTTCTTCCTTGTTGAAGAGCAATCTCACTGAACTGCCACTTTGGAGCAAACTTCTTTGTATTGTGCTGGCACGACTCTGAGCTCCTCAAACCCACTGCCTTCCACACTGCAGCCCAGTCCGTTCTCCAACCACTGAGCTCCTCAAACCCACTGCCTTCCACACTGCAGCCCAGCCCGTTCTCCAACCACCGAGCTCCTCAAACCCACTGCCTTCCACACTGGGGACCAGCCTGTTCTTTCTCTCTTTCATGCATATGTTCTGCAATTTAGTTTCTTTTTAATGCTTCCTTTTTCATAGTATTTAACCGCCTCACACGCAGGACACGACAACTAAAAATAATTCGAAGCGTCTCTCGCAGAGCGCTTGCGAAGGCACTTTTACAAAAAATGCATCGATTTTAAAACTGCAGCACGCTGTGCAGCATGTAAAGTAACCAGAGTCATACTGCAGCCCAAAAATAGAATACCGAGACGCATATTAAACAACTTAGAATATACAGCATGCTTTTGTTTTACAGAATGAATTAGAAAATGTATTTCCAGGGGTCAGTACTAATGACAAACAACTACATGTATTTGATTGTTACATTTTTATTGATCAGTGCATTTTTTAAATATTTTTGGTATGGTGTTAGCACAGCAGTCCTGTATTACTGCATAGTTCAATCATTCAAAGACTCAGTACCCTCAATACACTATAAAACGTTTTAACAAAACAATCAAACAGCTTGTTTAAATGATTGTGTGTTCTCCACAGCCTAAGATGCAACCCTGTTTAATAATGCAAGCAGCTACAAATGACATATTGCCCTTACCTGACTGCGATTCTTGTAAGTGCTTCTTATTGCAATCACAAGAATATAAGAAAGTTTACAAACGAGAGGAGGCCATTCGGCCCATCTTGCTCGTTTGGTTGTTAGTAGCTTATTGATCCCAGAATCACATCAAGCAGCTTCTTGAAGGATCCCAGGGTCAGCTTCAACAACATTACTGGGGAGTTGGTTCCAGACTCCCACAATTCTCTCTGTGTAAAAAAAGTGCCTCCTATTTTCTGTTCTGAATGCCCCTTTATCTAATCTCCATTTGTGACCCCTGGTTTCTTTTTTTAGGTCGAAAAAGTCCCTTGGGTCGGCATTGTCAATACCTTTTAGAATTCTGAATGCTTGAATCAGATCACCGCGTAGTCTTCTTTGTTCAAGACTGAATAGATTCAATTCTTTTAGCCTGTCTGCATACGACATGCCTTTTAAACCCGGGATAATTCTGGTTGCTCTTCTTTGCACTCTTTCTAGAGCAGCAATATCCTTTTTGTAACGAGGTGACCAAAACTGAACACAATATTCTAGGTGAGGTCTTACTAATGCATTGTAAAGTTTTAACATTACTTCCCTTGATTTAAATTCAACACTTCTCACAATATATCCGAGCATCTTGTTGGCCTTTTTTTATACCTTCCCCACATTGTATACAGTGGCTCTCAAAAGTATTCACCCACCTTGGACTTTTCCACATTTTATTGTGTTACAACATGGAATCAAAATGGATTTAATTAGGAGTTTTTGCCAATGATCAACACAAAAAAAGTCCATAATATCAAAGTGAAAAATAAAATCTACAAATTGTTCTAAATTAATTACAAATATAAAACATAAAATAATTGATTGCATAAGTATTCACCCCCTTTGCTATGACACACCTAAATAAGTTCTGGTGCAACCAATTGTATTTAGAAGTCACATAATTAGTTGAATGGAGTCCCCTGTGTGCAATTAAGGTGTTTCACATGATTTCAGTTTAAATACACCTGTCTCTGGGAGGTCCCACAGTTGGTTAGTACATTTCCTAACAAAAACTACATCATGAAGACAAAAGAACATTCAAAGCAAATCCGGACAAAGGTTCTTCAAGAGCACCAATCAGGGGTAGGATATAAGAACATTTCCAAGGCATTGAATATCTCCTGGAGCACAGTAAAGTCCATTATTAAGAAATGGAGAGAATATGGCACAACTGTGACTCTGTCTAGAACAGGCCGTCCTCAAAAACTGAGTATCCGGGCGAGAAGGGCACTAGTCAGGGAGGCCACCAAGAGGCCTATGGCAACTCTAAAGGAGTTACAGTCGTCCACTGCTGAGCTGGGAGACACTGTGCATATGGCAACAATAGCCCGGGTGCTTCACAAAACTGGCCTTTATGGGAGAGTGGCAAAAAGAAAGCCACTATTGAAAAAAACTCACATCAAATCTCAGCTAGAGTTTGCCAGAAGGCATGTGGGAGACTCTGAGACCAAGTGGAAGAAGATTCTATGGTCTGATGAGACCAAAATAGAGCTTTTTGGCCTCAACGCCAAGCGCTAGGTTTGCCGCAAGCCTAACACCGCACATCATCCTGAGAACACCATCCCTACCGTGAAGCATGGTGGTGGCAGTATCATGCTATGGGGATGCTTCTCTGCTCGTGAAGATAGAGGGCAAAATGGATGCAGCAAAGTACAGAGAAATCCTGGAGGAAAACCTGCTGAAGTCTGCAAGAGACCTGGGACTTGGGAGAAGATTCATCTTCCAGCAGGACAATGAACCCAAACATACAGCTAAAGCCACACTGGACTGGCTTAAAAACAAAAAGGTCAATGTCCTGGAGTGGCCCAGTCAAAGCCCGGACCTCAAGCCAATTGAGAATATGTGGAAAGAGTTGAAAATTGCTGTTCACCAAAGGTCCCCATCCAACTTGACGGAGCTTGAGCAATTTTGCAAAGAATGGGCAAAAATTGCAGTTTCCAGATGTGCAAAGCTGGTAGAGACTTATCCAAACAGACTCATGCTGCCAAAGGTGCCTCTACCAAATATTGACTCAAATGGGTGAATACTTATGCAATCAATTATTTTCTGTTTTGTATTTGTAATTAAGTTAGAACAATCTGTAGATTTTATTTTTCACTTTGACATTACAGACTTTTTTTGTGTTGATCAGTGGCAAAAACTCCTAATTAAATCCATTTTGATTCCATGTTGTAACACAATGAAATGTGGAAAAAATACAAGGGGGTGAATACTTTTGAGAGCCACTGTAGATGAAGACATTTCTGAGTCAGCATAAACTCCTAGGTCTTTTTCATAGATTCCTTTTTCAATTTCAGTATCTCCCATATGATATTTATAATGCACATTTTTATTGCCTGCGTGCAATACCTTACACTTTTCTCTATTAAATTTGCCATGTGTCTGCTCAGTTCTGAATGCTGTCTAGATCATTTTGAATGACCTTTGCTGCTTCAACAGTGTTTGCCACTCCTCCTATTTTTGTGTCGTCTGCAAATTTAACGAGTTTGCTTACTATACCAGAATCTAAATCATTAATGTAGATTAGGAATAGAAGAGGACCTAATACTGATCCCTGTGGTACACCACTGGTTACCTCACTCCATTTTGAGGTTTCTCCTCTAATCAGTACTTTCTGTTTTCTACATGTTTACCACTCCCTAATCCATGTGCATGCATTTCCTTGAATCCCTACTGCGTTCAGTTTGAGAATTAATCTTTTATGCGGGTCTTTGTCAAAAGCTTTCTGGAAATCTAAATAAACCACGTCGTATGCTTTGCAATTATCCATTGTCGATGTTGCATCCTCAAAAAAATCAAGCAGGTTAGTTAGACACGATCTCCCTTTCCTAAAACCATGCTCACTGTCTCCCAGGATATTGTTACCATATAGGTAATTTTCCATTTTGGATCTTATTATAGTTTCCATAAGTTTACATATAATAGAAGTCAGGCTTATTGGTCTGTAGTTACCTGGTTCGGTTTTGTCTCCCTTTTTGTGGATTGGTATTACATTTGCAATTCTCCAGTCTGTCGGTACAACCCCTGTGTCAAGAGACTGTTGCATGATCTTAGTTAGCGGTTTGTAAATAACTTCTTTCATTTCTTTGAGTACTATTGGGAGGATCTCATCTGGCCCAGGGGATTTGTTTATTTTAAGAGCTCCTAGTCCCTTTAACACTTCTGCCTCTGTTATGCTAAAGTTATTTAAAATTGGATAGGAACAGGTCGACATGTGGGGCATGTTGTCCGTATCCTCCTTCGTAAAAATAATTTAATATGTTGCTATTTTCTTCTCTTCATCTATGATTTTGCCATTTGTATATCGTAGACATTTTACCTTGTCTTTGAATGTTCTCTTGCTGTTATGGAAAAACGTTTTGGAATTGGTTTTAGCCCCCTTAGCAATGTTAATTTCTCTCTCTCTCTCTCTCTTGGCCTTTCTAACTTCCTTTTTGACTTGTGTTTGCAGTTCCAAGTACTCTTTCTGTGTACTTTGTTTTTGGTCCCTTTTAAACGCTCTGTAAAGTGCCTTTTTTTCGCTGAATTTTTTTGTTTGTTTTTTTTAATTGATCTATTAAAACATTTTGGCCATTTTGTTTTAGATTTAGATTTGTCTACTTTTGGGATGTAATTGTTTTGCGCCTCTAGTACTACATTTTTAAAAAAACAGCCATCCTTTTTCTGTGGATGTTTGCTCTATTTTACTCCAATCTACTTCTGTTAGTCTCTGTTTCATACCTTCGTAGTTTGCTTTTCTAAAATTGTAAACCTTAGCTTTAGTCATTACTTTGGGGGTTTTAAAAAGCACTTCAAATGAGACCATGTTGTGGTCTGAGTTTGCCAATGGCTCTCTGACCTCTGTTTTAGTTATTCTGTCTTCGTTATTTAAAAAGACTAAATCAAGGCATGCCTCCCCTCTAGTCGGTGCCTTGACAAATTGCGTTAGGAAGCAGTCATTTGTCATTTCCACCATTTCAATTTCATCCGTCGTGCTCCCCACCGGGTTTTCCCATTTTATACGGGGGAAGTTGAAATCCCCCATTAGTATGGCTTCTCCTTTTCTACACGCATTTACAGATACTATGGCTGCTGTAGCCTGCGTTACATGTATCTACAGATACTGTGGCTGCTGTAGCCTGCGTTACATGTATCTACAGATACTGTGGCTGCTGTAGCCTGTGTTACATGTATCTACAGATACTGTGGCTGCTGTAGCCTGCGTTACATGTATCTACAGATACTGTGGCTGCTGTAGCCTGCGTTACATGTATCTACAGAGATACTGTGGCTGCTGTAGCCTGTGTTACATGTATCTACAGATACTGTGGCTGCTGTAGCCTGTGTTACATGTATCTACAGATACTGTGGCTGCTGTAGCCTGCGTTACATGTATCTACAGATACTGTGGCTGCTGTAGCCTGTGTTACATGTATCTACAGATACTGTGGCTGCTGTAGCCTGCGTTACATGTATCTACAGATACTGTGGCTGCTGTAGCCTGCGTTACATGTATCTACAGATACTGTGGCTGCTGTAGCCTTCGTTACATGTATCTACAGATACTGTGGCTGCTGTAGCCTGTGTTACATGTATCTACAGATACTGTGGCTGCTGTAGCCTGCGTTACATGTATCTACAGATACTGTGGCTGCTGTAGCCTTCGTTACATGTATCTACAGATACTGTGGCTGCTGTAGCCTTCGTTACATGTATCTACAGATACTGTGGCTGCTGTAGCCTGTGTTACATGTATCTACAGATACTGTGGCTGCTGTAGCCTTCGTTACATGTATCTACAGATACTGTGGCTGCTGTAGCCTTCGTTACATGTATCTACAGATACTGTGGCTGCTGTAGCCTTCGTTACATGTATCTACAGATACTGTGGCTGCTGTAGCCTGTGTTACATGTATCTACAGATACTGTGGCTGCTGTAGCCTTCGTTACATGTATCTACAGATACTGTGGCTGCTGTAGCCTTCGTTACATGTATCTACAGATACTGTGGCTGCTGTAGCCTGCGTTACATGTATCTACAGATACTGTGGCTGCTGTAGCCTGCGTTACATGTATCTACAGCAGCCAGATAGAACTGAAGAGATGCAACTAGATCACAAGTGTTTGCAATAAGAAGCAAGAAGGAATGATTGCAAACACCAGAACAAATGAAGCAGACTGTAAAAAATACAAACCAGAAATAAAATGTAAAGCTACTTGCAATTTAAACAAGTGTCTTTTGATGGATTAATATGCATTTCCTTTAATATTACATATGAGCATGTATGTATGTATCCATCACTGTAAACACAGCTGCTGTTTTAAAACATAAAGGAAACAACAGTTAACAGTTAGATACAGATACAGCAGATAGACTGAAAGAGAAATAGAGACAGACAGACAGACAGGCAGGCAGACAATAGAGACAGACAGACAGATAGACTGATTGAAAGAGAAATAGAGACAGACAGACAGGCAGGCAGACAGACAGACAGATAGATAAATAAATAAAGAGACCGACAGATACAGCAGATAGACAGATTGAAAGAGAAAGAGAGACAGACAGACAGACAGGCAGGCAGACAATAGAGACAGACAGACAGATAGACTGATTGAAAGAGAAATAGAGACAGACAGACAGGCAGGCAGACAGACAGACAGATAGATAAATAAATAAATAGAGACCGACAGATACAGCAGATAGACAGATTGAAAGAGAAAGAGAGACAGACAGACAGACAGGCAGGCAGACAATAGAGACAGACAGACAGATAGACTGATTGAAAGAGAAATAGAGACAGACAGACAGACAGGCAGGCAGGCAGACAGACAGACAGATAGATAAATAAATAAATAGAGACCGACAGATACAGCAGATAGACGGATTGAAAGAGAGAGAGACAGACAGACAGGCAGACAGATAAATAGAGACAGACAGACAGATACAGCAGATAGACAGATTGATAGAGAAATAGAGACAGACAGACAGACAGGCACCAGACAGACCTACAGCAGATAGACAAACAGATAGATAGAGACAGATAGATACTGTATGTAACCTGACAAGTTAGTATTATTATTTATTTCTTAGCAGGTCTGTTCAGGTTTTAGATGTTTAAAAGCTCGAGGTGCTAAGCAGTAAATAGAAAATATCAGTTCTGTGAATGCTGCACTCCCGCAGCCCTGCCAGGACTGGGATTTTTACAATAAAGCGGATCCTTAGTCATGAATTCTGCGTCCACTCCCTTCTGCAATATTTCTATCAACTCTTTGAGACAATCCCTATCTTGGAAACACCAGCGTGTGCGCTCGCCAGCCATTGTTCTGAACTCCCAGGGCAGCTGTGAAACACAGACTCATAATGTGAATGCTACGAATACAGAGAGGCAGCCCATACACCACACACAGCATTCAGAGGCAAAACTACACACTGTACGAGTACAGAGAGGCAGCCCATACACCACACACAGCATTCAGAGGCAAAACTACACGCTGTACGAGTACAGAGAGGCAGCCCATACACCACACACAGCATTCAGAGGCAAAACTACACACTGTACGAATACAGAGAGGCAGCCCATACACCTCACACAGCATTCAGAGGCAAAACTACACACTGTACGAATACAGAGAGACAGCCCATACACCTCACACAGCATTCAGAGGCAAAACTACACACTGTACGAATACAGAGAGACAGCCCATACACCACACACAGCATTCAGAGGCAAAACTACACACTGTACGAGTACAGAGAGGCAGCCCATACACCACACACAGCATTCAGAGGCAAAACTACACACTGTACGAATACAGAGAGACAGCCCATACACCACACACAGCATTCAGAGGTAAAACTACACACTGTACGAATACAGAGAGACAGCCCATACACCGCACACAGCATTCAGAGGTAAAACTACACACTGTACGAATACAGAGAGACAGCCCATACACCACACACAGCATTCAGAGGTAAAACTACACACTGTACGAATACAGAGAGACAGCCCATACACCACACACAGCATTCAGAGGCAAAACTACACACTGTACGAATACAGAGAGACAGCCCATACACCACACACAGCATTCAGAGGTAAAACTACACACTGTACGAATACAGAGAGACAGCCCATACACCACACACAGCATTCAGAGGCAAAACTACACACTGTACGAGTACAGAGAGACAGCCCATACACCACACACAGCATTCAGAGGCAAAACTACACACTGTACGAATACAGAGAGACAGCCCATACACCACACACAGCATTCAGAGGCAAAACTACACACTGTACGAATACAGAGAGACAGCCCATACACCACACACAGCATTCAGAGGTAAAACTACACACTGTACGAGTACAGAGAGACAGCCCATACACCACACACAGCATTCAGAGGCAAAACTACACACTGTACGAGTACAGAGAGACAGCCCATACACCACACACAGCATTCAGAGGCAAAACTACACACTGTACGAGTACAGAGAGGCAGCCCATACACCTCACACAGCATTCAGAGGCAAAACTACACACTGTACGAGTACAGAGAGACAGCCCATACACCTCACACAGCATTCAGAGGCAAAACTACACACTGTACGAATACAGAGAGACAGCCCATACACCTCACACAGCATTCAGAGGCAAAACTACACACTGTACGAATACAGAGAGACAGCCCATACACCTCACACAGCATTCAGAGGCAAAACTACACACTGTACGAATACAGAGAGACAGCCCATACACCTCACACAGCATTCAGAGGCAAAACTACACACTGTACGAGTACAGAGAGACAGCCCATACACCACACACAGCATTCAGAGGCAAAACTACACACTGTACGAGTACAGAGAGACAGCCCATACACCACACACAGCATTCAGAGGCAAAACTACACACTGTACGAGTACAGAGAGGCAGCCCATACACCTCACACAGCATTCAGAGGCAAAACTACACACTGTACGAGTACAGAGAGGCAGCCCATACACCACACACAGCATTCAGAGGCAAAACTACACACTGTACGAGTACAGAGAGGCAGCCCATACACCACACACAGCATTCAGAGGCAAAACTACACACTGTACGAGTACAGAGAGGCAGCCCATACACCTCACACAGCATTCAGAGGCAAAACTACACACTGTACGAATACAGAGAGACAGCCCATACACCACACACAGCATTCAGAGGTAAAACTACACACTGTACGAATACAGAGAGACAGCCCATACACCACACACAGCATTCAGAGGCAAAACTACACACTGTACGAGTACAGAGAGGCAGCCCATACACCACACACAGCATTCAGAGGCAAAACTACACACTGTACGAGTACAGAGAGGCAGCCCATACACCTCACACAGCATTCAGAGGCAAAACTACACACTGTACGAATACAGAGAGACAGCCCATACACCACACACAGCATTCAGAGGTAAAACTACACACTGTACGAATACAGAGAGACAGCCCATACACCACACACAGCATTCAGAGGCAAAACTACACACTGTACGACTACAGAGAGACAGCCCATACACCACACACAGCATTCAGAGGCAAAACTACACACTGTACGAGTACAGAGAGGCAGCCCATACACCACACACAGCATTCAGAGGCAAAACTACACACTGTACGAGTACAGAGAGACAGCCCATACACCACACACAGCATTCAGAGGCAAAACTACACACTGTACGAATACAGAGAGACAGCCCATACACCACACACAGCATTCAGAGGCAAAACTACACACTGTACGAGTACAGAGAGGCAGCCCATACACCACACACAGCATTCAGAGGCAAAACTACACACTGTACGAATACAGAGAGACAGCCCATACACCACACACAGCATTCAGAGGCAAAACTACACACTGTACGAGTACAGAGAGGCAGCCCATACACCACACACAGCATTCAGAGGCAAAACTACACACTGTACGAGTACAGAGAGGCAGCCCATACACCACACACAGCATTCAGAGGTAAAACTACACACTGTACGAGTACAGAGAGGCAGCCCATACACCACACACAGCATTCAGAGGCAAAACTACACACTGTACGAGTACAGAGAGGCAGCCCATACACCACACACAGCATTCAGAGGCAAAACTACACACTGTACGAGTACAGAGAGACAGCCCATACACCACACACAGCATTCAGAGACAAAACTACACACTGTACGAGTACAGAGAGGCAGCCCATACACCACACACAGCATTCAGAGGCAAAACTACACACTGTACGAGTACAGAGAGGCAGCCCATACACCACACACAGCATTCAGAGGCAAAACTACACACTGTACGAATACAGAGAGGCAGCCCATACACCACACACAGCATTCAGAGGCAAAACTACACACTGTACGAGTACAGAGAGGCAGCCCATACACCACACACAGCATTCAGAGGCAAAACTACACACTGTACGAGTACAGAGAGGCAGCCCATACACCTCACACAGCATTCAGAGGCAAAACTACACACTGTACGAGTACAGAGAGGCAGCCCATACACCTCACACAGCATTCAGAGGCAAAACTACACACTGTACGAGTACAGAGAGGCAGCCCATACACCACACACAGCATTCAGAGGTAAAACTACACACTGTACGAGTACAGAGAGGCAGCCCATACACCTCACACAGCATTCAGAGGCAAAACTACACACTGTACGAGTACAGAGAGGCAGCCCATACACCACACACAGCATTCAGAGGCAAAACTACACACTGTACGAGTACAGAGAGACAGCCCATACACCACACACAGCATTCAGAGGCAAAACTACACACTGTACGAGTACAGAGAGACAGCCCATACACCACACACAGCATTCAGAGGCAAAACTACACACTGTACGAGTACAGAGAGACAGCCCATACACCTCACACAGCATTCAGAGGCAAAACTACACACTGTACGAGTACAGAGAGGCAGCCCATACACCACACACAGCATTCAGAGGCAAAACTACACACTGTACGAGTACAGAGAGGCAGCCCATACACCACACACAGCATTCAGAGGCAAAACTACACACTGTACGAGTACAGAGAGGCAGCCCATACACCACACACAGCATTCAGAGGCAAAACTACACACTGTACGAGTACAGAGAGGCAGCCCATACACCACACACAGCATTCCGAGGCAAAACTACACACTGTACGAGTACAGAGAGGCAGCCCATACACCACACACAGCATTCAGAGGTAAAACTACACACTGTACGAATACAGAGAGACAGCCCATACACCTCACACAGCATTCAGAGGCAAAACTACACACTGTACGAATACAGAGAGACAGCCCATACACCTCACACAGCATTCAGAGGCAAAACTACACACTGTACGAATACAGAGAGACAGCCCATACACCGCACACAGCATTCAGAGGCAAAACTACACACTGTACGAGTACAGAGAGGCAGCCCATACACCACACACAGCATTCAGAGGTAAAACTACACACTGTACGAGTACAGAGAGGCAGCCCATACACCTCACACAGCATTCAGAGGCAAAACTACACACTGTACGAATACAGAGAGACAGCCCATACACCTCACACAGCATTCAGAGGCAAAACTACACACTGTACGAGTACAGAGAGGCAGCCCATACACCACACACAGCATTCAGAGGCAAAACTACACACTGTACGAGTACAGAGAGACAGCCCATACACCACACACAGCATTCAGAGGCAAAACTACACACTGTACGAGTACAGAGAGACAGCCCATACACCACACACAGCATTCAGAGGCAAAACTACACACTGTACGAGTACAGAGAGGCAGCCCATACACCACACACAGCATTCAGAGGCAAAACTACACACTGTACGAGTACAGAGAGGCAGCCCATACACCACACACAGCATTCAGAGGCAAAACTACACACTGTACGAGTACAGAGAGGCAGCCCATACACCTCACACAGCATTCAGAGGTAAAACTACACACTGTATGAATACAGAGAGACAGCCCATACACCACACACAGCATTCAGAGGCAAAACTACACACTGTACGAGTACAGAGAGGCAGCCCATACACCTCACACAGCATTCAGAGGCAAAACTACACACTGTACGAGTACAGAGAGGCAGCCCATACACCACACACAGCATTCAGAGGCAAAACTACACACTGTACGAATACAGAGAGACAGCCCATACACCACACACAGCATTCAGAGGCAAAACTACACACTGTACGAGTACAGAGAGGCAGCCCATACACCACACACAGCATTCATAGGCAAAACTACACACTGTACGAGTACAGAGAGGCAGCCCATACACCACACACAGCATTCAGAGGTAAAACTACACACTGTACGACTACAGAGAGGCAGCCCATACACCACACACAGCATTCAGAGGCAAAACTACACACTGTACGAGTACAGAGAGACAGCCCATACACCTCACACAGCATTCAGAGGCAAAACTACACACTGTACGAGTACAGAGAGGCAGCCCATACACCACACACAGCATTCAGAGGCAAAACTACACACTGTACGAGTACAGAGAGGCAGCCCATACACCTCACACAGCATTCAGAGGCAAAACTACACACTGTACGAGTACAGAGAGACAGCCCATACACCACACACAGCATTCAGAGGCAAAACTACACACTGTACGAGTACAGAGAGGCAGCCCATACACCACACACAGCATTCAGAGGCAAAACTACACACTGTACGAGTACAGAGAGGCAGCCCATACACCTCACACAGCATTCAGAGGCAAAACTACACACTGTACGAATACAGAGAGACAGCCCATACACCACACACAGCATTCAGAGGCAAAACTACACACTGTACGAGTACAGAGAGGCAGCCCATACACCACACACAGCATTCAGAGGCAAAACTACACACTGTACGAATACAGAGAGACAGCCCATACACCACACACAGCATTCAGAGGCAAAACTACACACTGTACGAGTACAGAGAGGCAGCCCATACACCACACACAGCATTCAGAGGCAAAACTACACACTGTACGAATACAGAGAGACAGCCCATACACCACACACAGCATTCAGAGGCAAAACTACACACTGTACGAGTACAGAGAGACAGCCCATACACCACACACAGCATTCAGAGGCAAAACTACACACTGTACGAGTACAGAGAGGCAGCCCATACACCTCACACAGCTTTCAGAGGTAAAACTACACACTGTACGAATACAGAGAGACAGCCCATACACCACACACAGCATTCAGAGGCAAAACTACACACTGTACGAGTACAGAGAGGCAGCCCATACACCTCACACAGCATTCAGAGGTAAAACTACATGTGGACCCGTGACGGCGCTGCCTGGGAAACAACATGGTAACAAATGCATTGGACAGGTTCACATGGCTAATTAAGCAATGTATGTGTAGGGTACAAAATACGCTAAACAGCATCATGAACCGAGGGGGGGGGGTCCTGTGTTCCTTCAGTGTTTAAAAGAGAAACATTCACATGTTTGTTTTGGGTTGTTTTTTTCTGTGCTTCAAATAAGCTGCGGATGTGTGAGATAGTTCATGAAACAACTGATTCCCATGTAATAACAGAGAGGGCTCGAGGGAAGAAGCTTTCAGTAGAGCTCTGTGATGCAGTGTGTGATCACATCTTTACCTGCCCCACAGTCAAGCTCAGCTGAATAAAAAAATAATGTGATGCCATGGCTTATTAAATGATTCTATAGTCCAGCCATCTGTACAGCCCCTGCTGGCTTTCCAGCTGGTGTATGTTTCTGCTGCAGACACACAGTGGTCTTTCTGAGACTCAAACTAAACACAAGGGCAATGAAACAGGGATGCAACAAGCTCTTTGCTTTACACTGATACTGCTCAACAGGAAATGCATATTGTCACTCTGCGTCCCTGATAGATTATGTTTCATAAAATAATATATTGAAAAAATTAATTATTCATTAAGTGACATTTAGGTTATTTTTCGGTTTCTTTTTGTTTTTAATTAATTCTGATGATTAACGATATTTGCAAACTGAAACAGTGTAAAGAGGAGAGTTCAGTAGCAATGCAAGACAGATTATAGTTCCAGTGCAAATCTGTCACTGTATTTCAAAAGCTAAAATCTCTACTGCGACACAGTGACTCAATACCTTTAGAATTCCAGGCCCCACCCAAGCAGGGGGCTAGATTTAAGATCTAAGCCCAGCCACTGACTCACTGGCAGGCAGAGCCCCTGGGAATGGTGAAGTCACTTCTCCGAGTCCCACCCTCCTCAGAATAAATAAATAAATAAATAAATTACATTTCCCCTTGGAAATCGCATGACTTAGCTTTCTCACTGTCCCAGCCCTGCCCAGGGTAGAGTAATGGTTTACATCTGAGGGGCTGGGGATAGGGGGAGAGTGTAGACTATTGGTTAGAGTGGAGGGACTGGGAGGGAGGGAGGCAGTGTGGTCTAGTGCAGCTGAGGAAGCCTGGCTCAATGTGAACAGATTGATTATCGCTACACTGGAGCCTCAATGTGAACAGATTGATCATAGCTACACTGGAGCCTCAATGTGAACAGATTGATCATAGCTACACTGGAGCCTCAATGTGAACAGGTTGATTACAGTACCCTGCGTATGGTCGGTAGTATTTTGTTGTCCTAATGTAGTGGAGCAGCCAAAGGCCAGAGAGGTCAGATTGCTCTCCAGTGAAAACCACTGGTGCCGAGCACCCCCTCCCCTCACTGGGGTGTACCGAGGCACTGGTAATCATACACAACACAGGAATCCCAGAAAAGATCCCTGACCTACTTCTGAGCTGCTAAACAAGAAGAGACTAGCAAGATAGACACGGAAAGAAAGAAAGAAAAAGAGAGAGAGAGAGAGAGACTGGGGCGGAACCTAATACATGCTGACCACGAGTACTGCCTTAATTCATATACAATGCGCTTAAAGCAGTCTCACAGTCACGTTTAGCTTCATCCTAACATACAAACACTGTTTACTTGATTCAGCCGTTTACACGGTTGTGACATGCAGGCCTTGTTGGCTCTCCAGTTTGTTCAGACAGAAGAAACTCAAAGTCAAGCCGAAGAACAAGAGTGTCTGATTCATGTCTTCATCAGGACCCAAGGAAACACAACACTGACCACGGCAGGAGCCAAACACTCGTCTGCTTGAGTTTTACACCCTGACTCTGAACACATCGCATCAGATATAAAGAGTGACCACACACTCAGAAAAGCAAAATCCATCTGAAGTTATGTTTCCTCTGCCTCAAACCCTGCTGTGAACCCTACCAAGCACTGTGCTGTTCCAGTGACTGTCCTCCCCTCCCTCTGCAAGCAGGTTCATTCAGGTCTCAGCGAGTATGGGTGGTAAAGCACTGTGCTGTTCCAGTGACTGCCCTCCCCTCCCTCTGCAAGCAGGTTCATTCAGGTCTCAGCGAGTATGGGTTGTAAAGCACTGTGCTGTTCCAGTGACTGCCCTCCCCTCCCTCTGCAAGCAGGTTCATTCAGGTCTCAGCGAGTATGGGTGGTAAAGCACTGTGCTGTTCCAGTGACTGCCCTCCCCTCTCTCTGCAAGCAGGTTCTTTCAGGTCTCAGTGTGGAGAATGGGTAGTAAAGCACTGTGCTGTTCCAGTGACTGCCCCCTCCCTCTGCAAGCAGGTTCATGGTTCAACTAGACCCCACCTGAGAACAGTAACATGAAGCAACTGAAACGCAGCTTGATATTCAGCTGGGGGTCCCTCTGGAGCTTTTGAGAAGGTTTCCCCAAGGAAAATATTTCAGTAACCCCCCCACCCTTACAGCTCAGGGATGGAAATCAGATTCCTATTGCATAGCAGTGTCACCCATTCCAGGCTTTACTACAAGTTTGATTAGCCACAGTGTGTATAAGTAACAAGGCTTTATTAAACTCCTAGTCACACCAGGAATGGATTAGACTGCTCTGCAATGGGAGTCTTACTTCCACCCCTGCAGGCTCACTTACCAGGGATGCGGTTCGACCATTCAGATCATCTGTGCAGTCCTGTCCCAGCAGACTGGAGCTCCTGAGGGCAGAGAGACAGGGAGAGGGTGTGTGAGTCTGCACAGCGAGGGGCTGAAGCTTCCCTTTCACAGAGCACAGCAGGAAGCATTTCGTCAGCCAGAGCAGTAACCGGACCGGGTCATTGCACAAGGAGCTGGGCTGTGCCACTAACTGCCACTAACATGCATCTCCTGCCAGCTGCAAATCCAAAACCAAATCAACAGCATGGACAGAACAGAATACATAAACAAAATGGTAATGGACAGTTACCTAGATGTCATGAGGTATGCAAACGAGGAGGAGTCAGTATTATGGTGAAGCAGATTCATTCAAATGACTGTTTTATGTGACTTTTGTGTTCTCAAGTTGCTTCTTAAAATGCAAGTGCGACATACAGACGGACAGAATTTCATAGAAATGGAAACAGACCAAGTATGATGCGTGTCTGACAGCCTCCACTACATCCCTGTCACCAGTGACGCGCTGGGATAGCTTACTGCATGTACAGCTGTGCAGGGGGAAGTACACTCGCAAATACAGGGTTTCTTTTTCTTGTGGGAATTCCACATGGACATTCTGAAGTGATTTCCACCGTGTGCAAAGCTCATGCAACACAGATCCACTCTCCCCATCTCAGCAGCTAGTGGAAAAAAATGTAAAATGTTGATAAGTTACTGCAACAGTTGCAACAAAGTGTCCTGAGCTTTACAGCACACAGGTGGGGCTAACATGTTACTGACAAGCTTAGTACTGTATATGAGAACCTTCATCACACAAGCAGCTACAATCCCACTCTGAACCAGAAAGCATCAGAATGCACTCCAAAGAATCCGAATGCACTCCAAAGAAGCAGAATGCACTCCAAAGGCACAGGACATTCAGGAGGCATAATGTGGATGATGACGTCACAGCAGTAATCGCCGGTGTCATCACCTGGATACGTGTCATTTCTGTTTTCTTATCTGCACTGTTAACACCCTGTTGATCGGATGAAACGTATCACCACAAGTGTTAAGTAAGTGTTCACGTGCTCCTGTCTGAACAATCTCAACTCAAAACCCTTCGAAAACCAGACAGGAGGGCCACACCTCAGCTGTCAGAAAGGGACAGTAAGAAACTTCTTCTCTACTCAAGAGCAGCAGGAGCCACAGTACAGTCTACAGTGTGCAGTCTAGTGTACAGTCTACAGTGTGCAGTCTAGTGCACAGTCTACAGTGTGCAGTCTAGTCTACAGTGTGCAGTCTACAATGTGCAGTGTGCAGTCTACAGTGTGCAGTCTAGTGTACAGTCTACAATGTGCAGTATACAGTGTGCAGTCTACAGTGTGCAGTCTAGTCTACAGTGTGCAGTCTACAGTGTGCAGTCTACAGTGTGCAGTCTAGTGTGCAGTCTACAGTGTGCAGTTTACAGTGTGCAGTTTGCAGTCTACAGTGTGCAGTCTAGTGTACAGTGTGCAGTCTATAGTGTGCAGTATACAGTGTGCAGTCTACAGTGTGCAGTGTGCAGTCTACAGCGTGCAGTCTGCAGTGTGCAGTCTAGTGTACAGTGTGCAGTGTGCTGTGTGCAGTCTACAGTGTGCAGTCTAGTGTACTGTGTGCAGTCTAGTGTGCAGTCTAGTGTACCGTGTACAGTGTGCTGTGTGCAGTCTACAGTGTACAGTCTAGTGTACAGTGTGCAGTGTGCAGTCTAGTGTACGGTCTACAGTGTGCAGTCTACAGTGTGCTGTGTGCAGTCTACAGTGTGCAGTCTAGTGTGCAGTGTACAGTCTACATTATGCAGTCTACAGTATACTCAGGGCTGATACAAGGCAGGTGTTAGACAGGATCGACACCCAGCCTAGACTTCAGTCAGGCTGTCTTTCAGCTGGTCAGAAACAACACCTACCTGGCCTCTGCCTTTACTGGCAAGCTGTGGCACAATGAACAGGATTTAATGATGTTTCACTGAAGAATCCAAGCTGGCTCAAAATAAACACAATACTATAATGCATTCCTCACACACACACACACCTCTCTCTGGGGGGAGGCTGTTTACTGGTGCGCCTCTATCTCTCCCCATTGAGGGTGTGACAGGAAGCCAGAGCAGGAATGTAAAACGCTGCGCTTCCTGTTTTCCTGGAGATCAAACACTTTCTACCAAAAGAGTGGGAGCCCAAGGACAGGAATCCCATGAACGGTGATGAACACAGCCCAGGCACGAGGCCGGCTGGAGAGCACAGTGTACATAGCAGCTGTCCCAGGAGACAAGGGCAGGCACTCTGTAATCACTGGAGGAAAGAAATTAACAGTGGAACCCAAACCATTTGGATTCCAGAAGCTTTAATTACAGCAATTTGAGTGTGTGTTTAAACAACAGTGTCTGTTTGGAGAGCAGCTTCAAAATGTCCTCCCTATTCTATTCAGTGGCATCTGCGGACCTGGCTTCAGTTACTCCAACACTGACTTCATTCTCTCAAAATCTTTACCTGGCTTCAATTTCCTTTTATTTGCATTCCAGTTTAAAGTCTCCTTTCTGCTTTGAGCTTGTCTGGAGAAACCTAACTGCGCTGCAAAGAACAGCCTTCCTCATTCAACCCATCCAGGGCCAGAAGACCCCTGGAGCAGTGCATAGACAATTTAAATACGCCAAAAAGTATTTACTTGCTTAGTCTACGGTACGTACTGTACTTCCTTCCTTTGCACAACTAAAATACATATAAACTTGTCTTGCGATATTCTTAAATTAAATTAAAGCACTGAAAAGCATAGGGAAGCTCAGGGTACAGACGAGTAAAAACACAGAAGCGACTGCAGAATTATCGTGCAAATGATGGTAAACTTCCATATATAGAAAGAGGTTTGTTTTATTCATGCGTTCTGTTTTTGTGGACCGTTTATTTTAGATCTACGGTTTTTCTTTTTTTTTCTTTTTACTGTGCCAGGGTCTGTTTGCGCTTCCCATAATTAAATTGTAATGTTTACTTTACTTCCGGAAGGACGTTCTAAATCGCTGCGAATTCCTTTATAATGAGATGCAAACTCCGCTCTCTCGTGTATAATGAGCAGTATTTTATGCTGTTCGTAAACTTGTGGTGATTTTACTGTAGGTGTTCACAAAAAATAGATGCTTAGTACATCGCACGCAGAAATTCTACAAAGGCCGGAGGCTACGAATTCGCAGTATTTAATACATAGAGCCCAAAATGAAGAAATTAATTTTAAACAGATTACAAATATGTCAACTAAAAATAAAGGTCCCCACATCCTCTTCCTCAGAGCAGTCCGTAGCGAGTCTACAGCTACAAAGGAGCGAGTGCCTCAAATCTCATGACAGCTCAATAATTAAATATAGGACATTTATTAATGTCACTGCAGTCAAAACACCACACAGAACATACCACTGCACCGCCACTCAGTCAGACAAACAGACAAATGCACACACAGATAGTGAATCAAGTGTGTTTGAATGTTTTAACCCTTTAAGGTACAAGGGACATTTGTGTCCCACAAATAAAATGATGCTACCTTTCTTATTTTTACAATGAGGTGTACGAAACAGGGTTTAAAATTCACTGACAGATTGGACCTGGTCATCCGAATCGTCCGTTTTCTCGTGATACTTGAGCCATATAATACATTACTCTTGAATGTATTTTCAGAAGAAATCATTTGAACAGGCGCTCAGTTCCTTGTGTACTATAAATAAGTAATTCTAAGGGTGATAACTAATACTGTGAGACAAGCAGAGTACTGGCTTTCATTTCATAATAACTCACTGGATTTGATAGCCTTTCTCAAACCCGTCTTACCCGTTGTGCACTTGCATTAGCTACAGACTCTCAAATGTCCAGTTTTGAAAAGAAACTACACTAGGTTAAATAAATCTTTCCTGTTAAGTGCTTTCGAACAGCAACATGCTTTCACCCAGAATGCACTGCTGAGGTAAAATTACCCAGGAAGTGCAAGTGTAAAAGATTTCTGAGAACATAGAACGGATAACTTTCTTTAACCTATAGCAGTACAGAGTATCATGTCTTGAAATAAGAAAATACAGGTGCTTCTTTCAGAACTGCACATCTGAGCCCTCTAGTGACTGGAGGTGCACCACAGGTAAGAATAATTAGCTACGTGACGAAGGCGGCGCACAGCGAGCTGGGGGGTCTGAGTTTGTGGTTTCAGAGCGGACAGGGAGGCGAGCGCTGTGTCACTCGCCAACTTGTCTGCTCAAATGGAGCTGACAGCAGCTGCCTTCACTTCCCTTGTATGAACATTTTGATACATTACGAAATGCATTGCTTCAGGCTGATGAGCCAAGTACACTCATGTTTTGGCCCGAGATGGAATTTACTAGCTAAGATGGCGGGGTTCTGAGATTGCTAACACAACCCTCAGTAACACCTCCTGACACAGCACTCAGTAACACCTCCTGCAGACACAGCCCTCAGTAACACCTCCTGCAAACACAGCCCTCAGTAACGCCTCCTGCAAACACAGCCCTCAGTAACACCTCCTGCAGACACAGCCCTCAGTAACACCTCCTGCAGACACAGCCCTCAGTAACGCCTCCTGCAAACACAGCCCTCAGTAACACCTCCTGCAGACACAGCCCTCAGTAACACCTCCTGCAGACACAGCCCTCAGTAACGCCTCCTGCAAACACAGCCCTCAGTAACGCCTCCTGCAGACACAGCCCTCAGTAACGCCTCCTGCAGACACAGCCCTCAGTAACGCCTCCTACAAACACAGCCCTCAGTAACGCCTCCTGCAAACACAGCCCTCAGTAACGCCTCCTGCAAACACAGCCCTCAGTAACGCCTCCTGCAAACACAGCCCTCAGTAACGCCTCCTGCAAACACAGCCCTCAGTAACGCCTCCTGCAAACACAGCCCTCAGTAACGCATCCTGCAAACACAGCCCTCAGTAACACCTCCTGCAACCACAGCCCTCAGTAACGCCTCCTGCAACCACAGCCCTCAGTAACACCTCCTGCAACCACAGCCCTCAGTAACACCTTCTGCAGACACAGCCCTCAGTAACACCTCCTGCAAACACAGCCCTCAGTAACACCTCCTGCAGACACAGCCCTCAGTAACACCTCCTGCAGACACAGCCCTCAGTAACACCTCCTGCAACCACAGCCCTCAGTAATGCCTCCTGCAACCACAGCCCTCAGTAACACCTCCTGCAACCACAGCCCTCAGTAACACCTTCTGCAGACACAGCCCTCAGTAACACCTCCTGCAAACACAGCCCTCAGTAACACCTCCTGCAGACACAGCCCTCAGTAACACCTCCTGCAGACACAGCCCTCAGTAACACCTCCTGCAGACACAGCCCTCAGTAACGCCTCCTGCAGACACAGCCCTCAGTAACGCCTCCTGCAAACACAGCCCTCAGTAACGCCTCCTGCAGACACAGCCCTCAGTAACACCTCCTGCAAACACAGCCCTCAGTAACACCTCCTGCAGACACAGCCCTCAGTAACACCTCCTGCAGACACAGCCCTCAGTAACACCTCCTGCAGACACAGCCCTCAGTAACACCTCCTGCAGACACAGCCCTCAGTAACACCTCCTGCAGACACAGCCCTCAGTAACACCTCCTGCAAACACAGCCCTCAGCAACACCTGCAAACACAGCCCTCAGTAACACCTCCTGCAAACACAGCCCTCAGTAACACCTCCTGCAGACACAGCCCTCAGTAACACCTCCTGCAAACCCAGCCCTCAGTAACACCTCCTGCAGACACAGCCCTCAGTAACGCCTCCTACAGACACAGCCCTCAGTAACGCCTTCTGCAGACACAGCCCTCAGTAACGCCTCCTGCAAACACAGCCCTCAGTAACACCTCCTGCAGACACAGCCCTCAGTAACACCTCCTGCAAACACAGCCCTCAGTAACGCCTCCTGCAAACACAGCCCTCAGTAACGCCTCCTGCAAACACAGCCCTCAGTAACGCCTCCTGCAAACACAGCCCTCAGTAACGCATCCTGCAAACACAGCCCTCAGTAACACCTCCTGCAACCACAGCCCTCAGTAACGCCTCCTGCAACCACAGCCCTCAGTAACACCTCCTGCAACCACAGCCCTCAGTAACACCTCCTGCAACCACAGCCCTCAGTAACACCTTCTGCAGACACAGCCCTCAGTAACACCTCCTGCAAACACAGCCCTCAGTAACACCTCCTGCAGACACAGCCCTCAGTAACACCTCCTGCAGACACAGCCCTCAGTAACACCTCCTGCAACCACAGCCCTCAGTAACGCCTCCTGCAACCACAGCCCTCAGTAACACCTCCTGCAACCACAGCCCTCAGTAACACCTTCTGCAGACACAGCCCTCAGTAACACCTCCTGCAAACACAGCCCTCAGTAACACCTCCTGCAGACACAGCCCTCAGTAACACCTCCTGCAGACACAGCCCTCAGTAACGCCTCCTGCAGACACAGCCCTCAGTAACGCCTCCTGCAAACACAGCCCTCAGTAACACCTCCTGCAGACACAGCCCTCAGTAACACCTCCTGCAGACACAGCCCTCAGTAACACCTCCTGCAGACACAGCCCTCAGTAACACCTCCTGCAAACACAGCCCTCAGCAACACCTGCAAACACAGCCCTCAGTAACACCTCCTGCAAACACAGCCCTCAGTAACACCTCCTGCAGACACAGCCCTCAGTAACACCTCCTGCAAACCCAGCCCTCAGTAACACCTCCTGCAGACACAGCCCTCAGTAACGCCTCCTACAGACACAGCCCTCAGTAACGCCTTCTGCAGACACAGCCCTCAGTAACGCCTCCTGCAAACACAGCCCTCAGTAACACCTCCTGCAGACACAGCCCTCAGTAACACCTCCTGCAAACACAGCCCTCAGTAACACCTCCTGCAAACACAGCCCTCAGTAACACCTCCTGCAGACACAGCCCTCAGTAACACCTCCTGCAAACACAGCCCTCAGTAACACCTCCTGCAAACACAGCCCTCAGTAACGCCTCCTGCAAACACAGCCCTCAGTAACGCCTCCTGCAAACACAGCCCTCAGTAACGCCTCCTGCAAACACAGCCCTCAGTAACGCCTCCTACAGACACAGCCCTCAGTAACACCTCCTGCAAACACAGCCCTCAGTAACACCTCCTGCAAACACAGCCCTCAGTAACACCTCCTACAGACACAGCCCTCAGTAACGCCTCCTGCAGACACAGCCCTCAGTAACACCTCCTGCAAACACAGCCCTCAGTAACACCTCCTGCAAACACAGCCCTCAGTAACACCTCCTGCAGACACAGCCCTTAAAACAAACGTGCTGCTGCTGTGTTAACAATGCAATCACAAAGACACTCCTGTGTCCCGTTTCACAACTACATTCTGTTTCAATTCAAACTATTCAAATACTGACTTTGTTAGTTCGCTACCAGTATACACATTAATCACACAAACACGTTACAATGTTGCTGCTTTGGAACCGAGGTGTGCAATTCATGGACTACCAGTTTCTGAGGCCGCCTGTCACTCTTCTACTTGACTATTCAGCGCTCCCCCTGCAATGTATTTAACTGTGTAATGAATTGGCATCTCAGCCCATTGAATTGAATGGGTAGGCAAGGTGCACAACTGGCCGAGCACCGCCCGGGTGGGGAGGGTTGAGGTTGGCAGGGTAATCCTCGGTTCACCGCGCACCAGCGACTCCTGTGGCTGATCGGGCACCTGCGGGTCTGCTGTGGAAGCCACTCAGATCTGTGCTGTCCTCCTATGAGTCTGGTGGCTTCACAGTAGACCTGTAACGCGAAAAAAGACGGCTTGTCAGGACACGTTTCGGAGGACACGTGTGTCTGCCGTCATTTCTCGAGTCGCCGGGGGGTTGCAGCGGTGAACTGGGATAAAAATAATAATTGGGCATTCCAAACTGGGGAGAAAACCGGAGTAAAAACCATTGGCGATGACTAAATTAAAAAAGAAAAAACAGCATTACTGTTTGAAAGGTCTGGATGGTTAGACTGTGGTTCTGTTATTTTGAGCTGAGGGATAAAGGACAATGTAAATGTGTCCTAACTGGCTGCACACTGCATGCAACAGAGTTCCTATGCAATGTATGATTTTTTCACCAAGATATTTAACCACAAGGAGACATGGATGACAGACGGCAGGTGTTTGTTTTGAAGTTATGAAAAAAATCAAAGGATCCAAATTCTAATTACTGTATAATGAACAGGAACAGGTAAAGAATATTAATTCATATTTAACTAAAAGCAGAAAAATACCTAACATTAGAATACCATACATTTCTGTTGTTGCGAAAGATGTTATTGTAAACATGGAATTACTAGTACAACTGAAAAACAATACAAAAAACAAAACAATGGTGTGGTGGAATCTCTCACTGTTTCCATGGAGACCAGGTCTGAACTGCTGCCATGTTGACATGCAGCATCTCCCTCCCCTGTCACCATGGAAACAGACTGCTTCCTGTGAGACAGGAGTACACAAGCATACAGCGGCCCTGGAAAACAGCGACTGTGTGGAAGTGGCAAGATAAAGAGCTTCATATTTGAGGTAAAAGACAATATCTAATATGGATTTACCCAGTACAGGGAAAGGGAAACACTTTCAACAGGCATGCTGGCAAAGAAAACAATACTGTGTGACTGGAAAGAATCAAACCTCCCTCTGTTGCTGAATGGTGCAGTCATGTGACTGAGATTACAAACCAGGCACGCACGCACGCACACAGGGTCCTCAATCGCGTGGTAAAGATTACAATACCTGTATAAAAATCAAGACTCCGAGGAGTTGAAATGGTTTGATGCAGTGCCGTTACAGATTCAGAGAGGGGGTAGAAGCTGTAGAACCAGGAATGCCGACGGGCCGGCTCTGTTTCAGCGTGGTTCAGACGCTTGCTTGCGTTGTGCGAGGGTCACGCCCAGCAGTGGAAAGAAAGAGTACGCTACTGGGATCAATAAACTACTAACAACCAAACGAGCAAGATGGGCCGAACGGCATAGAAACATTGAATGGTACAGTACAGCAGTTGTCAGTACCACAGCTATGTACTCAAATATAATTTACATATATGGTCAAAAGTTTTGCATGCACGCACCCACACTGCAGACGGCTACTCTGTCACAAGCATAAATACCCTGTATCTTTCTAAACAGGGGATTTAGGGGGGCTCCCTAATAAAAGCTGAATCTCAAAACAATGATTGTGTGAATATAATGTAGCGCCGTCCCTTTTCTTTGTGGCGCCAGCAATAAAGTCGCTGACAAGGTGAGTGTCGTTCAGTCTTTTATTTATTAAGCATAGATAACTGTAGCTGGCTTCCAATCTCACACTGTAGGTACTGCCTCTCACTCCACTTCTCACACACTAACATCTCCTCCTCCTCCACTCAGACACACAGCCGTGCAATCTAATGAACCCTATTCACTCCCGGCTGCGCATACACACTCACATGCATACCAGCCTAAAAATACACACAACGCGTACAACACACAACAACCACAGCAGCGGCTCTTCTGAGCCCCCAGGTGTCCCAGTCGCTACAGTAATAATTGTTACAGCAGTGTATCATGGTATTTAAAACAGGATTCATTTATCCACCCTTACTCTGGTCTCACGGCAGGCTGATATGCAACGGATTACTGTAGTACAGTATTTCATGTTAGATTTCAAAATGTCACATTTTTCAGTTTTTGAAAAACTACAGAGCAATATGTAATTTCAATGTGTCAGTGTAACATTATTAATTCTAAAGGGCGTGATGGATTATTGCCCACATTATCAACAGGTAACACAGCAATAACGATACACGATGTGGTACCGAACAGAAAAGCCAGAGCACTTGTTGTTTTAGTTTATTTATTTTTAATCGTTCTTGTAGCAACACGTGGGGATATATAATGCTATATTTTTCAAAACCACACTACTTACTGCTTAAGGTCACCATTTTTGGTTCAATTTCCATAATGTTTCTCTCAGAAAATACACAAAAATTACAAAATGAAAACCCCTATTTCCTGTGCTGCTGCAGTATTGCACTTACAGGTCCCCTTGCTATCAAAAATCAAAAACATGTAAGAAACATGTTAGACAAAAACCCCAACTCATAAAAGAACATGAACACCCAGCAAGATATCAAAATAACTAGGCTTCGCAATGCTTGATATGGCATTACAGCAAAATACATTAAACCAAGGCAGGTTTTTTTTGTACAGAAAAATCTACAGATATTTAAAGAGATTGCTGTTGAACAGTGAGGGAGGTAAAACTATTAGAGCCAATGGGATAAATGTTTCAGCTAATAACTTCATGTAAAGAACTCTGAAACCACAAAAGGAGAATCCTTTATTATAAATTACTCATTCATTCTTTCTCTAATGACAGAGCTCCTCAAACCCACTGCTTTCCACACTGCAGCCCAGCGCTTTCTCCAACTACTGAGCTCCTTAAACCCATTGCCTGCCACACTGCAGCCCAGCGCGTTCTCTCTTTATTTCTCTCTTGGAGAGCCACTAGACTGGACTATAGGACACTCTGTGCCTGATTCCAGCTGCTGTAGATGGATGTGTTAATCTGCAGCTGCTTTAATGAGGTGCTGGAGGAATGCGAGTGTCAATAGCCAGTATAATTCAGATAACATTTCACTGTGATTGAGAGGGAGTGAACAAACACCACTTTTTCAGGAAAGAAGCTCCCTGCTGCCCTGTTGTGTGTAATAAACAGTGGTGCTTGTGTGTGCGTGTGTGAGAGAGCGTGCGGGGACTGAGAGGACGCTGGGGTTCTGTTTGTGTGTGTGCGTGTGTGAGAGAGAGTGCGGGGACCAAGAGGACGCTGGGGTTCTGTTTGTGTGTGTGCGTGTGTGTGTGAGAGCGTGTGGGGACTGAGAGGACGCTGGGGTTCTGTTTGTGTGTGTGTGCGTGTGTGAGTGAGGGGACTGAGAGGACGCTGGGGTTCTGTTTGTGTGTGTGTGCGTGTGTGAGTGAGGGGACTGAGAGGACGCTGGGGTTCTGTTTGTGTGTGTGTGCGTGTGTGAGAGAGCGTGTGGGACTGAGAGGACGCTGGGGTTCTGTTTGTGTGTGCGTGTGTGTGTGAGAGCGTGTGGGGACTGAGAGGACGCTGGGGTTCTGTTTGTGTGTGTGCGTGTGTGAGTGAGGGGACTGAGAGGATGCTGGGGTTCTGTTTGTGTGTGTGTGAGTGAGTGAGGGGACTGAGAGGACGCTGGGGTTCTGTTTGTGTGTGTGTGAGTGAGTGAGGGGACTGAGAGGACGCTGGGGTTCTGTTTGTGTGTGTGTGTGTGTGAGTGAGGGGACTGAGAGG
Source organism: Acipenser ruthenus (assembly GCF_902713425.1). Classification (NCBI taxonomy): domain Eukaryota; kingdom Metazoa; phylum Chordata; class Actinopteri; order Acipenseriformes; family Acipenseridae; genus Acipenser; species Acipenser ruthenus. The sequence goes on from NC_081213.1 coordinate 9,897,005, forward strand.
ACGCTGGGGTTCTGTTTGTGTGTGTGCGTGTGTGAGTGAGGGGACTGAGAGGATGCTGGGGTTCTGTTTGTGTGTGTGCGTGTGTGAGTGAGGGGACTGAGAGGACGCTGGGGTTCTGTTTGTGTGTGTGTGAGTGAGTGAGGGGACTGAGAGGATGCTGGGGTTCTGTTTGTGTGTGTGTGAGTGAGTGAGGGGACTGAGAGGATGCTGGGGTTCTGTTTGTGTGTGTGTGTGTGTGTGTGTGTGTGTGTGTGTGTGTGTGTGTGTGTGTGTGAGAGAGAGTGAGTTAGAGGACTGAGAGGATGCTGGGGTTCTACAAGGGCCTCTGTTTGGGGTTAGGACTCCTGCATGCTCCCATCGACCCCAATGCACTACCCCACAGTCTCCACTACTCTTGTAAAAATACACTGCTGTAATAGGGGCACTGGGGTTCTTTCCATGTGTTTTTCTCTCTTAGCAGGTTGTGTGGCCGAGGCACAATCCAGTGCCTTAAGGGAAGCACCAGCCCACAGCCCCACTGTGTGAAAATATCACAATATCACTATTCTACCAAGTTGCCAAGGTAAAAAGGGGAGCAAACTGGGTTTTATACTCCATGTGTGATGTCACAATAGCGGCTTCGCAGGCCAGTGCTTTTCCCATGGTTACAATGCTTACCTATGCTTTCAATATGCTTTATTACACTATGACTTTACTATGGGAAGCAGCACATAACAGAGTCTTTATTAAAGTCTTGAGAGTGTCTCAGATTTTCCACTCGGAATGCTGTTGTGTTCTTGTACACTCGATGCACCCTGCAGCTGTTGCTTACAGTAAATACCAGTACAGGTTCAGGTTCTGTCAAGCGCAGGTAAAGCACACGCAGCTGATATAATGTAATGCCCTTGTTTGGGGTGGGGATTGATCAGCCCTGGAGATATCAGGACAGGGTCACTCTCTGATGTATTCATTAGCACAGTAACGGGATGCACAGTGTGGATGATTTCTCATTCATTATGTGCTGAATGGGAACAGTGTTAAATGACAAGGAAACTTCTTAACCCTTTCCTGGCTTGACAAGGACAGCTGGATTCAGCAGAAGTACACTGAGGTCAGATCTCTTGGACAGCTTGCAATAAAATAGAGAACTTTTACAAAGAATGCAGATGTTTGTGTTTAACAGAAACAAACTAAACAAATAACTTGAGAGGAAAGACGATGCTGTGAAAACAGAAGTGGCTCAGTGGTGATACAGAGGACTGGTCCACCGATTCACTTAGAGCAGGGGGGGGGGGGGGGGGGGGGGGCGGCAATGCTGGCTGTACTGGTCCTGGTTCCAACCCTGTTCTAAACTGTTTGATTGAACTGATTAAACTTCCTTCATACTTCATGATCTCATTTTACCTGTTAAACTTGGAGTGGAGTGGCCCTCCAGGACCAGGATGGGACGCTCCGGACTTGGAGGTTAAACTACAGACAGGCCCAGATTAAAGGATGCGGGACCCATGCTATGCCATGTTTTGGGGACCAACTGCATACCCACTCTTCAAAAACAACCAGGAAGGCTTTTTAAACTAATAATGCCTTTACTGCCACGTGACAGAAATCACATGCAATTGATAACAATTCCATCTCATGATTGTTCAGGACATCCCATGATTGATAATGATAATTATAAATTTACATTCAAACATCTATGGGACTGTAGAACATAAAACTATGCAGTCCAGTGTCAAAGAAATGACAAGAACCTCCAGTCCTAGGCAGTAGAGTACAAAAGAATGCTTAAGAAACACAACACAAGAACGAGCCCTTCACTAGCAGAAATAAAACAAGCTCCCGTCCAAGGCATTATTGAAGCGTATTGAAATGCAACACAAGCACTGTAGCTTCACTCCAAGGCAGACATGTAGACGTTAGAGCTGCTTCCTGCGTGAGCTCTGTGTGGCAAACGTGGCCATTAGTCTCTTGTTACTACACTCTAGTAAACAGAAAGCTTCAAAATATTTAAAGAGGCATACTGTGCACATATCAGACAGGACAGGTTTTTAAAGTTGTCCCTAAGCTGAAAGAGATGAAATGTGCAAACTGAGCAGGATTCACACATCTACAGTCACTTTATCATGCGCGGTGTAACTGATAAACCAAAATATGCAGTTTTTGTAAAATGTCCCAAAGCTACAGCATAATTAGCTTCAGTTAAAACATCCCGGACTATAGGCTGACTGTTTTAAAGATTTTGTTTTATGTACAATCCAAATATTCATTTCTAATCTGAATTTGCTTCCATTAGCCATAAAAAAGACTGCACTATGAATATTCATGATCACAAATTAAAGGTTTACCACAACTCAGCCTCCAGAGTTCAAGGGTCAAGAGCCTGTTCCTTGGCGGCCGCCCACTCCTGATCATTCCCAGAATTATTCCAAACTGGAGAGGGGGAACAATGGCGAACCAGAGCGGAGCTGCACGCTTCTGCAAGCCAGAAGCCCACACACATTCCACTGGGAGATTGCAGAGCAGACAGCTGAGAATACCATCCCCAGCAAGCAAACACTGACCGAACAAAACAAGCGCACAACACCATCCCCAGCCAGCAAACACTGACCGAACAAAACAAGCGCACAACACCATCCCCAGCCAGCAAACACTGACCGATCAAAACAAGCCCAGAACACCATCCCCAGCCAGCAAACACTGACCGATCAAAACAAGCCCACAACACCATCCCCAGCCAGCAAACACTGACCGATCAAAACAAGCCCACAACACCATCCCCAGCCAGCAAACACTGACCGATCAAAACAAGCCCACAACACCATCCCCAGCCAGCAAACACTGACCGATCAAAACAAGCCCACAACACCATCCCCAGCCAGCAAACACTGACCGATCAGAACAAGCCCACAACACCATCCCCAGCCAGCAAACACTGACTGAACAAAACAAGCCCAGAACACCATCCCCAGCCAGCAAACACTGACTGAACAAAACAAGCCCAGAACACCATCCCCAGCCAGCAAACACTGACTGAACAAAACAAGCCCAACCCTTACAGCCAGAGACACACGGCACAGAGACACGCGCTGCACAAAGACACACACTCAGGGCTGGTGTCAGGGGGGGTGCAAGGGATGCAACTGCATCTGGGCCCAGCCTTGAGTCAATTTCTTTGTTTTTCTGAGACCAGTGTAATGACTAAACGTAAAAAATATATAGGCGCCGTCTAATCTACTGGGATTAGAAAAATAAACTGCAGCAAGGTAGTATTGGCGGACTGTCAATCAAAACACAAATTTGCAAATCAGAGCTAACAGATGGTCTACCTGGAGGCGGGATGCAGAGAGAGCGCTCTGGCAATTGGTCCGTGTTGTTAAAGTCATGTGATTGCTCTGCTGGCAGATGTGATACTAATCAACAGATAGTACAAATTCAGTATTTAAAATAATGACATGCTGCTGGGATATTCATTTGTTAAGTGTGTTGATTTCTGCTTATGAGTTGTGGTGAATGAATTTGTACTATGGGCTAAGTTTTGAAATGCAGACAGGTTTCTTTATAGAATTTTTTTAGGTTGTGCTGCACGTTTTACCTTTTTTTTGGATCTATTTCACACTCTTGCACCAGGGCCCAGTAAATCCTAGCGCTGGCACTGCAATGCACGCCTCCTAGGCCGGGGCTCAGCTCAGTGTGTGTGCAGCCTGGGTACAGGGTCTGAGGCTCAGAGTCACAAACATAGCTTATGGTTTTTGTGGTTGAGGGGGGGAGGGGGAGATGTGGACTGAGCTGAGGTTTCCGTTTAACATTTTTTAATGCAAGTGTGAAGCGCTGGGGAGCTGTGCAGTCCTCTGCTTTCACAGGCCTTTACTGTCACACAGGCAACTTACTGTCAATGTGTCACCAGCTCCCAGGGGTGGGCGTGTTCTCATGCACACACTGGGTACCAGAAAAGGCCTTCATGAAAGAAATAGCACTTTTGTTCTGTACAATATTTCTTACTGATGCATTTCTTACATCCATTATTAAATTGGTTCAAACTTCTGCTTCGATGACTGAAACAAAAAACAACTCAACAAAGTGGATCTAAACAAGAGAAGATATTAGTTCAGATAACTCGGATATCTCAAACCTGATCCCAGTTTATAACCATAAATGAACCGTCAATAAAACCTACTTAAAATGAATTCGATCCATCAACAGCAGATATAGATGAAACAGGGACGGGCCCGAGGGCCACATCTGTAAAAAGCTCCGTCCGATTCTGTGCTGATGATTGTGCAGCATACAGAGAGCTTGTCTGTGAAGGCAGGACTGACACCTTCCTAAACGTCTGTGACGTTCTGCTGTTAAACAGAACAAAATTTCAAATGTCTTTTCATTTATTTTCCCCTTTCCCTTGCCTTTTCATGTTTGTAATTATGTTGAGTGGTTTTGGGTTCTCTTACTCTAATACTGACTTTATTTTGTTTCTACATGTCTGTCCACCATCCTTCCTCATTCCATTCAAATCACATGATAGCATGGCCTTTCGAACGGGCTGGCGCAATTGAAAGGCCACATTGTCACGTGATTTGAGTGGAATTCAGAGACGGATTCTTAGGATTCTGCACTCAACGATTGCAAACACATGAGAAGACAAGGAGAGAATATCAATTAATTTGAAGCTACTTGTTACTTAATGATTGTGAAGCACAACCTTCACCAGGCGTTCCTCTGAAGTCATGACTGTGAAATACCAGGGGGGTTAAAAAAAACGTGATCAGAGAGACCTGCAGCCGAGTGTCAGAGGAAACAGAGCCGTGATCAGAGAGACCTGCAGCCGAGTGTCAGAGGAAACAGAGCCGCGATCAGAGAGACCTGCAGCCGAGTGTCGGAGGAAACAGAGGCGTGATCAGAGAGACCTGCAGACGAGTGTCAGAGGAAACAGAGCCGTGATCAGAGAGACCTGCAGACGAGTGTCGGAGGAAACAGAGCCGTGATCAGAGAGACCTGCAGACGAGCGTCAGAGGAAACAGAGCCGTGACCAGAGAGACCTGCAGACGAGCGTCAGAGGAAACAGAGTCGTGATCAGAGAGACCTGCAGACGAGTGTCGGAGGAAACAGAGCCGTGATCAGAGAGACCTGCAGACGAGTGTCAGAGGAAACAGAGCCGCGATCAGAGAGACCTGCAGCCAAGTGTCAGAGGAAACAGAGTCGTGATCAGAGAGACCTGCAGACGAGTGTCAGAGGAAACAGAGCCGTGATCAGAGAGACCTGCAGACGAGCGTCAGAGGAAACAGAGCCGCGATCAGAGAGACCTGCAGCCGACTGTCGGAGGAAACAGAGGCGTGATCAGAGACCTCTACAGTAAAGGAATGTGCTAGCCTGCCCTCCTGCTCTTCTATTCACAGCACGCACTCTACATTGCATTTAAAGTAATAGTAGTTAATTATTCCATGCATCTTAGCCATTTTGCACTTCCATTTGCTACATACGTCTCAAGGGTGCAATTTTAAAAGGATCTCAAGTTATATATAGCACACATGTTAACTACAGTATCTGCTACTACTAGGTTAAAGGAAATGCAATTTCTAAGTCTTATTCTTGAGTTATCTGCAGTGTCTTCTGGGTCATGTTACTGGCTGAAGCATGTCAGTCAATAGGGGAGGCAGCTGATTGGTTATTGACAGGAAAGATGGCAGAGAAGGGGTGGGGACAGTTTCACTCTCCTGGTGAAATGATCCAGGAAGCACAACACCAAAAAGCATGGCTTCCAAACGGAGTTTTCTTTAACCTGGTGTAGCATCAGACATCATGCTTTGAAATGGAAAAGCATGTTGTTATATCATGTGTTTCTTTCAAAACTGCCCATTTCTTGAACTATTTTGTGAGCTACAGTTCATGTAAGGGTTGTTTCTTGAAGTGTAATTATTTTACTGTAGTAATTCCATCATCCAAAATGATTTTACTAACTCCCCCTAGTTTGGGTAATCACACAAGATGGCTCTACACCCTATTGACAGTGTTACGGCAGGTCTTTTCAGTAAAAACATAGACTTCATTTAGTATTCATTGTCATTGTTCTATTTCTTTTTTGAATTGGTATCACATTTTACAATCGTTTTGCAATCAATAATATATAAATATTGAATTTTTTTTCTCTTAAATCAACACAGGTAAACAGGTCATTTTCAGCTAAACGCTAACTGAAATACCACAGCCATTTAGGATTTATATGTTAAACATTTAAAGCTTTACAGCCTTCGTTTGTTTCATCTCAGCATTGAAACTGTGCATCTCTGATCATGTTGCCAATGAGAGAGAATCAGTCTGGATGATTTAGTTAGCAGTCCTTCCACACTGCAGACCAGCACCGTCTTCATCTCCTCACAAAGCCTCTGAAACACCTTCCACACTGCAGACCAGCACCATCTTCATCTCCTCACAAAGCCTCTCAAACACCTTCCACACTGCAGACCAGCACCGTCTTCATCTCCTCACAAAGCCTCTCAAACACCTTCCACACTGCAGACCAGCACCGTCTTCATCTCCTCACAAAGCCTCTGAAACACCTTCCACACTGCAGACCAGCACCGTCTTCATCTCCTCACAAAGCCTCTCAAACACCTTCCACACTACAGACCAGCACCGTCTTCATCTCCTCACAAAGCCTCTCAAACACCTTCCACACTGCAGTCCAGCACCGTCTTCATCTCCTCACAAAGCCTCTCAAACACCTTCCACACTGCAGTCCAGCACCGTCTTCATCTCCTCACAAAGCCTCTCAAACACCTTCCACACTGCAGACCAGCACCGTCTTCATCTCCTCACAAAGCCTCTCAAACACCTTCCACACTACAGACCAGCACCGTCTTCATCTCCTCACAAAGCCTCTCAAACACCTTCCACACTACAGACCAGCACCGTCTTCATCTCCTCACAAAGCCTCTCAAACACCTTCCACACTACAGACCAGCACCGTCTTCATCTCCTCACAAAGCCTCTCAAACACCTTCCACACTACAGACCAGCACCGTCTTCATCTCCTCACAAAGCCTCTCAAACACCTTCCACACTACAGACCAGCACCGTCTTCATCTCCTCACAAAGCCTCTCAAACACCTTCCACACTACAGACCAGCACCGTCTTCATCTCCTCACAAAGCCTCTCAAACACCTTCCACACTACAGACCAGCACCGTCTTCATCTCCTCACAAAGCCTCTCAAACACCTTCCACACTACAGACCAGCACCGTCTTCATCTCCTCACAAAGCCTCTCAAACACCTTCCACACTGCAGACCAGCACCGTCTTCATCTCCTCACAAAGCCTCTCAAACACCTTCCACACTACAGACCAGCACCGTCTTCATCTCCTCACAAAGCCTCTCAAACACCTTCCACACTGCAGACCAGCACCGTCTTCATCTCCTCACAAAGCCTCTCAAACACCTTCCACACTGCAGACCAGCACCGTCTTCATCTCCTCACAAAGCCTCTCAAACACCTTCCACACTACAGACCAGCACCGTCTTCATCTCCTCACAAAGCCTCTCAAACACCTTCCACACTGCAGTCCAGCACCGTCTTCATCTCCTCACAAAGCCTCTCAAACACCTTCCACACTGCAGTCCAGCACCGTCTTCATCTCCTCACAAAGCCTCTGAAACACCTTCCACACTACAGACCAGCACCGTCTTCATCTCCTCACAAAGCCTCTCAAACACCTTCCACACTACAGACCAGCACCGTCTTCATCTCCTCACAAAGCCTCTCAAACACCTTCCACACTACAGACCAGCACCGTCTTCATCTCCTCACAAAGCCTCTGAAACACCTTCCACACTACAGACCAGCACCGTCTTCATCTCCTCACAAAGCCTCTCAAACACCTTCCACACTGCAGTCTAGCACAGTCTTCATCTCTTCACAAAGCCTCTCAAACCCATATATTGGCTGTGCGTGTAATTATGTGTACCAGTTAATTAAGCTGAATTAGGCCAAGTACCCATTTCCAATTGGATTATAGTAGGAGGATTTTGTGAACAGAAACATAACCGCTCCGGGGCCCTGTCGAAGGGGAACGGGCTCCTCTGATAAAAAGGTTTGTAAAATGGAAGTTAATTAAAGTGTCTTGTTACTGTTTTTTGAAATCTCCAAGTGTGTGGTCTGTATCATTATTATGGCTGGAGGTTCAAACAATTTCAGTGGAAAACACTGGTAATGGAACATGAGTGACAGAACCATAGAAAACAGCTGTGTATCAGATATGAAGACATTATCTCAAAATAATGAGGAAACACAAAAATCTAATGAGCTCAATGTGGCAGCTACTTAGGTCCCATGTCTTGTTACATTTTGTCCAACCTGTGAAGTCTTTATCTTAACTGGTTCGCGAGACACAAGTTGCTGGAAATGAGTCTTACAAACACATATAAGCGAGTCTGGTAGACAGTGTTACAACACTGCCCCTCTGCTTCAGCAAGACATTAATCAATGCATTCCCTGCCTCTCCAGTGAGCCACATCTCTCCCCACGCGCTCGCTGCTTTCCTCTGCAGCTGGGGGAAGTGACATCGTAGAGGAAACAGGATGGGATTTCAGGGGATGCATGACTTCATTGTTCCCAGAACTGTTGGTCTGTCTGTCTCTCTCTCTCTCTTTCTCTCAATCTCTCCCTCCACCCCCTCACTCCGTCCCTTTCTCCTCTACTCCTACCTCTCTCCCTTCCGTCCTTTCTCTCTTTGCCTACCCCTCCCCTCTCTTTCTGTCTTTCCCTCTCTCCTCTCCCTTTCCCTGACGTTTGGTTGTATGAATATATTCAGCTGACGTCACCCTGATTAGCAGCCAGACAAATGTTTTACTTTCTGTCTCAGGTTTACGTATTGAAAACTGCACTGTACGTGAGACACTGGCTGTACACACGATCCCTTGATGGTGATGAAAAAAAAAAAAGATTTCATATTCTCTTGAATGCATCGGTAGGGGCACAATACAGCCAACCAACCGTTTCATGATAATGATGATGAACAATGTAACGGTTCCTGAATGTGCCCAGAATTGTGCTTCTGTGTCAATGTGGCCTTATTGATACGTTCGTTTACAAGTAAATGTGGAAACGTTCGTTTGACCGTTTTGGAAGCTTTGCTGGTTCTGAAACAAAAACAATCCAAAAACTGGAAAAAGGATTTCCTCCATATTCTGTGTCCTTTTTGAAGAAGAAAAAATAAAACACCTGAAAGTTACTGACTGACACACACACACACTGACTGACTGACACAGACAGACTGACTGACTGACTGGCTGACACACATACACTGACTGACTGACTGACACAAACACACAGACACACTGAATGACTGACACACACACACACACACATAAGGACACACACACAGATTGTCACACACAGACTAACACACATTGCCCAGAAAAACAGTTTTTGCGCAATTGATCCAGATTGAAAGGTTACTTCACTTACCAAGGTCTTTCACAACCCAGCTTTGCAATATTGCCAGGAACAGGCTTTAAGAAAAGAGAAACTAAGGCTAGAGGAAGTAACAGGAGGCAGACCAGCAGCACGGTCACTCTGCTGCACCTCACATTCTGTGCAATGAAGAAGCTCACAGCACTATGTTAGTTCAATCCCTGTCAAAGCCATAGTCTCATACAATTTCAAAGTTGCAGCTTGTAGATTCATAACCTCCTTCTGCTGCAGGTAGATCTGCCATGGCATGTTGGCCTGGTGGAGGAGAAGTGACAGGCAAGAGGGTGATGTCAGTGAAGTTCATGTGATGTCAGTGAAGTTCATGTGAAGTCAGTGAAGTTCATGTGAAGTCAGTGAAGTTCATGTGATGTCAGTGAAGTTCATGTGAAGTCAGTGAAGTTCATGTGAAGTCAGTGAAGTTCATGTGATGTCAGTGAAGTTCATGTGAAGTCAGTGAAGTTCATGCAAGGTCCAGCGAGGCGGGATGTCTTTTGGATGGTGTGTGGTGGACATGCCAACTAGAGACAGGAAATCACTTTTCCAAGCAATCAATGGAACTAGTCAACATGACGTGGCAGCAATACTAACACACTAAATACCAAAACAAGCATGTCTGTGACATTCAACTCATCGACAACCTCCTAGTACAACATGAGGAGCTGGGAAATCACAGAGACCAACACCCAGACATCATACAGACAGACAGACAGACATCCAGACATCATACAGACACACAGACAGATATCATACAGACAGACACCATAGAGACAGACAGACAGACATCATAGAGACAGACAGACCGACATCCATACATCATAGAGACAGACCGACATCATACAAACAGACAGACAGATATCATAGAGACAGACAGACCGACATCCATACATCATACAGACAGACAGACATCATAAAGACAGAGAGACATCATAGAGACAGACAGACAGACACACATCCAGACATCATAGAGACAGACAGACATCATAGAGACAGACAGACAGGCTCCTAATACAACATGAGGTGCTCGGACATCAGAGACCGACATGCAACCCCAGATTCTGATACCGTCCATAAATTGTAGTACCGAATGGTCAAACACACTTTCGTCACACTCGAATAAGCCTTTCTCTAGATAAGGCCACAAGTGTTGCCTCATCCTATAGAATTAGCTCATTTTACTTCATAAAGTCGAATAAAACCTGCTGATAATGTTACGTTAACATATAGAATTACACACCGCTTTGTAGTTTTCCATATACTTAACAAAAAACTGACAAATTGAAAAATGTGACATTTCGAAATCTAGCATGAAATACTGTACTGATAAAGGTTGTCTGCGGTTTGGTTTGGAGGTCTGTTCTTCAGTATACTGACACACAGCACAGTTGTTAGTTGTTTTGCTATTAATAAATGCAGTTCTCTGACAACTAGACGCTTGCAATGGTTTGGTTTCGGTGCAAGGTTGTTTTTCACTCGTTTGATGATCCGGCTTCAGATGGCACACAGGTTTGTTGTAAAATTCAGATTAACAGAGCAGATCTTGACAAGTTACTTGCAGGAGGCTCTTGTCAATAGCATGTCGAGTTTGATTTGACAACTAAACTTGAAGAGTATGTATATATGGTAAAGACAGACAGACAGATGGGTAGATATATAATTAAACATTATATAATGTTAGTGTGACATCATTTCTGATTCAAGCTATCTGACACAAACCACTGGAAACGTGGGCATTGTATGTATTGGGTTTGGAATAGGGCTGCTGTTCATGTTGTAAGTGCTGACCCCTGTGTACCGAGGCGGGGGGCTGCACTGCCATGGAATAGCCTGACTGTTTCTCAGTGACAGAGTGGCGGGGGGCTGCACTGCCATGGAATAGCCTGCCTGTTTCTCAGTGACAGAGTGGCGGGGGGTTGCACTGCCATGGAATAGCCTGCCTGTTTCTCAGTGACAGAGTGGCAGGGGGCTGCACTGCCATGGAACAGCCTGCCTGTTTCTCAGTGACAGAGTGGCAGGGGGCTGCACTGCCATGGAACAGCCTGCCTGTTTCTCAGTGACAGAGAGGCAGGGGGCTGCACTGCCATGGAACAGCCTGCCTGTTTCTCAGTGACAGAGAGGCAGGGGGCTGCACTGCCATGGAATAGCCTGCCTGTTTCTCAGTGACAGAGTGGCGGGGGGTTGCACTGCCATGGAATAGCCTGCCTGTTTCTCAGTGACAGAGTGGCAGGGGGCTGCACTGCCATGGAACAGCCTGCCTGTTTCTCAGTGACAGAGTGGCAGGGGGCTGCACTGCCATGGAACAGCCTGCCTGTTTCTCAGTGACAGAGAGGCAGGGGGCTGCACTGCCATGGAACAGCCTGCCTGTTTCTCAGTGACAGAGAGGCAGGGGGCTGCACTGCCATGGAACAGCCTGCCTGTTTCTCAGTGACAGAGAGGCAGGGGGCTGCACTGCCATGGAATAGCCTGTCTGTTTCTCAGTGACAGAGAGGCAGGGGGCTGCACTGCCATGGAATAGCCTGTCTGTTTCTCAGTGACAGAGTGGCAGGGGGCTGCACTGCCATGGAACAGCCTGCCTGTTTCTCAGTGACAGAGAGGCAGGGGGCTGCACTGCCATGGAACAGCCTGCCTGTTTCTCAGTGACAGAGAGGCAGGGGGCTGCACTGCCATGGAATAGCCTGTCTGTTTCTCAGTGACAGAGAGGCAGGGGGCTGCACTGCCATGGAATAGCCTGTCTGTTTCTCAGTGACAGAGAGGCAGGGGGCTGCACTGCCATGGAATAGCCTGTCTGTTTCTCAGTGACAGAGTGGCAGGGGGCTGCACTGCCATGGAATAGCCTGTCTGTTTCTCAGTGACAGAGTGGCAGGGGGCTGCACTGCCATGGAATAGCCTGTCTGTTTCTCAGTGACAGAGTGGCAGGACGGCGGAGAGGGAGGATGCTTGTCTTGCTGCAGCTGAAACTCCTCTTAGGGTATGTAAACAAACTGGACAGCCAACAAGGTCTGCCCGGTGTTGTAAACAGACTCAGCTGAGTGAACCAGACTGCGGCTTGATCATCTGCGAATGCTCTGGTACCTCCAAGCTCAGGGCAGTACAGAGAGACTGGACACATACTGGCTTCACTGGGCTGTGTACAGAGAGACGGGGCACATACTGGCTTCACTGGGCTCTGTGCAGAGAGACGGGGCACACACTGGCTTCACTGGGCTCTGTGCAGAGAGACGGGGCACATACTGGCTTCACTGGGCTCTGTGCAGAGAGATGGGACACATACTGGCTTCACTGGGCTCTGTGCAGAGAGACGGGGCACATACTGGCTTAACTGGGCTCTGTGCAGAGAGACGGGGCACGTACTGGCTTCACTGGGCTCTGTGCAGAGAGACGGGACACATACTGGCTTCACTGGGCTGTGTACAGAGAGACGGGGCACATACTGGCTTCACTGGGCTCTGTGCAGAGAGACGGGGCACACACTGGCTTCACTGGGCTCTGTGCAGAGAGACGGGGCACATACTGGCTTCACTGGGCTCTGTGCAGAGAGACGGGGCACACACTGGCTTCACTGGGCTCTGTGCAGAGAGACGGGACACATACTGGCTTCACACTCGATTCACTGCAAGTTAATATGTTGTGTCTAGGGTGTGAAGCGTGTGGGTCTTGCTGCTCAAACAGCGTGAAATGATAGTAAGAGACACTGCACACAACGCATTCACTTATTACAAATCACATGAATGAAGGCTGCACTCAGGAACAGCTTTAAAAGGCACACATTTAATTTCTTGCCTTTCGATTTCTGCAATGTCAGTAATGTTTTCTTAAAGAGTTAGGTGTGGTGATCTATGCACTGGACGACATCTCTACACAGGACAACACGTACTGGACTTGGCAAATACTTCACTGTGATTGGTCAATTTCTGATATGTGATTTCTAACTGCTGATGCAGACAGATGATTTCATCACACCTGGTTCTCTTTATGTTTAACAGGGTCTTCAGAAAATAGGTTCATTTAGGAGTTAAAGGGTACATCAGCACTACATGAAAAACAAAACATAACTATCCCACCTTGCTGTTCCGAATGTATTTGGTCATTGTATAATAATCCGTATGCGTCCAAACAGCCGCATATGCCACACTGCTAATGTCCGAAATCACTCTTCCCGAGCACCTCTGAGCCAAAAAAGATGACTTCCGCCTGTACGCTGAGATGTACCGGCGCATGTCCAGTGAAGCGTTGAGTAAGCTATATGACCTCCGTGCATAAACACTCTTCTCTGTGTGCCAAACGTGGTCTATGTGCTGTGTTAGTGGTCGCGGATGTATAACCAATACATAATAAACAGTGATTAAAGTGGGGCGGTATGAGCTGGTGTGCATAGCGGTAAAAATAAAAATAAAAATTGAAAATTATACTACTGCGGCAAAACTTCCTACTCGCGCCTCTTAACGCAATAAAGCGTTCGTGTTTCTCAGCGAGTATGCTTCCTTTTTAAAATGCATTTTACATTGATCTTTTGCATGAAATATTTGTAATATAATTTAACATTTAATTTCTATGGACCTTTTCATGACGCATAATCTAAAAGCTTTTCACAGGAACACTTTGTATACTTTATATATAGATAAAAAGTCAATTGATAAAGTTAAATAATAAAATATTGTGATGGTATCAGTGACCCCCCCAAAAAAGCAGAGGACAGGAAAGGCCCTTTTCTAATTGTAGAGCAGCTTCCGAGTCTCAATCAGATGAATGATTACCCCAGTTAAAATGTAAAATAAACAGTATCATTGCACATTTTATTCAGTTTGTAAATACCTGGAGTTAGCCATACTTTATCATGGCTTTGCGCATCGATGGGCGGGTGTGCTGCATGTTGTGAAATCTTTCCCCAAGGCCAGTATGTACATTTTGTACATGATTTATAATGCCTCGCCACTTGCCAAACTGCCATATCATGTGTTATTAATTGTGTCGTTACATACACATTGTTGTTTGTAACACTGCATTGATTACAGACCTCCGGCGGAGCACATTAGTTTCACTATGACATCCACATGCAATCACATCAAAGTGATCACTGCAGATAAACTGGCTTTCATATCAAAAGCTGGATCAGTGTGTATGCTATGTGATTGTGCGTGTGTTGTGTCAGGAAATGCAAACGAATAACCAAATACGAAGAATGAAAAAATGCAATATTTCTATTTTTTGGTCAAATCACGATCCTCAAAGACCTCAATCCGAAAGGAAATCCATCGTTTCCGAATCTCACTTAAGTTTTTTTGATACGTGTCCATTCTGCAAACATACCGGATAGTGAAATCTACCGGGTTGTCAAAAACTTCAGTGGTAATGCTGACATGGTCCGCGAGTCAGTGGCGAGGCATTATAAATCACATACAAAATGTACATGCTATGGACAGACGTACAGCTCCCCCATCCCCCTGACCTCCACACACGGATGCTTTTGGAGTCTTGTGCAGGGGTGCAAATCGTTTTGAAAATTGGTGCTCAACTATTTTGAAAGTTTAGCACCAGAGAGCTTGCTGGTGTTGAATAATCAAACCCCCTCACTACCCTCCAATGAGTTTTCACTGTTTTGTGTTCCAGTACATATTTAACACAATGTACTCCCCATCTCATCACACCCATCTCTGTAGTCATACTTACATGCTGTATATTTTGTAAAAAGGAAATTCTTCGCCATCCCCTCTCATCCACAGCAAGACTCAGAGCAGTATTTTGATTTCTGGTAGTCATGCAAGCTCTAGTCAATCTTCACGTATTTCATCACAGAAGAGACTCTTCTCATGTCTACTGGTGCCAGGGTCTAGCAGTCGCTAAACAGCCCGATGCACAGTCGGTGCCCATTGCAACCCTCATTATCACGACTGCAGATCATTATTTGTGCGGGTTGAGTAATTTGCATTGCTCTTAAGCTTACAGAACGCAGTGCAAAATAACTGCCTTGGATTTTGCAGCCCTGTTATGTACTAAAGAAGAGTAACACAGAAGAGTAGGACTCTCATGTTTTTTCACACAACTTCAGTAATAAATGAGTGCTCTAAACTTTTATGTAACCCCTAAATTATATATATATATATATATATATATATATATATATATATATATATATATATATATATATAAAATAAACATAGCTGTTGACAGATGAAATGGTAGCCGTATCAGTCCAGAGATGACAGACAAAGAGAAGGAGATGTGATACCTTTTATTGGACTAACGAAACAATAATTTATCACAAGCTTTCAAGACCTCAACGGTCTCTTCTTCAGGTGAAGGTCTTAAACTTCCGTTTACCTGTCTTTTATTATGTGCCTGAGTTCACTCTCTTGGCTATTTAACGGTAATTTCTGTCTCCAGTCTTGCAATAGCTGGCTTGCTACACTATTATTCTGTAACTATTTTTTTTTTTTACTATTTTTACTTTATTGTTACTATCACTAACCTCACTGTGATCAGAGTAAGTTTCACCACTGTCTTGGTCTGGCACAGTTTCGTGTCCATGTTCGTCTTCCAATAACTCCTGAAAGTACTGCAAGACCTACGCTGTACTGGTCTATTCATTTTCACTGCACAATATGTATTTTTACAGGTGTTGATAAACAAATCACATCTGAAAAAGTCTCCAGTTGTAGCTATTCAAAATAAACCCGAAGCTTTCAAGCTCAGCAGCTCAATCATGAGATCGATCTCACGCGCACCAAGCCAACCCCACTGTTTACTATGACGGTCAAAATGACAGCTCCCTTAGTTCTAGGTGCATAATGTGTCATATCTCCATAAGTTTCACAACCCTGGGTCTACTGATGCTATGAGATGTTTAATACATCTATTTAGGAAAAGTCAAAAAAATACAGGCGCCTAGCTGCCAGATCAGTGGAGTAAAATTCATTTAAAAACCGTGATCAGTCAGTCAAAAAAAAGTGATCAGTTTAGTGTTAAAGGGTATTAATGCCCCTCCCCTAGTCATCTGCATTCGTAGAAAATACTTTTGTGAATTAGTGATGAATTAATTTACATTAAACAATAATTTAGTATAAAGCATTTTTAAGCCCTGCTGCTGCCTTCCCCCGTGCACGCTACACTCTCCCCTGCCAGCCTCAAGTCCGCCCAGTCCGATGACTGCGTGCCGGGGTACCTGCATCCCACTACTGACACCAATGTAGCGATCTCGGTTAACGCAGGCAGGTGCATCACACAGGGTGAGGCAATCTACACACAGACGGAAAGCGGGCGCGAACCCGGGACCTCTCGCACTAAAGCATAGCGCCTATACCGCTGTACAAAAGAGCCGGCTGCCTTGCAAGGAGCCTATATCGGGCGTCACCTACCAGCTCTGCTGCTGCCTTCCCCCGCACACGCTACAATACTACTACTACGACTACTACTAACAATAACAATAACAATAACAATAACAATAACAATAATAATAATAATAATTAGAAGAACAAGAAAGCACCGACATAAATTATTATTATTGTTATTATTATTACAGTGTATTATTACGAGCCCATCACACAGAGAATCGTAAGTGGCCGGGAGGGTGGGATGTTGCGCTGACCCGGACTGAGCGCATCCTTATCCGGCCCATCATTAGGGGGAACAACCGGGGAAGCAGCTGCGACCTAAACCCGACTGGAGCTGGGAAGGGGGGTTTCCGTCACTCTAAAAGCAATTCCCGGATCTGAAGACAGCGGGGGGCGGAAATTCACAACAAAACACAGCGACAATAACGAGAACAAGCACCGGCTCGGAGCGGGTGCAACCTGCCAGGACGAATAATAGCAATACTCTGGAGAGAGAATAAAATATGTCAGCGGCGAGCCCGCATACCTCACAGCCAGCTCACCAACACATTATTACAGAACACACCGTTTCATCATCCCAGCCTTTTAATCTCGACATTATCGTATCAGATGGCTTTTCTTTTCTGACAGAAAACACTCCGCTGGTTTTTGCTGACAGGTTGGTCCGATTTGCGTGTTTGATTTTTTTAACATACCGCATCAATTGACGAAATCCGTTTTGCCGAGGAGGAGTAAGAAAGCACTAAACTAAAAGAAATCAATCTGTTTAACGGGCTGGTCAGATATATTGTTGCAATCAACGTAACCGTTTAACATATTTCTGATAGATGCTTCCAATGATACATTTCACAACAACAAAAAAACGACAGACTAAATGAAATTCAGAAAATACACTAAACACCATTACAGCGAATCGAATTTAGAAACCAGCCAATAATCGAGTCACGGTTTAGGAAAGCGACACCATTGCTAATAACCAAGACACAACCCATAGTTAGCTCCAGACTACAGTGCGAACATGATTTTCGTACCTGTTATAATCGATGTACTGACTGTTTCTGAGCACATCGTAAACAGAATAACTTATGTATTGTCATATTAAAATTAAATCCCCTATGGAAAACACACCATTATGAGACCCAGCCAGGCAGTATGAACCCTCGGTGTGAGACTTGAAGATACAATTCATTTCGTTATTAAACCCCAGCGATGAGCAATACTATTCCAGCGCGTCTCTTTGCCGCACTTGTTTCGCATGGATATCAACATAACAGAAGGCGCACACACTCAGCCCTCTCCGGCGTCCACAGCGTTACCGACGGGGGCAGAAAAACAATGCAATTGATAAACAATCAACTGTAAAACCTTACCTGATTTGTAATCCGTGGGGATTCCTCTACATACAAATTTGACAAAAGAGAGAGATACGGTGTGTGTTTTAACTCCTCCCGAATCGGCTTTCACAGCTCGCTCTTTGAGTATCTCTACACCTCAACTCAGTGATCGGCGTGCTCGCTTCCTCTGCAGATTGCATCGTATAGAAAGATTCATCTCGACAGCAGTCCAATGATAACGTGCAGCGCGCTTCCCCTTCCTCTCTCTCTCTCTCTCTCTCTCTCTCTCTCTCTCTTCTTCCCTCTACGCTTCGCTGTTTCTCCTCTCACCCACACACCTCAAAACCCTTCAACCAGAGGCACTGACTGTGTCTGGGAGTATGCACAAATAAAATAA
The DNA here is from genome assembly GCF_902713425.1 of Acipenser ruthenus. NCBI lineage: Eukaryota > Metazoa > Chordata > Actinopteri > Acipenseriformes > Acipenseridae > Acipenser > Acipenser ruthenus. The sequence continues at coordinate 9,915,505 of NC_081213.1, forward strand.
TAGCATCGATTATTCTGCTATCGTGCCCCGCGGCGTCCTTGCGTCCATCTGGTCAAAGCATAGGCACAGATTGCCCAGCATCGTGCTAGCAACAGGATACGAGGAAAGATTAGCAAAGCGTGCGCCTCGTTCTTTTTAATTAACTCCTGTTATTATTATTATTATTATTATTATTATTATTATTATTATTATTATTGAAAGGAAAATTCTAGCTGTTATTTTATAAACTAAAACCAACCCACTAAGCAATATAATTCAAGATTCTCTTAAACGCTGTGAATTGTATGCCATCTCATTCTGTAACATTGATGTGATCAGCTTAAAAAAGGTGTCCTATTTAATATACACCGTTCAAATAAATTCAAGTTAATGAAATACCAATTTATTGTGAAATGTTCGTTTTTTAAACCCCAAAGCCTCAAAAGAGCTGGTACCATATTACTTCCTGTGTCAGACTCACTTTGTGGATTTTGACCTTAACCACAGGAAGTGATATGATACCAGGAAAACATTCATTTGCTACAGCACTGTGCTTTACAAAGCTTCCCTATGCGCAAACCAGACCTCTCTGTGCTTTACAATGCTTCCCTATGCGCAAACCAGACCTCTCTGTGCTTTACAATGCTTCCCTGTCCTTTACCATACCTCTCTGTGCTTTACAATGCTTCCCTATGCTTTACCAGACCTCTCTGTGCTTTACAATGCTTCCCTGTGCTTTACCATACCTCTCTGTGCTTTACAATGCCTCCCTGTGCTTTACCAGACCTCTCTGTGCTTTACAATGCTTCCCTATGCTTTACCAGACCTCTCTGTGCTTTACAATGCTTCCCTATGCTTCACCATACCTCTCTGTGCTTTACAATGCTTCCCTGTGCTTTACCAGACCTCTCTGTGCTTTACAATGCTTCCCTATGCTTTACCAGACCTCTCTGTGCTTTACAATGCTTCCCTATGCTTTACCATACCTCTCTGTGCTTTACAATGCTTCCCTATGCTTTACCAGACCTCTGTGCTTTACAATGCTTCCCTATGCTTTACCAGACCTCTCTGTGCTTTACAATGCTTCCCTATGCTTTACCAGACCTCTCTGTGCTTTACAATGCTTCCCTGTGCTTTACCATACCTCTCTGTGCTTTACAATGCTTCCCTGTGCTTTACCAGACCTCTCTGTGCTTTACAATGCTTCCCTATGCTTTACCATACCTCTCTGTGCTTTACAATGCTTCCCTATGCTTTACCAGACCTCTCTGTGCTTTACAATGCTTCCCTATGCTTTACCATACCTCTCTGTGCTTTACAATGCTTCCCTATGCTTTACCATACCTCTCTGTGCTTTACAATGCTTCCCTATGCTTTACCACACCTCTTTGTGCTTTACAATGCTTCCCTATGCTTTACCAGACCTCTCTGTGCTTTACAATGCTCCCCTATGCTTTACCACACCTCTCTGTGCTTTACAATGCTTCCCTATGCTTTACCAGACCTCTCTGTGCTTTACAATGCTTCCCTATGCTTTACCAGACCTCTCTGTGCTTTACAATGCTTCCCTATGCTTTATTATGTGTTCACAGTGCTTTATTACACTTTGCTGTGCTTTTACTATGGGAAACTTTTATAGGGGTACAGTTGTATTGTAAAGGTGTCTCATCTTCCTATATTAAGACCCACACATTGTGGTAAACAGATATTTGATATTTTGAATAGTATTTTATTATTTTGTTTCTCATACTAATGACCTCATTCCCAGATGGCTCTCTTCCAGATATTCCGATGCTGCACTTACTCCGTGCCCCTGCTTCTAGTTCAAGAGGTCACAGGAAGGAACACACAAGCAGGTGATTGGTTACTGAGATGGAGAGGCAAGCGCGAGGCTTCTGTGAGCGCAGGGTCACACCACCACAGAAACAGAAAAAGAAAACGTGGAAGCATCAATCAGTATATCAGCATGGTTTTGTGGTTTCAGAAATGATGACCATCACATTCTGGGCAATTTTTGCACGTTACAAACTTCTAGTCACCCAGAGATCCTGTACAGCGTAATACACAAGGGAAGAGATTTCAAATCTATGCAAAACTACCAGCAGCCAATGCGAGGAGCTGAGACCTGGAGTAATGTCATGGATAGAGCTTGGCATTGTGTGCAGTCTTTCTGTAGCCTTGTCACACACCACAAGTGAATGAGCCATTTCTGAACCAGGCATCCCAAACGACTGAGACCTCACTCAGCCCTACTGCTCTCAGAGACTCGAGACCTCACTCAGCTCCACTGCTCTCAGAGACTCGAGACCTCACTCAGCTCCACTGCTCACAGAGACTCGAGACCTCACTCAGCTCCACTGCTCACAGAGACTCGAGACCTCACTCAGCTCCACTGCTCACAGAGACTCGAGACCTCACTCAGCTCCACTGCTCACAGAGACTCGAGACCTCACTCAGCTCCACTGCTCTCAAAGACTTGAGACCTCACTCAGCTCCACTGCTCTCAAAGACTCGAGACCTCACTCAGCTCCACTGCTCTCAAAGACTTGAGACCTCACTCAGCTCCACTGCTCTCAGAGACTCGAGATCTCACTCAGCTCCACTGCTCTCAGAGACTCGAGACCTCACTCAGCTCCACTGCTCTCAAAGACTTGAGACCTCACTCAGCTCCACTGCTCACAGAGACTCGAGATCTCACTCAGCTCCACTGCTCACAGAGACTCGAGATCTCACTCAGCTCCACTGCTCTCAAAGACTTGAGACCTCACTCAGCTCCACTGCTCACAGAGACTCGAGACCTCACTCAGCTCCACTGCTCTCAGAGACTCGAGACCTCACTCAGCTCCACTGCTCTCAGAGACTCGAGACCTCACTCAGCTCCACTGCTCTCAGAGACTCGAGACCTCACTCAGCTCCACTGCTCCCAAAGACTCGAGACCTCACTAAGCCCCACTGCTCTCAGAGACTTGAGACCTCACTCAGCTCCACTGCTCTCAGAGACTTGAGACCTCACTCAGCTCCACTGCTCTCAAAGACTCGAGACCTCACTCAGCTCCACTGCTCTTAAAGACTCGAGACCTCACTCAGCTCCACTGCTCACAGAGACTCGAGACCTCACTCAGCTCCACTGCTCTCAAAGACTCGAGACCTCACTCAGCTCCACTGCTCCCAAAGACTCGAGACCTCACTCAGCTCCACTGCTCTCAGAGACTCGAGACCTCACTCAGCTCCACTGCTCTCAAAGACTCGAGACCTCACTCAGCTCCACTGCTCTCAGAGACTCGAGACCTCACTCAGCTCCACTGCTCTCAAAGACTTGAGACCTCACTCAGCTCCACTGCTCTCAAAGACTTGAGACCTCACTCAGCTCCACTGCTCTTAAAGACTCGAGACCTCACTCAGCTCCACTGCTCACAGAGACTCGAGACCTCACTCAGCTCCACTGCTCTCAAAGACTCGAGACCTCATTCAGCTCCACTGCTCTCAAAGACTTGAGACCTCACTCAGCTCCACTGCTCTCAGAGACTTGAGACCTCACTCAGCTCCACTGCTCTCAGAGACTTGAGACCTCACTCAGCCCCACTGCTCTCAGAGACTTGAGACCTCAGCTCCACTGCTCTCAGAGACTTGTGACCTCACTCAGCTCCACTGCTCTCAGAGACTTGAGACCTCACTCAGCTCCACTGCTCTCAGAGACTTGAGACCATCAGGGCGCTGACCAGACACAAGACTGCTGAGCTGCTCAGCCCAGACCTGCAATGCAATAATCACACACTCCAATAGCACAAGCAAAACAACACTGAAGAACATGTGAAAACTTGGGAAAGCATTGCAGAATGACTGTGCAGATGTACTGTGGTAATGTTTAATAAGGGCTGTTCCCCATGATAAGGCTACTTGTGGGTTTGAAGCCGTGTTGCAGCAAGCACCCCAGGAGGAAGCTGCTGTTGCAGGTCACTATCTGTTGCTTGAAATTGAGTTTGCATACATGGGGCTCCTCACATTTCTAGATGTGGGAACTTCCACACTGCTGTGGATGGGTTCTTCAATAGAAACGATGTGCTGGATGAGGCTTCATTCGTAAATGCAATAAAAATAGATGACAACATTGAAATGTCTGTTGAAATAAAGCATTATGAAAAGCAGTTCCCCGAGATTCTTTAAATAAAATAAATAAACACTTTGATGTGTAACCCTGTAGAAACGGCTCATATCTGAAGATAAAGAAATGCGTTGCTACCTCTTCACTCTTCTTTTATGATTTCCTATTCTGTGAATAAAGTTTCTGCACGGCTCCAGTAGAAAATATTTGTTTCCTTCCCAATCAAACTTTATTTAAAAAAAACTGTCATCTAACAACTAGAGCCCACTGCCTCCCTCCCTTCCAGTCTCTCAGGTCTAACTCCTAGGTTACACTGCCTCCCCTCTCTCCCGCCCTCTCTCCGCCCCTCAGCTCTGAACACTGGATCACACTGCCTCTCCTCTCTCCCTCCCTCCCTCTTTCCCAGTCCCTCAGCTCTGAACACTGGATCACACTGCCTCCCCTCTCTCCCTCCCTCCCTCTCTCCGTCCCTCAGCTCTGAACACTGGACCACACTGCCCCCCCCCCTTTCAAATATGTCTCTGTGAGTTTTTTTTATTCATTATAAATTTAGCACAATATATTTCTGACCGCATTCTCATGCTAACAACAAAGTGAAACCAGGGAAACTCCAGTCGCCTCTCTGTCAGCCCGCACGCGATCAGCTGACAGACATGTGAGGCAGTGTGTGGGCTGGCTGCTGGAGGGAGCTGCTGAGACAGCTCTGTGTGTGGATCTGTACAAGTCCCTTATTGCATTGCTGTGGATCCTTTTGTTTTCAGACTTTGCAGGAGTCCGTTTTTTGAAAGGAACAGACCCACTGTTCTGAGTAGCTTCTTATCAGCTGTATGCAGTTCAAATCATTTGGACCCGAGTTGAGTTTCACTCACAGTGAAACTCAACTGTAATATTGGCAAGACTTTAGCGCCCTCTGCTGGTGAGATTGTAAAATTGTTTTGTTTTTTTAAAGCTGGCAGTAAGTGTCTTGTTATAAGATGTCTTTCTTTGGTGTTGGATCAAACCATTCTTCCATTAACCCGTCTTACACTGTCAAATCAAAAGGATTAGAAAGTTGTCTGCTTTGTTTACATTCCTCCCAATGTAACTTTAACTGTCGGGACACAAGCTCCCCCTCCTTGAAACAGAACGGACTCTAAACAGCCCCCCCCCCCCCGATATTCATGACAAAGACAAGCTTCGAAACAGAAATGATAAAACACCTTGATAATATAGTACACACGTTCATTATTTTTATTATGAAATAACGCGCAAACATGTCTGCAAATGAGCTTGTTAATTACACACAGCCTGTCTGCTAAATCCAGGGTTGTTGCTGTTATGGGTTCATTGAAAGAATGCTCTTTTCAAAGCCTGTTTTTTGGAAGAACAAATACAGTTTTATATTTGTGAAACAGTTCAAGATTGTTGATGGAGTAGCAGTGTGGAGTAGTGGTTAGGGCTCTGGACTCAATCCCAGGTGGTGGACACTGCTGCTGTACCCTTGAGCAAGGTACTTTACCTCGATTGCTCCAGTAAAAACCCAACTGTATAAATGGGTAATTGTATGTAAAAATAATGTGATATCTTGTAACAATTGTAAGTCACCCTGGATAAGGGTGTCTGCTAAGAAATAAATAAATAAATAATCTAGCAATACAGCATATATATATATATATATATATATATATATATATATATATATATATATATATATAAATTAATGTCCAATAAACCACGCCCACAATATGACGTGTCCCCTCTGAGACCCAACACGCCACTCCAAGCTCACGAACAGCCTTTCATTGCAGGTCTCCAGAAATTACACACATCGACCACCAGAGGGAGACAGTTTTGCTGCATTCAAGGTAACAGAAACACAGCGCCAAATCAATATGTACAAATAGTAAGAGCTTCAAACACATTGCTCTACATAAAAGCATTTCCTTTTTTTTTTTAACCAAAATATCCCTTTTAATCCCCGTTGTAATGTATTTTATTACAAAGAGCCTGAGGGCGTCTTGCATCAGAGCCTGCTACCGCTGTGGGTCTAGCTCGTCTGATACAATTATTTTGTTTAATGAAACAAATTAAACATTTAATTAAACAAATTAAACAGACTACAGTTTTAATTAAATGTGCAGCAAAAAAGGACTGGTGACGTTTTAAAATCTTATGAATCGTTTTTTCAGTTAAGCATGCGTTACATTAAAACGATAAACCAATTTTTTTTTTAATTAAGCCTATCTTAAACCAACAGATCAACGCCACTGTAATATGATAATACAGGACCAGCATGGATTCTATTAATAGACGCAGCGTTTGGGATTGGCTGTTGCATTCAGAAGGCAAGCCAATCAAAAGCAGAACCGGTTTGGTAGCACGGTATTCTAGGAGTTGTAGTCATTTTTAGTGCGCCGAGGCGTTGATTAGGTTGGGGAGGGCCACCTTAAAAACTACAATTCCCTTATACGCTGTGCCGCCTGATTACAGAGGTTTTGACATAAGTTGCATCAGCTGTGCCTTCTCACAGAGATCTGAGCGCATTTGTGTGCAGGTATAGAATTCCGTCTCCTTGTGTTTGAGGTCATTTAAAAGCGGTGAGATTTCAGTCAAGTATATTTCATACGACGCAGAAGAATCGCCATGGCGACTGTGGTTTAGTTTAACTGGATTGGAAGCGGCGCATGAGTTAATTTGCAGGAATGCTACCGGAGGTGTCAGTTCTGTTGCTTATGATAGAAAACTATGTGCTCGCTTATTAATTCTGTGTTTAGTAACTTAAACGCAAACATATATTTACCCGTTACTTCTCACGAACTGCACTACACCGCTGCTATCAAATACGATAGCTTCCAGTTTACTGTCAGGATAGTCAAAACAGCGGAACATGCTCAAGATGTCTCCTGTGACGAATAGTGTCGCAGCCTCGGAATGGAACCGGGCCGCCGAGTCGAGCCCAGCTGACACGGACTCTGAGCCGGTGTGCGACTGGAGAAAGTTCGGCAGCCTGTGCAGCCGAGACGAGAAGGAGCGAGCGGCGGCGCTGGGTGTCCTGTCAGGGACCGTGCTGGCGTTTCTCGACAGAGTCGCGCCGGCCCGAGCGGAGAACGGAGCGGTCAAAGACGGGACGCCGCAGTGGGAGAGGGAGAGCCCGGGAGGAGGAGGCATCGATAAGGCGATGCTGTTGCTGCTGTTAAGGCTGTCTCGGAACTGCCCCTTCAGAGACATCAGTGAGAAAACATCGCAGCTTCTCCAAACAGCACAGGTAAGAGGAACGCTAATCTAGCAGCGCACCGCGAGTCCGATTGTACGTTCCGAGGTACAGGCTGCTGTGGTTTGCACGCACGGGTGCAGTTTGTGTATGCTACCCGTGTAACGTGCACTGCCTCGTCAAAATCAGATACCTGGCTAAAATCTGATACCTGAACCACAATTTCATTTGTAACGGTGAACATTATTTGTTGGGTCTAGTTAAATCAGAGAGTTTAAAAAGATTATAACAATTATATAGCATAACTAAAATAATGTAATATAGTTTACTTACTGATTTTCAAACTAATAACATGACGAATTATCACCAGGCAAGTAGCTCCCATATACCAAATATAGTTCCCATATACCAAATCCTGTGTGTTGTTAGATTGATTGAAAATAGAGCCTGCTTGCTCATGTTCCTTTGAAGGCAGCACAATGTGATGGGTGCAGGTCAGCTGTCACATTTTAATTCCTTGGCAGTTCTGTGTATGTTTGAATCTATTCATTCGAACTTCCTGGTTTCCTTGCTCTGAACTCCACTGACATGGAGATTTCTGTTTGTTCAGCCCCGGTGTTACTGGCAGCGGTCTTTGGGTGAATCTTTACTGGCAGTTGTACTGCTGTGCCCTGGTAATCTAAGAAGCCTCATTTGCAAGTCAGTCTCTTTAGGTGATGTGTACACAGGAAGTTTAAAGGACAGCGATGGACCAGTCTCTTATCAAGATTTTCACAGGAAAGCATAGCAAAGTGTACGAAGCATAGTGACAGCATGGTAAAGCATTTCAAGAAACCTGCCCAACAGGGTAACCTGTGGTAAATGTCACTACAACCAGGGCTGGGGGCAATTCCTGTTCTTCAATAACATTTATTTTTTTCAAATCAATTTCCAATCCATTTGAATCAATTCCAGCAGATCACTGATCACAATTGCAGTTGGCTGTATTGTGTTAGGAGCTCCTCACAGTGGCAACACATTACTTAAATGGAAGCCACTGTTAGTCAATTAACTAAAAGCAGCTGAACAATTATTTATCTGAAATATAAATGCAATTCCTTTTGAAGGAGTGGGAATTGATTTTACAATGGAACGGGAACTCTAATCTCAATCATACTGGCTTCCTTATCTATCCCGACGCGGTTTATTATTTTTGAAGTTTATCCAAAAATAAGAAAACAGAAACGTCACGGTTTGAAAACACAATATACTAGAAACAGAACACTTTGTCCTTCTGCACATGATCAGGTGCCTGAGGAGAGGTCTAGGAGTATTCTGACAAAGCAGCAATAGCCTTTCTCATTTAGTGAGGTGTAAAGTTACATTTTATTGATAAGGTTCCAGTAAATCGCATTATAGTATAGTGAACCTCTTTTTAATATCACTTCAAACAGAACTTAGCAAAATGTTCACCAGTTTAGAAAGGGCTCTGCATCACTGTTTCACATGTGCTGTTATTGAGGGTTTAGAAAGGGCTCTGCATCACTGTTTCACATGTGCTGTTATTGAGGGTTTAGAAAGGGCTCTGCATCACTGTTTCACATGTGCTGTTATTGAGGGTTTAGAAAGGGCTCTGCATCACTGTTTCACATGTGCTGTTATTGAGGGTTTAGAAAGGGCTCTGCATCACTGTTTCACATGTGCTGTTATTGAGGGTTTAGAAAGGGCTCTGCATCACTGTTTCACATGTGCTGTTATTGAGGGTTTAGAAAGGGCTCTGCATCACTGTTTCACATGTGCTTTTAGGGAGGGTTTAGAAAGGGCTCTGCATCACTGTTTCACATGTGCTGTTAGGGAGGGTTTTGAAAGCAGGCTTATAGGGGATCGGGGGGGCTGGGTCTGACCCTCCACTGGAAGAGTCTGAGAAATGCAAACACTATCCCCTTCAGTCACTGTGTGCACAATCGCACCAGATTCAGTTTTTCTATCTGTCTATTTTATAATGCATAAAGAGTTTTTTTCAAAGTTATGGTAGGGCCGAGTTCACACAAACTGTTTTAAAATTCCCATAAAGGAAATACAAAGGGGATATACCAGACATGTGTTAATTAGAAAGCGGTGAGCAGAAAAAACAGGAAAAAGAATGAGAAAATGAAAGTGCAAACTAGCGAAATGCCAGACTCTGGTCATCCAGCATTAAGATAAGGGGAGCTGTTGAAAGAGGACAAAGCTGTTCCATCACTGCTGCGCAAGTCAAAGCAAATCTCCTGAAGGACCTTCAGACAGAAGCAGCTCTGTGCGTACAAAAAACAAAAACAACCTTTCAGTGTATTTTATCACAACGCAGTAGAACCCTCAGAGAGCTTCACAGTGTGGCAAGGCCCTTCTCGTTGTGTTGGTCACCCTCACCTTCCGCTCGGGGCACTGCAGGAGGCAGCCTCGCCAGTCCTCTTCATTGCCCTGCAGGAGGCAGCCTCGCCAGTCCTCTTCATTGCCCTGCAGGAGGCAGCCTCGCCAGTCCTCTTCATTGCCCTGCAGCCTCACCAGTCCTCTTCATTGCCCTGCAGGAGGCAGCCTCACCAGTCCTCTTCATTGCCCTGCAGGAGGCAGCCTCGCCAGTTGCCCTGCAGGAGGCAGCCTCACCAGTCCTCTTCATTGCCCTGCAGCCTCGCCAGTCCTCTTCATTGCCCTGCAGGAGGCAGCCTCACCAGTCCTCTTCATTGCCTGCAGCCTCACCAGTCCTCTTCATTGCCCTGCAGCCTCGCCAGTCCTCTTCATTGCCCTGCAGGAGGCAGCCTCACCAGTCCTCATCATTGCCCTGCAGCCTCGCCAGTCCTCATCATTGCCCTGCAGCCTCACCAGTCCTCTTCATTGCCCTGCAGGAGGCAGCCTCGCCAGTTGCCTTGCAGGAGGCAGCCTCGCCAGTCCTCTTCATTGCCCTGCAGGAGGCAGCCTCGCCAGTCCTCTTCATTGCCCTGCAGCCTCACCAGTCCTCTTGATTGCCCTGCAGGAGGCAGCCTCACCAGTCCTCTTCATTGCCCTGCAGCCTCGCCAGTCCTCTTCATTGCCCTGCAGCCTCGCCAGTCCTCTTGATTGCCCTGCAGGAGGCAGCCTCACCAGTCCTCTTCATTGCCCTGCAGGAGGCAGCCTCACCAGTCCTCTTGATTGCCCTGCAGGAGGCAGCCTCACCAGTCCTCTTGATTGCCCTGCAGGAGGCAGCCTCACCAGTCCTCTTGATTGCCCTGCAGGAGGCAGCCTCACCAGTCCTCTTCATTGACCTGCAGGAGGCACCCTCACCAGTCCTCTTCATTGACCTGCAGGAGGCAGCCTCACCAGTCCTCTTCATTGCCCTGCAGCCTCGCCAGTCCTCTTCATTGCCCTGCAGCCTCGCCAGTCCTCTTCATTGCCCTGCAGCCTCGCCAGTCCTCTTCATTGCCCTGCAGCCTCGCCAGTCCTCTTCATTGCCCTGCAGCCTCGCCAGTCCTCTTCATTGCCCTGCAGCCTCGCCAGTCCTCTTCATTGCCCTGCAGCCTCGCCAGTCCTCTTCATTGCCCTGCAGCCTCGCCAGTCCTCTTCATTGCCCTGCAGCCTCGCCAGTCCTCTTCATTGCCCTGCAGCCTCGCCAGTCCTCTTCATTGCTCTGCAGCCTCGCCAGTCCTCTTCATTGCCCTGCAGCCTCGCCAGTCCTCTTCATTGCCCTGCAGCCTCGCCAGTCCTCTTCATCGCCCTGCAGCCTCGCCAGTCCTCTTCATTGCCCTGCAGGAGGCAGCCTCACCAGTCCTCTTCATTGACCTGCAGGAGGCAGCCTCACCAGTCCTCTTCATTGCCCTGCAGGAGGCAGCCTCACCAGTCCTCTTCATTGCCCTGCAGCCTCGCCAGTCCTCTTCATTGCCCTGCAGCCTCACCAGTCCTCTTCATTGCCCTGCAGCCTCGCCAGTCCTCTTCATTGCCCTGCAGGAGGCAGCCTCGCCAGTCCTCTTCACTGCCCTGCAGGAGGCAGCCTCACCAGTCCTCTTCATTGCCCTGCAGGAGGCAGCCTCGCCAGTCCTCTTCACTGCCCTGCAGGAGGCAGCCTCACCAGTCCTCTTCATTGCCCTGCAGGAGGCAGCCTCACCAGTCCTCTTCATTGCCCTGCAGCCTCACCAGTCCTCTTCATTGCCCTGCAGCCTCACCAGTCCTCTTCATTGACCTGCATCTTCCAGTGGCGGAGGGGGCGAGAGGGGGTGTAAGGAGAAATAGTCTGAAGGTAGGAGGGTGTGAAAAGGTTGAGACAGTGATAGGCGAGTACAAGAGTTGAATTGAATGCGAGCGGCGATAGGGAGCCAGTGGAGGGAGTGGAGTAGTGTGGGAGAAACAAGCAAGGGAAAAGACAAGGTGAGCGGCAGAGTTTTGGGTGAGCTGGAGCGGACAGGTAGCAGAGGCAGGGAGGCCAGTCAGGAGGGAGTTGCAGTAGTCAAGGCGGGACAGTACCAGGGCCTGAACTAGGAGCTGCGTGGAGTAATCTGTGAGGAAGGGGCAAATTCTGTGTAGTTGCTGGGGAAGAAGCGACAGGAGCGTGCCAGAGTAGAGATGTGCTGAGAGTAGGGGGGGGGGGGGGGGGGGTTGAGGGGGACACAGAGGTTCTTGGTGGATGAGGAGGGAGAGAGGGTGGTGGTAGATAGATCAGCGGTAGGGGAGGCAGAGGGGGGGAAAGAAAAGGAGATCTGATTTGGAGAGGTTGAGTTTGAGATGATGTGAGTGCATCCAGGAGGAGATGGCCGAGAGACATGTAAGGGGTTCGATTTCTTTTTAAAAAATAAGCCAATTTTTTTTCAGGTAGTTCCAATCAAAAATAGTTTTTCCAGGAATCTAAATGCAAACAGGAACAAAGCAAATCAAAGGTGATACATCAGTGATCTCACACACATCAGTGATCTCACACACATCAGTGATCTCACACACATCAGTGATCTCACACACATCAGTGATCTCACACACATCAGTGATCTCACACACATCAGTGATCTCACACACATCCGTGATCTCACATACAAGTCTCAGCTGATGCTGTTCTGAGCTGCATCAGGGTATATGTTAATTACTTCTGAGCTGAGCTGTGCTTTCATGGCATCAGAGATGATTGCTGTTTCCTGAGCTGGCATGGCACAGAGGTGTTAGTTTTTGAGCCGCCATCAGTGTAGATGTTAGTTTCTGAGCTGACCAAAGAAAGTACTTTGTACAGCACAGATATACAGCTAGCTTACGTAATTTCCTTGACCAATTTTGGTCTTATTTCCCTGGCATGATGCATGGCGAGACACAGCACATTAAAAGTTAACATGTGCGTTTCTTCTTCACTTTACCAATGTCAGCAGAAACCCAGATAACAAGAAGTTACATTTAACTCACAGGCAGCAAAGACAAAGGTCGAGCGACAAGACTGCAAACTGCTGATGTACACCAGCTATGTACAGCTTAAATTTTAAGAGTTTATTAACCCTGCACTGATTCAGAGCTTCCATTAAACACAGGAAAATCACACAATGTTTACAGACAGTTTCAATGATTTCTCACTTATTATTATTATTATTATTATTATTATTATTATTATTATTATTATTATTATTATTATTATTATTATTTATTTCTTAGCAGACGCCCTTATCCAGGGCGACTTACATTCTTTCACCATTTAAATGGGAAGCATAAGCAATAGTAGTATAATGGAAAAGAACAGGTGGCTGATGAAACAATAAGAGCTTGTGCAATTTAACTGGAAGAACCTGGTGTACCCTGCCCCACACAAGGGTTGTGGCCATCAGAAAAAAAAGACTCCCTGTTCCAGTAGTGTGGTGTTCTGTGACACTTACCTAAAGTTATAGCGTGTCACTTTTAACAAAAGTGGTTTTAGAACCGGTTTTAATTGGTTTGATTATGGTTTGTACATAGGCTCAAAACTAGCTTATTAAACAGAAACAAAGGTTGTATCATCCTTCTGAGGTCACAGCTGCACTCTGAGTTATGAAACGCCAGTCACTCTGACATGGGTGTATTTCGGGCCACATGCCAAGCCAAAGAGCTACACGGTCAGGGAAGCAAGTGTTTTAAAGTCCTTACAGATAGATAGAGATGCAGGAGGAGAATTGGGAGTCAGAGAGGGGAAAGGAGAGGACGATCTGGGCATCATCAGCATAGAGATGATATGAGAAGTCAATGGGAGGAGATGTGGGGACCCAGGGAGAGGGTGTAGAGAGAAAACAGGAGGGGTTCCAGGACTGAGCTTTGGGGGACGCCTGTAGAAAGAGAGCACGAGGCAGAGGGTGAGCCACGCCAGGGCACCGGGTACATGCGATCGGTGAGGTAGGAGGAGAACCAGGCAAGAGCAGTGCTGGGGAGTCCCAGGTCAGCGAGGGAGGACCGGAGAATAGAGTGGTCGACTGTGACAAAGCCAGCATAGAGGTCAAGGAGAATTAGGACAGAGGCGGCAGGGACGCTAGTTCTGGCGGGATGAGGGATCAAGGAAGGATTTTTTTAAGATGGGGGTGATGCATGCCTGTTGGAAAGCAGAGGGGGAAAAGCTAGAGAGCATAGAGGTGTTGAGAAGTGAGGAAATGAAAGGGAGTAGAGCAGGGGCAGCAGTCTGGAAAAGGTGAGTGGGGAGGGGATCCAGAGCCCACATGGTGGGTTTGTGGCCCTGGAGCAGGGGGCAAAGATCAGTCTGAGAGGGGTGAGAAGGAGGGTAGATTAGTAGGGGTTGCATAGGGTGATGGGGAGTAAGTGAGCAGAGGACAGGGGGTTGGTGGGGAAGTAATATAATGCATGCATTGAGAAAACCTATTCAAGCAAGATGTGAAAACAATGGAGCCTCTTCACAAACCCCTTGAAGTAATAATAATATATCATATATGTGAGGCTCCAAATAGGGCACCAGTGCAATTAATCAATTAATGAATGTTGAAAAGAGGCTGGCAAATTAAAATCCATGCCAATCAATAATGGATTAGCAATACAGCAGCCTTTCTCTTTCTCAGTTAGTAATGGTTAGATTGAGGCTGGGGTAATTGCATGTAATAATATTAGAGGGTGAGTTCGCATCAGTGGTATTTAAATCACTCTTTGCGCAGCGCAGTGCAGACGGGAGGGCTGCCCTCCCAGGCTGGGCAGCACCTTGTCAGGACCTCCCAGGCTGGACAGCACCTTGTCAGGACCTCCCAGGCTTATTCCAGCACAGCACCGGCTCGCATTGTCATGAAACCCATTACCGGAAAACTCCACATATCAAACTGCAGCTCCAAGCTACTGTATTTCCAAGAATGACACCAAATTCAGACCTGTGGCTTAACTGGATCCTGAGTTCTACCAAATTGAACAGCAGTGGATCTGCTCAAAATCTACAGAACTGTGACCCTCTGTAATTTCTGAACTGCTGGCTTATGAAAGTGCTGTTTGAAATACTGGGGTTTCCTATAAAAAGCACCAGAGACAGACCCACCTGAACATGTTTTGTTTGAAGAGCAAAAGTAAACTGTCCTGAAAGCCAGAGGCACAACTGAATAGTATTAATTTGGAGACCAACCAGATTGAAGAGATAATGTGATGCTGTAGGGGGTTGTAAGGATTGCAGGTGATTTCCAGTGAAGTTAAATACCTATTTTTTTATTTTTTATTTCTGTATTCAATACTACCCTTTTGCTAACTGAAGCTAATAGGTGTTTAAATTAAAGCATCTTCTCTTATCTAGTCTTTCTAGATGCAAACCGGTGACCAAGCGGTTTAACCACTATGCAAAAGAGCCAGGCTCCTCTGCGTTCGTGGTTATAGAGCATTTAACCTCGTCTCCTGTCTCAGAGTCTGTGATGGTAGTGTGTCACACAGCACTGTGCATTACACATGCAATCCCTCATAGACCCCTGAGAAAGAACTAGCCCTGCTCCTGAGCAGAGTGGAGGCAGAGCTGCCGAGCACTCTCTGCAATGACAGCTTTCACCCTTCCCTTCCTCCCGCAGTATCTGCTGGACTCTTGTACAGGATCTACTGCACATGCAGAGCCTGTAACCGTGTCTTTGTACAGGACGTACTGCACATGCAGAGTCTGTAACCTTGTCTTTGTACAGGATCTACTGCACATGCAGAGCCTGTAACCTTGTGTTTGATATAAATCGCTGTTCTAGTACATGGGATCCTGTGTACAGTGATGTTAGTGTGTGAAGCACATACACACAGTTGTGTTGACCCACACAGCTTGGGCAATGTCTTCGCACTTTCCACCTGGGTTGGCTGTCTTTAGAAGGGGTGTGGTATCTGCTTATTTTAGATAATGTAACTAGGGATTGGGTTTTGTTTTTTCTCAGATGGTGGCAGGTTTTGCTGTGAAAGCATTCATTTTAAAGCTGATTTCTATACCTTGAGGAATTGGTCTGCAGTGCAGTAATACGTTCAAAGTAGTCCCAAGTGAAAATGAGTTGGAAAGTGCAGGGTTAGAAACTCACACTGGCCTGGTGTTTCAGAACTAACCTCTATTTATTATGTATTTTATTTATTGAATTTATATAGCGCTATTTATACAAAAGTATCGCAAAGCACTGTACAATACATAGCAGAAAAAAAGAACAAACCACAATACATTTGTATAGCATGTCACACATACAACTGCCACAATCAGACCATTTAGATAACAGTATACACATACAAAAGCAGCAAGAAAAAGTGTTTTGTTGACCCTAGGAATGGGGAGCCAACTCCAGGGCTGCGATATACGAACCCACAGTATAGCGAGGGGCGATATTACATACACCAATGTGTTGGGAATGGATTCTTTCAATGCAGCGGGTTTGTGCATTTGAGAAAGGAGAGGAAGACTCCTGAAATGAATTGGAGACTTAAGTTGATGAGAAGCTGTTACCCTCCGCAGTACCAATTGAAACGGGCCCTCGATATATAGCAGATTTATACTGGACCTCGACACCTGCGCTATATCGAGTGGGTGGTGTACATTGTTCTACCCTTCTGGCTGCATTAACAACTCCCATTAGTCATCCTACAGACTCGTGTAAAACGCACTGTATTCATGCTGTGATGTGAAGTGCGATCAGTTCAGAGTACATTAGGCCTGATTGCTGGCACTGTAAACAAGGGCTGTTCTGAGCCCCAGGATAGGCATTGTAAAGCATATCCAAAACATGGTGAGCTGTAGTAAATGCATAGTGTAACCATGTGAAAAACATGAGACAACTGCGAACACATGTACTGTGGTGAACTTTTATTAGGGTTTTCATTTCCAATCCGCTTGTGGGCTCCCCTAAGCACAGTTACGTGTGCACAGTAAACACAGCCTTCATGCTGTTATATACAGCCCTGGAGAGGCATAATTGAGAGGCAACAGATGATCTGCCGGGAAACAGGATTAGGAGTCTATTCTTAACAGCCGTGAGTGGAATGTAGGACAAAACCTCATAGCAGAGCTGAATTGCATCATAGCGCTGCACAGATCAGAAACAGCTGAATTGCATCATAGCGCTGTACAGATCGGAAACAGCTGAATTGCATAATAGCGCTGCACAGATCAGAAACAGCTGAATTGCATCATAGCGCTGCACAGATGAGAAGCAGAGCTGAATTACATCATCGCGCTGCATAGATTGGAAACAGGCAAGGCAGTTGGTTGATCCTCGATATCAGATTGTGTGGTGTGTGTGTGTGTGTGTATAATGTCCATACCACACCTGGCTGTAGCCGTTGGTTCTAATCTCCCAGCATCCTGGCTGAGCAAATTGCTTGACTTCACTGGGCATTCCACAAGAAGCATTGGCTGTGGCACGATCGTCTGGGATGGAGCATTTCCTCGCGCTACAGCGCACCCTGCTGGCCAGGAGCCTGGTGACTTTAGGTGGACACCTGCAGGGCTGGCTGCCTTCCTTCAGGGGCCAATGGAGAGAGAGTGGGGAAAGTAAATTCAATTTTATTTTTATATAGTGCCTTTTGCAACCGGTCGCCACAAAGCGCTTTACAAAGGCAAAAACAATCCATATTGCTGAACAACAGTAAACATTTTAAAAAAAGAACAGAATAAAAACAAAACAGAATATATAAGCTGTATTATAAAAATATAATTAATCGAGATAAATAAATAAGTAAGTAAATAAATAAATAAAAAACAGTGGGAACAATATGGGGGCAAGAGGATATCGGCTCATCTGGATGAAAATGCCAGGCTATAGAAATGGGTTTTTAGTCTAGACTTGAAGACCTTGACTGAAGGGGCTTCTCTAATTGTGATAAGCAAGTTGTTCCATAATTTAGGTGCCATATAACTAAAAGATCTGCCACCTGAAGTTTTTTTCTGAATAATAGGTACAGACAGTAGGCCAGCATCCAGTGATCGGAGCGGCGATTGGGGGCATGGGGTTCCAAAAGATCTTTAAGGTATTGGCTACCAGTTAAAACTAACTGGTAGCCAATACAAAAATGCCAGCACCGGGGTGATGTGCTCTTGCCTCTTGACCCTAGTTAAAGTTCTAGCTGCAGCATTTTGTACAAGTTGAAGGCAAGAAATAATGTTGTGGTTAGTCCCAATGAAAAGACCATTGCAATAGTCAATCCTAGAGGATATAAAAGCATGCATTAATCTCTCTGCATCCTGCCTGGAAAGAATACCTCTCAGTCTTGCAATATTTCTTAAATTACATTTTTAAAGTTCTGTATCAAATATAACACCTAGGTTTTTTACTTCTGCCCTAAAATCTGTACAGAGTCCATCAGATAAAACATCAATCAAATGTGTATCTTCATGTTTTCTCTGAGGCCCCAGTATCATCACTTGTTTTGTCTGAATTTAACATTAAAAAGTTATTAAACATTCAGTTCTTAATGTCAGCAAGACAGGTATTCAGAATGTAATGCGGAAGATATACAGTGCCTTGCGAAAGTATTCGGCCCCCTTGAACTTTGCGACCTTTTGCCACATTTCAGGCTTCAAACATAAAGATATGCAACTGTAATTTTTTGTGAAGAATCAACAACAAGTGGGACACAATCATGAAGTGGAACGAAATTTATTGGATATGTCAAACTTTTTTAACAAATAAAAAACTGAAAAATTGGGCGTGCAAAATTATTCAGCCCCCTTAAGTTAATACTTTGTAGCGCCACCTTTTGCTGCGATTACAGCTGTAAGTCGCTTGGGGTATGTCTCTATCAGTTTTGCACATCGAGAGACTGAAATTTTTGCCCATTCCTCCTTGCAAAACAGCACGAGCTCAGTGAGGTTGGATGGAGAGCATTTGTGAACAGCAGTTTTCAGTTCTTTCCACATATTCTCGATTGGATTCAGGTCTGGAGTTTGACTTGGCCATTCTAACACCTGGATATGTTTATTTGTGAACCATTCCATTGTAGATTTTGCTTTATGTTTTGGATCATTGTCTTGTTGGAAGACAAATCTCCGTCCCAGTCTCAGGTCTTTTGCAGACTCCATCAGGTTTTCTTCCAGAATGGTCCTGTATTTGGCTCCATCCATCTTCCCATCAATTTTAACCATCTTCCCTGTCCCTGCTGAAGAAAAGCAGGCCCAAACCATGATGCTGCCACCACCATGTTTGACAGTGGGGATGGTGTGTTCAGGGTGATGAGCTGTGTTGCTTTTACGCCAAACATAACGTTTTGCATTGTTGCCAAAAAGTTCGATTTTGGTTTCATCTGACCAGAGCACCTTCTTCCACATGTTTGGTGTGTCTCCCAGGTGGCTTGTGGCAAACTGTAAATGACACTTTTTATGGATATCTTTAAGAAATGGCTTTCTTCTTGCCACTCTTCCATAAAGGCCAGATTTGTGCAGTATACGACTGATTGTTGTCCTATGGACAGAGTCTCCCACCTCAGCTGTAGATCTCTGCAGTTCATCCAGAGTGATCATGGGCCTCTTGGCTGCATCTCTGATCAGTCTTCTCCTTGTATGAGCTGAAAGTTTAGAGGGACGGCCAGGTCTTGGTAGATTTGCAGTGGTCTGATACTCCTTCCATTTCAATATTATCGCTTGCACAGTGCTCCTTGGGATGTTTAAAGCTTGGGAAATCTTTTTGTATCCAAATCCGGCTTTAAACTTCTCCACAACAGTATCTCGGACCTGCCTGGTGTGTTCCTTGTTCTTCATGATGCTCTCTGCGCTTTAAACGGACCTCTGAGACTATCACAGTGCAGGTGCATTTATACGGAGACTTGATTACACACAGGTGGATTCTATTTATCATCATTAGTCATTTAGGTCAACATTGGATCATTCAGAGATCCTCACTGAACTTCTGGAGAGAGTTTGCTGCACTGAAAGTAAAGGGGCTGAATAATTTTGCACGCCCAATTTTTCAGTTTTTTATTTGTTAAAAAAGTTTGAAATATCCAATAAATTTCGTTCCACTTCATGATTGTGTCCCACTTGTTGTTGATTCTTCACAAAAAATTACAGTTTCATATCTTTATGTTTGAAGCCTGAAATGTGGCAAAAGGTCGCAAAGTTCAAGGGGGCCGAATACTTTCGCAAGGCACTGTAGTCCTGTTTGAGGGACCAGTAAAGCTGAGTGTCAATATTCTGTGCATCAAGAAATCTATTGAGTTCAGCCAGTACTCTAACACTGGACAGAAAAGGGAGATTGGAAAGAGGCCTGTAATTATTAGGAGCAGAGGGATCAAGGGTGGGCTTCTTAAGAAGAGGTTTTACTACTGCAGTCTTAAAGGAGTCTGGCACAATGCCTGGTAAAAGAGAACTCTTCAGAATATTTAAAACAGTGGTGTTTATTTTTTGGATATGTCTCTTTTAAAAGTATTGTAGGAATAGGATCTAATGTGCAAGTTGTGGGTTTCACGTTTCTAAATAAGGAATCCAGCTCTACTTCAGACGTCAAGGAAGAAACCTCAAGGATCTGTTTCGGTTCAGTGAGTAATTTTGTTTGCTGACAAGTCTTGATTTTAATACAGAGTTAATGATCTGATTTCTAATGTCAGTCACTTTTTCGTTAAAGTGATTCATAAACTCGTCACAGCTTACTCAGAGTATTCTGGGTGACACATTCCGATTTGAGGAGTTGTTAATTTTGCTGTTGACTCAAAGAGAAATCTTGGGTTAGTCCTGTTTTATCAATAAGATTTGATAGATAAACTGATCTAGCTTGAGACAGTGCAGTTCTATATTTAGAAACACTGTCTTTCCAATTCGCACATTTAAAATCACCTGAGTAAAATCCTATCGTGGTTCACAACAATCATAGATAAAAACTCACAAAACTGACAAAAAAAAGAGGATTTGATCCAGGGGGGTGATAAATTACTGAAACTAGAATAGGGTTATGGCCAGGGATCATAAGACAGAAGCTCAAATGTGGTGTAGCGCTTTCCTTTTTTTTTTTTTTTTTTGTAGGACAGGCCTCTACAAGGGGTACGTTATCATCTTGTTTTAACCACGTCTCGACTACAGTTAAAATGTCTACTTTTTCTTTTGAGGATAAAATCATGAATTAAAGCAGACTTGTTAGCCTGTGATGTTGTATTCAGCAATGCACAGTGAAGTATGGTTGATGCAGGGCACGGTACATTGGCAGTGGGTGGTGTTGTAATAACTTTGATTAGATTCTCAATACATGATCCCTGTAAAGAAGGTAGAGACTGGCAGCAGGGGATTGACGCTACTTCAGTTGGCTAAGTCATTTTAAAAGGGGCAGCAGTGTGGAGTAGTGGTTAGGGCTCTGGACTCTTGACCTGAGGGTCATGGGTTCAATCCCCGGTGGGGACACTGCTGCTGTACCCTTGAGCAAGGTACTTTATCTAGATTGCTCCAGTAAAAACCCACCTGTATAAATGGCTAATTGTATGTAAAAATAATGTGATAGTCGCCCTGGATAAGGGCGTCTGCTAAGAAATAAATTATTATTATTATTATTATTATAAAAGACTGATCAGGTGGTAGAAGAGAAACATCCAACAAGAGTAATTCTCTATATTTTCTGCTAATCTAATTGTACCTCTCCTGTTTGGGTGTAAACCATCCTTCCTAAAGAACCCTGGGCTTTCCCAGAAAATATCCCAATTGTCAATAAAACCCAAGTTTTCTGAAGCACACCAATCTGCCAACCAATTAAGAGAAAACAGTCTGCTGAAGGCTTCACAGCCCCTCCTAATGACAGGTGAAGGACCAGAAACAATTATATTTTTACCCAGTGTTTTTAGTTTTTGATTACGGGTTTTAAAATGCTTCTTAGGGTCTTGGATTCTCCTGAGTTTAATATCATTGGTGCCCACATGGACAATCACAGTAGCCGCTTGATTATGACTCCCCACTAAGTTTTCCATTTGAGAAGCAAATTCAAGGGTTTTGGTGCCTTGGAGACATTCAACCAAACATTTCTGAGTTGACCTGAAAGCTTTACTGACATTCCTGATAATCGAATCACCAACCAAGTACTGTATCAGAATTGGTTTAGATTTGATGCTTTGACTGTCAGCCAAAGCATCAAATCTATTTCTAATAGCATGTTTCGGGGACAAAGATGAGCCAACCCTTGCTTTTTATCCCCTTCTAGCCGTTACCCAGTGATTTCCACTTAATTGGGGAGAGCAGTCAAAATGTTCAGGTCAATCCCTGGGGTTAGATGGGCAAGTCAGAGGGGATGGCGGAGCCCCCAAGTCGATTACAGACTCACCCTGCCAGAGCACAGCTCCACACTGAGGGCAGGATTGGAGACCGGGACTCACCCTGTCAGAGCACAGCTCCACACTGAGGGCAGGATTGGAGACCGGGACTCACCCTGTCGGAGCACAGCTCCACACTGAGGGCAGGATTGGAGACCGGGACTCACCCTGTCAGAGCACAGCTCCACACTGAGGGCAGGATTGGAGACCGGGACTCGCCCTGCCAGAGCTCAGTGTGGAGCTGTGGGCAGGATTGTAATGGTTCAAAACTAGTGTGGCAGGAGTCTCTTTTATTTCAGTTTGTCCACCCCGGTACTGTCAGGGCATTGAAAAAGACTTCTAGACAAAACATTTTGTCATCGATCTTTCAAATTCAATGTATGAATGCATCCTGGAGTCTGTCGCCTTTTCTCTTTTTAATAAGCCCTGCCAGACACAGAGGCTGACTCAGACTTGAAGCCTAAGACTTCAATGAGCCATGAGTTATTACAGCGATTTTAAAAAAAAGAAAGACTTTCATACGGACAGACTAACCAAACCCTCATTCTCAGCATGTTGCACAGCCTCATCTTGATAAGATATAGTCTTCAAGACAAACCAATTGCAAGTCAGAGCTAAGTAGGCCTAGAAATTGCTAAAGAATTTTATACCAAATTTCCTCACAGTTTGATTGGTAACATGTACAGTATAGATATTCCTCCACAATCTAATCAATTGCTGGATATAAACGACTTGTACTTTATTTTGTAAAACTGCTGTTTAATTTAGTTCTAGTAGTGATTCCCCACCTGGGAGACTAACACGCAATACTGAAAAATGAGCAAGACTTTCCGCGGTCACCACTGCGCCACAGTGAAGATGTGCAAAGAGCCAGGGACCCAGGCTCCAGTCCCATCGTAGCTGCTGACCTGGTCCTTGTTTATTTAACCAGGAGATTTACCCATTGAGACGAGGCCTCGTTTACAAGGGAGTCCTGGGAAACAATAGAAAGACAAGTACAAGCAACACCATGAAAACATGCGTGCTTCAAACTTAATCAGCAGCATACAGAAATCAAAGAACAGAATAAACAGGACATATCTGTGTGTTCATGGGGACTGAAGGAGAACCATTGGCAGGAGGTTCTAAGCAATTCCCAAATACAATCTTTAAAACTAGAGAAAGAAAATGTATCAGATTCCATCTTCATACTATGATGGAAACCATGCCATTACTTCTGAACTGAGGGGAAGACCAGAGAACGTCCTGTTGCTTCAGCCCTTTTCCCAGATGGGAAACTGGGCAAAGCAGCGAGCAGGCTGTGGAGTCCCATCTGGGAGCAGCGAGCAGGCTGTGGAGTCCCATCTGGGAGCAGCGAGCAGGCTGTGGAGCCCCATCTGGGAGCTGAGAGCAGCGAGCAGGCTGTGGAGTCCCATCTGTGAGCAGCGAGCAGGCTGTGGAGTCCCATCTGGGAGCAGCGAGCAGGCTGTGGAGTCCCATCTGGGAGCTGAGAGCAGCGAGCAAGCTGTGGAGTCCCATCTGTGAGCAGCGAGCAGGCTGTGGAGTACCATCTGGGAGCTGAGAGCAGCGAGCAGGCTGTGGAGTACCATCTGGGAGCTGAGAGCAGCGAGCAGGCTGTGGAGTACCATCTGGGAGCAGCGAGCAGGCTGTGGAGCCCCATCTGGGAGCAGCGAGCAGGCTGTGGAGTCCCATCTGGGAGCTGAGAGCAGCGAGCAAGCTGTGGAGTCCCATCTGTGAGCAGCGAGCAGGCTGTGGAGTACCATCTGGGAGCTGAGAGCAGCGAGCAGGCTGTGGAGTACCATCTGGGAGCAGCGAGCAGGCTGTGGAGCCCCATCTGGGAGCTGAGAGCAGCGAGCAAGCTGTGGAGTCCCATCTGTGAGCAGCGAGCAGGCTGTGGAGTACCATCTGGGAGCTGAGAGCAGCGAGCAGGCTGTGGAGTACCATCTGGGAGCAGCGAGCAGGCTGTGGAGCCCCATCTGGGAGCTGAGAGCAGCGAGCAAGCTGTGGAGTCCCATCTGTGAGCAGCGAGCAGGCTGTGGAGTACCATCTGGGAGCTGAGAGCAGCGAGCAGGCTGTGGAGTACCATCTGGGAGCAGCGAGCAGGCTGTGGAGCCCCATCTGGGAGCTGAGAGCAGCGAGCAAGCTGTGGAGTCCCATCTGTGAGCAGCGAGCAGGCTGTGGAGTACCATCTGGGAGCTGAGAGCAGCGAGCAGGCTGTGGAGTACCATCTGGGAGCAGCGAGCAGGCTGTGGAGCCCCATCTGGGAGCTGAGAGCAGCGAGCAAGCTGTGGAGTCCCATCTGTGAGCAGCGAGCAGGCTGTGGAGTACCATCTGGGAGCTGAGAGCAGCGAGCAGGCTGTGGAGTACCATCTGGGAGCTGAGAGCAGCGAGCAGGCTGTGGAGTACCATCTGGGAGCAGCGAGCAGGCTGTGGAGCCCCATCTGGGAGCTGAGAGCAGCGAGCAAGCTGTGGAGTCCCATCTGTGAGCAGCGAGCAGGCTGTGGAGTACCATCTGGGAGCTGAGAGCAGCGAGCAGGCTGTGGAGTACCATCTGGGAGCAGCGAGCAGGCTGTGGAGCCCCATCTGGGAGCTGAGAGCAGCGAGCAGGCTGTGGAGTACCATCTGGGAGCAGCGAGCAGGCTGTGGAGCCCCATCTGGGAGCTGAGAGCAGCGAGCAAGCTGTGGAGTCCCATCTGTGAGCAGCGAGCAGGCTGTGGAGTACCATCTGGGAGCTGAGAGCAGCGAGCAGGCTGTGGAGTACCATCTGGGAGCTGAGAGCAGCGAGCAGGCTGTGGAGTACCATCTGGGAGCTGAGAGCAGCGAGCAGGCTGTGGAGTCCCATCTGGGAGCTGAGAGCAGCGAGCAGGCTGTGGAGTACCATCTGGGAGCTGAGAGCAGCGAGCAGGCTGTGGAGTCCCATCTGGGAGCTGAGAGCAGCGAGCAAGCTGTGGAGTCCCATCTGTGAGCAGCGAGCAGGCTGTGGAGTCCCATCTGGGAGCTGAGAGCAGCGAGCAGGCTGTGGAGTACCATCTGGGAGCTGAGAGCAGCGAGCAGGCTGTGGAGTACCATCTGGGAGCTGAGAGCAGCGAGCAGGCTGTGGAGTACCATCTGGGAGCTGAGAGCAGCGAGCAGGCTGTGGAGTCCCATCTGGGAGCTGAGAGCAGCGAGCAGGCTGTGGAGTCCCATCTGTGAGCAGCGAGCAGGCTGTGGAGTACCATCTGGGAGCTGAGAGCAGCGAGCAGGCTGTGGAGTACCATCTGGGAGCTGAGAGCAGCGAGCAGGCTGTGGAGTACCATCTGGGAGCAGCGAGCAGGCTGTGGAGCCCCATCTGGGAGCTGAGAGCAGCGAGCAAGCTGTGGAGTCCCATCTGTGAGCAGCGAGCAGGCTGTGGAGTACCATCTGGGAGCTGAGAGCAGCGAGCAGGCTGTGGAGTACCATCTGGGAGCAGCGAGCAGGCTGTGGAGCCCCATCTGGGAGCTGAGAGCAGCGAGCAAGCTGTGGAGTCCCATCTGTGAGCAGCGAGCAGGCTGTGGAGTACCATCTGGGAGCTGAGAGCAGCGAGCAGGCTGTGGAGTACCATCTGGGAGCTGAGAGCAGCGAGCAGGCTGTGGAGTACCATCTGGGAGCTGAGAGCAGCGAGCAGGCTGTGGAGTACCATCTGGGAGCTGAGAGCAGCGAGCAGGCTGTGGAGTACCATCTGGGAGCTGAGAGCAGCGAGCAGGCTGTGGAGTACCATCTGGGAGCTGAGAGCAGCGAGCAGGCTGTGGAGTCCCATCTGGGAGCTGAGAGCAGCGAGCAGGCTGTGGAGTCCCATCTGGGAGCTGAGAGCAGCGAGCAGGCTGTGGAGTACCATCTGGGAGCTGAGAGCAGCGAGCAGGCTGTGGAGTACCATCTGGGAGCTGAGAGCAGCGAGCAGGCTGTGGAGTCCCATCTGGGAGCTGAGAGCAGCGAGCAGGCTGTGGAGTCCCATCTGGGAGCTGAGAGCAGCGAGCAGGCTGTGGAGTACCATCTGGGAGCTGAGAGCAGCGAGCAGGCTGTGGAGTACCATCTGGGAGCTGAGAGCAGCGAGCAGGCTGTGGAGTCCCATCTGGGAGCTGAGAGCAGCGAGCAGGCTGTGGAGTCCCATCTGGGAGCTGAGAGCAGCGAGCAGGCTGTGGAGTCCCATCTGGGAGCTGAGAGCAGGCTGTGGAGTTCCATCTGGGATATGAGAGCAGCGAGCAAGCTGTGGAGCCCCATCTGGGAGCAGCAAGCAGGCTGTGGAGCCCCATCTGAGAGCAGCGAGCAGGCTGTGGAGTACCATCTGGGAGCAGCGAGCAGACTGTGGAGCCCCATCTGAGAGCAGCGAGCAGACTGTGGAGCCCCATCTGAGAGCAGCGAGCAGGCTGTGGAGTCCCATCTGGGATATGAGAGCAGCGAGCAGGCTGTGGAGTCCCATCTGGGAGCCGAGAGCAGCGAGCAAGCTGTGGAGTACCATCTGGGAGCAGCGAGCAGGCTGTGGAGTACCATCTGGGAGCAGCGAGCAAGCTGTGGAGCCCCATCTGGGAGCAGCGAGCAGACTGTGGAGTACCATCTGGGAGCTGAGAGTAGCGAGCAGGCTGCAGAGCCCCATCTGGGAGCAGCAAGCAGGCTGTGGAGTCCCAGCTGTACTGTACCTCACACAATCAAACCTGTACACCCCAAATCAACAAGGCTTTCAGCTGTACTGTAACACTGTACTGTACCTCACACAATCAGACGTGCAGCAGTCCCAACGCTGCGGTATTGTTGATGTGTTTGTACTACAGTAATAGTGCATAAGTACAGTAAAACCTGTGTATTGGTGCACATTTCCGAGTGGATAGGACGCTTCTGCGGTGAAATCCTTGTTTATATAGTGGAGAAAGTAAAAAGAAAATGAATGCAGTCCTTGGGTGTACCTGGACAGTGTTTGTAGTGTGCCGGGTTGAGGGTGTACCTGGACAGTGTTTGTAGTGCGCCGGGTTGAGAGTGTACCTGGACAGTGTTTGTAGTGCGCCGGGTTGAGGGTGTACCTGGACAGTGTTTGTAGTGCGCCGGGTTGAGGGTGTACCTGGACAGTGTTTGTAGTGCGCCGGGTTGAGGGTGTACCTGGACAGTGTTTGTAGTGCGCCGGGTTGAGGGTGTACCTGGACAGTGTTTGTAGTGCGCCGGGTTGAGGGTGTACCTGGACAGTGTTTGTAGTGCGCCGGGTTGAGGGTGTACCTGGACAGTGTTTGTAGTGCGCCGGGTTGAGAGTGTACCTGGACAGTGTTTGTAGTGCGCCGGGTCGAGGGTGTACCTGGACAGTGTTTGTAGTGCGCCGGGTCGAGGGTGTACCTGGACAGTGTTTGTAGTGCACCGGGTTGCAAACGTACTGTTTCCAAAGTGACATTGCAGTACTGGTGCGTCTCTCTTGCTGCACAGCCTGTTAATACACTGATCCCTGAAGGTAAGAACGTTTCCAAACGAGAGGAGGCCATTCAGCCCATCTTGCTCGTTTGGTTGTTAGTAGCTTATTGATCCCAGAATCTCATCAAGCAGCTTCTTGAAGCATCCCAGGGTGTCCGCTTCAACAACATTACTGGGGAGTTGGTTCCAGACCCTCACAATTCTCTGTGTAAAAAAGTGCCTCCTATTTTCTGTTCTGAATGCCCCTTTATCTAATCTCTATTTGTGACCCCTGGTCCTTGTTTATTTTTTCAGGTCAAAAAAGTCCCCTGGGTCGACATTGTCAAAATCCTAAAAGGTATTGAATGCTTGAATCAGATCGCCGTGTAGTCTTGTTTGTTCAAGACTGAATCGATTCAATTCTTTTAGCCTGTCTGCATACGACATGCCTTTTAAACCCGGAATAATTCTGGTCGCTTTTCTTTGAACTCTTTTTAGAGCAGCAATATCCTTTTTGAGGTGACCAGAACTGAACACGATATTCTAGATGAGGTTTTACTAATGCATTGTAAGGTTTTAACATTACTTCCCTTGATTTCACTATGTAACACAATTTTTGTTCCTGGGTAGTAAGTGTTATTTGCTAATTGCTTATGCCTTAAAAGTATAGAAAATGGCTATTATTCCCCACAAACTTTGCTTTTGTGACCAGGACAGTGATATTTTGAAATTTACCTATTTCCAATGAGAAAATGGGCGAATTTGTGTCTTTTCGTTCACATAGTCAGAAAAAAACAACATATGAATCCAAATAAACATGTATTTATACTAAAGTAATACAAAAATGACTACAAAAGATTTAGAAGTGAGTAGTTTTTCGAGATTTACGATTAATACTATAAATCACTTTCACAAATCAGTCCCCAAATGTAGTCTCCCATCATGTTCTTGTTATACTGTCCTTGGTAGCGGCGTTCAAAGTCCAGTATATCCTGGTGGAAGCACTCGCCTTGCTCCTCCGAGTACGCTCCCATGTTCTCCTTGAATTTATCAAGGTGAGCATCAAGGATATGGACTTTGAGGGACATCCTACAGCCCATTGTGCCGTAGTTCTTCACCAGAGTCTCAACCAGCTCCACATAGTTTTCGGCCTTGTGATTGCCCAGGAAGCCCCGAACCACTGCGACAAAGCTGTTCCAAGCCGCTTTCTCCTTACTAGTGAGCTTCTTGGGGAATTCATTGCACTCCAGGATCTTCTTTATCTGTGGTCCGACGAAGACACCGGCTTTGACCTTTGCCTCAGACAGCTTAGAGAAGAAGTCTTGAAGGTACTTGAAGGCTGCCGACTCCTTATCTAGAGCTCTGACAAATTGTTTCATAAGGCCCAATTTGATGTGCAGTGGTGGCATCAGCACCTTCCGGGGGTCCACCAGTGGCTCCCACTTGACGTTGTTCCTCCCCACAGAGAACTCGGTCTGCTGTGGCCAGTCCCGCCTGTGGTAGTGCGCATTGGTGTCCCTGCTGTTCCAAAGGCAAAGATAGCAGGGAAACTTGGTAAAACCGCCTTGGAGACCCATCAGGAATGCCACCATTTTTAAGTCTCCTATGACCTCCCAGCCGTACTCGTACTTCAAGGCGTCCAGCAAGGTCTTGATGCTGTTGTATTCCTCTTTGAGGTGCACCGAGTGAGCCAGGGGAGGAGACGGGTACTTGTTACCATTATGGAGCAGCACGGCTTTGAGGCTCCTGGATGAGCTGTCAATGAAGAGGCGCCACTCATTCTGGTTACAGGCGGTTCCGATTGCCTCGAACAGACTGGTCACATTGTGGCAGAAGCAGAGCCCATCTTGACGGGTGAAGAAGCAGGAAAAAGGTTGGTGACGCTTCCTCTGATCTGCGACTTGCACACTTTCATCCAACAAGTTCCACTGCTTGAGCCTAGACGTCAAAAGCTCGGCATTGGACTTCGTGAGACCAAGATCTCTAATCAAGTCGTTGAGGTCTTTTTGGTTGGGGTAGTATGGGTTTCTCTCCTCAGCTCCACCTCTGAAATTGTCATCTGGATCTACAACGTCTTCCTCGCTCTCTGACTTGCTGCTCTCTTCTAAAGACGGCTGCTCTCCGGAGGAGTGGGTACTGGGAGCTCATGGCAGTGTGGCACCGGGGCGATGGATGAAGGAAGGTCCGGATACGTGATAGCAGGTGCATTCTTGCCAGTCTGACATTTGGAAGGGTCCACCATGCAGAAGTAGCAGTTGCTTGAGTGGTCAGTGGGTTCCCGCCAAATTCTTGGGATAGCGAACTTCATGGCTCTCTTTTCCCCTCTGTACCATCCTACAAAAATACATTTATTTCACCCATGACTAATGTGTAAGAGATTCTCGCAACATTTTTCATATATGATATATTTTTTCAATAACATTGAAAATTGTAAAACATTTTAAAATTAAATTTTATTTTATTTAAAGTGATTTATGAAATTTTAAAAATTAACAAATTTTATAACATAAAATTCCGAGCAACAATTTTAAAAATTAACTAATTCTATAACATAAAATTCCGAGCAACAATTGTCCATCTTACCTTCCAGAGTTTTTTTGCAGTGCTCGCAGGTGAAATGAGATGCCCAGGGTTTGTCTTGATCCCCGACAGGCATGCCGAAATATGCCTTGTAGGCCTCGCACATCTTAGCAGATGCTTCCACTGAGTACTTTTTCGCTCTTGTCTTGATAAATTGGCCGCAGACGTAGCAAAATGCGTCTGCCGGATGCTTGCAGCCTCTTGATGCCATCTCAGAAAAATGCAGATATGTATCCACTTAGGCAGCTGGAACTAAACTGAACTGGTGGGCTTAAGGCCCCTGCATTTATACTACTATTTATATTACTGGAAAGTTCTAGAAGTTACTCCAAGTTTACTCCACACTGAATCTATCTGGAATGTTCTGGAAAATAGGTAAATTTCAAAATATCACTGTCCTGGTCACAAAAGCAAAGTTTGTGGGGAATAATAGCCATTTTCTATACTTTTGAGGCATAAGCAATTAGGAAATAACACTTACTACCCAGGAACCAAAAAAAAAAAAAAAAAAATTGTTACACGGTGTTTTAAATTCAAAACTTTTCACAATATATCCGAGCATCTTGTTGGTCTTTTTTATAGCTTCCCCACATTGTCTAGATGAAGACATTTCTGAGTCAACGTAAACTCCTAGGTCTTTTTCATAGATTCCTTCTTCAATTTCAGTATCTCCCATATGATATTTATAATGCACATTTGTGCGTGCAGTACTTTACACTTTTCTCTATTAAATGTAATTTGCCATGTCTGCCCAGTTCTGGATGCTGTCTAGATCATTTTGAATGACCTTTGCTGCTGTAACAGTGTTTGCCACTCCTCCTATTTTTGTGTCGTCTGCAAATTTAACGAGTTTGCTTACTATACCAGAATCTAAATCATTAATGTAGATTAGGAATAGCAGAGGATCTAATACTGATCCCTGTGGTACAACACTGGTTACCTTGCTCCATTTTGAGGTTTCTCCTCTAATCAGTACTTTCTGTTTTCTACATGTTAACCACTCCCCAATCCATGTGCATGCATGTCCTTGAATCCCTACTGCGTTCAGTTTGAGGATTAATCTCTTATGTTCACGTCTCGGTGTGCGTGTGTGTGTGATCACGCTCTCACAGCCCGCTTTGAGACGTGCTGTATGCAGCGAGACATGTAGCAGCCAAGTGCGAGATGCAACATGTGCTGCAGAAATTGAACAAATAACCGGAGACTGGACTCCCTTCATCACTAGACTTCAAAGGAGACGTGACTGTTCGGAACAGAAGATTAAAACACAGCATTCCATTACAGTGCATTCCGAAAGTGCCGCAAGCAGGAACAAATCGACAAGACATGCCGATAGAAACGCTGCTTTTTGTTTATAACTCGTATGATTTAAACCGTTCGCATTTTATTTAAAGTGATTTATGAACTGTAATTAATTGTAAGAACAAAAATATGTGAAACACTTTATATTCAAATGGAGCTTATGCTGTCTGCTCATAACGCATTTAAACCCATTTCGGATTTATTTAAATGAAGTATTGTAAGTAATAGTATTGTACCAAACCTGTTTCAACCACAGTAATGATCTAACACTGTAACATTAATGGTGCATTCACGTTTTTTGTAATCGCTCTTATTTGAAATCGTTCTTATCCGTGTACTGTACTCACTACTGGCTCTTAATGGAATTTACTCTTCTAAGCAAATTATTAAATTCAACCGCCTCATTCATTGTCAAACCTAATTATTTACTGTGTTTATTTTCTCTCATTTGAATGCGCTCTTATTTACTACTGATTGTACTGTATTTTACAACTGCTCTTATCTGTAATGAATTTGTAACGACTGTAAGTCGCCCTGGATAAGGGCGTCAGCTAAGAAGTTAATAATAATGAATACAGCTGCCTAAATCATGCAGTGTGTAAACTACATGTACTTAAACAAGTAATTGATTGTAAATGATGTGCAGGTTAGGCCAGCCTGGGACGTATTCATCTCTGCGTTAACTAATCAAGGTTAAAGTTGACTCAGTTACGTATATTGCGCATACCCCCCAAAACACTGCCAAGAGTTATACAGTTTAAATGGCTTGACGGGTAGTGTCTGTGAATCCCTATAGGATCCACAGTCGTGTAATTGGATCCAATAAATGCGTCAATAGTTTTGAAGTGTTGGTAGGCCCCCACTGTGCAAACTCCGCATAGCTGGAATCACTCCCCCGCGACGCGCTGTAATGTATCAGTCTGAGACCGGCCCTTGAGGGCGTGGATGCGGTGATGAGAGAGCCCGCCCGCTCTTACACAGTCCGAGGATACTGATTTCAAAGGAGGGCGAGCGAGGCGCACGAGGCATTTCAAGAATTCAGAAAGAAACATGAAAGATGCTAATGCTGAGTGTACCTTGACGAGCAACAACAGCGTCCATTACGCAGCCGACATCAATGTTTTAATAACAAGCGGCTATTTACCACGAGAGCGCTGCGAGGGGACACGGACACGGACACGGACACGGACACGGGTACAGGTACTGCACACCGCGTTTAATTCACAAGCCAAGTTAATATGCCACTATTTACCATGTTAGATTGAGTTACTGTCATTGTAAACTCATTCCACGAGAATGGTTTTGTGTCTGTGTTGTGTTCTTTAAAGTACCAAATACATTTATTAAAAGAAAAATCAGAACACAAGTTATATTTGTCATTTGATACGTTACATTTAGACATTTGCGGTTAAAAAAATAAGTACTTTGTCAGTAACAATCTAATTAAGAGAATTACGATAACAGATACCAGTTAAACATGCTCCGCAAAAGAACAATGTAGCCAGTCCTGAAATTAGGGCGATGGCAGTAATGGGTTAGCACTGCTCCTCGGCTCGTTTCACAGGGTGGACGCGTTTTAACTGCGTGTTCTGTATTTTAATTCAAGACCCGCTTTTAAACAACATTGTTTTATTGCACAGCTGCGTTTTATTTGATGTTAAGGTCCGTTTTTTATCTTGGTAGAATCGCTACTATGTTAGTTTCGTTATTTGTAAATGCTTCGTGCAGCTGATCTAGTTTACAAGCACCTGGGCATATTGGTACAGATCTTTCCATGTACGTACAAGTTGATCGCGTTGTTATTCGTTTTTATGTAAAGGAACATGATGAAGACGGCAGTGTGTTTCGCGTTAGGTTGAAGGGACTCTGTGTTAAGGGAACTCTCGGTCGCAGTTTTCATTTCAGATTAATGGGAATTCCCGTGTGGCTGTTTCGTTACATAGAAGTAGCGTGGGCAGGGAATCCAAAGGGTTTATATTTTACCTTTAAAAAAACAAACTGTAGGGCGTTTCCTTGTCTTTATAATTGGAATAAAGTCATAAGAAAAACAAATCACTTTTATTATGACAATGGAAGTTACACATCAAATCAAATGTATTAAGGCCCTGCGTATGCAGTCAGTGTGATGGCTTTCAATCGATTCTATTAATTTGCGCTTCTGCGTCATACAGGTGGGATGACGGAAGGCGGCTTCTCCGCCAGTGTGAGTTCATTCCGTGTAAGACCGTAGTGTTGGGAAGAAGCACTTGTGACTTTGTGTTTTTTGTTTTGTTAAAGAAACAAAGGGAGTTTGAATTAAAACCATGAAGGTAATGTCATTTTAATTTCTTGTTTATTTTTTTAAACAGTTAGAATAACGATTAGACACATTTAAGTTTTGATTCTGTACAGCTATGGCCGATTAGAATTAACTGGTGTGTCATAAAGTCGAATGAAAGCTGCTGAATAATTTGACTAACATTGAATTGCATACCGCTTTGTAGCTTTCTACTTAACGAAAAACAAACAGAATCATTAGACATTTTGATATCTAACCTGGCTGAAATACTGTACACTGTTATGGCTCCCGGTAGACTTCTGCGATATAATTTTGAAGTTACTTTGATTTACATGCTGTTTTAAAAAAAAAAAAAAAAAATCATAGTTGTGATTGAGATACACAAATGTCTTAACAGGTATCAGTTGCATTCTTATCGGAGAGTAGAACATTCAGGGTGAAACAGAGACCCTGAAGCCCTAGTTGTGTAACACAGGCAAACTCTGCAGTTACAGGAAGGGAAACAGGTGTTTAAATGGGACCTCCGAATTTCTGTGTTGGACTGCACTGATGCAGAAGGGTTTTCCCGTGGTGGGACGTCCTGCGCGGGTCTTGTGCAGATCTCTGGGGCTCCCTGTCCGCACGTTCCATAGGGAGGGACGCTCTGAAACGTATCCCTGGGCTTCCACGAACAAAAGAAACTGGTGGTTTTTGTTGTGATGAATGCAGGCTGCAATCCAGAGAGAGACAGAGCTGCTCCAGGAGGCTAGTGTGGTCCAGTGGTTAAAGAAAAGGGCTTGTAACCAGGAGGTCCCCGGTTCAAATCCCCCCTCAGCCACTGACTCATTGTGTGACCCTGACAAGTCACTTAACCTCCTTGTCCTCTGTCTTTCGGGTGAGACGTAATTGTAAGTGACTCTGCAGCTGATGCATAGTTCACACACCCTAGTCTTTGTAAGTCACCTTGGATAAAGACGTCTCCTAAAATAAACAAATAATCTGAACCCCTGTGAAAGAAAGGCAGAGGTTTAGGTCTTTATTGAATGTGGGGTGAGACAGACAGCAAGGCTCTGGGTTTATTTACCCTGGAGTTCAGAGAGAGATTCACAGACCTCCTTGGACTGGATTGTTTGATCATTTAACAACATATCCCTCAGTGCCAGGGGAAGCCACTCTTCCCTTTGTTCTCGGGTGCATTGATCCAGATAAACAGCACTTTAAATATCTGTCAGCTCTAAGGGGCGTGCTGTTGGTGCAGCCGGTTTTTTCCTCTGTGTTTTTAATCTCACTCCTGTGCTATGGTGCTCAGTACCCCCTACACATGCAAACCCTTGCCACAAGTTGCATCAGCTGTATGGAGCAGACCCGCCCTCTCATACCAGAACACACCGTATTGATACCCTGTACAACTTCAGTGAACTGCAGTTCTTGTCAGTGTTGTTAATGCATGCTTGTGTTTGATGGCTGTCCTCCTATACTTTGATTGAATAGCGCTATAGAACAGGGACATGAAGTGCACAGCGGCGCTGTGTGTGTTTGATTGCCGCTCCATTCAGACTGCCAAGTGACGATGTGTGCAGCGTCTGGAGCAGTGCTTTGTTTTAGTGTTTAAAAAATGAAAGAGTTGGAGCAGCTCTGTCTCTCTCTGTGTCTGCTTGGTGATGCAGTCAGCTCGCAGTGTTTTCATGTTTCTCAATCCGCTGTTCTTGCTTCGTGTACAGAGGTTTGATAACATGTTAGACCCTGACCCCCCCCCCCCCAGATCTCTTAAAGGTTTTTTCTTCTCTCCACAGGAGCGCGGTGTTCAGATCCCACAGGCGCTGGGGCAGGGACCCAGCTTCTTCATCCCCGTAGAGGAGGTAGGGTGCACTCTAATTCTGCGCACCAATACCTTCCCCCAGTGTGTTACAAGTGCTGATGCACACTAACTTCATAGAGGTTTCCGAAAGGACTGCTGTAGCAAATTACGTGTATGATTCCAGTCGCCATTTATCTTATGGTGAATCTTCCTCCCTCCCAGTCCCTCAGATCCAACCACTACACCACATTGCCTCCCTTCCTCTGTCTCTCAGCTCTGAGCACTACACCACACTGCCTCCCTCCCTCTTTACCGCTCAGTCCCTCAGCTCTAAACACTAGACCACACTGCCTCCCTCCCTCCCTCTGTCTCCTTAGCTCTAACAACTACACCACACTGCCTCCCTCCCTCTGTCTTTCAGCTCTGAGCACTAGACCACACTGCCTGTCTCCCTCACTCTTCTCCCAGTCTCTCTGCTCTGAGTACTACACCACACTGCCTGCCTCCCTCTGTCTCTCAGCTCTGAGCACGAGGCAGGCTTCACTCTTCTCCCAGTCCCCAGCTGTGATGACCGTGCCAGCCCAGTTGCTGGTAGGCATTGGAATCCTTGGTGCTGATGAGCTGCCTGTCCCAGCTGAGTCATCAGACAGCCAGTGGGGCTGTGCTCAGGAATGCAGTTTCTCAACCAGGTGCCTTGCAGCACTGAGGACAGTGATCTGATGCAAGCTTGATCCAGCATTTCAGAAGAAAAGCATGGGCTTCATTCAAACTCTGACCTGCCAGGAAGCGTATTCCTTCAGACCAGGCAGGCAGGCAGGCACCCTGTATAACCGGGGAGGAGCTGGGCTGCTTCCAGAAGCTTTCTATATAGAATAAACACTATGTCCTTGAGAGAGTCCTGTGAGAGCATGTGTTGGTGTAAACAAATGTATACTAGTAAGGGTTATGACGGCCATTGCATTGCACTGTGCTCTGAATTCGATCCTGTCCACACGAAATCATCCACTAGCTAAATAAGCACATGGTTTAAGCACATGTTGATTGCACAGTGCTGTTTTATTCAGTCACGTTTTTGTGCATTGTTTAGGTAGTGTGAGCAGGCTGTTCATCACCTCCAAGGTTATTTAGACTTCTAGTGACTGCCTACTGAGACGTGGCTAATTAAGCATTAGTAAAGGAAATGGTTTAAACTGCTTAATTTATTAATTCTATCAGTTTTTAATACCTCAGCTTTGTCCAAACTGACATATGATGGTTGGATGACTAAAGGTGCTGTCTCTCTCTCTCTCTCTCTCTCTCTCTCTCTCTCTCTCTCTCTCTCTCTCTCTCTCTCTCTCTCTCTCTCTCTCTCTCTCTCTCAATGTAATGGTGCTTTATTGGCAAGACTTACAATAGCAGGTGTTGCCAAAGCAATTATACAATACAGACATGTGTATATATACAATGCATCATGAATACATATATATAAACAAACTGATTTATAAAGTACAGTTAAAAAAAACAAACAAACAAAAAAAAACATATCACTACTAACAATAAACATGTATCAGGACAATAAGTATTTACATAATACATACATGCCTACATACACAACAACATACTCTCTCTCTCTCTCTCTCTCTCTCTGACCCTGTGTCTCTGTGTTGAGATGGTGTCTCTGTCTCACTCTGACCTTGTGTCTCTGTCTCTGTCTGTGTTGAGATGGTGGAGGAGGGCGTGGTGCAGCCGATCCTGAGGGAGGCCTTCGTGTCACTGGGCCGCCTCGATCACGTCACCATGGTGATGGGTCTGCACACTGAGTACCTTGCCTGCTTCCTGCGCACTCAGCACTCCCTGCTGCGGCTGGACGGGCCCCTGCCCTACCCCTGGAGACACTTCATAGCCATCATGGTGAGTCCCCTATCCCTGCGCACACTGCATCCCCAGCACGGGGAGTCCCCTACCCCTGCGCACACTGCATCCCCAGCACGGGGAGTCCCCTACCCCTGCGCACACTGCATCCCCAGCACGGGGAGTCCCCTACCCCTGCGCACACTGCATCCCCAGCACAGGGAGTCCCCTACCCCTGCGCACACTGCATCCCCAGCACGGGGAGTCCCCTACCCCTGCGCACACTGCATCCCCCTGAGTCCCCCTTCAGTCCCCTGCTATGCTGTTTAGTATTGTCTAAGTTTTAAGTAATTTTAAATTAGCGTTTGAATAACTTCCCAGAGCACTGTGTATACATCTTGCAACAATGTGGCCTTTGATGGGATTGCTAGCGTTCTGCGTCGGTGGAGTTTCTTTTGAAGGGCTTGTAAAGGCGTGTCTCCCCTCTGTCTCTCTATCCAGGCCGTGGCCCGTCACCAGTGCTCCTACCTCGTCCAGCTGCACACCGCAGAGTTCCTGCAGGTAGGGGGGGACCCCCAGTGGCTAGGCGGACTCTCCTGTGCCCCCCAAAAGCTGCGGAACCTGAACGAGCTGAACAAGCTGCTGGCACACCGGCCCTGGCTCATCACCAAGGAGCACATCGAGGTGAGCGCCCCCGACAGGACGGGCAGGGAACTGCTTTAACCTGCAACGACAAACTATAGATTACAAACCTGCAAAATCAGTTTAACTTGCGTACAGATGCGGTACAAAACTGGAGCTGTGGGGATCACGAGAAGGTCGGTCTCCATTACCGACATACGCATTCAGTGGTGTTCAGAGGGGAGTGTGTTTGGCATTATAAATGCATTTTAAATCATGCCTAACACTCCTCCTCCTAGAGATGTTGCAAATGAGACTGTATTGTTTGGAGCAGTGTGTTCATTTCAGTAGAACTCTCTCCTCCTCTCCCAGGTGCTGTTGAAGCCGGGTGGTGAAGGCTGCTGGTCCCTGGCTGAGCTGATCCACGCTGTTGTCCTCCTTACTCACTATCACTCGCTGTCCTCCTTTGTGTTCGGCTGCGGAGTCAACCCTGAGCCTGACCACGAGGGGGGCCACGCCTTCCGACCACCGTCCCCCTGCCCGACCGACAGCCCCAGGGGTGAGGGTGGGGGCAGCGTGCCCAGGGTGAGTCTCATCGAATCACAGTAGGCCAGCGCTGTTTTAAAGTATGGCTCTTGACCCATCTACAGTGCTCCCTCTTTATAATGCTGTAGCCGGAGCCATTGATAAGAGACATAGCCATTGGTGTCCTGTGCCCAGTACAGCAGTACAAAGGGACGCTGTATAATGAGTGAGCACTGCATGTCTCATGGAGCTACCACATGTATATCTAGCGTGGGATATGTGGAATAACATGCTTACGAATGTGTCTGTGCTGTCATTCCAATCCAATGGTGTGCTGCTGAAACTGACAGACTGAGCTCAAGGTTCTGTCTAAAGACGTTTTGTGAAGCGGCCATAAACAGGGTTGGAAATGAATCCCTGTTGAAGCACAGTCCGCTGAAAATGAAAGATCTGCTAGGCAAAATAACCCATGATTTAATTGATGCAATATTTAAAAAAAAAAAAAAAAAAAGTTATTGCTATTTATTTTAAATATATACTTCTGGTATAAGCAGAATGTTGAACGTTCGTTCGTTCGTGGTGTACGGTTTTTAGGATGTCCTGAATAAACCACTCTGTCCTGTCGCGGCTTGTTATTTACTGGGACATCCTCCTGCAGAGAATACAGCCCGTATACCAGGAATAATCATTCATTTTTTGGTTAAGGTCACTCTGAAATGCTGAGTGGTTTTGTCGCTCTCTTGGAATCCGTGCTATATCGCTTGACAGTAATATTTGAGATTATTGGGTAGCACTTGTCTCCCCCTGACTGTCCCTTCTCCCCAGACGGAGGCCCTGTGCGAGGCTCTCATGGCTGCCCCTTCCAGGCGGAGGCCCTGTGCGAGGCTCTCATGACTGCCCTTTCTCCCCAGGCGGAGGCCCTGTGCGAGGCTCTCATGACTGTCCCTTCTCCCCAGGCGGAGGCCCTGTGTGAGGTGGAGGCTCTCATGAGGAAGATGAAGCTGCTGCAGGAGCAGGAGGAGGAGGCGAGCCAGGAGGAGATGGCAGTGCGCTTCGAGAGGGAGAAGAGAGAGAGCCTGCTGGTCACTCCTACTGGTACGCACATGACCCACTGCTACACACGCACACACACACGCATACGACCCACTGCTACACACACACACACAAGACTCACCTGCTACACACACACACACACACACACACACACACACACACACTCACACGACCCACTGCTACACACGGACACGACCCACTGCTACACACACACACATGCACGCACATGACCCACTGCCACACACACACACACAAGACTCACTGCTACACACACACACGCGCACATGACCCACTGCTACACACACACGCACACGACCCACTGCTACACACGACCCACTGCTACACGCGCACACAAGACCCTGCTACGCACACGAGACCCACTGCTACACATGCATACGCACACACGAGACATACTGCTACACGTACAGCTGGCTCAGACAATTCAAACTTGTGCTGTGCTTTTTTTAGCTAAGAACTGTAGATTTTTATTATTTTGTAATTGTAATCTAATAATTCTGTATTTTTCAAGCTAGCTAGCTAGCTGTGTGCATGATTGACGCTGGTGCTTGTGGTTTAGATTGAACATGCACATTGCCCTCCTTGGAATACCGCAGTAAGATTGTACAGCCCTGTGCTTGGAGATGTTGAGCCTGGACCACACTGTAATGGGCGTGTTTTTGTCACCCCCCTGGTGTAGATGACAGCAAGAGGCTTCCCCTTGCCAGCGTGTCCCGCTTCGTGGAGGACCCTGATTTTGGGTATGAGGATTTCACACGCAGAGGGGAGCAGACGCCCCCTACCTTCCGAGCACAGGTACTGATGCTGCTGCTTTCACGGTGACATGTGAGCACCACTGTCTCTGGGCCTCAAATTAACAAAGGGTTTTGTGTTTGTTTTTTTCAAATGGTTTTCATAGTGCAATCGTACTGTGCAAAGTTTCCAGTTGTTCAGTAATGGTCAACTTAAAATCTATGCAATAAAAATAAGGGGGAAAAGAAAATAATTCAAAGCATGCTTTCCACCTCATAGTAAGTAAGCAAACATTCAGAGGTGTTTGTAATGTTCAGGCTGGTTCATACTTCATGTGTCACTGTGAGGGTGATTTGAGTCTCTCTAGTCCAGTGAGGAGACTGGTTGATAGAGCTGAATTTTTCTTGGCTCTAGCTGGTCACTTTGCACCACCGTCTCCTCGTAGACTGAAATATCAACCACCTGTAAGTGCTCTAGGACTCTGCTTACCTGTGCTGCAGTCTGAGCTGTAGTTTTAGTGCAAGTGTTCTCCTCTCTCTCCTCTCCCTGTGCTGTAGTAAGTGCTCTCCTCTCCCCTGTGCTGTCGTAAGTGTTCTCCTCTCTCCCTGTCTGTGCTGTAGTAAGTGTTCTCCTCTCCCCCTGTGCTGTAGTAAGTGTTCTCTCCCTCTGTCTGTGCTGTAGTAAGTGTTCTCCTCTCCCTGTGCTGTAGTAAGTGTTCTCCTCTCCCTGCTCCCCTGTGCTGTGCAGGATTACTCGTGGGAGGATCACGGCTACTCCCTGATGAACCGGCTCTACCCAGACGTAGGGCAGCTCCTGGATGAGAAGTTCCAGACCGTCTACAACCTCACCTACAACACCATGGCTATGCACAGCGGGGTGGACACCAAAATGCTGCGCAAGGCCGTGTGGAACTACATCCACTGCGTCTTCGGAATCCGGTGAGCGAGGCCCAGGGAGATATAAAGAGCTGGGCTGCAGAGAGGAAGGCAGTGGCTTTGAATAGCTCAGTGGCTTGAGACTCGGTGGTTAGAGCACCGTGCTGCAGTGTGTTCGAGTATCTCGGTGGTTAGAGCACTGTGCTGCAGTGTGTTCACGTTGCTCCGTGGTTGGAGCACTGTGCTGCAGTGTGTTTGAGTAGCTCCGTGGTTAGAGCACTGTGCTGCAGTGTGTTCATGTAGCTCCGTGGTTAGAGCACTGTGCTGCAGTGAGAATGTTGCACCAGTTAAAGTAAAGCCCCTTTTTAAAGCCCTCGTTGTGTCGGCAGGTTTGACGATTATGATTATGGAGATGTGAATCATCTGCTGGAGCGCAGTCTGAAGGTGTACATTAAAACGGTGGCGTGCTACCCTGAGAAGACGAGCTACAGCATGTACCATGCGTTCTGGAGACACTTCCGGCACTCAGAGAAGGTAAGGGCTCCCGCCTGCTCCAGCTCCACACGCTCGCTCCATTGAGAGCTGTGCTTTTGTAATACACTTGCAATAAATAAATAAGCCACCAATCAAACATTATACCCTCACTAGTGCTACATTTAGAAACTCTAAAAGACTTGAATTAGTTAAATTTATTAAGTTGCTTTTAGTATTTTAGTGTGTATTGCATATTATCAGCTCACTGAAGTTAGCATTGGGCAGCCCAAGACCAGTGCTGATTGGGCTCTGTGAATCCCACGGTAACGGTACAGCCAATCCCAACAGGGGAACTGGAGTGAACCAGGGAGCAGTGATCTGTATTGATTGACTGCAGAGACAGATACCTGCTAGTAGAGTTCTCCAGTCTGTAACCCAGACTCTTCATCATCCAGAACTGTCATTGGAAGGATTACATTTCTTGTAATATTTCTCAATGACAATCATTTCAACTAGAGGCCTGTTTCATTGCTTTAAATGCTGGAAGGGTTTTGGATTCAGATATTTGTATGACATTGAGAAAGACTTCAGATTAAACCATTGAACTTTGTATGTTTTTGTTTTGGTATTTCTATGTCCAGAATCTCCACACTTTATATTTATTTTACCCTCAAACTGCAAAACAAAGTTAATAAAATAATAATAATACAATCCTATTACCTCTTTCAGGTCCATGTGAACTTACTGCTCCTGGAAGCCAGAATGCAGGCAGCCTTGCTGTACGCACTGCGAGCGATCACACGCTACATGACATGACACCCTCCCCTCCCTGCAGAGTGATCACACGCTACATGACGTGACGTGACGCCCTCCCCTCCCTGCAGTGATCACACGCTACATGACACGACACCCCCCCTCCCTGTAGAGTGATCACACGCTACATGACATGACACCCTCCCCTCCCTGCAGAGTGATCACACGCTACATGACGTGACGTGACGCCCTCCCCTCCCTGCAGTGATCACACGCTACATGACACGACACCCCCCCTCCCTGTAGAGTGATCACACGCTACATGACACCCTCTCCTCCCTGCAGAGTGATCACACGCTACATGACATGACACCCTCTCCTCCCTGCAGAGTGATCACACGCTACATGACATGACACCCTCTCCTCCCTGCAGAGTGATCACACGCTACATGACATGACACCCTCTCCTCCCTGCAGAGTGATCACACGCTACATGACATGACACCCTCTCCTCCCTGCAGAGTGATCACACGCTACATGACATGACACCCTCCCCTCCCTGCAGAGTGATCACACGCTACATGACATGACACCCTCCCCTCCCTGCAGAGTGATCACACGCTACATGACGTGACGTGACGCCCTCCCCTCCCTGCAGTGATCACACGCTACATGACACGACACCCCCCCTCCCTGTAGAGTGATCACACGCTACATGACATGACACCCTCCCCTCCCTGTTTCTGAACAGCTGTGCTCCGTGGGGCTCACTCCAGCAGAGACTCTGACGAGGCACACAGCATTGCACAGGCCTGGAGCTCCGCGCTGCCCTCAGCCTGCTTGTTCAGGAGGAATTTCTTTCAACTTTTTGTTCTTTTTATTTTCCTATTTCATTTTTATTGTTATTGTTAATGTGCTTTTTGTTGTGTGATTTTAGTTTTTTTTTTTAAAGCCTGGCTGCTCTGAAATTTGATTTGTCTTAAACATCTGCGTGTGTTTGTAAATCAAGCGAAATTGAGAAGTATAAAACAGACCTGGTGAATAATGACACAAGATTTGACTAGAAGCCTTTTTCCGTGCCTTCTAGTCAACATGTCTGTCACTTCAGTTTCGTGTAGTATTTTTAAATGTTCATCAACAGGCTTGTCTTTTGAATGTGAACGCACTGTAGGACAGTCGGCATATTTGGAAGGGATGTGACATGTGTCGCTGTGCCCGCTCTTCTGTCTAAGAGGGTTGCACCCTCATTGAATAGAGCAACATTTCGAAGTTTAGAAATACTAAAAGAACCGTAATGAATCTAATGGCACTCATTTTGAAGAGGCTGCCCCCTCATTGAATTCAGTACAGCAATCCTGAACCCCGCTGTTCTCCACTCCCTATAAACACTAAATACAGGACAGGGTGCGGGAGCTCCAGTCAGGTTCAGCTCATCACAGCCTTCACGGTCCAGCCTGCAGCGGCTCTCCTGTCTCAGTCTGTGTGCTGTGCAGTGGGGGAGAAGCAGGGCTGTTTGTGCAGGTGATTATTCGTATTGCTGTCGCATTTCCTGTCTGTGCATGCTCAGGAATTTGTTTGCAGAGGCAAAGAGCTTGAATCACTAGCTCTGCAGTGAATTGTTTGCTGTGTTTCTCAGTGGAGCAGCAGTGGGTGCAGTTGAATTAGGACACCTGTTTAATAGCAGGAAGTTCAGCTCTTAAATTCATGGTGTGAAAGAGTTTGAGGAGCTGTCAGCATTGTGTCTTGGACGCACGCGTCTCCATCCTCTTGTTAGTTTATGTCTCCACTACAGTGTTGTTCACTTGAAGCCCATGTGTCCTTGGTCGGCATGTTTGGCATCTTTTGCGAATACCAAAGAGCCCCCATTTCATTTTTTGGTAAATCGCACCCTTCTAGCAGTATTAACTGAAGCAGCCACACCACCAGCTACAGAAGTGAAGGCCCAATGTTTGGTATTCCAAAGCATAATTACAAAGTCAGAAACCTAACCTCCCAATATAGATGTGTGTAGAATTTTATACTGATATAGATATATAGATAGATGACCTGTGAAAGGGCAGCATTGAAAAGTGTGGATTGGAGGACTCTGTACACGCCACAATGAGATTATTAGTGCAGTCCTGGTATTTGTCTGTTCATGTTGACACAGACCCCCTTCACCTCACTGCTTCTAAACCTCCACCCTTCCCTTGCTTTGATTTGCACAGCTGCTGTTGTTTTCAAAAAATAGTTTGTGTTGTTTTGCACAGTTATTGATGGGGTGTGTTGTATATTTTGGTTGCATTAAACAGTATTTTTTTAAATGATTATTTTTTTCACGTTGGTCCTCAGTTGCATTTTCTCTGGGGTGTTTCCCTGCACAGAGAGGGGCGCCGGTACATGCTGTCAGTGTTCTTTGTAACAATGTTCGTTGTACTGTTTGCAGTGTCATTGCACTGGGAATG
Source organism: Acipenser ruthenus (assembly GCF_902713425.1). Classification (NCBI taxonomy): domain Eukaryota; kingdom Metazoa; phylum Chordata; class Actinopteri; order Acipenseriformes; family Acipenseridae; genus Acipenser; species Acipenser ruthenus. Next base: position 9,960,054 of record NC_081213.1, read on the forward strand.
TTTTGTTGGGTCTCAGTTCCAGGGAATGAGAGAGGCAGGTTTCAGTTTCCCATGTGCTCTGTGTTTTGAGAGGCTCACAGCAAACGTAGGTTTCCCAGAGCTCTGGGAGCTGCATGTACCCGGATGGGAGGGTTTCTCTGTGTGCAGGACGGGGGCTTGTCCAGTTCTAATGTCATGCACAGTGTGATTTCTATTTATTTATTTTTTGTTTTTTGTAACTGAATTTGAAGAGATAGGATCTGAATTGAGCTCTTGTCTATGCAAATGGGAGGTTTCTATTCACTGAAGACTGTTCTGTCTAGAACAGGGAAGTGATACAAGGACACTGTGCTCTTTCATTTAGAAATACAGAAAGAAATGTAATAAATTCAGTGATTTAATTTGAACTAGAAGTCTTTTTCAATGTCTTCAGTGTTGATTCCACAGTTCTGGATGTTTTGATTCAGCCTTGCCTTGGGAAATATAGGGCCAGGGAGAAGTGATCCACTCTCATGTCGAGAGTTGGTGTGTGTGTGTGTGTGTGTGTGTGTGAGGGGGGGGGGGGGGGTACTCGGAGTCCTGATCCAAACTCGTGTGCGTGTGTCTGCAGTATTGCACTTTAAACACAGGAATGTTTTCTGCATAGCCTTTTTTAATTTCTTTGTATTTTTTTTTTTTTTTTATATATATATTTTGTGAAATGAGTAGCGTGTCTCCGTGTCGTCTCCTGGAAGCTGAGCTGGATCGCACCGAGGAAGAGGGAGGAAGGAGGAGGGCTTCAGGGTCTGGTTAGAACTTCAGATGTTGAAAGAACGAAACCTAGCTGAGGTTTTTGGTCCAATTGCAAAACTTTTATTTAACACTAGATTTCAGCTCAAGGTAATAATTTCTAAATGATGCTATTAGGAATGCAAAGAAAGACATTGAATTCCTTTGCAGTACTTTGTTGCTGGCAGACCCCTCTCTCCTCCTCTCTCTCTGGTGTCATTCAGGAGCGTGTGCCGTGCCGCGCCTCTCCAGACAATGCTGAGTCCCACCTCTCGTCTTCTGTTTTGATTGTAGTTTCCTTTTGTTATTTAAATGTCATCATGCTGAGTTGTATATTCTGAAAACGTGTTGTACAGAGTGCAGTTTGAGACTTTGTAATTATAACTACCTTTAAATAATAAAACAAGTAAATAAAAGTTTTATTCTTCAGTAAAACCTGACGGCAGTGGTGTTTTTCTTAAGGAAGTTGACTTGGATGGAAGTACTGTACTTTTAGAGTAAAGAGAAGCACATTTAAAATGTTAGTCCTTTATAAGAAATTTGAATTGTTTTAAACTAAGCCAACATGCGATACTATATAGTAATGTCTTTCTAGCTGCTGTTTGTTTTTCAATTGCTATAGAAAGTCTGCAATACTCCCCGTGGTGGAGAATACTAGAACATGTTAGTTGGCAAAAATCACAATGTTTTATTCTATGTGTTATTTCTCTGACATTTCAAAACACTTTTCATTTGCAAAAGAATCGCTGAAAACGAGAAGAAACAAATGTTTTCAACTCCTTCCACGCACGCTGCTCCGATCCGTCTGCAAAGTGACAGGAATTAGGAGGGACTGAAAAGTGAAAGACTCAACTTGGATACTGAAAGACACTTGATGACTCAATGGTAGACTAGGAAGATGTTTCTTTTATGAATTAAAGAAAAATCTAATGGAATGTTTTATTCAGACTTGCATTTCCATCTAATCGCTGACCTGATGAACTGATTTAACAGCACACACCAGAGATCTTACTGGCTGTGTTGGGGTGCAGCAGTCAGACAGGCTCTCCTCACTGGTAGTGTCGGGGTGCAGCAGTCTGAAAGGCTCCCCTCGTGCTCCCGAGTGGCGCATCCAGTAAAGGCGCTCCTCGCAGGATGTGCCCTATAGCCTGGAGATCGCTGGTTCGAATCCTGGCTATGTCACAGCTGACCGTGACCGAGAGTTCCTAGGGGGCGGCGCACAATTGGCTGAGCGCTGCCCGGGTAGGGAGGGCTTAGGTCGGCAGGGGAATCCACGGCTCACCGCGCATCAGCGACCCCTGTGGCCGATAGGGCGCCTGTGGCTCTGCAGCGGAGCCGCCAGATCTGTGTTGTCCTCCGGCACTATAGGTCTGGTAGCATTGCTGTGGATCTGCAGTGCGAAAAATGACGGCTTGGAAGGAGCACGTTTCGGAGGACGCGTGTTTCAGCCTCCGTTTCCTGAGTCGGCGGGAGGGGTTGCGAGCGGTGAGCCGGGGATACAGATAATAATTGGGCATGCTAAATTGGGGTGAAAACCGGGGTAAAAATAATTGGCGACGACTAAATTTATAAAAAAAAAAGGCTCCCCTCACTGGTAGTGTCGGGGTGCAGCAGTCTGAAAGGCTCCCCTCACTGGTAGTGTCGGGGTGCAGCAGTCAGACAGGCTCTCCTTCCTTTGCCTGCTCTCCTATCCAGCTTCCTCATACGAGATGTTAATGTGAGAGAAAGGGGGCGTATCGGACTGCTTCACCCCAGCACTCTGCTGCCATGTATTCTGTATGGAATCAATTGCTTTATTTATCAAGTACCAATTAGAGGAAAATGTAACGTATAAAAATGCTTTATTTCATGCTGGACAGAAATTTTCAGGGGTTCATTTTATTAATAACCCTTTGAATAAATGTTTATATAAAGTCCCCAGTGGTAAACCGGTCCAGAAGAGGTCTTGCAGTTTTCATTTACCATTGAAAGCTCATGTTGAAATGCAGAGATTTAAAGCAATCCCATCTTTTGCATGTATTGAAGATTCATTTTATATGCAGGGATGCTGAGATACTCTGGGGGCAAGCAGGAGGCAAAGTGGTGTGGTGATCTGGATGGGGAATCTCCCACTGCAGTCCTACTGCCTTCATCCAGCTCCCAGAGCAGCTGCAGCTTCTCAACACGGCTCCCAGGTGAAGCCTTCAATACACAAGGAAGCGAGCGGCTTGAGAGCGACTCGACTAGCAAGAGGAACCAGACGATCGGCATGACTGGATCACGCACCTCCTTCAAAGCTCTTCTCACAACGTCTGCTCTAGTGGGCGTTTTGAAAAGAGCTTTGAAATGGTCTTTAAAGTTCTAAGTGTAAAAAGTTGTCAGGATGTTAACAATGAAAAAAAGTGACAGGTTCATTATTTAAACAGTTGTAGCAACACGTGGGAACGTGTAACACTATTTTTTGGAACAGCGCTGCTTCCTTTTTTAAGGGTACTTTTTTGGGGGGGGAGGGGGGGTTACATTTAAAAAAGAAAAATAAACTGAATAAAACAATCAAGTTTTCCAAATTTCAGCAGACGCTTTAATATTTTGTTCTGTCCTGAAACAAACACTTTTGTCAGTTTTTATTTCTAAGTTTCTCCCACTACAGTGACAACACAGTTAAGTACAAAAGCTTCTTTTTAATCATGAAAGTTTGGAAAGTCAGTGAATAAAGATCCATGGTTATACAGAGCGTAACGGAATGAAGGAAGCAGCCCAGCGCACCCCTCGCACCCTCGCAATGAGAGCTCACAGCGCCTGGCTCCTGCTGGGAGCGGGGACTCAATACAAACACACACACTGGCAATGAACAGACATCTCCAGCATCAAGCTGGAAGTGGCAGCCTTTGTGGTTACACTTTTGTTTTAAGAAAACAAATCAAACATCTAGAGAAATGGCATTAGAAGTAATGACAGTTATTAACAAGGATCACACTACGTCTTCCAGCTTCACCTGCTATTGTAAAGCTCAGGAAAGCATCATGTTTATTCAATGCCTTGCATGCTCTTTTAACACTGTGTACAAGAACCAGTTATAAAAAGTATTGCACACTTATAGGGGCGTTATTATCGTTTAACCTAGAGTGTTGCCTATATTTTTCTTTGTACAATTATTTTTACGTTTGTCATTAAAAAAATGCATCCACAACTTTGCAATGTCCAATCATATATTAAATTATTTGTATATATATATATATCTATATTACATATAATAGATACTTTAGTGTTTTACAACTTAAAAGGACAGAGATGTAAGCAGACACACAGAAACAATAACACTAGAATCGTCATCTCTGTATATCAATAAATATCTCGATGTGCAGAGACACATATTAAGCTTTAAATACGTTGCTATTTCTGCATTTATACAAGGTTTCTCGCTCAATGGCACTCTATACAATGCTCAAGTCTTCCACCCCAGAGGCTTGTGTGAAGGCAAAGCTGGACAGGGTTGGGATACAATAGGGAAAGCTGAGTACATGCCAGGACTCTCAGTATGTTACAATATGATGTTTAAAACAAGGACGAGGACGGGGAGGGGGTGCTCGACGTCTTTAAACAATCCTGTTCTCCAGCGTGGCAATCCTCTTTGTCACGGCATCCAGTAAGCGAGGGGTTAAGGACAAACTCAGTCACAGCATTCACAAAATAGTATTGCTATAATCATCAGGGACACAGGAATCCCTTTGAATGCAGAACAAAGGAGAAAAGCACAAATCTGACACCACTACACCCTGCGCTCCAGCAGTGCAGATCTGACACCACTACACCCTGCGCTCCAGCAGTGCAGATCTGACACCACGACAGCCACCCTTCCAGTGCAGATCTGACACCACTACACCCTGCGCTCCAGCAGTGCAGATCTGACACCACGACAGCCACCCTTCCAGTGCAGATCTGACACCACTACAGCCTGCGCTCCAGCAGTGCGGATCTGACACCACGACAGCCTCCCTTCCAGTGCAGATCTGACACCACTACATCCTGCGCTCCAGCAGTGCGGATCTGACACCACGACAGCCACCCTTCCAGTGCGGATCTGACACTACTACATCCTGCGCTCCAGCAGTGCGGATCTGACACCACGACAGCCACCCTTCCAGTGCGGATCTGACACTACTACATCCTGCGCTCCAGCAGTGCGGATCTGACACCACGACAGCCACCCTTCCAGTGCGGATCTGACACTACTACATCCTGCGCTCCAGCAGTGCGGATCTGACACCACTACAGCCTGCGCTCCAGCAGTGCGGATCTGACACCACGACAGCCACCCTTCCAGTGCAGATCTGACACCACTACACCCTGCGCTCCAGCAGTGCAGATCTGACACCACGACAGCCACCCTTCCAGTGCAGATCTGACACCACTACAGCCTGCGCTCCAGCAGTGCGGATCTGACACCACTACAGCCTGCGCTCCAGCAGTGCGGATCTGACACCACGACAGCCACCCTTCCAGTGCAGATCTGACACCACTACACCCTGCGCTCCAGCAGTGCAGATCTGACACCACGACAGCCACCCTTCCAGTGCAGATCTGACACCACTACATCCTGCGCTCCAGCAGTGCGGATCTGACACCACGACAGCCTCCCTTCCAGTGCAGATCTGACACCACTACATCCTGCGCTCCAGCAGTGCGGATCTGACACCACGACAGCCACCCTTCCAGTGCGGATCTGACACCACGACAGCCACCCTTCCAGTGCGGATCTGACACCACGACAGCCTGCGCTCCAGCAGTGCGGATCTGACACCACGACAGCCACCCTTCCAGTGCGGATCTGACACCACGACAGCCACCCTTCCAGTGCGGATCTGACACCACTACATCCTGCGCTCCAGCAGTGCGGATCTGACACCACGACAGCAACCCTTCCAGTGCGGATCTGACACCACTACATCCTGCGCTCCAGCAGTGCGGATCTGACACCACGACAGCCTCCCTTTCAGCAGTGCAGATCTGACACCACGACAGCCTCCCTTCCAGCAGTGCAGATCTGACACCACTACAACCTCCCTTCCAGCAGTGCAGATCTGACTGAGATGCCACAGTCCCAGGGGGCACATTTAGAGAGAGCTGCACAAACTGGTTATTCCATTAATAGGACCGAGCTCTCCACAGATGAGGGTCATTGGTGATGATCAGTCTTACTTGCTGTTCTCCACAGCCTGTGAAAAGCAGCACTAATCATCACAAACCCAAGTGGCTGTTTCTTCACTTGCATCACTTTCACTAAATCAATGACAGCTTAATCAAACAAGTGATTCACCATGTCAGTGTTCACGCACACGCATGCACACACACGCACACGCATGCACACACACGCGCACGCACGCACGCTCGTGCTCCCTGCCACCCTCTCTCGGGTAGCTCCATCCCCTCACTCTCTCACGCTAATAAAAGGATATATTTTTTCGTTAGTGCTGCTATGTCTTCTTCTATCTTGGTGTTGAACTTGACGATGGACTCGCACTCACATGGGTTCTCTTCTGGAGGAGAAATAAAACAGCAGCAAAGCGATTAGGAGAATAAAGGAGCGACAGCCGACACTGCGGGCCTGACCTCTCCCTTACTCCCCCCCCTCCCCATTCACCTCTCCTCCACACCCTACTCTCCTCAGTTTCAACTGGAGCAATTTCAACTGGAAGCATATAAAACGTGTTCCAAATATTTCTTAGCCCCATCATTCTTATGAAGTTTCCTTTAGTATTTCTAAATGTAGCACTATGGATGAAAGATCAGCAGCACATTTTCTGGTTCTTCACAAGATACATATTGTACTGTAATAGAGGAATGTATCTTTGAATATTGTATTGCAATAGAGGGATGTAGCGTTTGAATATTGTATTGTAATAGAGGGATGTATCATTTGATTCTAGACTGGAAGCACAACATCTCATTGAAGTTGAAAAATAAGTGTGATTTATAGTTAGCTGAAATACAAACTCGCCCTGTCTTTCGTGTTTTAACAAACAGTCGACTTTTAAATGAACATCTTATTATGCATCATACAAGTATCTTATCAAGCCCAATGCATGCATCGTGACTCACCCTTGCACCCTTTCAAGTGCCAGCGCGTGCATCGTGACTCACCCTCGCACCCTTTCAAGTGCCAGCGCGTGCACCGTGACTCACCCTCGCACTCTTTGAAGTGCCAGCGCGTGCACCGTGACTCACCCTTGCACTCTTTGAAGTGCCAGCGCGTGCATCGTGACTCACTCTCGCACTCTTTGAAGTGCCAGCGCGTGCATCGTGACTCACCCTCGCACTCTTTGAAGTGCCAGCGCGTGCATCGTGACTCACCCTCGCACTCTTTGAAGTGCCAGCGCGTGCATCGTGACTCACTCTCGCACTCTTTGAAGTGCCAGCGCGTGCATCGTGACTCACCCTCGCACTCTTTGAAGTGCCAGCGCGTGCACCGTGACTCACCCTCGCACTCTTTGAAGTGCCAGCGCGTGCACCATGACTCACCCTCGCACTCTTTGAAGTGCCAGCGTGTGCATCGTGACTCACCCTCGCACTCTTTGAAGTGCCAGCGCGTGCATCGTGACTCACCCTCGCACTCTTTGAAGTGCCAGCGCGTGCACCGTGACTCACCCTCGCACTCTTTGAAGTGCCAGCGCGTGCACCGTGACTCACCCTCGCACTCTTTGAAGTGCCAGCGCGTGCACCATGACTCACCCTCGCACTGTTTGAAGTGCAGCTTCTTAGCGATCTGGTTGATGGTCTTGAAGTCAGCTGTGTAGAAGTAATGCTCTGCGATGGGTTCGGAGGCGATCTCCTTCAGCTCGTCCTCCACTGCGTTCCCCACCCCCACCGCGTACATCTTGAAGCCTTCGAGGAAGGAACACACACAGCTCCTTAGCACCTCCACAATATACACCTTATACAGCTGGATTTTTATGCATTTTATCCCAGTGCAAAGTTAGAAAAGAAAAACATCTGCATTACGAAAAAAAAACACCCAAGAAGGTTCAATTAAGAGCACCCACGCTATTGCAGATGCTCCTTCCTTTCTGAAAATACAACTCAAATGAAAATATGATTCAATATTCTGAGTCATGTATTTATTTATATATTTTTTATGTTATCCCAGGGATCCGCAAGGAGGTTGAGAAACACTCTTGTCTTGAATGCGTTGATATGAAAGCAGCATAGGGGAGGAGCAAACAAACCCCCGTGCAGCAGCAAGCCGTACCGAGCTCCTTGGCCTTCTTGGCGGCCTCTCCGATGTAGTCCTGGGATCGCCCGTCCGTGAAGACGATGCCCACTTTGGTCACGCCGGGCCGGGCCCCGTGGTTGGGGGTGAAGCTGCTGTCCAGCAGGTAACGCAGGGCCTGACCGGTCATGGTGCCCTTCTCCATGTAGGACATCTTCTTCACTGCTTCCTTCAGGTCCTTCTTGGTGTTGAAGCGGCCCAGCGGGAACTCCTGCCTCACCGAGCTGGAGTACTGCACCAGCCCCACGTGCGACTTCGTCTCCGACACGTCCAGCTTGTCCACGATCTGGTTGATGAACTTCTTGACCAGCTCAAAGTTCTCGGGCCGCACGCTCTTGGAGCCGTCAATCAGGAAGACCACGTCTGTGGCTTTAGCACTGCAGGCTGAGAGGAGGGAGGAGGGAGAGAGTAGAGAGGGGCCAAATAGGGAGAGGGGAGAAGGAGGAGAGTAGAGTGTGGAGGAGAGGCGAGTGGGGAAGGGGAAGTAAGGGAGAAGAAGGGATATAAGGAGAGAGGGGAGAAGGAGGACAGTAGAGTGTGGAGGAGAGGCGAGTGGGGAGGGGGAGTAAGGGAGAGGATGAGAAAGGGATGGGGAGAGGAAGGGATGTAAGGAGAGAGGGGAGAAGGAGGAGAGTAGAGTGGAGGAGAGGCGAGTGGGGAGGAGGAGTAAGGGAGAGGATAAGAAAGGGATGGGGAGAGGAAGGGATGTAAGGAGAGAGGGGAGAATGGGAAGAATGGTAGGAAAGGAAAAGCAGGGAGGAGAGTAGAGAAACAATATATGTCATTACATTGCATTTTTAAATATAGAATAATCAATATATGATCCCATATATGGAAAGAGGCAATGATATTTTCCCTAGATTTCACAACACTGTGCAATAGAAAGTTATACACTGACATTCATCCACTATAAGATTTTATTTCAGCGCCAGGTGCCTCTGTAGATGAGGACAGGGCTGCGTTCGTCCTGACTTACCGCTGCAGGTCTTGCCGTCCTCCTGAAGGGTGAAGCTGTCGTTGCAGGCACACTTGTAGGAGCCGGGGGTGCTGACACAGATCTGCTCACAGTCGTGGTCTCCGGTGGCACACAGGTCAGACACTGGTGGAGGAAAGGGGGGGGGGGGAGTTTAAAGAACAATACTACAGGCCTGTCGCAAAACAGATTCCTGGAAGAGTCGTCTCCGTGGACATGCACACTCACAGATACAGAGTCAGATCCAACGGAAGAAGAGTCTCCGTGGACATGCACACTCACAGATACAGAGTCAGATCCAACGGAAGAAGAGTCTCCGTGGACATGCACACTCACAGATACAGAGTCAGATCCAACGGAAGAAGAGTCTCCGTGGACATGCACACTCACAGATACAGAGTCAGATCCAACGGAAGAAGAGTCTCCGTGGACATGCACACTCACAGATACAGAGTCAGATCCAACGGAAGAAGAGTCTCCGTGGACATGCACACTCACAGATACAGAGTCAGATCCAACGGAAGAAGAGTCTCCGTGGACATGCACACTCACAGATACAGAGTCAGATCCATTGGAAGAAGAGTCTCCGTGGACATGCACACTCACAGATACAGAGTCAGATCCAACGGAAGAAGAGTCTCCGTGGACATGCACACTCACAGATACAGAGTCAGATCCAACGGAAGAAGAGTCTCCGTTGTTCCAAAAATGTTCTCCATCATGCACATAAATTCACAATATAGGTCTGAAATGTGCAGCTTTGAAAGAAAAACACATTTTAGCAAACGTTCATTTTGAAACACGATTTCTGGTACTATGCTTGGTTAAAGAAATCTCTGTTTGCAAGCCTGTCATGCACTTCCTAGGTCATTTCATCTGAAGAGCCAAATTGTCCCCCTGCCCTCTTTCCTGTCAAAAACCAACCATCTATTGCTTCCCTTATTGACTGACATGTTTTGCAGCCAGTAGGATGCTTTGATCCTGAAGAGACTGCTGGGGTGAAAGGACCATACATGACCAGTCTTTCTGGAAAGCACAGCTGGCAAACTGAAAGCTTTCTTAACTTAGTATGGTACCACATGTCAGTTTTAAAATTAAAATAAATGTTTGCTATAACATGTGTTTCTTTCAAAACTGCACATTTGAGACCTATAATACAATGAATGGACGTGCATGGCAGGTAAGATTTATGGGAAACAGTTCATCAAGTATCGAGGCATTGTGATATGTGATAAATGATGAAGAACATATATTCAGTTATATTAATGCAAGCTTATAAATTACCTTTTTCACAAAATAGTCCATCTCCTTGCACATCATTCAGCCCGCCAGGACCATCTAATGAATGCTTGCAAACATCATACAAAGTTAGGATGACAGAAGGCAGCCCCAGAAACACGTTCCCAGTATCGGGGTGCTGGCTTACCGCAGAAGGCCTCCTGGAACTTCAGTGCGAGTTTCTCGATGAAGCTGTAGCTCTCCACATAGTCAGTGTGCTCCTCCAGCGGCTCGCTGGCGATCTGCTTCAGCGTGTGCATGTCCACGCGCCCCACGCCGATCGCAAACATCTCAATGCCAGCTTCGCGGGCGCGGGCGGAGACGTCCTTCACGTTGTCCTGGGGGCGCCCATCCGTCACGATTATCGCCACCTGGGCACAGGAGTAAGCGTGTCAGGGGAAGCATGTCAGGAGGGAAGCGTGTCGGGAGGAAGGGTGTCGGGAGGAAGCGTGTTGGGAGGAAGTGTGTTGGGAGGAAGTGTTGCAGGAGGGAAGCGAGTCGGGAGGAAGCCTGTCGGGAGGAAGCATGTCAGGAGGGAAGTGTGTTGGGAGGAAGCATGTCAGGAGGAAGCGTGTCAGGAGGGAAGCGTGTCGGGAGGAAGCATGTCGGGAGGGAAGCATGTTGGGAGGAAGCATGTCAGGAGGAAGCGTGTCAGGAGGGAAGCGTGTCGGGAGGAAGCATGTCGGGAGGGAAGCGTGTTGGGAGGAAGCATGTCAGGAGGAAGCGTGTCAGGAGGGAAGCGTGTCAGAAGGAAGCATGTCGGGAGGGAAGCGTGTCAGGAGGGAAGCGTGTCGGGAGGGAAGCGTGTCAGGATGAAGCGTGTTGGAATGAAGCGTATCAGGAGGAAGCGTGTCGGGAGGAAGTGTGTCAGGAGGGAAGCATGTCAGGAGGGAAGCGTGTTGGGAGGAAGCATGTCAGGAGGAAGCGTGTCAGGAGGGAAGGGTGTCAGAAGGAAGCATGTCGGGAGGGAAGCGTGTCGGGAGGGAAGTGTGTCGGGAGGGAAGCGTGTCGGGATGAAGCGTGTTGGGATGAAGCGTATCGGGAGGAAGCGTGTCGGGAGGAAGTGTGTCAGGAGGGAAGCGTGACGGGAGGAAGCCTGTCGGGAGGAAGCATGTCAGGAGGGAAGCGTGTTGGGAGGAAGCATGTCAGGAGGAAGCGTGTCAGGAGGGAAGCGTGTCGGGAGGAAGCATGTCGGGAGGGAAGCGTGTCGGGAGGGAAGCGTGTCGGGATGAAGCGTGTCCAGAGGAAGCGTGTCGGGAGGAAGCGTGTCGGGAGGAAGCGTGTCGGGAGGATGCGTGTCGGGAGGAAGCATGTCCGGAGGAAGCGTGTCTGGAGGAAGCGTGTCTGGAGGAAGCGTGTCCTGGGAAGCGTGTCAGGAGGAAGCATGTCAGGAGGAAGCATGTCCGGAGGAAGCATGTCTGGAGGAAGCGTGTCGGGAGGAAGCGTGTCCGGAGGAAGCGTGTCAGGAGGAAGCGTGTCGGGAGGAAGCGTATCGGGAGGAACGCTCACTGCTACGAGTTAGTCAACAGCACATCTCACAGAGGTCATCCCGTACAACACAGTTCTACAAAAAAAACACCTTTTTTATGTTTAGTAGTTCCTGAGTACAAACTTCATTTTTGTCATTTTTAATAAGTTAATGTCTCTGATTATAACAGAAATCATCTGGCACAGTTTAAGCAGCCAGAACATTAAGAGACACCCTCCACACAGGGATTCATTTATAACAGACATTGACTTAAGCAGCCACACACCCACACACACCCAAGGATAATTTTTTAATCATTGTGTTATTACATATTTATTTTGACATCATCAGAGTTGCTACAGCTCAGTGACTTGAAGAAAAACTAAATGTCCCGGTTTTTCACTCTGGAAATCTGTTAACCCTAAACATCATGCATCACGTTTTACTACGTCACTGATAAGGAAAGTGCAGAGCGGGTACCTTGCTGACGTCTGGGGAGCGCACCCGGGCACCCTCGCCCTCGCTGAAGGCCACGTTGATGGCGAACTGTATGGCGAGGCCGGTCATGGTGCCGGTGGACAGAGGCTCGATCTTGCTGACCGCCTTCAACAGGGCCGCCTTGTTGCGGTGGGTCTTGAGCGACACCTCATTCTTCACCTGGCTCGCGTAGTTGACCACGCCGACGCGGGTGGCGTTGGGGCCCACGTTGAGGGACTCGATCACCTTGGACACGAAGACTTTGACCTGCTCGTACTCGGAGGGGCGCACGCTGCGAGACGAGTCGAGGATGAATACCAGGTCTGTGGGGTGCGTCTGACACAGGCCGGCTGCAGGAGAGAGACAGAGAAACAGACAGAGAGAGAGAGGGAGAAGTGAGACTATTTGGTCCAGACTATTTGTGGCGGCGGCGGCAGGGGGTGGTGGGGATTGTACATACAATCCAGGGGCATCATTTGCTGTAAGGCAGCAGTGTGGAGTAGTGGTTAAGGCTCTGGACTCTTGACCGGAGGGTTGTGGGTTCAATCCCAGATGGGGGACACTGCTGCTGTACCCTTAAGCAAGATACTTTACCTAGATTGCTCCAGTAAAAACCCAACTGTATAAATAGGTAATTACATGTAAAAAATAATGTACTTGTATGTAAAAAATAATGTGATATCTTGTAACAATTGTAAGTCGCCCTGGATAAGGGTGTCTGCTAAGAAATAAATAATAATCCCCCACCCTTGGTTTGACCATCCAGACGACCTACATGACAGTCTTCCACTTTTTGAACCCCCCCCCCCCCACACACACACTCACACACACACACACACACATATAATATAACCACATAAAGATGGTCGAAGTTTTCTTCCCAAACTAATAAAATGAGTTTTCAAATATTATTCTCTTCTAATCGAACCCGGATCCGGAATGAAGTCGGCCATGGTTGCCATGGTGATGATATTGCTCGCGCTCAGAGTCTCAAGGCGTCGGCTGCTCATTCATTTTGATTGATAGTTCATTGTTGCCCAGCGATTATATCGACAACACAGAATGGCATTGCATTGTATTGTACTGTTTCTGTAATATCATATTATTGATATCATGAGTCAAAGGGAAATGTCAGATATGTTTGCCACAGGAGCTGGATAACGGAAGAAATGAAACACAGTGAGACAACAAAGAGGGATTCACTTGCGGAAGAAACTATTAATATTGCTGATACATTATTTATACATTGTCTAAAGCAAAAGTATCATAGATTTTCAAATTAGATTTAGGCTGATGTGTAGGGCTGTGCGGCCCTTTATCTGGTTTGGTACAGGTACGTCTTATTTTCAGCTACGTGGATAAAAAACGGTACGCAGCGCCCTGCGCTTGCTCGCGCATGCCTAAACAGCTTCCACTTTGAAAACACGGTAGTGCCTGTTCAAATCTGGTACGTTATGCTGTTTTCTGTCTTTTTCATCTTTTTAAATTGCATTTATCATATTTTTCCATATATTGATCATATGCAATACATTGGGTCTTGTACATGTTTTTACTTGTGCAGCTTTGCGGTGGATTTCTCATTTTGTCTTGTTCGTCGTGAATAGTTTTTTCTTTTTAGAGAAATTGATTGTCTGTTTCCAGTTTAAGTTTGCAAAAAATATGTTTAATTAACTTATCATTTGTTTTGTGTTTTTACTACAAACCTTATGGCTCTATAGCTTCGCCTGGAGGACGCTAAATCAGACGATTTAAACTAATCTCGAGATAGAAGTAAAACGTAGCTACTACTGTACTGTGTGCAAAGAAAATGTATTGTAACGTGCTATCACCTCCATTGTAGAAACAGGGGAAACAGGATTAGGGACCCGCCTGCCTATAGCACATTAGGGGGGTCTTGATTGACAAGTGGGGGTCCCATGAGTGTTTTCGCGGGTTTAATATGGGACTATGATAGGGGATTGACTCTCGTGGGCGGGATAAGAGAATGATTATATAGGGGTGCGCGGGGTTAGCCCCGGCAGAGCTGAGCTAATTGTGATTTTCCGGTACACTGTTAGAGTGGGCTGGCACAGTGTAAACAGTTAAAGGGCAATAAATATTTATTTGAACCTGAACAATGTGGTCCGGAGTGCCTCTGTGGGGTCAGTCAATGGGGAATGCTACAGTATCAATAACTCCCGCAGAGAATTAATTTTTCTTACTACTGATAATAATGGAATGAATAACTATTATTTTATTTATAAATATTTATTTTAAACAATGTCTTGTAATTTGCCCAAACATCAATATTTTTCAAACAAACCTTCAGGAAGTATTGTAACGTCTGTTGGGTCATAGAATAACGCATTTTTTATCCATGTATCTCTAAGCAGAATACATAATAAAAAATACTTTTCATAAACAAATCTGAACTATTGGTCCTGAAAGGGTTAAATAAGCATGTGCCACTTCTGCACAGCTGCAAAACACTCATTTGAAAGTGCACCATATGCCTCCTTTTCACATTAGAGAAACACCCATTAGATCGCAATTGATTGCACATGTACCGAAATCTGACAAGGTACCACCTTCTGACAGGTTATATTTTGGTATGCGTACCACTTTCTGACAATGTACCACTTTCTAACATTACATTGCTCTCTAATGTCTTTCACAGTGGATTGGCAGAAAATTATATTTAAATTAAGGTGGTATTAGATACACTCTGGTTGAAATGTACTGAAGATATGATTAGGCAATGTTATCCATGAAAATCAATGGATTTCTTTTTATAACACATTTCCCCGTATGCAAATCTTAGTTCAACAAATGAAAGGTTATTTTCGAGCATGAGAAGGGTCAAAACATACCTGCGTACAAATACTGGGGATGAGAGATTGAGCAATCCTTTGGTTATTGAGAGCTAACCCGACAAGCAAAAACATTAGACTTACACATACAGGCTGGTGTTGATAAATTTGCCAAGATGAAAGGGAGACAACCTGTTTTTTTTTTAGTTTATTCGTGATTATCATGTGTAAACATGAAACCTTGCTACTTTCGACAGTCACAGAATTGTGGTGCTTATTTAGCAGTTTGTGTTCATTGGTTTATATTTGATACAAAGTGTCGTTCTTTGTGGAAAGCAGGTGAAATGTATCAAACTTAACTCCAGGTTGTAAGCATGTGTCAAATCTGTATTCGGATGGGCGCTCTATAATAAAGAGTTAAACCGCGTTCTTACCCCCGGCTCTTTTTGTACAGCCCAAGCATGACACGTTTTTTTCAGTGATCTGAGATAGTCTAACGTCCCTAGCTGCTACTGTAAAAAAAAATGTTGCAGTAGTTCAGTATGCAACTGTGAAACGTTTACTTAACTGGGATATCAAAAGCTTGCAACAGAGCAATTCAGTGAGCGTTGAAGCCTTTACCCACAAGTTTCAGTGAAACGACTACCCTAACCTTACACACTTTATTACTATAAAATGAGACTTAGTGGAACGACAATTTTGAGTTTGTTATAAGTCAGTGCCGTGCTTTAAAAATACTTGAATTGCACATTTTGTTTAATTCATTTTAAGAATAAGAGCGATGTTGTAAACTGGCACAATTACTGCCTGTTTTTTTTTTCTCATTCATGATGCTAATTGGGACAGAGAATGTTCAATGTTGACAGTACTTTGCTCCCCCCCATTCTTTCTGAAATGACGCCCCTGCACAGTCATATGTTGATAGTGACACACTTCTGTTTTTTACATCACCCAAGCAGTGATCTGATACATATACATTTTACTTTGCAGGTCTGAAGGTTTTAATGTCAGTATACTCGTCACTTGGGTGGTCTGCTACAGGGAACTAGCGGGCGATTTGATCAACCAAGGTATGGGAACGCATATTCAGAAAACAAAACCGTGGATGGTAAACTAACCTTTATAAAAGGCTCCCATGTTAAAAGCACAGCAAAGTGTAATAAAGCACAGTGAATGCATAGCAAAGCATAGGGAAGCATGGTAAAGCACAGAGAGGTATGGTAAAGCATAGGGAAGCATTGTAAAGCACAGAGAGGTATGATAAAGCACAGGGAAGCATTGTAAAGCACAGAGAGGTATGATAAAGCACAGGGAAGCATGGTAAAGCACAGAGAGGTATGATAAAGCACAGGGAAGCATTGTAAAGCACAGAGAGGTATGGTAAAGCATAGGGAAGCATTGTAAAGCACAGAGAGGTATGATAAAGCACAGGGAAGCATTGTAAAGCACAGAGAGGTATGATAAAGCACAGGGAAGCATGGTAAAGCACAGAGAGGTATGGTAAAGCATAGGGAAGCATTGTAAAGCACAGAGAGGTCTGGTAAAGCATAGGGAAGCATTGTAAAGCACAGAGAGGTATGATAAAGCACAGGGAAGCATTGTAAAGCACAGAGAGGTGTGGTAAAGCATAGGCAAGCATTGTAAAGCATGGAGAGGTCTGGAAAAGCATAAGGAAGCATTGTAAAGCACAGAGAGGTATGATAAAGCACAGGGAAGCATTGTAAAGCACAGAGGTGTGGTAAAGCATAGGCAAGCATTGTAAAGCAAGGAGAGGTATGGTAAAGCATAGGGAAGCATTGTAAAGCACAGAGAGGTCTGGTAAAGCACAGGGAAGCATTGTAAAGCACAGAGAGGTATGATAAAACACAGGGAAGCATTGTAAAGCACAGAGAGGTATGGTAAAGCATAGGGAAGCATTGTAAAGCACAGAGAGGTATGGTAAAGCATAGGCAAGCACTGTAAAGCACAGAGAGGTATGATAAAGCATAGGGAAGCATTGTAAAGCACAGAGAGGTATGATAAAGCATAGGGAAGCATTGTAAAGCACAGAGAGGTCTGGTAAAGCACAGGGAAGCATTGTAAAGCAGAGAGGTATGATAAAACACAGGGAAGCATTGTAAAGCACAGAGAGGTATGGTAAAGCATATTCAATACAAGCCGTGGTAAGCTGTGTTAAAACAATAGGTGAAAGGTATAAGGTATAAGCATGGTGAAAGCTGCAGAGTCACTGTGCAGATTTACTGTGGTAAACTTTTCTAAGGGCTGGGCTATACCCAGCAGTGTGATTGAGTAGCTGGACAGTGTAATCAGTTACAGGGCTGTAGGCTGGCGGGGAGTGAAAACAGACCTTGTTCTCGTGGCCAGGGCTTGGATTTCATGTTTTCTTTCACCAAATAATGTGTAAACTAAAATGTATTTGTTCTGAGATCGCTGTGGCACGCAGCACAATGGGACGCAGTGCTTCAACTGGGGAAACCTAAACCAGCAGTGAGAGAGAAATCAGAAGAAGCATTCACAGAACTGCAGCCAGGCTTTCTATTCCCATTGGAATCCAGTGTATTACCCTGAAGAAACCATCACACATCACAGTGTTAACAGCTGTGCCGCTGCATTGAAAGAAATAGTGTGATACAGTATCACACTGTCTGTCTGGTACTGATCTGGTACCGTGATACTGCAATGGATTACCAGCAGTATGTATTGGTTCCTACAATCAATAGGGATTTCATTGGTAGGTCAAAATATGAAGTGTTCCCTGTGTACTACCAGTGGCAGCCTCATATACTTGTGCTACCATATCCCATGCATGCAGAAGCATTGCACTGCTATTGAAAATCATTTTGTAAGGGCTTTTTGAATACATTCATTGGATCAAAGTGCAGCACAGATTATGCAGACGGGTTTGTTGTACAGAGCTATACAGATCTGAACTTTTTCCCTGTAAAGTAATAAAGGTAACAAGTACATTACTATACTGTAGAATGGCATTGGAACCTTGCATATAGCATAACAACATTCTCCCAAACTCTTGCTGCTTTGCTTTTTCACAGACTAAATATTATCTTTGGGGATGCCAATTTAAGGTTAGGTTCAGGGTCAAGGTGAGGGTCAGGGTTAAAGTTAGGGTGAGGGTCAGGGTTAAAGTTAGGGTCAGGGTTAGAGTCTCATGAAACCGTGGTGAAAGCAGGACAACTGTTTGTATCAGGTCAACATTACAAAAAAATTATTTGGGGAGTGAAAAAAGGGTCTTTGCCATGTTTTGATTTCTGTGTTTTCTCCTAAGCTGTAACAGAACTGCTGTCTAAATTTCAACCTTCTACTGCTGCAGGGGTTTCAGGACGGGAAAGACTTTCTATAGTTTATGATCGCGCGTGAAGGTAAGCTGTGGATGATTGACCTGCTCAACACGAGAGGAGACAGACACAGTGTCCCATTGTGAAACACAACCGTATTGGCTGGCACACCAGTCCACTTCACAGGGAAACTGCAGTGAATTCCCTTGTGCCAAGTGAGGAATCCAGACTAATCGAATAAACCACATAGAATTGAACTCAGACGCCAACTCACCCACATTCACTGTTCTGATAGCAGCCAGCCTAGGAGTTCCACTGTCAGCACAGTTTAATAATTACTACGTGTACACCTAGCATGTTCTGTGATTCGGACGATGGTCCAGTCATGGATTAACACACGTTAAGAATGTATCAAACATGGGTATTCTCGCGATGCTAGTTGAATGTAATAAAACAAAAGTGTAACAGTGAGGCTAATGTACCTTTCATCTTAACTTAATCCTCCCTTTTAAAAATTGACCATAGTCTGTTTGAAATGTAATTTTGTAGTTTACTATAATAATAATAATAAGAAAAAAACTGAACGACAAAATATGTATTAATCCTAAAAGTAACTCAATAAAATGAAATGGCAAACGTTTTGACTAGAGCAGCTGTCATTGGTCTATTCTTAATACACAGCCATATGATCCTACAGCATTGCTGCTTTCATATTTGATACCTTTTAAAATGAGTGGTCAAACCACAGTTCATTGTGACTGGGGAGAGTGGAGTGCTGTCTGCACACCTCACTGTCCCCAGTCACAGCATAGAGTCCAGTATAACTATTTCAGACTTAAAACTAGATATTCTGACCTTAGTTGAGACTTGGCTTAAACCAGATGATGCAGTACCCTTAGTGGAGGCTTCTCCTTGTGGTTCCCCTTGGGTCGGGGTGGCGGTCTAGCCACAGTTTATGGTAAGGAGTTTAGCCTTCACTTTGGAAGTTTAGATGGATACTCATTATTCGAAATTCTATCTTTTAAAGTTAATGTTTAAACTCCAGTTCAGCTTGTAGTCATGTATCGGCCTCCTGGTCCCTATTCCTGAACTCTTATCAACTCTTGCTATTCAGCATGCTAGACTTGTGATGTTGGGAGATTTTAATATACATGCTGATGTGGAGGGAGATCCCCTTGGAAATTACTGTCTGAATGTACCTGATTCTGTGGGCTTTCCTCAGCACGTATCTGGTCCCACCCACACTCACAATCACACGCTTGATTTAATATAATCCTGCTCTGCTGTAATCCTGTACTCTCAGACCACTCCCCTATCATTCTGAACACTTATTGATTCGGGATCAGGCGATTGATGTAACTTAAAAAAGAGGATGGTGAGTAAGTAGATTCAAGAAACTGCACAGAGTCCTTTTCTTCAGTCAGTTGTTAGGTTTATTGAAATATGCAGGGAGTCTGGTCCCAGGTACAGGACAAACAGAATACTTGTTCTTACAATCGTTGCATGACATTAAATACCCTTCTGCATAGGTGTCTCTCTCCTCCTCTTTCTCTGACACTTAACCAATAGAAAAGGTACAACTCATTATCCTGTTACCATATATTCCATTTTGTGTGAGTGTGTGTATGTGTGTGTGTGTGTGTGTGTGATCTAGTGTGACGACCTCTGAACTCAGTGCATTCTTCAGACCCTGGTGCCACAAAGGTCCATACATCTGGTTTTTGTCATCTTCCTTGTTCCTATCTCTCCGATTTGCCTAAGACCCTTTGATTCCAGTGGCATCATCTCTTTGGATCTCTCTGAAGTCTTAGAGCCTGGTCTCTTCTTTTGGTCCCCTTGAAAACTAGCTTTATGACCCCCTCATAAACCAGCTGTATTTTCTAAGCAAAAACCTGTTTAACTAGTTTTATACCCAAGTGGACTCCCCGAAGGGCAAGCTTCTTTCATGTCAGGGCTGGAGATCAAAGGACTTGTTTGTACAGCCGTGTGCTGCTGGCCAGCCATTTGCTTTGAC
The DNA here is from genome assembly GCF_902713425.1 of Acipenser ruthenus. Taxonomy (NCBI): domain Eukaryota; kingdom Metazoa; phylum Chordata; class Actinopteri; order Acipenseriformes; family Acipenseridae; genus Acipenser; species Acipenser ruthenus. The sequence continues at coordinate 9,980,339 of NC_081213.1, forward strand.
ACAAAAGAATCTTAACTTCTCTACCATATTGCAGCTTTCATCTATCACAGCAGTGCTTGCATTTTTGGAACTAACAGTTTTTTCTATCCAATGTTAAATCACTTTTCAGAAAAATAACATGAATACAGCCGTCATTCCTCATGCGTAGCAAACTGCTATTCAATACTTGTTCCATGTTTTCCAACAGCGATGCTTTAGTAGACAATTACAACACTACCTTAGGGATTGTAGCTCCACTAAACATGAAAAGAGTTAGAACGTAGATGGAAAGACACAAAACGACAGGTTTCTTACCTTGTCTGGAAAGACAGCGTCGGGACTTACAAGGCTGCACTGTCCTCCGCCAGGTCCGCCTACTACTCAGATTTAATAGAAACTAATAAAAGTATCCAAGATTTCTTTTTAACACCATAGCTCAGCTTACTAATCAGCAGAAAGAGCCTTCAGTTAAAACTATCACTAGCAAGTTGTGATGACTTTATGAATCACTTTAAAGGAAGTTCTCTCTAGAATTGAAATTTCTATTCTATTAACGGCTCCCTTTCTTCGTTCCAAATTCCTTTAAGATTGCAGTGATTAAACCACTACTTAAAAATCCTTCTTTGGATCCCCTGTCCTTTCCAAGTATAGGCCTATATCTAATCTCCCCTTCTTATCAAGAGTTTTAGAGGGAGTGGTGGTTAATCAATTCTAGTCATTCCTTACAGCCAGTAATATCTATGAGAAATCTCAGTCAGGCTTTCATCCCGGTCATAGTGCCGAAACGGCTCTCGTCAAAGTAGTAAATGATGTTCTATTGCCCTCTGATTCAGGCCTTGCTTCTGCCCTAACCCTTCTACATCTAAGTGCAGCTTGTGATACATCTCATTTGAATTGACCGCCTTAAAAACCTGTCAGGCTCTGTCCTATCCTGCTTTAAATCCTACCTATCAAATAGGCTACAATATGTCCAAATTGAGGAGGAATCCTCCTTCTTATCTGGAGTTACGTGTGTTGTTCCGCAGGCCTCTGTCCTTGGTCCTATTCTGTTTTGCTGGTATTTGCTCCCCCTGGGTGATGTTGTGTTCTGTTTTGCTGGTATTTGCTCCCCCTGGGTGATGTTGTGTTCTGTTTTGCTGGTATTTGCTCCCCCTGGGTGATGTTGTGTTCTGTTTTGCTGGTATTTGCTTCCCCTGGGTGATGTTGTGTTCTGTTTTGCTGGTATTTGCTTCCCCTGGGTGATGTTGTGTTCTGTTTTGCTGGTATTTGCTTCCCCTGGGTGATGTTGTGTTCTGTTTTGCTGGTATTTGCTCCCCCTGGGTGATGTTGTGTTCTGTTTTGCTGGTATTTGCTCCCCCTGGGTGATGTTGTGTTCTGTTTTGCTGGTATTTGCTCCCCCTGGGTGATGTTGTGTTCTGTTTTGCTGGTATTTGCTTCCCCTGGGTGATGTTGTGTTCTGTTTTGCTGGTATTTGCTTCCCCTGGGTGATGTTGTGTTCTGTTTTGCTGGTATTTGCTCCCCCTGGGTGATGTTGTGTTCTGTTTTGCTGGTATTTGCTCCCCCTGGGTGATGTTGTGTTCTGTTTTGCTGGTATTTGCTTCCCCTGGGTGATGTTGTGTTCTGTTTTGCTGGTATTTGCTTCCCCTGGGTGATGTTGTGTTCTGTTTTGCTGGTATTTGCTTCCCCTGGGTGATGTTGTGTTCTGTTTTGCTGGTATTTGCTCCCCCTGGGTGATGTTGTGTTCTGTTTTGCTGGTATTTGCTCCCCCTGGGTGATGTTGTGTTCTGTTTTGCTGGTATTTGCTCCCCCTGGGTGATGTTGTGTTCTGTTTTGCTGGTATTTGCTCCCCCTGGGTGATGTTGTCCGTAGACACTGTGTACATTCCCATTGCTATGCTGGTGACACACAATTGTATCTATCTGTCAAGCCAGGTGATTCCACATCTCAAAATACTCTTAACTGTCTGTCTCGTAGATATTAAAAACATGGATGTCAACAATTTTTAATGCTAAATTCTGATAAAACAAAGGTCAAAGTTTTGGGTTTTAAAAAGCAGCATGAGAGCATAAACCCATGTGTCTGTAGAGTGGACAGCAGCCCCATTGGGCCAAAGCCAGAGACCAGAAGTCTGGGTGTAATTTTTTACTCTGATCTTTCATTTTAAACACATTAAGAACGTAACTCTCAGTACATGATGCTGAGGGACTGATTCACACCTTTATAACTTCCAGATTAGACTATTGCAGTGCCCTTCTCTCTGCTATTCCAAACTGTGTTCTGTCCAGATTGTTGCTTGCGCAGAACGCTGCGGCCAGGATCTGACCTTCAACAAAACAATATGATCATATTACGCCGGTTTTGGTGGCACTACACTGGCTCCCAATTCGATACAGGTTTGATTTTAAAGCTCTACTCCTCACATATAAAGCCTCCCATGCCTGGCTCCATCCTACCTGAGTGACTTACTGCTCCCATATATTCCAGGGCAGCCGCTCCGATCCCAGGATGCTGGGTATCGCACCATTCCAAACATTTAAAAACAGACATGGGAGGGAGAGCATTCGACTATGAGGCCCCGAAGCTATGGAACGAATCGCCGGTTCCTGTTTGGAAAGCTCCTACTGTAGCAATCTTCAAAAGCAGGCTGAAGACACTTTTTCATAGTTTAGCATATTTATCAAATTGACTTTTAATTTACTGTCTTTATTGTTTATACTGTTTTTTGTTATTTTATTGTATTGTTTTTTTTGTATTTAACTGTACAAAAATGATTTATTTTATTGTAATTGTTCTTTGATATTCTGCATATGTTAAAGCACTTCAACTTGTTGCGAAAGGCGCTATACTAAGTAAAGATGTGATTGATTGATTGATTGAGAAACACCACCTCTCAGTAGAAGCCTGTTATACTAGACTCTAATTAAAACACTGGACTGCATTCAAGGACCATCCACATGCCGGTAAATACATTGCTGTTCATGCATTCAAGGCTTTATGAATACACGGCAGTGTTCTCCAGTCTCTAGAAAGCTGCACAGTACAAGCACAGTCTCTGCACTGCAAGAGTGATCCTGCACGTACTGCACTGTACAACAGCCTCACTGCAAGAGATATCCTGCACGTACTGCACTGTACAACAGCCTCACTGCAAGAACAATCCTGCACGTACTGCACTGTACAACAGCCTCACTGCAAGAGATATCCTGCACGTACTGCACTGTACAACAGCCTCACTGCAAGAACAATCCTGCACGTACTGCACTGTACAACAGCCCCACTGCAAGAACAATCCTGCACGTACTGCACTGTACAACAGCCCCACTGCAAGAACAATCCTGCACGTACTGCACTGTACAACAGCCCCACTGCAAGAACAATCCTGCACGTACTGCACTGTACAGCAGCCTCACTGCAAGAGCAATCCTGCACGTACTGCACTGTACAGCAGCCTCACTGCAGCCTGGGATTCATTTGGAAAAAATACAATTCAGTGAAGGATAATGACTACAAGTAAAACAAATATGTTAAAAATGAAAAAAACAAATGTGAAAATCAACAAAACTAACTCTAGAGATATTATTGAAAAAATGGCAAACTTACTGAAGTATTTACCTGTATGTATAAAATACAGAAAGTCTAACCGATGTAAAGAGCAGTCCAATAGTGCCTGTATTTTAGCCGCTATCATTTTTCTTTAGGAGACTTGCAATCCATACCACTAGAGCCTCAAGAACGTATTAATACGACACTTCTCAAAGAAAAGGATGCAAAAAATAGTACATACTTTTCTATTTGTATGTATTTGTTTTTCAAGCTGAAACTAATAGCTAATAGCATAAACTAATAGCTATCTGTTGGGTATAGTTTTATACACTTTCTGCTTTTGGGGTATTAACACATCTTGCGATTTCCACCATCCAAATAGTTATTTTCTGTTCAATTAAATACTGCAAAATATTATACAACTCCCACAGATTACCTAAACTAAAAGCCACACCATTCTGCATGGTTCAAGATTCAATGGTACGTTTATGTTCCCCCTGCATATACAAATCTTACAGCAATGCCAAGCACATGAAATGCAGACTAAAGAATATACACATACAGACTAAATAATGTACTTCCCACCTAAGAACATTATAAACACAACAGCATGTACTGTAGTACTAAGTGCTGTGGACAAACTCCACGAGAGATCAGACCCTGCCCTGTATCTTTACTGAGTGTTAGTGCAGGGAGCTAGCACAGCAAGGTGAAGCACTGCCCTGTATCTTTACTGAGTGTTAGTGCAGGGAGCTAGCACAGCAAGGTGAAGCACTGCCCTGTATCTTTACTGAGTGTTAGTGCAGGGAGCTAGCACAGCAAGGTGAAGCACTGCCCTGTATCTTTAGAGTGTTAGTGCAGGGAGCTAGCACAGCAAGGTGAAGCACTGCCCTGTATCTTTAGAGTGTTAGTGCAGGGAGCTAGCACAGCAAGGTGAAGCACTGCCCTGTATCTTTAGAGTGTTAGTGCAGGGAGCTAGCACAGCAAGGTGAAGCACTGCCCTGTATCTTTAGAGTGTTAGTGCAGGGAGCTAGCATAGCAAGGTTAAGCACTGCCCTGTATCTTTACTGAGTGTTAGTGCAGGGAGCTAGCACAGCAAGGTGAAGCACTGCCCTGTATCTTTACTGAGTGTTAGTGCAGGGAGCTAGCATAGCAAGGTGAAGCACTGCCCTGTATCTTTAGAGTGTTAGTGCAGGGAGCTAGCACAGCAAGGTGAAGCACTGCCCTGTATCTTTAGAGTGTTAGTGCAGGGAGCTAGCATAGCAAGGTGAAGCACTGCCCTGTATCTTTACTGAGTGTTAGTGCAGGGAGCTAGCATAGCAAGGTGAAGCACTGCCCTGTATCTTTAGAGTGTTAGTGCAGGGAGCTAGCATAGCAAGGTGAAGCACTGCCCTGTATCTTTACTGAGTGTTAGTGCAGGGAGCTAGCACAGCAAGGTGAAGCACTGCCCTGCATCTTTACTGAGTGTTAGTGCAGGGAGCTAGCACAGCAAGGTGAAGCACTGCCCTGTATCTTTAGAGTGTTAGTGCAGGGAGCTAGCATAGCAAGGTGAAGCACTGCCCTGTATCTTTAGAGTGTTAGTGCAGGGAGCTAGCATAGCAAGGTGAAGCACTGCCCTGTATCTTTACTGAGTGTTAGTGCAGGGAGCTAGCACAGCAAGGTGAAGCACTGCCCTGTATCTTTAGAGTGTTAGTGCAGGGAGCTAGCACAGCAAGGTGAAGCACTGCCCTGTATCTTTAGAGTGTTAGTGCAGGGAGCTAGCACAGCAAGGTGAAGCACTGCCCTGTATCTTTACTGAGTGTTAGTGCAGGGAGTGAGTGTTTGAATCTGGGCAGAGCTAGCAGGCTGCGCAGGTCTCCAGCTAGTCATACTGGATCAAGACTTTCCAATACTGGACAGCAAACTTAAAGAGGCAGTACAGATATTGATTTAACACTGAGATGTTTTTCCATTTGTCTCTGTGTGTAGCGTTACTCTGTGTTTTATCAGGAAGCAAACCTTGTGGACATATCGCTTTGTTCCTGAGTTCTAGTTTTAGCAGGAGGGACTTAAGATTCCTCGTCCTCTTGAAACCTGCTGTCCACTGTATCCACCATATGGGCAGTGCTGCTTGCAGCAATGGGAGGTTATGCATTATACAAGCTATGCTTATATTCAGTGTTAGACACCAGCAAGAAACAGTAAGTAGCTAACAAACCTGCCCTGGCTAGGATTCTTTCCATGCACACCAACAATATGTAACATCTGTATTGTCTATGGGGTGTATTATAGTTTGTAAATAAATAGAAGAAATGTACAGTAAATGTAGTAAAAAAAATTATGTGTTTGTCAATATGTTACACAATATAGTACAAAATATTGACATTAAATATATGATCCCATAGATAGAAAAGCAGCAGTTATGTGTTTTTCCCTATACACTTCACTATATGTTTTACATTACTGACCAATAAAAAGCTATACACATAACAATCCCATTAGAATCATTGGGAAACAACAACAGAGTTAAAGGGAAGTGATTACAGCCACAATATTCAGCACTTTGCTCATCTATATCCGTACCCTTAGAAACGTTTCCCACAGTAATTGCAATACAAAGTGTAAACAGCACAGTGCAAGCGTGGTAGAGCATAGATTAGCATTGTAAAGCACAGAGAGGTATGGTAAACTATGGTAAATACACAGTATAACCAAGGGGAAAGCACTAGAAAACTGTAACATGGCTGTAGTGAACTTTTATAATAGTACCTAGTAAAAGATAGTATATGCAATGTCCAAAAACACCTTAAAAGTGGAAGCAATTTTTTTTAGCCACAATATTCTACATTTTCTCCACTTAGTATATACAGCACCTTGTCATCAAAGTCAAACAACGATACCTAAATGAGAATCGATTTAGCCAGGTTAGCTGTTTTGTAGCCAGGCTAGCTGTTTTGTAGCCAGGCTAGCTGATTCGATTTAGCCAGGCTAGCTGTTTCGATTTAGCCAGGCTAGCTGTTTCGATTTAGCCAGGCTAGCTGATTCGATTTAGCCAGGCTAGCTGTTTCAATTTAGTCAGGCTAGCTGTTTCTCACCTTTCCAGCATAGTGAGAAAGTGTATTTGACACAATAGAAGGTTTTTGTCACTCGTACTTGAATAAAGCTGGAGCGCCATGCTGCAGAAGAAAAAGCTGGGATCCTGCTCCATCGGGACCTTTACTCATCTCTCCCTCCTCATCAGAGTATTGCAGGCAGATCAGCAGACCAAAGAGGAGGCAGTGCTCGGCTCTATCTTCTCCCATCCCTTCTCCCATTTGCACTGTAGTTTTGCATTTTGCTCTGCCTTGCCCATGCTATGCATTTACTGTCAAGGCTGTTGCAAATAAATTAGTCTTCACCCTAGTTTAAAAAGCCTGTCTAATGATATTATTTAGCATGTGTTGCCATTCTGTCACTATGCTTGCCTGCACTCTGCTGTTGTCCTGCCCTGGTGCACCACAGTAAGCCTGTACCTGGGGGTCTCTCTCCACGCTCGGCGGACCCTGCTCAGGGCTCTCTTACCTGATATGGCGGCGGCGTGTCGGAGAGTCTCTGTCCCCAGGGCTCCATACTCCTGACTCAGGAATAGCAGGCTGAAGAGCAGCAGCGCTGACGATACACTCTGCATGGCTGGTGTTGGAGAGTCGAGGGCAGGCTAAAGAGTGACTGTCTGGGGGCCTGGCACGGAGGTATTAGCACACCTCTCCTTTCAAGAGGCAGAGCTAGACATGTGGGAAAGAACTGACAATGCCAACTTTCATTTGAGGGGAGGGGAAAAAAAAACTTGGGTGTGTGTCCGTGCCAGAGAGATTTCCTTAGCCTGCTAATCAATACACTGAAAAAGGGAAGTGGAGAATTAGACAAGGTTAGGAGTGAAGGAAGGGGGGAATGTAAACAGAGGAGAAATATTTTTTTTATTTAGTTTTTTCCATGTTATTTTTATTTTGAAAACTTTTTCCTGCATACAGTAGCTGGCATTGTACTGGAGATTAATGAGGTGTTGTTTTAAGAAGGGAGTCAGAAGCAGGTTAAGAGGGCTATGGGCCACCCCTCACTGCACCCAGCACTTACCACAGCAAGGACCGAGAGTGTTAGCATCATCAGTGTTTAAATGTTTAGAACTTAGCCATCGTCAAAAAATATGTCAAATATAGGAACCCTGAAATCAACGTCACCCTTGAATAAACGCCACAGGAAACAGATTTATGAAGGTCGCTGGCCTTGAAAACCGTGCTACTGCCAATAAACACCACCTTTGAAAATGCAGTTTTTAGGCAATTTAAAATAAATGTATCGGTACGGTACGCATCACGATATGCAGGTCACTGTATGATATGTACCACAATAATAGTGATGGTCCTGATGACCTACTTATAAAGATCAATGATGGGGAGGGGAGGGGAGGGGAGGGGGCTTTATACTCCGAAGGTGACACTGGTTTTGGGTGAATGGAACCTGTCAAGCTAGGCAGAAACGCCTGCTTTCTGGAATGTCAGCCCTGCTTTCTGATAGCATGATGGAAGAATGCTGTAAAAAGGGTTAGGGTTAGCCCCTGCTTTCTGATAGCATTATGGAACAATGCTGTAAAAAGGGTTAGGGTTAGCCCCTGCTTTCTGATAGCATTATGGAACAATGCTGTAAAAAGGGTTAGGGTTAGGGTTAGCCCCTGCTTTCTGATAACATTATGGAACAATGCTGTAAAAGGGTTAGGGTTAGGGTTAGCCCCTGCTTTCTGATAGCATTATGGAACAATGCTGTAAAAAGGGTTACGGTTAGGGTTAGCCCCTGCTTTCTGATAACATTATGGAACAATGCTGTAAAAAGGGTTAGGGTTAGGGTTAGCTCCTGCTTTCTGATAACATTATGGAACAATGCTGTAAAAAGGGTTAGGGTTAGGGTTAGCCCCTGCTTTCTGATAGCATTATGGAACAATGCTGTAAAAAGGGTTACGGTTAGGGTTAGCCCCTGCTTTCTGATAACATTATGGAACAATGCTGTAAAAAGGGTTAGGGTTAGGGTTAGCTCCTGCTTTCTGATAACATTATGGAACAATGCTGTAAAAAGGGTTAGGGTTAGGGTTAGCCCCTGCTTTCTGATAGCATTATGGAACAATGCTGTAAAAAGGGTTAGGGTTAGGGTTAGCGCCTGCTTTCTGATAGCATGATGGAAGAATGCTGTAAAAAAGGCACTTTTGGAGTTTGACGTCGGTGGAACATGAACATGAGTGTGGGGAGGTTGTTTATTTCAGTAGGTATAGTGGCCTGCAGGCTCGCTAGCAGCCAGAGAGACTCCTACACTGGGGGATCACAGTCCCGCTCTCTAAGCCTTCTGAGGGACAGATGAACAGTAAAGGAGTTGGAATGAAATGCCTCCCTTGTGCTGTTTTAGGAAGGGGAGCCTGAACAAACAAGTACTTTGAATTCCAATGAAAGCCTGTCTTGCTTTTTTTTCTTAATGAAATGAAATAGCTTGGAGCTGAAGGAGCAAACAGGAAGTGAGGGTGGCTGGTGAAGTGGTGCACAGTTTTCAGCGTGGCTCGTCTCAGCGCTGATTCAGAGCTTCTTTATACCTCTGAGAAGGAGGCTCTACAGTCCTGAGCTTGGGGGACTGCTTGAGAAACTACAAACGCGTCGGCTAACGCTTCATCGGTGTGTCTGCTTGACATTGTCAAAATGGAAGTATACGTGACAGTTGTAAGAGTTCCATGACCAGTATAAAGTATAATACCATTTTTGAGAAACCTTGCCAACACACTAAAAATATCCAAGCGGGAACACTAACGGAACATAAATTTAAAAACGACATTCCCATTTTTGGCAAAGAGGATTATTTTTTTTTCTAAGAAACCTTGAGAACTTATAATGAACTGCTAAGGTGACAGCCTCCTCACACCCTTCAATATAGCTTTTTAAAAACTGCACAGGAGCACACCTGTACCTGGAGTGAACGTGTTTCACATTCACTCTAACTGACTCAAACTGCCCTGCAGTGTGTGTGTGTATCCGATGTTGGAGTTGTGTCCCACTGGTGTCGTTGCTTCCCATACAGAAAGGACTTATATTTCACATATATAAAAAGCAATATATGTTACACTTATATGCTGTTATTTCTCTTCATTTGGTTTTTATGTGTACACATATATGTTCATATATAAATTATATATGGATTGGTTATGAAATTGGCCTGATTTTATAGTATTTTCAATATAAGGATTTTATGTGTTAGTATCTGTAACATATATTGCTGTCCATATATGTTTTTTATACTCCCAATGGGTATCGTTCTACTTTAAATATATGTTTTTTTAACCTACATGTGTTTTTTTATAATCTAAATATGTTTTTTTATATATAATGAAAATATATCCCTTCATTTGGTGAATGTTTTATACAAATGACTACATATGTTCATATGTTATCCATTGTCCAATTAAGAAAAATGTGAAAATGAATATTAGAATATACACACAATTTATATAACACATATACATACTTACACACTGTAACCAGAATATAAAATGCAACACTATAACACTTTCATATAGATATAATTCATAGGATTTGTCCTTTACAGCAAAGACAACCCTGGAAGAACCATATATTTCTAATATATGGAAATATATGTTGAAAGTCCTGTTCATATGTGTTTAATATATTAGATTAATGGCCAATATGTTACATATAAAGACTCCATATATGGGAAATGTATTTATAAATGTACAATGTAATTTAAATATGCTCCATTTACATGAAATAAATGACTGATATGTATGGGCCATATACTTAAAATGTATGTTTTCCTATATGTGTTCAATATATGTTCCTTCTGTATGGAAACACAAGATATATAGATAGGAGTTAATAAAGACTGGAGTAAACACTTTGAAAATATGTCCCTGTGTATTGTAGTAACTGATAGACAATCGAATATTTATTCAAGGCTTGTTCCTTGGTAAAATGTTACAATGGTGTATGATAAAAATATAAATTGATCATTTTAATTTTTTTTAAATTGTTTTTTAATAAAGAAAACACTCTTGTAATTCTTATTGTCGTTATTTTCATATTTGGAATCCGTGCATTAACTCACATGCTTGTATATAAACGTGTACAGCATTTTTGTGAACATTTTTAACGTATTCCTTATTTGCTCTATCTGTCTGTATACACACACATTCATCTATCATTTTATGGCATACAAGTTGCATGATATCATTCATTTTGATCATGCATGTTCCTGTTTTTCTTATATTTAAAACACATTAAGAACATATGTTCTTGGCTACGCTGCACTGCATGCCCTGCGAACCTGTGTCAGGGTGATAACTATCTGTACTGCAGTGCGTGTCTGAGTGTCCTGCGAGCCTGTGTCAGGGTGATAACTGTATCTGCACTGCACTGCATGTCTGAGTGTCCTGCGAGCCTGTGTCAGGGTGATAACTGTATCTGCACTGCACTGCATGTCTGAGTGTCCTGCTAGCCTGTGTCAGGGTGATAACTGTATCTGTACTGCACTGCATGTCTGACTGCCCTGCGAGCCTGTGTCAGGGTGATAACTATCTGTAACTATGGGGAGGAGTGTTGCATCCCCGGTGTGTTTGAAAGCCGCAGTTTCCCCACAGTGTCGGGCTGGCTGTGCAGAGAGAGAGAGCGCCGGCTCCATGAATGGAGGCCTTTCAGCCCGGTCACATAAACAGGCTCTGTGCAGGATGCTGCTTCAACAGCACAGTCTGAGGTTACTCTGTAATTTCTCTGTTAATTAGTGGAGCAAGGTAAATAGAGGCTGGCTCAGGTTTCACAGGCAGGCACATCAGCGGCTCACACCACCAGGACAAGCAAGCGGCCGCAGAAATGATTCCCAGAGATGAATGGGGAAGGCCATGCTTGTGATTCAGAATGACACAGTTGTACTTTTTATTTTTTAACATTAAAGGAGTGCTAACTACTTTTTGTTTTTTATTCTTTGCACACTCCTTTGCACTCCTTGATAACGCACACTCCTTGTTTAACGCACACTCCTTGTTTAACGCACACTCCTTGTATAACACACACTCCTTGTATAATGCACACTCCTTGTATAACGCTTGAGTAAAGCATAGAAAACCACGTGGGGCAGAAATCTTTCCTCACAGTCATAGCAGACTACTGGTGTATGTGGAGTTGTTCTGTCTTTGTCACACTTTTTACATTTATCTAGAAAACCTCTTGTCCAATTGTGATGAAACTTGCTTAGGATATCCTTAAGTCAAAGTAAATACATATTATCAGAATGTGGGGGTATATGAAGTCTGTCTGTCTGTCTGTCTGTATCTCACTGACAGCCTTGTGTACCTCTGTGCTGCTGGGGGTTCTGGAGTATCGGTATATATTTTAGTACAGTATAGTATAGCTGCATTATATTTATCATGTATAACATATATGAATACATTTTAAATACAACTGGCAAGGTGAAAACACTGAATATAAAGAGTGTGTGTGTGTGTTGGGAATATAGGGTTGGCAGGGAGGGGGTTAAAATCCTCCCTGCCATAAATCATGTGAGAGTGTGGCTGGAGCCTTAATTAAATGATTAATGGTTAAGTAGGCTCCAGCCACGTGGGATGTTGGAGTAGGTAACTGTGTGTAACTGTGCTGTGTAAGTAGTGAAGGTGAATGGAGGTTGGTGTTCAGGTGAGTGTTGGAGTAGGTAACTGTGTGTAACTGTGCTGTGTAAGTAGTGAAGGTGAATGGAGGTTGGTGTTCAGGTGAGTGTTGGAGTAGGTAACTGTGTGTAACTGTGCTGTGTAAGTAGTGAAGCTCCTACCCTTCCTCTCCAAAACCCTCGAGCGGAGTGTACACCGCCAGCTCTCTGCTTTCCTGTCCAACCACTCTCTGCTTGACCCTCTCCAATCTGGCTTCCGCTCTGCTCACTCCACTGAAACCGCCCTCCTGTCTGTCACCAACTCACTTAAGTGTGCCCGAGCTGCCTCTCTCTCCTCTGTCCTAATTCTCCTTGACCTCTCTGCTGCCTTTGACACTGTTGATCACTCTATTCTACTATCATCTCTTGCTGACCTGGGGATCTCTGGCACTGCTCTGGCCTGGTTCTCCTCCTACCTCTCCAACCGCACTTACCAGGTAACCTGGCGTGGAGCAACCTCCACACCTCACCCTCTCTTAACTGGAGTCCCCCAAGGGTCAGTCTTGGGTCCTCTCCTGTTCTCTCTCTACACCCGCTCCCTGGGCCCCCTCATCGCATCCTATGGTTTCTCATACCATTTCTATGCTGATGATGCTCAGATTTTCCTCTCCTTCCCCACCTCTGACTCCACCATCTCCTCCCGTATCGCTACCTGTCTGTCTGCTATTTCCTCCTGGATGCACTTGCATCACCTCAAACTCAACCTCTCTAAATCTGACCTCCTTTTCTTTCCCTCCTCCTACCCCTCCTCTGATCTCTCTACCTCTGTTCCTCTGGAATCTACCACACTCTCTCCCTCTTCCTCAGCTAAGAACCTTGGAGTCACCCTGGACCCCTGCCTCTTATTCCCAGCACATCTCCACTCTGGCACGCACTTGCCGATTCTTCCTGAGCAACATCCGAAGAATCCGACCCTTCCTCACCAACTATGCTACCCAGCTCCTGGTCCAGGCCCTGGTACTCTCCCGCCTGCAACTCCCTCCTGGCTGGCCTCCCTGCGTCCGCCACCCGTCCGCTCCAGCTCATCCAGAACTCTGCTGCCCGCCTGGTGTTCTCTCTGCCTCGCTTCGCCCACGCTACTCCACTACTCCGCTCACTCCACTGGCTCCCGATCACTGCTCGCATCCAGTTCAAGACTCTTGTACTAGCCTACAGATGCCTTGACCAGACTGCACCCAGCTACCTCCAGACCCTCATCTCTCCCTACACCCCCACTTGACCTCTCCGCTCCGCCTGCACTAGAAGACTAGCTCTACCTCCGCTACGCTCCCCTGCCTCCAGAGCCCGCTCCTTCTCCACCCTTGCTCCGCAGTGGTGGAATGACCTTCCTACAGATGTCAGGACTGCCCAGTCCCTGACCACATTCCGGCGCCTCCTTAAGACTCACCTCTTCAAACAGCACCTGTAGAACTCCTCTGTTTGTATCCTGGGACACTATCACCCTTCATGTAAATGTGCTTTATTTTGCTCTTATCTGCCCCCTATTTTACTGCATTTAATCCTGCACTTCAGAATACTGTAATCTGCCAAGTGTTTAACCTGTAGTACTTTGTATTTAATCACATCCTGATGTAACTATCACTATTTAATCATATCCTGATGTAACTATCACTATTATCTGCTGTATTATTGAATTGTGGTTTGTCACACTTGTACCTTGCTTGAACAAAAGTTATTGTATTTCTTGCTCTTATTGTATTACTTGTATTGTAACACTTGAAATGTATTTGCTTACGATTGTAAGTCGCCCTGGATAAGGGCGTCTGCTAAGAAATAAATAATAATAATAATAATAATAATAATAATAAAGGTGAATGGAGGTTGGTGTTCAGGTGAGTGTTGGAGTAGGTAACTGTGTGTAACTGTGCTGTGTAAGTAGTGAAGGTGAATGCCCAGCCTACGTTTTATTGTTTTGTGTAAACCTTTTATTTTGGCCCTTGTGTCTGTTTATTTGTGTCTGTTATTGTGTCTATTAAAAGAGCACAACAGTGCTTAATCTGCAGCTATTCCTGACTCCAGTCTCCAGAGGGCGCTATCTCACCTGAAACCAAATGTAACAGGATAGCGCCAGGAACGAGACTCAGTCAGGAATAGCTTTGGTAAATATGAACATTTTAAATATATTCCATATAAAAATCACCTGTGTGGGCTCCCGAGTGGCGCATCCAGTAAAAGCACTCGTAGAGTGCAGGATGCGCTCTATAGCCTGGACGTCGCGAGTTCGAGTCCAGGCTATTCCACAGCCGACCATGGACAGGAGCTTCCAGTGGGTGGCGCTCAATTGGCCGAGCGTCGCCAGGGGGGAGGGAGGGTTAGGTCGGCCAGGGTGTCCTCGGCTCACCGCGCACCAGCGAACCCTGTAGTCTGGCCGGGCACCTGCAGGCTTGCCTGTAAGCTGCCCAGAGCTGCGTTGTCCTCCGACGCTGTAGCTCTGAGGCGGCTGTGTGTTCGCAGTGTGTAAAGAAGCGGGCGGCTGACGGCACACGCTTCGGAGGACAGCGTGTGTTCATCTTCGTCCCTCCCGAGTCAGCGCAGGGGTGGTAGCGGTGAGCTGAGCATAATAAAATAATTGGATATTTCAAATTGGGGAGAAAATAATAAAAACTAATTGGCAACGACTAAATTAAAAAAAAAAAAAAAAAGTGCAATATATACATTATGATTAGGGCTTCTGATTTTCGGTTTTAACCAATAAAAAACAGTAAAACACACTGATACAAAAATAATGAAATCGGTGGGTAGCCAATAAACACCGGAAAAACACTGAAAATGGAGACTCAATTCACGTTGACTTCAACCCTTTCCTTTAAAAAATAAAAACAAGCTATCTTTCCATGCAGCTGGGCAATGTCTCACAAGCCAGACACAAACAGGCATCCTAACAACTCAGCACTTAAAACCCTGCGCTGCGGCTCATCCACACTGCGTACATATACAGGTGTGTTATATATATCATTGCATCCCTGAATAAATAATCGTCTCCTAAAACACGGGATACTTTAACAAGCAATCTGCCCCACAAGCGCAGGGGTACCCCAAATATTACACATTTATCCCCAATGGTGACCGCTGGCAAACAGCTCTACAGTTCTCAGCCATTCATATACATAAATATTCATATCCAATCACTCATGTATTGAAGTCAACCCTTATACAAGTTTACCACTTTAACAGCACAGCAAAGTGTAGTAAAGCACAGTGAAAGTAGGGTAAAGCATACAGTAGGTAAGCATTGTAAGTCCAGCGAAATGTGGTAAATCAGGGTAAACTATGGTAAATGCTTAGTATAACTGTGGGAAAACTGAAAAAAAATGGTGTAAAAACATCATGGTAAACTTTTATAAGGAATTAAGCAGTCAATAGATATGCAGTTGGGGTGTTGGGATGTTTCCATGGTTACACATATTATATATTTATTCATGCAAAAACCAAAGGCAGATTCCAAAGGTAAGAAGCTTGTAGTGCTGTTAGCTCTGTCTGTCCAGGACAAGAGCTCTGCTCCACACAGTCGAGGCGCTCAGCCTGGCCCCGATGGCAATCGTTTTCGGCCCGCCTGCCCTGCTTAGATTGGTGTTGAGATTGGGCTATCCCTGGCTGGAGTCTGCACCCAGGCCCCTGCCCTGCTCCAGCTCCCCTGTCACGAGGACTGAGATCTGGGCAGTAATTCAGGTACTCAGGCTGTCAGGATCACAGACCTATCTGCGTCAGACGGTGTTGTGGCTTTCAAGCAAACCACTAAGCTTAAAGATAAACATTTCTCACAGTCATTAATTCATGCTTTTAAAAAGAGCTTTATTTTCGTTTCTGCAACCGCATTATTGATTTGTTTCTCTGTGAACGTCTAAGATTTCTCGCCTCAAAAAAGGTTGCGTCTGTGGGAGTTTAGACCCTGGTTAGTAACAAGTGTTGAGGCTGATTAATGCTGCAGAACCGCTGGGGGTGGGGTAGAAGGTGTGCTGGGTGAGCCATACAGTGCAGTTTCACGTCCAAAACCGAACCAGGTAACTACAGACCAGTAAGCCTGACTTCTATTATATGTAAACTTATGGAAACTATAATAAGATATCAAATGGAAAATTACCTATATGGTAACAATATCCTGGGAGACAGTCAGCATGGCTTTAGGAAAGGGAGATCGTGTCTAACTAACCTGCTTGACTTTTTTGAGGATGCAACATTGAAAATGGATAACTGCAAAGCATACGACATGGTTTATTTAGATTTCCAGAAAGCTTTTGACAAAGTCCCGCATAAAAGATTAATTCTCAAACTGAACGCAGTAGGGATTCAAGGAAATGCATGCACATGGATTAGGGAGTGGTTAACATGTAGAAAACTGATTAGAGGAGAAAACTCAAAATGGAGCGAGGTAACCAGTGGAGTACCACAGGGATCAGTATTAGGTCCTCTGCTATTCCTAATCTACATTAATGATTTAGATTCTGGTATAGTAAGCAAACTTGTTAAATTTGCAGACGACACAAAAATAGTAGGAGTGGCAAACACTGTTGCAGCAGCAAAGGTCATTCAAAATGATCTAGACAGCATTCAGAACTGGGCAGACACATGGCAAATGACATTTAATAGAGAAAAGTGTAAGGTACTGCACACAGGCAATAAAAATGTGCATTATAAATATCATATGGGAGATAGTGAAATTGAAGAAGGAATCTATGAAAAAGACCTAGGAGTTTATTAAAATGGGGTCCTGAATCACTCAAGACACAGCAGCGTGCAGGTGGACCAGCTGCTCACTGGCCTGAGCCAGGTTTAGCAAGGGGTTTAAAATGAAGTCATTAAGAGCAGGTCATGCTGATAACAGGTTGGAGTCTGTCGAGGAAGGTGTAACATCTGGATAAACAAGATAGGAGTGCCACATAGATTTGCTGCAAACTGTTCAAAAGGCTCCCAGATGTTTAAAAAGCAGAGGTGCCATTGAGAACTAGTTAGGAAGCCCTTTTTTACTGGCCGTCTGCTCGCAGGGACGGTCCTGTGCCTCTCAATCCTGCTCCTTGTAAGCAGAGGCGAGCACGGCTCAGACCACGTTTACCTTGGCCTGGCTGTAGCATTTTTGTAAAACCCCAACCCCCCCCCCCCCAATCCGAGCCCTACAGATCCGCGATCGCTGTCTAGACAACCGACAGAGAAGAAGACCAAACACAGTGGGTTCATGCATGAACCTTCACTTGAAAGTGCTCCAATGAGGGGTGATGGGGCACAGTGCTACCTGAACATGACACGCAACACGACCCAGTATGTGACAATACAAAGAACTCTTTTCTGAGAGGAATAAAACGACTTTAACTTTATAAATCTAGCAGAATCATCTTGAAAGAGCAATGCAGTATTGTTCTGGCTAGTTTTCTATTGTTCCTCATTATGGATCGCTACAGCTAGAGATAGCAAACATGTCCACACTCTTTCACTTGTTAAATCACTACTGTAGCGTGTAGCAAACGAGTCGTGCTCTGTAGGGTGAGATTTCTTTGTTAAACACGTTGGGATGGCGTGGCAGGAGAGACGCTATATGTTAAACCTCACTCTCTCACACATCAGTCAGATGTAGAGTTCCATGTGACAGGATTCTTGTAACGAACCCTCCACATAATCAAGTTTGACTGGCTAAGCATCACAGCACTTACTGTAGCAAACACAGTACGATGACGCAATTGGAAAATAAATGCCAACAAATTGGCATCTGATCAGATTGACTTCCATATGAAACAATGCAAACATTTTAAGACATTATAAAAAGGAACCTGTTTTTATTGGCTTAATTGTACTTCTGCCTGTATAGAACATTGAATTAATGAATTGAAACTCACCAAAAGTTTTCTAACTGTGAACATTTTTATTGGGGGGGGGGGGGGGATGCAGGTAATGGGGAGATCGAACACACTGCAGCGCTGTGGCAGGATAGGTGAGCTTGTGCACAGAGCCCCGGAAGCAGTCACACAGCTCCTCAACTCAACCGACCCCAGATCTGCACACAGGAGCCAAGAAGCAGGATTTGAAAGAAGAGGCAGATTTTATTGCATCGATACAGAAAAGGGCTTTACTACAACAAAGAATTACAGGCACAACACTGGTTACAGCCATTGGACTGCGGAGGGCTCCTTAGTTAAATTAAAAGTGGTTATTTTGACACAAGGTATTTAGAGTGTGTTGCCGCTACAGGAAGTGGCTGAAAAATTGGACTTTTTAAAGATTTTGAGCAAAATGTAGGGACACCGGGACCTTTGATGGAAAACCGGGACTGTCCCAGCTAAACTGGGACGCCAGGTCACCCTACTGTAAACCGGGACGCCTGGTCACCCTACTGTAAACCGGGACGCCCGGTCACCCTACTGTAAACCGGGACGCCCGGTCACCCTACTGTAAACCGGGACGCCTGGTCACCCTGTGTATCCAGTTCTCACACGCAAGCTGTAATATGGAGCTAACACATACAAAAACAATACCATACTACTACAGTAAACCACGGAGCTGGCTGGCTGGCAAGAAGCAGATGCAGGGAGCCCCATCGCTGTCAGCTGTTTAGGGTCCCTTGTAGGCTGGGGGGTCCCCTTTGGAGGGCAACATCAAGGCCTCATGGTAGGAGGGAAGCACAGCCTGGGGGAGGGCAATGCAAGCGTTATCATTAGGGCTGTATTTTATTTCATGGTCAAAAATAGGTGTTTCATGATTAAACAGAAAACAATGGTGTTCTCACATTCAGAATGGATCATTTTCTCTAGAGATATTAATGTTCCTACATATTGAAAGGCTGAAAAATAGTCAATCCTAAATTGTAGAATATTTTTTTATATCCACCTTTTAAAGACATTCTATTTTCACCATCAGTGAATTATCAAACAAAATAAAAACATAAATACATGTAAAAATAACAACAGACACATGCAAAGTCCCCTTCATGTACTGGTCTCAATGACGGCCGGAGTGGGTGGCGTCAGACCAGAAGCAGGAAATAAACAGACAGAAACTTGGAGTTTTGACGCGCTCAGCATTTAATAATTAACAGACCAGAAAAACAAAAGGTTTGAACACAAAACACAGGACAGGACACGGCACTATACGCCAAAATAAAAAGACAAACAAAACGAACTATACCGACAAAACACGGTGAGCAGATTTTAACTATTATTATTATTATTATTATTATTATTATTATTATTATTATTATTATTATTATTATTACCTCCGTCTCCAATCCCGTTCTCCACTCACCGAACACCCAACCCCGAGTGAATGAAAATGTGTCTATATATACTGTTGTGCTGGGATTCAATTACTAATTAATTATTCACTTGAATCCCAGCACGTGAATTAATTCTGTGCAACCCCATGCTCACATATTACATTTAACCAGCACGTGAAGTGATTTGTGCCCTCCTCGTGCCTAAATATAAATCTACATTTTAAATCACACGTGAAACACAGACCCGTTTATATCCCGTGTACCAATGACTATACACCAACATTAACACACGCACCATACAACACATAACACACACATGCACACAGGGGCGGGGCGCGTTGCCACAACTGGACAGAGCGATCTTCAGCAGAAATATTTCCGATCTTCGATGCAGCTGGCGTCTGTTTCGTTGAATCATTTACCAGGAAGGAAGCAAACTAAACCGGCTGCAAGGTTCCTAAATGCAGTGTAACAGGCAGTGCATCAATAAGGCAAACGATTGCTGTATTTATTTTAGTAATAAAAAATCTGTGTATATATACACTATTCTTTCAAAAATGGGAAATACATATTATACGGCATTGAGTATATTTCACGGAAATGGTGAAATCCGTGATGACGGTGAAAAACTGCACCCTCTGCTTATCATTGTGGTTTATCAGCCTTCTCGTTCCTCTTCTCCATCTGCTGTCTCACTCCTTCCTGTCACATGATAACAGCTTCTGAACGAGGCGATGATTTAAATGCCCTTCTCCATGTTTTTCAGTGCTCTGCTTCTGAACGAGGCGATGATTTAAATGCCCTTCTCCATGTTTCTCAGTGCTCTGCTTCTGAACGAGGCGATGATTTAAATGCCCTTCTCCATGTCTCTAAGTGCTCTGCTTCTGAACAAGGCAATGATTTAAATGCCCTTGTCCATGTTTCTCAGTGCTCTGCTTCTGAACGAGGCGATGATTTAAATGCCCTTCTCCATGTTTCTCAGTGCTCTGCTTCTGAACGAGGCGATGATTTAAATGCCCTTCTCCATGTTTCTCAGTGCTCTGCTTCTGAACGAGGCGATGATTTAAATGCCCTTCTCCATGTCTCTAAGTGCTCTGCTTCTGAACGAGGCGATGATTTAAATGCCCTTCTCCATGTTTCTCAGTGCTCTGCTTCTGAACGAGGCGATGATTTAAATGCCCTTCTCCATGTCTCTAAGTGCTCTGCTTCTGAACGAGGCGATGATTTAAATGCCCTTCTCCATGTTTCTCAGTGCTCTGCTTTGCTCAGGGTGCCAGTAAACAAAACAAAGCCATTCTCTATACTCCACAAACAGAGCCACAGTGAACCTGGCTCTTTTCATTGCCAGATACAATGTGTTATAAGGGTCTACATTGCTTTAGTTCTAGTATTAGAAATGTTTCCTTTGCCTTTCCTTTCCTTTTATGGATGCTTCAGTAGCTGGACAGACATATGAAAGACAGACAGATAGACAGCTAGGAGGCATAGGCAGACAGTGAAAGCAGACAGACAGACAGACGTGTGTAGATAGACAGCCAGCTTAATCTTACCATGGGCTTGCATTCGTTGTCGCTGGGAGGCTGGTTGCGATTCTTGATGAACCTGTAGCACTTCCCCACACAGCTCACAGTGTAGATCTGAAACAGAAGCAGACCACACCAGTGAGCGCACGCTTCACAATGGCTGGGTCTCAATATAGAGCTAACCTACTAGACACATTCTCAGTGTAGTTTTCTTAAACATTGTTATGCCTGCACATTAATAACCGTTTTTGTGAGGCAGGACTGGGTGTGGGTTGGCAGCAAACTACTTGCTCCATCTCTGATGTTCTCACCAAGAGGTAAGTTTGTAACAGCAGTGTTTAGACTTGCTTAACACCCCTTTAAAAGGGCAGGCTGGGTTATTAATAGTGCTACTATTACATGTGTTTTACAGGCTTGCCTAGCACTCCTTTTCGGTGTGGGAACCAAATCGACTGGAAAATGTCCTTCGTTTTACTCTGTACACAGAGCTCAGTCAATACGGTCGGCAACGGAATACACTGCATGAGGTTTTTGCTGCTGTGATCTCTTAATGATCGTATGCCTCCGTGTCAAGCAGACAGACAGCCAAGGAATGTACTACCTTTCCAGGTCAATACAAAAGGAGTGCTGCCCTGGCTCAGAGAGCTGAAACCAGAGTGCAGGGCAGCCAGAATTGCATTAGGAGCAAGTGTGCCTCCCTGCCTGCCTGCCTGCCTGCATCCCTGCCTGACTGCTTCCCTGCCAGCATCCCTGCCTGACTGCTTCCCTGCCTGCCTGTCTGCCTGCCTCCCTGCCTGCCTGTCTGTCTGTCTGTCTGCCTGCCTGCCTGCCTGCCTGCCTGCCTGCCCCCCTGCCTGTCTGCCTGCCTCCCTGCCTGCCTCCCTGCCTGCCTCCCTGTCTGTCTGTCTGTCTGTCTGTCTGCCTGCCTCCCTGCCTCCCTGCCTGCCCGCCTCCCTGCCTGCCCGCCTCCCTGCCTGCCTGCCTCCCTGCCTGCCTGCCTGCCTGCCTACCTCCCTACCCGACTGCCTGCCTACCTGCCTGCCTCCCTGCCTGCCTGCTTGCCTGCCTGCCTACCTCCCTCCTTCATTCCCTGTCTGCTTTCCTCCCTGCCTCTCTGCCTCCTTCCCATCTGCTTGCCACCTTGCCTGCCCAGGAGCCCCACATGGTGTATGAGTCGATTTGGATGTGGAACAAAATCTGCCAAGCAGCTGAACGGAACGGCACTAAGAGCAGGATGGAATGTGCAGTACTTTACCAGGCTGGCATGGGCCCTTAGAGGCTTGTGAATAACTTTAGTAAATGCTCTCCTACCAGTATAAGTAAGGTTAGCAGGTGAAAGATATTATGTTCTGTTGCACTGTGGGCCATAAAAATGTGATGCCCGCCTCTGTACCACTGATTGGCTGTGTGCACTTTAGTAAGTGATGGGTGGGTGTGAGGTCCTACAAAAGAGGGATGTTTGGTAGCGGGTGACAAAACCCTCCTCTCTCCTCCCCTCCCTTTTCCCTGGAGATGTTTTTTTAGGCAATTAACTGTTTAGGACCGAATTGAGTGTAAATGTGTTGGTGTGTGTGGGGAATATTGGGATGGCAGGGAGGGGTTCAATTCCTCGCTGCTAGAACACACGTGGGAATGTGGCTGGGGCCATAACTGAATGATTAATGATTAATTAGGCTCCAGCCACAGGTGTATAAACAGGGAAAAATCTGTGTTGTTTGGTGTTGGTGTGTAGGTGAGTGGAACCAGTGGAGGTACTCTGTGTTAGGAGTTTATGGTGAAGGCGAATGTCCAGTCGTTTTTGTTGTTTTGTTTTGGCCACCTTGCCTATTTGTTTGTTTGTTGTGTTTGTGTATTTAAACATGCGCAATAGCGCTCAAACTGCAGCTTGTTGTGTCTGAGCCTCTCTCCCTGACGGAAACAAGCCTTGCCAGTGACGCTACCCTGTCACAGTCCTCTTGGTCGTTCTGCAAAAAATTTGGGGGAAAGGGCAACCTCATTGCACTTGGGTAGAGAATACAATTCCTGTTAATTTCATTCAAAATTAAGAACAGAATTGCTCAGAATTACAGTAACCCCTCCCCCCTGCTCTCTGGTCCAGTATTGGGGCCTCTATGGAAATGGGTATGCATACCTGAAGGGCTGTACAAATACCTTGGGATAAGTCAATAAATTCCTCAAACAGTCTCTCTTTCTCTGAGTCAGTCCTGAGCAGACTGGGAGGGGGGGTTCGATTCTCGAGACTTCAAGCCGCAAAATTTTAAAAAAGCAAATCAACACGTGTTTTATTCAGAGCAACCCACCAAAAATCCACAAATCGGGCCTAAAACAACGCAGAGCTGTTAGGTAAAGAACCGGAATGTATGTTTAAAAGAAATGAAAACAGCAGCTTGAGAGGGAGGGCATCTCTGGAAGCACATACGGGGCAGAGGGGGGGCATCTCTGGATGCACACACAGGGATGGGGGGCATCTCTGGAAACACACACGGGGCGGAGGGGGGGCATCTCTGGATGCACACACGGGGATGGGGGGCATCTCTGGATGCACACACGGGGAGGGGAGGCATCTCTGGAAGCACACACGGGGCGGAGGGGGGGCATCTCTGGATGCACACACGGGGATGGGGGGCATCTCTGGATGCACACACGGGGAGGGGAGGCATCTCTGGAAGCACACACGGGGCGGAGGGGGGGCATCTCTGGATGCACACACGGGGATGGGGGGCATCTCTGGATGCACACACGGGGAGGGGAGGCATCTCTGGAAGCACACGGGGAGGGGAGGGCATCTCTGGAAGCACACACGGGGAGGAGGCATCTCTGGATGCACACATAGGGAGGGGAGGCATCTCTGGAAGCACACGGGGAGGGGGGCATCTCTGGAAGCACACACAGGGCGGAGGGGGGGCATCTCTGGAAGCACACGGGAGGGGGGCATCTCTGGAAGCACACACGGGGAGGAGGCATCTCTGGATGCACACACGGGGGGGCATCTCTGGAAGCACACACAGGGAGGGGGCAACTCTGGAAGCACACACGGGCAGGGGGGCATCTCTGGAGGCACACGTGGGGAGGGGGGACATCTCTGGATGCACACACGGGGAGGGGGCATCTCTGGAAGCACACAAGGGGCGGAGGGGGGGATCTCTGGAAGCACACACGGGGCAGAGGAGGGGATCTCTGGAAGCACACACGGGGCGGAGGGGGGGATCTCTGGAAGCACACACGGGGCGGAGGGGGGGGCATCTCATTAAAGGGGTCAGTGTCTCAGCTTATACAAAGTTTGAAGTTGCCTTTTCTAGATGTAGACTTGGGGAAAGTTACTCCTCTTTGCTCAGCGTCACGTTTGGGGTTTTATTTACACTGGGTATCTCTCGCCCATTTCCTGTCTGGAAGGAGGAGTGCAGAATGTTTTTAGAAATGTTTATTAAGAAAGGGAAAGGTGTATGTGTATGTATATATATATTAGATGGGCTTCAGTGAGTTACAGGAAAATAATTCCATCTAGAGTTTCTGTGATGTCATAAATTACAAGACCGAAGGTTGATTGCCTTTAAATTGTTTTCATTTTTTTTAACGTATTCTCATTTTGTTAATCATTAATGAACATTTCTGTACTGTGGGTGTTGTCGAGTGATTGTAAACTGGACATTTTGTGTTTGAATTGTGATGGTCTCGAGGAGTCGAAAGTTCAAGTATATTTTCTTCTAGAGAAATTATAAGCGGGGCAGCAGTGTGGAGTAGTGGTTAGAGCTCTGGACTCTTGACCAAAGGGTCGTGGGTTCAATCCCTAGTAGGGGACACTGCTGCTGTACCCTTGAGCAAGGTACTTTCCTAGATTGATCCAGTAAAAACCCAACTCTATAAATGGGTAATTGTATGTAAGAAAAAAAATAAATAATGTAATTATATGTAAACATAATGTGATATCTTGTAACAATTGTAAGTCACCCTGGATAAGGGCATCTGCTAAGAAATAAATAATAATAATTATCACTTTTTGACATCACTACTGTGGTATTATGCCTTTTTTTCGAATGGTTCAGGATGCAAATACAGCCTTCATCCATGTATTATATATATCTCTGGAAACATATATACAGTGCCTTGCGAAAGTATTCGGCCCCCTTGAACTTTGCGACCTTTTGCCACATTTCAGGCTTCAAACATAAAGATATGAAACTGTAATTTTTTGTGAAGAATCAACAACAAGTGGGACACAATCATGAAGTGGAACGAAATTTATTGGATATTTCAAACTTTTTTAACAAATAAAAAACTGAAAAATTGGGCGTGCAAAATTATTCAGCCCCTTTACTTTTAGTGCAGCAAACTCTCTCCAGAAGTTCAGTGAGGATCTCTGAATGATCCAATGTTGACCTAAATGACTAATGATGATAAATAGAATCCACCTGTGTGTAATCAAGTCTCCGTATAAATGCACCTGCACTGTGATAGTCTCAGAGGTCCGTTTAAAGCGCAGAGAGCATCATGAAGAACAAGGAACACACCAGGCAGGTCCGAGATACTGTTGTGGAGAAGTTTAAAGCCGGATTTGGATACAAAAAGATTTCCCAAGCTTTAAACATCCCAAGGAGCACTGTGCAAGCGATAATATTGAAATGGAAGGAGTATCAGACCACTGCAAATCTACCAAGACCTGTCCGTCCCTCTAAACTTTCAGCTCATACAAGGAGAAGACTGATCAGAGATGCAGCCAAGAGGCCCATGATCACTCTGGATGAACTGCAGAGATCTACAGCTGAGGTGGGAGACTCTGTCCATAGGACAACAATCAGTCGTATACTGCACAAATCTGGCCTTTATGGAAGAGTGGCAAGAAGAAAGCCATTTCTTAAAGATATCCATAAAAAGTGTCGTTTACAGTTTGCCACAAGCCACCTGGGAGACACACCAAACATGTGGAAGAAGGTGCTCTGGTCAGATGAAACCAAAATCGAACTTTTTGGCAACAATGCAAAACGTTATGTTTGGCGTAAAAGCAACACAGCTCATCACCCTGAACACACCATCCCCACTGTCAAACATGGTGGTGGCAGCATCATGGTTTGGGCCTGCTTTTCTTCAGCAGGGACAGGGAAGATGGTTAAAATTGATGGGAAGATGGATGGAGCCAAATACAGGACCATTCTGGAAGAAAACCTGATGGAGTCTGCAAAAGACCTGAGACTGGGACGGAGATTTGTCTTCCAACAAGACAATGATCCAAAACATAAAGCAAAATCTACAATGGAATGGTTCACAAATAAACATATCCAGGTGTTAGAATGGCCAAGTCAAAGTCCAGACCTGAATCCAATCGAGAATCTGTGGAAAGAACTGAAAACTGCTGTTCACAAATGCTCTCCATCCAACCTCACTGAGCTTGAGCTGTTTTGCAAGGAGGAATGGGCAAAAATTTCAGTCTCTCGATGTGCAAAACTGATAGAGACATACCCCAAGCGACTTACAGCTGTAATCGCAGCAAAAGGTGGCGCTACAAAGTATTAACTTAAGGGGGCTGAATAATTTTGCACGCCCAATTTTTCAGTTTTTTATTTGTTAAAAAAGTTTGAAATATCCAATAAATTTCGTTCCACTTCATGATTGTGTCCCACTTGTTGTTGATTCTTCACAAAAAATTACAGTTTCATATCTTTATGTTTGAAGCCTGAAATGTGGCAAAAGGTTGCAAAGTTCAAGGGGGCCGAATACTTTCACAAGGCACTGTATAATATACACACCCCAGTCTCCTGTTTGCTAGGACTCAAGGGAGACACATTGTCTCTAGAGGAGACACAGCAATAGCTTGTTGCTTGTCCAGATGGAAGATCCCTTAGCCAAGAACTACATTTCCCAATAACCTCTGCTGCACTGTCATCTTCTCAGTGTGTTTCATGTTAATGTGTCTGTTGCTTTTAGCACTACTCTACACATCTTGAAATCGGGTGTTTAAAGTTATGGATGTACAATATAAAATCCAAGCTTAAATCGTATTAGTCTTCTTCAAAAAAGAAAGTCATTTACATAAGAAAGTAAATAAGATGACAGGCGAGAGCCCATCACTGCTTGTCTGGTTCCTAGTTGCTGATTGATCTCAAACCTTTTTCAAGTTGGGTCTTAAAGGATCTCAGTGATTCAGCATCAACAATATAAGCCATAATCTCACCATTGTCTGTGTATCTCTTACCCTCTGTCCTATGCCTCTCCACTTAATTTCTAGCTGTGTCTTCTAGTCCTGGTTTCTGTGCTGTGCAGAGCCCCAGGGAACAACACTACCCAAGGCCCTGATTTATACAACCATAACTCTTGCTACAAGCCAAGACTGAGCACCAAACCAGCCCTGCATTTAAAGGGTCAAAGAAATGGAAGGCCTACCTTAATAAGCAGAACCAGGATGAAGATGGTGGAGAAAATGATCATGAACTTGTTGACGTCCTGGGGTGAGAGCTCATGCGCACCATTCAAGTAGATCTAGAGGGAGACGAGGGAAGGGTTAGTAACACTCTGCCAGCTGCAGGAGAGAACACAGTCAGAGACCGACCAGAGACCTGGGCCTGCCGTCTCGGGTAAAACAAGCCAGACACAGTCAGATCCATCAACAAAGTTTACTTTTCATTTTTTTTGATAAATACAATCTTTGGAAACTATGGGAAGTTTTAACAAGAATATTAAGGCATCTCTCACCCATTTCTTGAGGAGCTCCTCATAGTTGAGGGTCCCTGGGAGCCCCATCTGGACGTAGAAGAGAGACAGAACGCTCAGGACAATGTCAGCGCTCTGCAGGACCAGGAAGCAGATGAGCAGGCCCTCCCGCTGCTGCAGGGGAGAGAAACACAGTCACCCCCTCAATCGACACAGCGCCAGAAACACAGTCACCCCCTCACTCGACACAGCGCCAGAAACACAGTCACCCCCTCACTCGACACAGCGCCAGAAACACAGTCACCCCCTCACTCGACACAGCTCCAGAAACACAGTCACCCCCTCACTCGACACAGCGCCAGAAACACAGTCACCCCCTCACTCGACACAGCGCCAGAAACACAGTCACCCCCTCACTCGACACAACGCCAGAAACACAGTCACCCCCTCACTCGACACAGCGCCAGAAACACAGTCACCCCCTCACTCGACACAGCGCCAGAAACACAGTCACCCCCTCACTCGACACAGCGCCAGAAACACAGTCACCCCCTCACTCGACACAGCGCCAGAAACACAGTCACCCCCTCACTCGACACAGCGCCAGAAACACAGTCACCCCCTCACTCGACACAGCGCCAGAAACACAGTCACCCCCTCACTCAACACAGCACCAGAAACACAGTCACCCCCTCACTCGACACAGCTCCAGAAACACAGTCACCCCCTCACTCGACACAACGCCAGAAACACAGTCACCCCCTCACTCGACACAGCTCCAGAAACACAGTCACCCCCTCACTCGACACAGCGCCAGAAACACAGTCACCCCCTCACTCGACACAGCTCCAGAAACAGTCACCCCCTCACTCGACACAGCTCCAGAAACACAGTCACCCCCTCACTCGACACAGCGCCAGAAACACAGTCACCCCCTCACTCGACACAGCGCCAGAAACACAGTCACCCCCTCACTCGACACAGCGCCAGAAACACAGTCACCCCCTCACTCGACACAGCGCCAGAAACACAGTCACCCCCTCACTCGACACAGCGCCAGAAACACAGTCACCCCCTCACTCGACACAGCGCCAGAAACACAGTCACCCCCTCACACTTTACTTATCATGCTATAACATGAACTGTGATGCCAGAGCTACAGCAGCCAGCATCCCAAGACCAGTTCCACTCCCATTTCTACCAGCAATCACAGCAATGACACCAGAATGTTGAAAAGAGAAACCAGACACATGACTTTTCAAGCTGTGTTGTCTCTTGTGGTCATGTCTTATATTTCGGTGTGTGCAAGTCATCACTGAGGCTCTGTTCCCATCTCTGATCTATCTCAGCCATGGAGGGCCGGTGATCAGGGGTTTCACTGCAGCTCACACGTTCCGTTTGCTCTCGCAGTCTCAGCAACAGGAGCTCATTTTATGTATTTATTTTTGTGCAAGTTTCCTCAGTAATGAGCCCTCACATTCAGGGGCCCGGCAGATACCTGTAATTTACTTTCCACTAGAAGCTATTTCAGAAAGGGGAATTTCCAGGTAAACACTGTCGCACAAAAGGATCAATGTTAGACCCTGTTTGGGGATTCCAGGATCGGAGCAGTGTGGAAGGGAGCATGGAGAGGGTGTGGAGGTGGAGATCCAATCAAGATGGGAAGAATGGATAGTAAAGCACTGAGCAGCTTCTGAGTCCAACACACACATACTAGATAGAAATCTCTTTCTTTACTTCATAAAAATCTATTTATGGATGACTAGCGCTTTGACATATTGACATATTTTAGATGTAAAGACTGAATATCTGTAAGAAACAAACTAGAACATGGATATTTAAAGCATTGGTGGTGATCACTCTTTCAGTTAATAAGACTATAATGTAGCCAAGTCCACAGGAAACACAACTGTGGTGCGGATATGAAAGCAACTTCCAACCGAGCACCGTATCAGCTCTCTGGCAAAATAAATTTGCATGGTATTTTTGCAGTTTACCCATGGTTACACTATGCATTTAGCACAGATTAACAAGGCTTGTAATATGCACTACTATACCTCTGTGTTGGCCATGCTTTCACTATGCTTCACTACACTTTGCTATGCTCTTGCTCTGGTAGGCTTTAATAAGGGAAGACTTGTTGAGGTTGTTTAGGTAGTGAGGTCGACAAGCATTTGGAATTGGAACTGCACACATGAACGACTTTCATACTGGTGACTGCAGTGCCTTTACAAACCAGTACCTGCAGTGCCTTTAGAAACCCAGTGCCTTTACAAACCAGTACCTGCAGTGTCTTTACAAACCAGTACCTGCAGTGTCTTTACAAACCAGTACCTGCAGTGTCTTTACAAACCAGTACCTGCAGTGCCTTTACAAATCAGTGCGCTTTCCTTTAATACAAAGGGCAGGCCGGGGAGTTCCTGACACACCTCCACGCGGATGCCTCCCTGTGTAAAGGAAGAGTGGAACACCCACTAGTCTGGGGCTCAGGCCATCAGTGTAGCTACAGAAGAGAGGCAATCGCCTACAACACTGTAGTGAAAGAAAGAAGTGGACTTTCACATGTCAATGTAAAAGAACAATATACCGGCTGCCCAATTATCTCAACAGCCGTGTAGCCATTATGGTTTTGAAATCAGTTTACCTACCCTTTATTCTACAGCTTCCGTATTTTAAAATAAATAACACTTGTTTATTTACTTTGTAATGGATCTCCTCCTAGTAGTTGATTAGTTAATAACACTGCGATCTGCATAGGACCCGTGCCTACCTCTCTACACAGCCTGCTCTCACAGGACCTGTGCCTACCTCTCTACACAGCCTGCTCTCACAGGACCCGTGCCTACCTCTCTACACAGCCTGCTCTCACAGGACCCGTGCCTACCTCTCTACACAGCCTGCTCTCACAGGACCCGTGCCTACCTCTCTACACAGCCTGCTCTCACAGGACCCGTGCCTACCTCTCTACACAGCATGCCCTCACAGGACCCGTGCCTCCCTCTCTACACAGCCTGCCCTCACAGGACCCGTGCCTACCTCTCTACACAGCCTGCCCTCACAGGACCCGTGCCTACCTCTCTACACAGCCTGCCCTCACAGGACCCGTGCCTACCTCTCTACACAGCCTGCCCTCACAGGACCCGTGCCTACCTCTCTACACAGCCTGCCCTCACAGGACCCGTGCCTACCTCTCTACACAGCCTGCTCTCACAGGACCCGTGCCTACCTCTCTACACAGCCTGCTCTCACAGGACCCGTGCCTACCTCTCTACACAGGATGCTCTCACAGGACCCGTGCCTACCTCTCTACACAGCCTGCTCTCACAGGACCCGTGCCTACCTCTCGACACAGCCTGCTCTCACAGGACCCATGCCTAACTCTCTACACAGCCTGACCTCACAGGACCTGTGCCTACCTCTCTACACAGCCTGCCCTCACAGGACCCGTGCCTACCTCTCTACACAGCCTGCTCTCACAGGACCCGTGCCTACCTCTCTACACAGCCTGCTCTCACAGGACCCGTGCCTCCCTCGCTACACAGCCTGCTCTCACAGGACCCGTGCCTCCCTCTCTACACAGCCTGCTCTCACAGGACCCGTGCCTCCCTCTCTACACAGCCTGCTCTCACAGGACCCGTGCCTACCTCTCTACACAGCCTGCTCTCACAGGACCCGTGCCTACCTCTCACACAGCCTGCTCTCACAGGACCCGTGCCTCCCTCTCTACACAGCCTGCTCTCACAGGACCCGTGCCTACCTCTCTACACAGCCTGCTCTCACAGGACCTGTGCCTACCTCTCTACACAGCCTGCTCTCACAGGACCCGTGCCTACCTCTCTACACAGCCTGCTCTCACAGGACCCGTGCCTACCTCTCTACACAGCCTGCTCTCACAGGACCCGTGCCTACCTCTCTACACAGCCTGCTCTCACAGGACCCGTGCCTACCTCTCTACACAGCATGCCCTCACAGGACCCGTGCCTCCCTCTCTACACAGCCTGCCCTCACAGGACCCGTGCCTACCTCTCTACACAGCCTGCCCTCACAGGACCCGTGCCTACCTCTCTACACAGCCTGCCCTCACAGGACCCGTGCCTACCTCTCTACACAGCCTGCCCTCACAGGACCCGTGCCTACCTCTCTACACAGCCTGCCCTCACAGGACCCGTGCCTACCTCTCTACACAGCCTGCTCTCACAGGACCCGTGCCTACCTCTCTACACAGCCTGCTCTCACAGGACCCGTGCCTACCTCTCTACACAGGATGCTCTCACAGGACCCGTGCCTACCTCTCTACACAGCCTGCTCTCACAGGACCCGTGCCTACCTCTCGACACAGCCTGCTCTCACAGGACCCGTGCCTAACTCTCTACACAGCCTGACCTCACAGGACCTGTGCCTACCTCTCTACACAGCCTGCCCTCACAGGACCCGTGCCTACCTCTCTACACAGCCTGCCCTCACAGGACCCGTGCCTACCTCTCTACACAGCCTGCCCTCACAGGACCCGTGCCTACCTCTCTACACAGCCTGCCCTCACAGGACCCGTGCCTACCTCTCTACACAGCCTGCCCTCACAGGACCCGTGCCTACCTCTCTACACAGCCTGCTCTCACAGGACCCGTGCCTACCTCTCTACACAGCCTGCTCTCACAGGACCCGTGCCTACCTCTCTACACAGCCTGCTCTCACAGGACCCGTGCCTACCTCTCTACACAGGATGCTCTCACAGGACCCGTGCCTACCTCTCTACACAGCCTGCTCTCACAGGACCCGTGCCTACCTCTCGACACAGCCTGCTCTCACAGGACCCGTGCCTAACTCTCTACACAGCCTGACCTCACAGGACCTGTGCCTACCTCTCTACACAGCCTGCCCTCACAGGACCCGTGCCTACCTCTCTACACAGCCTGCTCTCACAGGACCCGTGCCTACCTCTCTACACAGCCTGCTCTCACAGGACCCGTGCCTCCCTCGCTACACAGCCTGCTCTCACAGGACCCGTGCCTCCCTCTCTACACAGCCTGCTCTCACAGGACCCGTGCCTCCCTCTCTACACAGCCTGCTCTCACAGGACCCGTGCCTACCTCTCTACACAGCCTGCTCTCACAGGACCCGTGCCTACCTCTCACACAGCCTGCTCTCACAGGACCCGTGCCTCCCTCTCTACACAGCCTGCTCTCACAGGACCCGTGCCTACCTCTCTACACAGCCTGCTCTCACAGGACCTGTGCCTACCTCTCTACACAGCCTGCTCTCACAGGACCCGTGCCTACCTCTCTACACAGCCTGCTCTCACAGGACCCGTGCCTACCTCTCTACACAGCCTGCTCTCACAGGACCCGTGCCTACCTCTCTACACAGCCTGCTCTCACAGGACCCGTGCCTACCTCTCTACACAGCATGCCCTCACAGGACCCGTGCCTCCCTCTCTACACAGCCTGCCCTCACAGGACCCGTGCCTACCTCTCTACACAGCCTGCCCTCACAGGACCCGTGCCTACCTCTCTACACAGCCTGCCCTCACAGGACCCGTGCCTACCTCTCTACACAGCCTGCCCTCACAGGACCCGTGCCTACCTCTCTACACAGCCTGCCCTCACAGGACCCGTGCCTACCTCTCTACACAGCCTGCTCTCACAGGACCCGTGCCTACCTCTCTACACAGCCTGCTCTCACAGGACCCGTGCCTACCTCTCTACACAGGATGCTCTCACAGGACCCGTGCCTACCTCTCTACACAGCCTGCTCTCACAGGACCCGTGCCTACCTCTCGACACAGCCTGCTCTCACAGGACCCGTGCCTAACTCTCTACACAGCCTGACCTCACAGGACCTGTGCCTACCTCTCTACACAGCCTGCCCTCACAGGACCCGTGCCTACCTCTCTACACAGCCTGCTCTCACAGGACCCGTGCCTACCTCTCTACACAGCCTGCTCTCACAGGACCCGTGCCTCCCTCGCTACACAGCCTGCTCTCACAGGACCCGTGCCTCCCTCTCTACACAGCCTGCTCTCACAGGACCCGTGCCTCCCTCTCTACACAGCCTGCTCTCACAGGACCCGTGCCTACCTCTCTACACAGCCTGCTCTCACAGGACCCGTGCCTACCTCTCACACAGCCTGCTCTCACAGGACCCGTGCCTCCCTCTCTACACAGCCTGCTCTCACAGGACCCGTGCCTACCTCTCTACACAGCCTGCTCTCACAGGACCCGTGCCTCCCTCTCTACACAGCCTGCTCTCACAGGACCCGTGCCTGCCTCTCTACACAGCCTGCTCTCACAGGACCCGTGCCTACCTCTCTACACAGCCTGCCCTCACAGGACCCGTGCCTACCTCTCTACACAGCCTGCTCTCACAGGACCCGTGCCTACCTCTCTACACAGCCTGCTCTCACAGGACCCGTGCCTACCTCTCTACACAGCCTGCTCTCACAGGACCCGTGCCTACCTCTCTACTACACAGCTGTCTCTCTACTTGAATGTGAAGACGTTCATTTTGACCCGTATGGTTTGCATCCAGCCCTCGCCTTCCCATTCAATTCAGTGGGCTGAGATGCCAATTCATTACAAACTTCTAAAACTGTTAAAAAACCAAGGCTTTAAAAATAAAAATAAAAATGTTCATCCCCACAACACCATCCTATCAAGTCCTCTACTGTGTTTCTGTTCATCTTTTTGTTTCCAGACTTCTTTATTTTCACTGCAACTCCTGTGAAGCCCATTTATCCAGCAACACAACACCATATTCACTTTCTGTGTCACAAGTAATAGAACCCTTCCTGCACCTTACACTTCTCTGTGGACTCAGCTGGGGTCATATTATCTGTAACACAGGAAGGAAGTGACATGGGGAGTGGAACTGGGGAGTGCTGCGGCAGGATAGATCTTCACCAGCATCTACATGAAAACAAACCTCCCTGGTCTGGATTGTGAAGAAGTAGAAAACATAGAAGAGGAAACTGAGAGAATCCTGCGATAGTGCAACACTGAAGACCGTACAGGACCCTGAAGTCATCGCTGTCCTCAGAAAGGGAGGCTCTTACCTTGAGCACCCCATACAGCAGGCTGAGACCGGTGACAAACATCCCAAAGATCAGAAAGAAGTTGGTGGTTGTATCCACTAAAGGAGAAAGCAAAAGGGGGCATAGTTACTGTATCACATAACATTTTAACTGGTAACACTTGTGATAAAGTGTGGGGTAAAGTGATGGAGGGCAGGTACATAGGGCCACGCCTGGAAAGAAGCATATACACTTTCTGACCACTGATATAAGAAATGCAG
Organism: Acipenser ruthenus; assembly: GCF_902713425.1. Taxonomy (NCBI): domain Eukaryota; kingdom Metazoa; phylum Chordata; class Actinopteri; order Acipenseriformes; family Acipenseridae; genus Acipenser; species Acipenser ruthenus. The sequence continues at coordinate 10,015,208 of NC_081213.1, forward strand.
TTCAGGGAGATAATGGCGGCGGGCTAAAAGACTACATTTCTCAAGGGGCTTCGAGTGGCTAGAGTACAGGAGAATGGGTTGCACCTGTGCTTAATTAATGATGGGTATTTAAACGCCCCACCTGAGGGGTTCTTTGGCAGTGTGGTGCTAACGTCTGTGAACAACAGAGGAGACTGGAGTGGAGGAATATTAAACACGGTAATAACGACAACTACTGTAGGTTGTGTGTGTCTGTTTTGAAACCAGCAAGAAGCTTAGCTGCCTGGGTGACAGTTAGGGTAAATGGCTGTTGTGTTAGTAAGTTCTCCAAAAAGGAGATAGAGTTTTATTTTGTTTTGGAATTTTTGTTTAAAAATTGGTGACTCTGTGTCCCCATGGCAGGACACAGTAAAACTAATTAAACACACAGGTCCCGCCCTGTAGAGGACCGCTGTGAAAGACCTGCTGAGTACTGTGGTAAATAACACCCCACATTGCCACACACTTTGCATGAGAAGTCTCTAATGATGGTGTATTTACATAGTAGTTACTTAGTAAATACATGTGTACTTACACATTATTACAATGTTATTATGCATAGTTACAATGTGCTTAATGTGTAAATCTTTTTGCATGATATAACCCTAACCCTTTTCTGATAATTGTGCACTTACATATACAGTATTTCAGTAGTTCGGGACAAACACCAATCACAAAATGTTTTAGTACAAATATTTATTGTAGAGAATGCGGAGTATGCGATTTAACAGAAAAGTATGCTGTATATACACATTCATTTGGCATCAAACCTAACTTGGTTTGAGGGTTCGCTGCCTGGCCAACTGGACGAGGCTGAGACCCCCATTTGATAAAATATAAAAACTGTTAAGAAAGGAGGAGATGGGGAGGTGGTGGGTTACGATGAAATCAAAACACAACTGAGAGATAAGTGAAGCGGGTATTTATAGTGCTAACAATTTAAATTAGCTAATGTGTAAATTGAATGATTCAATTTGGTGACGCGGAGATTGGTGTCTGACCCTCCTCCCGAACTTTAATTATAAATTTCATTTCAGTAGTTCGGGACAAACACCAATCACAAAATGTTTTAGTACAAATATTTATTGTAGAGAATGCGGAGTATGCGATTTAACAGAAAAGTATGCTGTATATACACATTCATTTGGCATCAAACCTAACTTGGTTTGAGGGTTCGCTGCCTGGCCAACTGGACGAGGCTGAGACCCCCAAAAAGAACAAGCCGGTCTCAATGCCACAATTAGAATTGAATATAGCCCACTTGAAGGTTTAGCCAACCTTTAACAAATGATCATCAGCACGCATGAGAGGAAAACAAAACCCATTTTTGGGAAATAAACCTCTGGGAATCCATGGCTGATTCGATTGCCCTTCCTCCAGGCAGGCTACTAACACTTAAGAGCACATTTCTGTAAAAGCATTTTTAGGCTCCATAATATTTGTTATAATATAAACTTGGTAAGCACTGGAGGATCAACAACCTAACCGTTTGATAAGAGAGTCTGGAACTCAGTGGAAAAAAGCTGCTACGATTCTGAAGGAAGGACCGGAAAACTGCTCAGCTGCGAATCCGGACCTGGAAATAAATCAGGTGAAAGAAGAACAAATGTTGGGCGACGATTGTTCAGTTTTCGTTAATAAACAGCGGGCCTGAGGGTGATGCGCCCTAACAAAGATGGAGATGGACAAGAGAGAAAGGGGTCATATGGGCTAACATGGGAGTTTAATTTATAAACAAATTGAAAAGCTTTCTCTAATCTTCCTGGTCCGTTTTACTTCTTTTGAGCAGGAAGGAAAGGGTATCAGATGAGGGGATTGCTAGGTCAGAGATTAAGGGGTGAATCTGGGGGTTGAATTTGAGAGCGATGTAGACTCCCAGCACCTATGGGAACCCAAGAAGGCTAAGAGAAAGAGCTGTAAGGTTTTATCTAAAACAGGCAGGAGTAGCTGGAGCAGACGAGAGGCACGAAGAGAGTACATTGATGGCAATAGGTAGGCAAGCAGGAGGAGAAAGAGATTCTGATAGTTGAAGCCCTTTCAGCATTAGTGAAATTTGTGAGTTGCAGAGTGTAGAGCTGGGACACTGAAATTGAGTTTGTAGAAAAACTTGATGCCGGAAATTCAAATCTTATAGCTCTGTTCTTAAGGGACAGAAAATAGGATGACGCTACGGGCACTGAATGATGGAAAGGAATGTTGAATGCAAAGTGAAATTTTAAAGCAATTCCAGGATGACCAGTACATTTGCAGTGAGCGGGGAGTGATGCTGAGAAGAGTTGTTTCTTGAGCCTGCAGAAATCAGGGAATGCAGCAGGTGGCTCACGTGAATGTCAGGTCTGAAAAATGAGGCATCTGAGTTTGCAGGAGGTCTTCTTTGGAAGCCAATGCTCTGAATCTCTGCGTTTGGAAACAAGAAAGAGAATCGATTATATTCAGGTGGCCGAGAATGTGTTGAGCTCTGAAAATGAACTGATGAGTAACAGGTAATCCTTCTGAATATTCTCATTATATGGTGGGAGAATGAACGATCTTGTTAAAGATTTAGACTGTAGGTGAATTATGTAAGTGGAGAAAAATGGATTTTGAGCCCAGGAAGACCCCCAAAAGGAGTGTGGCTACAGCAAATGGACACATTTTGCGCAATGACGAGGAGTGATCGGTTATAGGAATAATGCTGAATTCGTTGGGCCATGGAGCAGAAAACCAATTTTCCCTTGTAGTATCCTCCAAAGCCAAGAGAGGGAGCTGCATCTTTGAACGGCTGAATGTCTTTGTGCAGCAGGAGACAGTTGTCATAAAAGAAAGTACTGCCATTCCTTTCTTTTAGTAGGAGCTCCCACAGGCGGAGTTCCTTGCGAAAAAAAGGAACCAAACCATGAGTATGACATCATTGAGGGAATCGACAGAAAGGATCAAATAGAGAGAAGGTAGGAGATAAAAGCTCTGCCTCGAGGATTTATCCTCATTGCGTACAAATTGCAAAGCATATGACATGGTTTATTTAAATTTCCAGAAAGCTTTTGACAAAGTCCCACATAAAAGATTAATTTCTCATATTGAACGCAGTAGGGATTCGATGAAATGCATGCACGTGGATTAGGGAGTAGTTAACATGTAGAAAACAGAAGGCCTCCAGAGTATGCAGTATTGCGGCCCTGACTGATATTCAAAGAAATGGGAACGGTTTTGAAAGTGTTTGAATAAACTGCAGATAAGCTGAAAGAAGAAAAGCATCTCACAGAGAAGAGACCACTATGGGGTCATGCTGGACACCCATGGCGGCCAGGGAGGTCACTGCAGGGGCCTGCTGAATGCCTGCAGTGAGGGGAGGGTAACCTAAAAGGTTACATTTGGAAGACCGCGGAGGTAAGGAATAGAAGGGGGCTGTGGGGCCCTGTTGAAGCTCACAGCTGGTAGAAAACCATTTGACAGAGAAGGGAGCACTATGGGGGCCTGCTGGACGCCCATAGTGGCCAGCGAGGTCACTGCAGGGGCCTACAGTGATGGGGGGTGGGGAACGCGGGAGCAGCCGCTCCCAACTGTAATTACTGATTAGAGGAGACATCAAAATGGAGCAAGGTAACCAGTGGTGTACTACAGGGATCAGTATTAGGTCCTCTGCTATTCCTAATCTACATAATGATTTAGATTATGGCATAGTAAGCAGACTTGATAAATTTGCACACAACACAAAAATAGGTGGAGTGGCAAACACTGTTGCAGCAGCGAAGGTCATTCAAAATTATCTAGACAGCATTCAGAACTGGGCAAGCACATGGCAAATGACATTTAATAGAGAAGTGTAAAGTACTGCACACAGGCAAGAAAAATGTGCATTATAAATGTCATATGGAAGATACTGAAATTGAAGGAATCTTTGAAAAAGACCTAGGAGTTTATGTTGACTCAGATATGTCTTCACCTAGACAATGTGGGGAAGCTGTAAAAAGGCCAACAAGATGCTCGGATATATTGTGAAAAGTTTTGAATTTAAAATCAAGGGAAGTAATGTTAAAAATGTACAATGCATTAGTAAGACCTCACCTAGAATATTGTGTTCAGTTGTGGACACTTCATTAAAAAAAAAAAAGATATTGCTGCTCCAGAAAAAGTGAAAACAGCGACCAGAATTGTCCCGGATTTAAAAGGCATGTCGTATGCGGACAGGCCAAAAGAAATGAAGCTATTCAGACTTGAACAAAGACTACGCGGTGATCTGATTCAAGCATTCAAAATCCTAAAAGGTATTGACAAAGTCAACCCAGGAGACTTTTTGAACCAGGACCAGGGGTCACAAATGGGAATTAGACAAAGGGGCATTCAGAACAGAAAATAGGAGGCACTTTTTTACACAGAGAATTGTGAGGGTCTGGAACCAACTCCCCAGTAATGTTGTTGACGCTGACACCCTGGGATCCTTCAAGAAGCTTCTTGATGATACTCCGAGATCAATAAGCTACTAACAACCAAACGAGCAAGATGGGCTGAATGGCCTCCTCTTGTTTGCAAATCCTCCCATGTAGTTTAAATGGCCTAGGAGGGACAGAAGATTGCGTTTAGTAGGGGGGGGGGGGGGGAGGGGGGACCGGACAGAAAAGTGGAAATATAAAAAATACAATCCCCTGAGGACAGGCTCAATGGGCATGATTTTAAATGTGTTTGATATATTGGCTTTAGCCAGTCATGCGTTTTTCCCAGCAATTTTGATTAAGAATATGGCGTGGTTGATTTGCATATTGCAGGGAGCAATCTTCATGAGGGACTGTTGATGCTGGATGTGATGGAGTTACGGTGAGCGGAAATGAAGGAAGTTACAGGCGGAATAGCACAGGTTCCTTCAATGAAGTTATTACAAATCTGGCAAAACAATCTCTAGATACAAATGCTCAAAACTGCCGATGAGCAAAAAGAAAAGCATTTCACAGAGAAAGAATCACTACGAGGGCCTGCTGGACGCCCATAGTGGCCAAAGATGTCACTGCAGGGGCCTGCTGGACGCCTGCAGTGAGGGAAGGGAACCAGAAAGGTTATAGTTGGGGTGAAGGGAGCACTATGGGGGCCTGCTGGACGCCCATAGTGGCCAAAGAGATCACTGCAGGGGCCTGCTGGACGCCTGCAGTGAGGGAAGGGAACCAGAAAGGTTATAGTTGGAGGTGAAGGGAGCACTATGGGGGCCTGCTGGACGCCCATAGTGGCCAAAGAGGTCATTGCAGGGGCCTGCTGGACGCCTGCAGTGAGGGAAGGGAACCAGAAAGGTTATAGTTGGAGGTGAAGGGAGCACTATGGGGGCCTGCTGGACGCCCATAGTGGCCAAAGAGATCACTGCAGGGGCCTGCTGGACGCCTGCAGTGATGAGGGGGTGTAACCAGAAAGGTTACAGATGCATATTATACAACAGTGGCGGGTGTCAAAACCCCAGGATAGATCGCGGGAGCAGCCGCTCCTAACTGTAAAAACAATCTCTGGATACAAATGCTCAAAACTGCTGAAGCGCAGAAAGAAAAGCATTTCACATAGAAAGGATCACTATGAGGGCCTGCTGGACGCCCATAGTGGCCAAAGAGGTCACTGCAGGGGCCTGCTGGACGCCTGCAGTGAGGGGAGGTAACCTGAAAGGTTATAGTTGGAGCCAGAATGCTCAGGAACTGCTAAATGAGCCTTTGATTGACAGGTGCGATGGTCCTGCTTTCGGATTTTTCCAGTAGTAGAAGCGCTTCGTGGAGATGCAGTCGGTGCGGGCGAGGTGTTTCGAGTCCGCTTATAATACGCGTAAATTGGGCTAGCTTCTTGAGTCGCGGGTTGGAATTTGTAAAAACACCCATACTGACATGGGTTGGGCTTGTTTTGCGATACTTGGCAACACTGGGTAAAGCAACAATCAGTGCTGACGTCATAGCGCCTGCGACGGGAAGGATGAAATAAAGTAAACAAATTCTCCTTACGTGCTGTAGATTTGAATGGGATGTTGTTGCTACGAAGATAAAGCTGGAGCCGGGAGATCGTCCAGTCTCTGATGTCAGGAGTTGCGGAGGAACGAGTGGCCAGGCAGGAGCCACGGCAGACAGGAGAAGCAGACATCTGGGCAGAGAAGTTTGGAGTGGTAATACCGCCGACCGAAGTTGTCGTGGAGTTGGCCCGGGAAGGGCTGGTTGAACTGGTTGCGTGGATCTCGGCTCCGGGGAAACGGCAAACAGATCATCATACGTAGAAACGGAATAATCCAGAATGCAGCCCATGATGCGTGCATGTACGATGAAATCAAAACACAACTGAGAGATAAGTGAAGCGGGTATTTATAGTGCTAACAATTTAAATTAGCTAATGTGTAAATTGAATGATTCAATTTGGTGACGCGGAGATTGGTGTCTGACCCTCCTCCCGAACTTTAATTATAAATTTCATTGTGCAAAAAAGATTTAAACATGAAAGACGTTGTAACTATGCATAATAACAAGTAACTACTATGTAATACCACAGTAATTAGAGACGCTTCATGTAAAGTGTTACCTTTTAACCTTACTAATTTAAACAAATCATGGCTTAGAATTACATCACAGTGAAAAATAGGGCCCATGCAGCATTTTATTTGAACTGCTTCAGTTTATGTTCCTTGGAGCAGTGAACTCACAGACACGTTCCTTGAAGGAGAGGAAGGGGGGGTGAGGGAATCCACAGCTGTCTTTCCCATAGGAGACTTTCACAATGGTGTCCATCAACAGAGTGCAGCTGAACATCTGAAACACATGAGCGCAACACTGAGTTCATTGTATTGGTTGTTTTAAATGTTGTTGAATTTACCATAGTTCACCATGGCTTGCCATGTTTTTAAATATGTTTTACCGTACTTCTCTGGGCTTTACAATGCTTACCTACACTTGACTGTGCTTTATTACACTTTGCAATACTTTTACTGTGGGACACATTTTTATAAGGGTTGACGACGTTGCTAGCGACAGTTGACCTGTACACCCATCCAAAGTTATACATCTATGCAATGTCTAATACATACAGAATCAACACACACATTCCTCTTCATGGGACCGCTAAGAGATCCTTCACACTTTATCAACCAGAACTAGAGTCCACATCACCCAGTGATATAAGAATATAAGTCAATCTAAAAAGTGTCATTTAAGTGTCTTATTAAGGTTCTACTCCCACCTCGTGGCATTCTGGGGGATGTAGTCCTGCAGCAAGCTCCTGGACTACAGCTTTCCTCCCCCTGCTCTGCCTCACCTGTCACAGGTATATTTTTGGTCAGAAGGTTTCTCTTATTATCCCTGGGGAGGAGATGTTGTGGAGGCGGTACTACGTATGTCACACTTCACATTTTTCCACATATCTGGAGAATCGCTTCTCCAGCTGTCTTGAAACTTGATATTAACGTTATTTAGCAGACGTTCCTGAGAGAATCAGATGATGGGGATACAGGGGGAGGGTGTGTCTGTCAGTACGTGGTCACTGTTTTATACTGATAGCTCGGATTTTGAATTTGCAAGCGTGGTGGAGGATGTATGTTACTTGTTTTATTACCAAGTTCCTTAGTTTTATCGATAATAAACTCTGAGATATAGATGAGAGATGCTACTTGGAGGTTTTGTGGCTAACACTGCCCTCCTGACTCATTTCCTGCTGTGTGCAGCCTCATCTTGATAGAGCATTTTAAATACCAGAAAAGCGGAAGTGTTGATTTCTGAAATGCCTGTTCATCGTCAGCAAGATATTGAGAGAGAGCTCAGAATTTAGCAAGATCAACGCAAGAGAGGGGGAGGGAGATATAGGCGCAAACCAAACCAGTAAACTTGTTTTTGTGATTAAAAATATCTCAGCTCTGTTGCGCTTCCTATTTTCTGTGCACTGCTCAGAGCCTCGAGGTCACAGCAATGAAGACAGCTCCCCTACTAGTACAAATAGTCATACAATTACATTGTAATAAACGAGCCATTACCAATGCTTCCTGCTTACCTGTTACTAGCAATGTTAGACAGGAAAAATACAACCTTTAACCTCCTCGCTTATTCTAACTGTTAAACTCCACAAGCTTGTGTTTCAAATTCAACAACATACCAAATATTACTGGTACCATAGCAATGTATTAGCCCTTTCAAAGAAGTCGCATTTAATGTTATGTGAAGACAATCAGGGAGAGAGATGACAAAGGGAGGGAGGCGTTGCATTTAATGTTATGTGAAGCCGTACAAGGCAGGAGTTGGCAACTTGTCCATATGTGGACACGCATGTCCGTGGCAAAAGTTATCAGTGTCTGGCAAACAGTGTGTGGAATGCAGCTATATCTGAAAATTGCAAGCATGCAGTACCACAGCACCAAGTGATTGGAACATACTGCACTGCTCTACATCCAGATTGCATTCCCTTAGTGCACACCCTGACACTGGGCAACCCATGCAAGGGGGCAATGAGAAAAAGAAAAAACAAAAGAGAAAAGAACATGAAGAAAAAAGGACAAGAAACAGCTGGTAAACAAACATACAAACCCTGAAGTTCTTCTTTTTAAAAACCAATAAATCAGGAAGTGGGCTGTTTCTACACTAGCCAGAAAGACAGCTGTGTTAATGTAAAATATACAGTGAAACACACAGTGAAATATGAGCAAAACAAGACTGAAGATACTCAGCTGAATCTGACTTCTTATTGAAAACGCGTTTTGCTTACTCCAGTCTGTATTATTATTATTATTATTATTATTATTATTATTATTATTATTATTATTATTATTATTATTATTATTAATGTAATGAACTCCTGCCTCTTTAAATGAGAAAGTTTCACTTTACACTCACAAAATGAGACTCGAGTGTTCTCAAGAGGCATTGAATGTATATTTGTTTTGGTTAAAATTTTGTAAAACAAACAGCTGTTTTTCTCCTTTGATGAAAAATAAGAGTTACACACTGGAGGAAATGCTTTGTAAATTAATCCCCCAGAAACCTGATAATACAGAACAGAGCTCCTCTAAATGAAACCCGATAATACAGAACAGAGCTCCTCTAAATGAAACCTGATAATACAGACCAGAGCTCCTCTAAATGAAACCCGATAATACAGAACAGAGCTCCTCTAAATGAAACCCGATAATACAGAACAGAGCTCCTCTAAATGAAACCGGATAATACAGACCAGAGCTCCTCTAAATGAAACCCGATAAAACAGAACAGAGCTCCTCTAAATGAAACCTGATAATACAGACCAGAGCTCCTCTAAATGAAACCCGATAATACAGAACAGAGCTCCTCTAAATGAAACCTGATAATACAGACCAGAGCTCCTCTAAATGAAACCCGATAATACAGAACAGAGCTCCTCTAAATGAAACCCGATAATACAGAACAGAGCTCCTCTAAATGAAACCGGATAATACAGACCAGAGCTCCTCTAAATGAAACCCGATAAAACAGAACAGAGCTCCTCTAAATGAAACCTGATAATACAGACCAGAGCTCCTCTAAATGAAACCCGATAATACAGAACAGAGCTCCTTTAAATGTAACCTGATAATACAGACCAGAGCTACTCTAAATGAAACCCGATAATACAGAACAGAGCTCCTCTAAATAAAACCTGATAATACAGAACAGAGCTCCTTTAAATGGAACCTTATAATACAGAACAGAGCTCCTTTAAATGAAACCTGATAATACAGAACAGAGCTCCTTTAAATAAAACCCGATAATACAGAACAGAGCTCCTCTAAATAAAACCTGATAATACAGAACAGAGCTCCTTTAAATGAAACCTGATAATACAGAACAGAGCTCCTCTAAATGAAACCCGATAAAACAGAACAGAGCTCCTCTAAATGAAACCTGATAATACAGACCAGAGCTCCTCTAAATGAAACCCGATAAAACAGAACAGAGCTCCTCTAAATAAAACCTGATAATACAGAACAAAGCTCTTTTAAATGAAACCCGATAATACAGAACAGAGCTCCTCTAAATGAAACCCGATAATACAGAACAGAGCTCCTCTAGTCTAAATGAATCACTCATTCTATTTTTGAAGTAATATAGTCTCAATACTCAATTCTAGCCCTGACCTCACTCATATCTGCTAGAACAGCATTATACTGTAGCCAGGACTTGCTCAAATGATGTGGGTCTTGGAGTGGTTCATTATATCAATGTTTTTTCAGTCCAAGTCAGTGTTTACAAGTGTAGAATGAAATCCCTGGAAAGACAATAATAACCCAGAGTGTTGTAATAAATGGGTGAAGTTGTCCTTCATTTAGAATATAATAACCCAGAGTGTTGTAATAAGGAAAAAAATCCCTCATTTAGAATCCATGTGTTACTGTCACGGCAAAACTGCACAACAGGGCTAAGAATCAATAGAACAATTATGGTTCTAGAGTCGTCAGCATTGCAATACTACTTGAGCTGTGAGTAGAACCCTACAGAGCACTACACTCAGCCCAGAGTCACCTACACCAAAGATGTTACAGGACACAACAAGATACTCATTCAGATAGTCTATGGACTTGAACAAAAAGGAATTCAACAAATACATCATATTAACAAAATAACATTCAAAAAGCCCAAGCTGGAACACAAAGGCCTCAGCTGTCTTATTTGAGATTGGCGTTTGGAAATATTTCCAGCCGCATATTATTTCATTCACACCAGCTGCCAATACCAACAGCCCTGCTTCTACTAGGTGCGAACATAACAGGAAGCGCCAATGTTTTCAGAAAAATAACTGCAAACCAAAAAAATATTCTTTAAAAAAAAAAGACTTTGTTTTAAAAGAAGATGAAAGAGCTTCTGGATGTATCTGTGGTGCTGCAACTGGAGTTCAAGAAACTCCTTCAAAACTAGATCTAAAGACTTGCATTGAGACTCCATCTCTCTCTAGTTCTCTCTCTCCATTCTCCAACATGAAGACAATGGGGCTGACTTTCAAAGCACCTTTACTCAAAACAGTAAAAAGAACAAACTCCGAAAGGGCACCTGTCAAAGTTACAAACACAGCAGGTATTCCTTTTAACTCAGTTTAAAATGAGTCTCACTTTTAGCAGTCAAGATAATACAACTGGAGCCCTGGGGAGTGAGTGGTGCAAGGCTGGTGTTCAGACTAATTTTAGCCTTTAGCCTAGCGCTGTACGGTGAAAGCCTTACCATGTGGACGAGGCCGATGGCCATGGCCGAGGTGCGGACATGGCAGCACAGGGACCTGGAGGAGTCCAGCAGGGTCAGGGGAGAAGTCTTGGAGGAGGTCATTTCAACGCGTATCTCTCGACCGGGTTCCAACAGGACTGCTCAACACTGCGGGGATGCTTGTTTCTGAGTTCAGACTTCCTTCCTGTGCTGTGGCTTTATCACGTGGCTGCACTGCAGTGCATCACACGTATTCCACTAGAAATGTTTTTTTTTGCTTTTTTTAGTGTGTGTAAAAATGAAGCTTCCCCATGGGTATAATGTAAGGAGATATCAAGAAATGAACCAACCCATCTTTGATTTAGCCATCTCTGATCGAATTGTTTATAATAATGAAGTAAAATTGATCTGTGAAAGAGATTCTGTACCATTGATATGGCTAAATTATGTGCTGGTGAAACTGTTCATTTTTACTGGACAGCACAGGTAATGGAATCATAGAATACAGCTGTGTAACCCTGCAAATATGAAGTCAGCATCTAAAATGGTCTCTGAGATATGAGGAGAATTGAGAGTGTGGTGACGAGCTTAGATTAGATAAAGGAGCATTCAGAACAGAAAATAGGAGGCACTTTTTTACACAGAGAATTGTGCGAGTCTGGAACCAATTCCCCAGTAATGTTGTTGAAGCTGACACCCTGGGAAGCTGCTTGATGAGATTCTAGGATCTGCAGTTATGGATAAGTGTAAGTGTTCCTAAAGGTGCTAGCGCTAGGTTCACAATAACCAAAATGAAATTATTGGAAGGGGAGAGGGTCTTAATACCACTGTGTGGCAGGGCAGATAGCGCTGGTCAGCAGCAGGAAAGCAAATGAGAGTCAGGAAGCTACAGTTTTAAGCGCAATGTGCACTTTTATTAACAAACAGAAAAAACTAAACAACGAAACAAGGCACAGGGGCCAAAATAAAAGGTTCAAACAACGCACCAGAAACACAAACTCTCCCATCAGGCTGGGCAGTCATCTTAACTAATGGTTTTCTCCTAAAAACAAAGGATTCAGCTCCCTTTTTATACCATGTGGCTGGGACTTGATTGATGATCAATTATTCAATCAAGATCCAGGCACACTCCACACGTGTATCTGCAGGGATGGCATTAACCACACACCTTCCAAACTTAAATACAAAATACCCCCACACTATTTACACCAGCGGGCTTCCAACCTGCTACACACTGATAGTGACAGGATTAGAAAGGGACACTCCCCACTGTTTAATATGTCTTTACAGACAGAATTAGACTGGAGCAGGGCTAAGCTACCTAGTCTCTTCCAGTCTATTCCATTGCAGGACTTTGTTCCAACCAATCCTGTTCTTCATGTGTTCATAGACCCTGCTGCTGAAGATCCAGTCAGAAAGGCCTGGTTGAAGCAATGGGATGGATTGGAAGAGCCCACAATCTTGTGTTCAACATGCATAACTTAAACCCCATGCTTTCCAGTTTGACCTCAAGAATAGGAAGCTCTGAAGAAATGACCTGTGATCTTGGGAGTGCAGGTTCGTCTCCTGGCTGTGCGAGGTCTTTGCTGGGGATTCCAGAGGGAGCTCTGTCTGTCTTGGCTAAAGCTGCTCCAGTGGGTTAAGGAGGTAAAGGCAGCAGGAACTGTTTCTCCTCGTCATGCTACAGCAGACCCTGCTGGCCAGGCTCCCAGTGAGCTCCAGCAGGTACCTGCAGGGCTGGCCTTTGTCCTCCAGAGGCCAGTAGCTCACTGACATCTGCTCGGGAGCTCCTGGGTGTGAAGAGTCCATTGACCTGGTCATGGAATTGGAGGACACCCACTGACCTCCAGCTCTCCTGAGCTGTTTCTCCCAAGTGGAGACCATGGTGAGGGGGTGTAATTGGGGAGGAAAGCAGAAGTAAAAATAATTGGGCACTCTAAATTAAAAAATAAGTTAAAAAACTGCCTATGGTCTCATAAGATTCGCTCAACATGAATGGAAATGGATTCTTGCAGTACCTCTTATTACATGGATGAAACGATGAGCTGAAATATTTTACATGATTTGAATTGATTGATTCCGGATGGATTCACTAGCGTTACAATATTTGAAGCGATCTGTAAGTAAATTGAGAGTGCTTCTGAAGTGTTCTGAAGCTGACACAAACAAGCAGACAGGCTGTCAGCCCCACTGCGAGGGTCCTGTACAGTACAGACTGCTTTATTGGTTTTGGAAAATGAGTGAGTCCAGCTCACCTCCCAGGGCTCAGTCCCGAGTGAGCAGAGCATGGCTTGGCAGGCAGGCGAGGTGGAAGGGGATCCAAGATCGACCGAAGGAAACAAAAATTACCGTGAAAAGTCAAATCAAAATAAATAAATAGGTTGAAACAGACGCTTACAAGCCAGCTAATCGTCAGAGGAATGTTTTCATCAATGTACCCTGTCCCCAGAGCCCCAGAGCCCCAGTCTGCACTGTCTCAGATACTGTGTAAACACCACAGCCTTGCTGAGTTAGATAAGGACAACACAGCAACGAGACCAAGGAAAGAGGTCTCATTTACCACTCGCAAACCCCGGTATTATTATAGAGAGCCAGATTCACAAAGCTTCAACTGAGGAGATACTGCAAGAATGTTGGAGTCTGTTTTTAGCAATAAAATTCATAGAAGAGAATCCATTACTTGTTCATGGAATACTGCTGTTTTTCCATGAATGAGGATGGCTCGATGAAGGGAGCAAGTGGGTTGTTTGTTGGTCCGTCCGTGAGTGGAATAAACACAGCACTCCCTGTACATTCACAGAGTGTTCTGTGTGTATGACAAGCACAATACATAATTAGGCTGTGTAATTATACCTAATGACCAGGAAGTGTAATTAAAACTAATGGAGTTTCTTTAAGTTTTATATTCCAAACAACACCATTTTAACTAACAAGTAGCTTCAAATGTAATTTTAATTAGATGGTGTTGGCAATCATTTCATGTCTGAGTGGGGGTCCTGCACTCCCCTGACTATATGACTCGTACCTTGAGCAGGTGAGTCATTGTTCTTGTAAGTTCTTGTAAGCTTGTTGGAGGCCTCAGCTACGAGAAGCAGTATTGCCAAAGATACAATCGAGCTGCAGACATGACTGCAAAGAGTTTCCAAAGCAGGGCCACACCACTTCCTTTCCTGAGATAAAGCCTGTTGTCAATCTGCAGATCTGGGGGTGTATAGCTGGGTAAGCACATTTCCTATAAGAAGCAGTGTGGCAGGGAAGCGTTGCAGTTTTGCTCCACAGCTTGAGTTCGCATGTTATCAAGCTTCTTGTACTTCGATGGTTCCCGGCGTCTCAATGGTCCTTTGTGAATATACTGCATGCGGGAGCTAGAGAAATGACAGGGCAGCTTGTAGCCTGCCTGGGAATTGAGAAACCAAAAATAAAACGTATGCTTGATTCCACTCACCTGCAATGCGTGTTTGTGACTGGTGAATAAGCAACTGGAGTCTGGATTTTAGAGTCTGGATTTCTCTGCGCCATCTTAGTCCCCCTCAACCTAACCTATCAATTTATCTAGCTATCAAACACAATTTTTGAAGGTGACTATATAATAAATAGAATATTCCGTGTTTGGAGAGAGTTGGGATGCTTTATATTGCTATAAGAAAGTGATCAACCTGGAACATATAGTATGTACATGCAGGCCTTTTGTTAAGTATATTCCATCTGCAATATTGAAAGTACTCATGACTTCAAGGTCATGTTGCATTTTACTCACCCAAAATACATTTTACTCACATAGGGCCCTATTTTGGTACGTGACTAAATTGACTAAAGGTATGTTTTTTTTAGACAGGTGTAGTCAGGGCTGGTATAGCCCTGATTTTCTAAGTACTAAGATGTACTAAGATGGGCCAGTCGCAGCGCAAACATACCGCAATCTGCATTTTCCTCGCAACAATTCGCATAGTTTGCGTGTTGTTGTATGTACTAAGAGAAAATACTTTAATAAAGAGAGCCGTAATATACTCATTTAAATATCTGTTGCGTCATCTTGATTCTTAGTGTTAGATCTCCCTCCCGACCTGAGAGGGTGCTGTGTAAAGGGAACAGAGTACCCTGGACTGGATGGCCTGACAATTCATTCCCAGGGTTAGGTGGAAGTTGGCCATCTAGAAAGGGGCGGAGCTACGGTACATGAAATCATCGATCGGGAAGGGAAACAATGTGGCATCTGCGGATTGGAGGAGTGGTTGCACTTGTTAACGAAGGGGTCATGGTTGACGGTATTTAGGCGGACGTAGTGATGTGATCTGTTCCTTTTTGTAATGGTTGAAGGAGAACCAGCACTAAAACAAGACAACACTTGTTTCACACTTTGTTTCACTGAAGAACTGTATTGTCACCACGAGCACTAGAGCACACACTGTGGACTGCGTCTGCGTTACGTGGGGGTGAATAAGAACGGGACTGTTTATTATTTCAGCACCAACCCGTGGATTATAAACAGGGTAATACACGCCGCTGCATTGCCTGTTAACATTGGTATTGTTTACTGCTGTTTCACCATCAGGCAATTGGATTATGAAAATAAAACACCATTGCACCTGGATTGTCTGTCTGATTATTGATCACCTGCACCTGCATACTGTTAACCACTTTGCCACAGGACCCCACCTTCACCCCCAAATAAAAATGTGTTTCTATCAAAAAAGCTTTTCATAATCATACAGTAGCCCCTCGCTAAACCCAACATGTTTGTCCGACATATGGAGGTAGTAAAATTAAATGAATACCTAGTCTTTAGACTGTAGGCTACCGATAACACAACATACATCATGCTGCTGCACTGCACACATTGGTGTACAATGTGAATAAAAGATTATTTTAAATTGAAACTAAATGATTTTAGCGGTTTTTTATTATTATTATTTTTAACTTGGCCTAATTAGTAGCCTAGAGACAATTAACACACAACAGATAATGGTGCCGCATTGACAAGTTATGATACTTACAGGAGGACAGTCAGTTCTCGTCAAACGAATTTTAAGGGACCAGCAACACATTTTGCATTATACCACTAATTCATATTATCATAAGAAGCCTATAAGTCAAATGCATACTGTCAGTTTTTATTTCAGATAGTCAGGGGTGCAGTGCTAAATTGTGCAAAATTACAAACCACCTGCACATTAATAGAATAGGTGTGTTTCCTGTTCCTATACAGATGCTCAGAATGAGCTGGAGGGGTTAGCAGCACATGTGTGCAGTCTATTGCTCCCAGCACGCTGGGGAAACCAGAAATGTCATAGAAATTTGTTTTCATCAAGGCTTGTAAGTACACCCTGCTTTTAGGGAAAAATAGGTATTTGGGCTTCCAAAAAACATTGAGCACAACTGGCAATAAACGAGAAATAGCATCTTGGGAAATGCCAGCAACAATTGCGACTGTTTAAAATGTGCTTTCAAAAGTTCTTAACAAATTGATGCAATTGTAAGTGTTGTAATTGCCGGCAGCTTTAGTACATCTCATTATAATATTTGATATCCCTGATTTGCACTATAACCCACACACCCATAATTACATATTCATCTAAGGCTGAACCACAAAGAAAAACTGCTGCTGTAAAGCAATCCCTAAACAGTCGCTAACAGCATTGCGCTTGTTTAGTACAATTCACCCCAGGCTTCTGACTCGTTTGCAGCTGGTTTGAGACTATTACGACAGCCGCAAAACTTTAGTACATCTACCCCTGAGTGTTTAATTACGAGTTTAAGCATTTAAATCACTTATGCTCAAGATGACTAAATAATCTCCTACAGGTAAGCTTGATTTAGACCTGTCAATATGTAGGTGTGAGTTTTGAAACCTGCAGTCACTAACGTGCTCATTGATTAGGCAGAATATCACTTCGGATGGTAATGAGCAGACAGGGCTCAGAATTGACTATATTTTCTTTCTTTAGTTGTTTGTAAAGGTCATTTGCATTTCTGAAAAACAAAAACAAAACAGGAGATGTTCTTCACAATAAATAGCTGCAAACCCCAATACAACTGGAGAGTCTGCCTCTTCGGTTTTGGAGAAAATCAAAAAGGACAGGAAACCTCATTTTTTGTCTGAGGAAGTAGAAATACTTGTTGATGCAGTTCTTCATTTATATAAAATCTTCCCGCAAGGCAAAAGATCAACAGATAAAATCAGAGCGATTGTATAAAATGATTATTTTGTTTTTTGTGACAACTGTGCAGTTTTCAGAAAAGCATATATATTTATTCACGTCTCTTTAGTCACTATTTTGGACACGGTGGACTGGCTTATACCAGAGTTGTCTCCTATGAATCTTTGATATGGAGAATATTTTACGCCAAAATGGGATAAGAGTGTTTTTAAGCTATTTTAAACTGACTATCAACTACTAATTTATGAAAGCTATGTTTGGATTATTTTAAAGGGGCTTGACCTGCTTTTATAACTTGTTGGTCAAAGAACAACTTGGACTTCATGTAGCTGGTTCGTGAGAAGAATATATTATACCGAGGATATTGATAGCAAGTGTAAAGATTTGTTTGTGGCAGCTCTTTTCCTGGTTCCTTCCCTCTATTACAATAGGCTCCCCTCTATCCATTCACTTCGTTCCAGTCTCACTATCTTCAGTTTCACTACATTTTTACCTCATACCCCTCCCCTCTCTATCACGTCACTGCTAGTTAGTGTGATTCAGTGCGCTCCCCCTCTCCAGTACTCTGGTGGTAGGGCGTGTCACTGCCATCCAGTGTGCTCCCCCTCTCCAGTACTCTGGTGGTAGGGCGTGTCATTGCTAGTTAGTGTGATTCAGTGCGCTCCCCCTCTCCAGTACTCTGGTGGTAGGGTACATCACTGCTAGTTAGTGTGATCCAGTGCGCTCCCCCTCTCCAGTACTCTGGTGGTAGGGTACATCACTGCTAGTTAGTATGATCCAGTGCGCTCCCCTCTCCAGTACTCTGGTGGTAGGGTACATCACTGCTAGTTAGTGTGATCCAGTGCGCTCCCCCTCTCCAGTACTCTGGTGGTAGGGTACATCACTGCTAGTTAGTGTGATCCAGTGCGCTCCCCCTCTCCAGTACTCTGGTGGTAGGGTACATCACTGCTAGTTAGTGTGATCCAGTGCGCTCCCCCTCTCCAGTACTCTGGTGGTAGGGTGTGTCATTGCTAGTTAGTGTGATTCAGTGCGCTCCCCCTCTCCAGTACTCTGGTGGTACGGCGTGTCACTGCTATCCAGTGCGCTCGCCAGTAGTCTGGTGGGAGGTGAACCTTGTATCTGTTCTAGTAGAGTTTAAGGAGGAGTTTGTTACATCTTAGCACAATGGTTATCTTCACTGCCACAGGAACAGCAAAGCTGTGCATGTGGGTCTCCAAATCCTCTGATAACTCCTCACATAAATCCAATATTGCTTGTGTATTTAGTTGAAAACGATTAATAATCGGATCATCTGTTTGGTCCAAAAAACTAATAGGGGTCTGTATGATCTAGAAAAAGGTTACCTCCTCATTCTCATTATCCTCCTTCTTTCTGTCTGCACTGCAACCATTTCAAAAAAGAATCTGGTTTCAAAAGGGTAATGAATGTCTGTCTTTTAAAAATAGCGACTAAAGGTACACCAAGTAGAAGCAGGTGTAACTCAGAAAGTCCTAAAAGCCTAATAACAGCCGTGTAAATGCTTTGGAAATCCCACGTAGCGGTATGTCAGCTAATTTAACTCGCCGTTAATAGCTTAAAATAGTCAGACGACTAAATCCCACAAAGCATGCGTACACGTTTGAAAATCACACACACAACAAGTCACCTGTCTAAACGACCAAAACGCTTACACCCCTTAGTCACGTACGAAAATACAAACCCTAGTGTCTAAATTGGACAGCAAATGACCCAAAACCTTATTTGGAGTGCTGGGTATGGTGGAAAACGATTGTGTCCTCCAGGAGACAATATAGTCCTCAGCATTTGGATTTCGACAATATAATCTCCTGTCAAACACTGTATCACTCGGAGACAATATTTTTCCACTCAGCCCCAGTCCACAGCGTTGAAGGGGACAGTTTTGAGACCCACGGTGGTGCTCATTAAAATACAATGCTCAATTACTTTTTCCCCAGTTACCAAATTAAATAAATCAACTGTGCGCCACATAGTCTGTAGATTACACATTCCTGTCTCAACATCGCGGACAGAGCCTCTTTGCAAAAACTACATAAAAACTACTCTTTCGGACATGGGAAATAAATATGTCAGTGCCCCAAGGTGGTCACAAAGCACTCTCTCCTGCTGTGAAAACGACATCTCTTTTTTATTTCTGTAAAAACACGGCGGCTCGTTTTTTCTTTTTACAAGCCGATAGACTGCAGGGACACGTATAAATCATGAAGTTATAGGAAGAGATGGAATTTCCTGCTGAAATAAAAGCGCGTTCATGATTTAAAGCTGGCTGGCTTGCTATTAAAACCCTCTGCCTGTATAGTTTCCATCCTGTGTGTGCATTTCTGTGTGGTAGCACAGAGCTGCGCTTGTCTGAATCCTACAGCTTGTGCAGTGGCTGTTCCTGTGTTACACACACAGCCACATTCACTGGGGAGAAATGGACATTCAACTCATTATTGTAAATGATTAAGGGAGTGATGACCAAGGCTTTATGATCCCCTCACATACCAGCTCCAGACAGAAATCCTCTAGACGAGAAACAAGCGGGACGTTTATCGTCTGACTGCGGCCCAGCATATTAATTCCATTTCACTTATGAAAATATCGTAAATATTTTTTTAAACTTTGCTGACTTGCTTTTTATCATTTTGTATAAAAAGCAGCACAATGTTTTAATTTGTACTGTGGAGAGTCATTGCTTCTCATCAACTTAAGTCTCAACTAATTTCATGAACCTTCCTCTCCTTTCTTAAATGCACAAACCTGCTGGCTTGGTCGTGGGATTGGAAGATGCCCACTGACCTTCAGTTGTCCTGTGCTGTTCTGGGGAATTGCTATGGTGAGAACTCTCTAAATTGGTGAGAAAACTAAGGGGTAAAAAGAAAAAAAAACAATAGTAATGGTACTCAGAACAACAGAACAATTGCAAATATGTCATTTGAAGTTACTCTTAAACCTACTCCAGTCAAAAGAGGCCAACAAGGGGGCTCCTGAGTGGCGCATCCAGTAAAAGCACTCGCTAGAGTGCAGGATGCGCTCTATAGCCTGGATGTCGCGAGTTCGAATCCAGGCTATTCCACAGCCGACCATGGACGGGAGCTCCCAGGGGGCGGCGCTCAATAGGCCAAGCGTCGTCCGGGGGGAGGGAGGGTTAGGTCAGCCAGAGTGTCCTCGGCTCACCGCGCACCAGCGACCCCTGTAGTCTGGCCGGGTGCCTGCGGGCTTGCCTGTAAGCTGCCCAGAGCTGTGGTGTTCTCCGACGCTGTAGCTCTGAGGTGGCTGCACGGTGAGTCTGCAGAGTGTAAAGAAGCGGGCGGCTGACAGCACACGCTTCAGAGGACAGCGTGTGTTCATCTTCGCCCCTCCCGAGTCAGCGCAGGGGTGGTAGTGGTGAGCTGAGCCTAAAAATAATTGGATATTTCAAATTGGGGAGAAAATAATAAAAAATAATTGGCAACGACTAAATTTATAAAAAAAAAGAGGCCAACAAAAAAAAGTCTGAGTACCCTTTCCCCTCTCCCCTCCTCTCCTCTCTCAGTGCTGTGATTGTGTCTGGCTGGTGTCTCACTCTCTCCTCTCTAATTGAGTGTCTGGGCAGTGTCTCACTCTCACTCTCTGATTGAGCGATTGAGTGTCTGGGCGGTGTCTCACTTTCTCCTCTCTGATCGACTGTCTGGCTGCTATGGCATTGGCTCTCCTGGGTGTATTAGAGGTGCAGAGCTTCAGGAAGTGGGCTCTTGACCACAGGAAACACAACGGCAACACTGTACTGCACTGCACGGTACTGCACTGCACTTTACTACACTGCACTGTTCTGTACTGGAATGCACTGCACTGTTCTGTACTGTACTGCCTCCGCTCTTTTCCACTAACCAGGACAATGTGTCTGTGAGTCTGGTGTGGCTCCTGTGCTGTACTGAACTAAAATAGATAAGCAGCCCCCATTTGCACAAACATGTGGACTCCACTCCAGTTTCTTATAGCACTCAGGCTGGTTAGTTCAGGTTTCACTGCCCACATTAATTGTCCCCAATGACTGCTTTGCTTATTATTTTCCAAAAGGACCTGTAAGAATTTAGGAACTAATATTGTAGTGACATTACCCAGCAATATATGCACTGTAAAACAAATGTCACAGTTTAGTCTAAAATGAATTTGAGCAAAACCAGCCACCTGTAAGCATACCAGATATGAGTCAACAATATATA
Organism: Acipenser ruthenus; assembly: GCF_902713425.1. NCBI lineage: Eukaryota > Metazoa > Chordata > Actinopteri > Acipenseriformes > Acipenseridae > Acipenser > Acipenser ruthenus. Next base: position 10,036,703 of record NC_081213.1, read on the forward strand.
TGTCAGTTCCTGTTTGAGAGTGCTAGAAGGCGGCAGTACCCCAAGGCTTGGAAATAAAAGGAGGCTTGTGAATGGGGAGGAGGAGGAGAGGGAGGGGGGGAGGAGAGGGGGAGGAGGAGAGGGGGAGGAGGAGAGGGAGGGGGGGAGGAGAGGGGGAGGAGGAGAGGGAGGGGGGAGGAGAGGGGGAGGAGGAGAGGGAGGGGGAGTGCTGTACATTGGCTCGTTTCAAACTCTGTGTTTTTCTAGAAAATGTTAGGGAATACTGCGGGCCTTACTGCTACATAATTTAGTACACATATTAATCAAAAGAAATAAAGAAGGTACTTTGAGGGGAGATTGTTTCTCTAGGCGTATCGAAGCGCATTTTTAACATAGCAATGCAATCTGTGCCAGACTAACCTGGGGGGGAGAGATTTCAGGGCAAAGCGGAGGAATTTCTATAGGACTCTTCTATATGTACCATAGTTCATCCATTACTTTAAACATGACCTCAGTGCTCAGGCACACAGTGTTCATTTCAGAGGTCACCCTGCTGTATGAGAAAGTCAAGCAGTCAAACATGCATTCTGTGGGACCATTCCATCAATGGCAGCCTAATTCCATTGCACCTCAGTACAGGACTAGGGGTACAGAATCGGGGCCGGTCATAAAATCTGCATGAACATAATGAAGCTAAGAAACTTTATAGCATAGTACTGGGCATAGTATGATGCTTAGTTTTGGTTTGAGGTTTTCAAGTTAGTTAATAGCATACCTTACAAAATTACATTTTACCATATCTAAATGCATTTATGTTTAAGATTGTGTTCAGTGTGTTGATTCAAAAAACTAGTATGTTTTTGACTATTTTGGTGTTTTATTTATTTACGCACTTTATTATGAATCAGAAAATAGTTTAAACAGCTAAATAAGTATGTATTTGTTAAGTACAGATTTGCAATTTGACAGTCTGGAGTAAATAAATAAAAAAGTATATTCCTTTTTCTATTTGGTTATATTATATATTTTTTGAAGTTATGTATGTCATTTTAATATAGCTGTTGCTTTGTTTATATTCCTATGCATGTTATTCCTATTCTTGTTTTAACTTCCTTCTGAACATGTGGTCTATGGTGAGCTACACTGCCCAGTATAGAGGCTTGACAGCAGAGCATCGCCGGTCCTCAACACAGTGACTCCCAATACAAAGTATGAAAACACTGAGAGGAATCTGGAGACGGCCGGCAGTGGGACACGGCATTCTTCCGCTCAGTATCTGGAGACATCTGGCAGAGGGACACGGCGTTCTTCCGCTCAGTATCTGGAGACATCTGGCAGAGGGACACGGCGTTCTTCCGCTCAGTATCTGGAGACATCTGGCAGAGGGACACGGCGTTCTTCCGCTCAGTATGTGGAGAGGCTGGCAGAGGGACACGGCGTTCTTCCGCTTTGTATCTGGAGACGGCTGGCAGAGGGACACGGTGTTCTTCCGCTCAGTATCTGGAGACGTCTGGCAGAGGGACACGCCGTTCTTCCGCTCAGTATCTGGAGACGGCTGGCAGAGGGACACAGTGTTCTTCCGCTCAGTATCTGGAGAGGCTGGCAGAGGGACACTGCGTTCTTCCGCTCAGTATCTGGAGAGGCTGGCAGAGGGACACTGCGTTCTTCCGCTCAGTATCTGGAGAGGCTGGCAGAGGGACACGGCGTTCTTCCGCTCAGTATCTGGAGAGGCTGGCAGAGGGACACTGCGTTCTTCCGTTCAGTATGTGGAGAGGCTGGCAGAGGGACACGGCGTTCTTCCGTTCAGTATCTGGAGAGGCTGGCAGAGGGACACGGCGTTCTTCCGCTCAGTATCTGGAGAGGCTGGCAGAGGGACACGGCGTTCTTCCACTCAGTATCTGGAGAGGCTGGCAGAGGGACACGGCGTTCTTCCGCTCAGTATATGGAGACGGCTGGCAGAGGGACACGGTGTTCTTCCGCTCAGTATCTGGAGAGGCTGGCAGAGGGACACTGCGTTCTTCCGCTCAGTATCTGGAGAGGCTGGCAGAGGGACACTGCGTTCTTCCGCTCAGTATCTGGAGAGGCTGGCAGAGGGACACGGCGTTCTTCCGCTCAGTATCTGGAGAGGCTGGCAGAGGGACACTGCGTTCTTCCGTTCAGTATGTGGAGAGGCTGGCAGAGGGACACGGCGTTCTTCCGTTCAGTATCTGGAGAGGCTGGCAGAGGGACACGGCGTTCTTCCGCTCAGTATCTGGAGAGGCTGGCAGAGGGACACGGCGTTCTTCCACTCAGTATCTGGAGAGGCTGGCAGAGGGACACGGCGTTCTTCCGCTCAGTATATGGAGACCGCTGGCAGAGGGACACGGTGTTCTTCTGCTCAGTATCTGGAGACGTCTGGCAGAGGGACAGGTGTTCTTCCGCTCAGTATCTGGAGAGGCTGGCAGAGGGACACGGCGTTCTTCCGCTCAGTATCTGGAGAGGCTGGCAGAGGGACACGGCGTTCTTCCGCTCAGTATCTGGAGAGGCTGGCAGAGGGACACGGCGTTCTTCCACTCAGTATCTGGAGAGGCTGGCAGAGGGACACGGCGTTCTTCCGCTCAGTATCTGGAGAGATACTTCCTGGTCCCATCCAGGAATTGATTTTATTAGTACCATGTCAAAAGAAAGAAAACATGCCTGATTTGGGTCTAAAATTGGAACTGCAGGTTGTTTGAATGGATTATCACACAGGTAACACAGCAATAACAATCTATGATGTGGAAAGGAACAGAAAAGCCAGAATTTTGCGGTGACCCCTCAATTTCCCGATTCTGGTGAAATCCACGAAATCGTGAATTAGATAGATCCCTAATTATGAGTGATAGGCAGATGGAAGATTCAGCCTGGCAATGAACAGTTTCTAAAAAAGGGACCCTATTACCAGGGGTTAATTTGTAACGATTTTTTCTGACAAGTGAGAATTATACAGTTTGCAAATGATGAACCTCTGAAAAAAAAAACAAACGTATTTTTTGTTGTAAAAAAGAACTCTATATACATAACTTGAAAAAAAAAAAAAACCTGCTTTCCTGTCTCATGAATGAAATGATGAAAGTCTACCGTAACGATATATGTTAGGCTGCAACATTACCAGTATGTTTACAACCCAAACAGCGAACACCAAAAAACTAGCGCTCCCCCTTTAAGGACCACACATTTTCCAGGGGGATGCTCCCCCAGGACCAGGGGTTTTTCTGGCTGTTCTTGACTGTCTTCCTATAAAAATTCACAGAAAATCTATTTTTACATAAGCACCTTGGAATTATTGTCCTTGTTTTCAGAACACTCTGGGGAACGTTATAACATACTTCAGAACCCATAAAAGCTTCTCTCATTTTTTTCAAAACTATAAACTATATTTTGGGGGGGGGGGGGGGGGGGGTAAATACATAAATAAAACGTTGAGGTTTTTTTTATGATTATGTATTCCGCTTAGTGTTTTCAAAGAGATAAATGTATAAAGGCATGTTATTCTATGACCTGAGTGACCTGAGTGATGTTTGGGCAAATTACAAGACAATTGTTTCACCTGAATGATGTTGTGATGTTTTGCCTTTCTGTCTTTGAAATTTATCACAAAATACTACTGATTTTCCACTCCAATAAGTAAATTAAAAACTGGATATTTTTCAAAAACGTAATTTGTTTTTAAAAATGATTATTCAGTAGACTTCAACTGACATTGAATTCTGTTACCTGAAGGGCCTAAAACACTCCCTGAAACTGTTGAAACATTTTGAAATATGGGCAAAATATCAGACATTCTTTCACCTGAGAGTGATTTGATGAAAAAGCAAACATCAATACATGGTTTAGAACATTTATTTCAAAAATAAATAATACTGAGAGCACCTCTATTATGTCAAATAAACCTGATCCACTAGAATCAGACGGCAGATTTTCTGTCAACAATGATTCATCTAATCGTCTTGCCATCTTGAAATGCAATTCTGTAGAGTGGAAACGTTGATATTATTGTGTGCATGTCGATTTCTGTACATAAACACAGAATATCTATTAACAAAGCAGTATTTTACAAACAGCAAGAACAGAATCAACAGTGCTAAATACATTACAAAATGCTATTATAAGCAAACATAGTACAATTGCAAAGTCATAATAAATGTTTATTCTCAGGATCTTCATCAGCAATAATGGACACGACTCTCAATTATTTTCTCAAAATAAATATTCCTACATAAAATAATAGTTCTTCATTCCATTATTGTCAGTAATAATGAAAAACAATCGTAACTGATATCAGTTTGGTTCATGAAACAGTATCTGCTTAATTTCACTGATTTCTTGATATTTGTAAATGTTGTAAAACACATATATATTAAACGCATGAGACAGAATCAATGTTCTTATATAATTATAAGTCGAATGCATCAGATTTACAGAGTTCTTCAATGTTTTCTTTCTGCATGTTGCTGAAAGCTTTCTCCGCCATTTAAAATGTAAATGCACCTCTCAGTGGTGCTGCATGAAAAAAAAAACTGTCAGGGAGTGAGATTCAATACAAACAATCACAGGCCCAGTGTGGCCGTGTTAACACGATCACGGTCCTTAAAGGGTTACAACAGTGTCTTCACTCCTGTTCATCATGCCACTGGTATTGTTCAAAGATTATGCTAAAACACTGTTAGGAAAGGTGGGCATGCAGCTACCGACACAAACAATAATACACGAAGCTCTGATCCACAAGCACATTAGAGCTTGAAGCATAGAGCTGCTGTAAATCCAGGTCAGTGCATTGGGTCCAGAAACAAACATGCTCTCCCTCCAGTACAGTTTACAAACTTGTAACACAGCCTCACACTCTTATAGATGAACCCCTGCTTGTAACACAGCCTCACTCTCTTGTTGTAGATGAACCCCTGCTTGTAACACAGCATCACACTCTTGTTGTAGATGAACCCCTCCTTGTAACACAGCCTCACACTCTTGTTGTAGATGAACCCCTGCTTGTAACACAGCCTCACACTCTTGTTGTAGATGAACCCCTGCTTGTAACACAGCCTCACACTCTTGTTGTAGATGAACCCCTGCTTGTAACACAGCCTCACACTCTTGTTGTAGATGAACCCCTGCTTGTAACACAGCCTCACACTCTTCTAGTAAATGAACCCCTGCTTGTAACACAGCCTCACACTCTTGTTGTAGATGAACCCCTGCTTGTAACACAGCCTCACACTCTTGTTGTAGATGAACCCCTGCTTGTAACACAGCCTCAGACTCTTGTTCTGTGCTGCACAAGGATACTGTGCAGGGTCTGGTCACATCCTGTGTCAATAGGGAAAAGAAACCAAGATCTTCCATTAAACTAAGAACTAGAAACACTCAATAGTACTACATTGAGAACAAAACTGGAAGAAAGTTAATTAATTCAATATCAAACTATATCGACTACAAGACATTGTTCACGGGGCGGAGCTATGCCACCTGATAATGTTTATTGACAGAGTTAGTAAACATATACACATGGAGAGAGGGGCTCCGCCTCTTCAAGGCCCAACATTTACTTGATCGATAGACACGACAAACAGGAGGGGGGCCACCGTCTTTGAGGTGACCCGACATACCAAGAGGGGCACCGTCTCTGAGGTTACCCGACATACGAAGAGGCTCGCGAACTGGAAAGAAAACATAAAGTTAGTATTTGTTAAAACATGTAATGCGTGGTGTTCCACCTCTTTGAAGCCCAACATAATAGAAGGGGGGTTCCGTCGCTGAGGAGACCCGACAAACAGGAGACGGGCCACCGTATTTGAGGAGACCCGACAAACACGAGGGATGCCACCGCTTGGAGACCCTCACATAGAGGCATCAGACCGGAAAGAAGAATCCCAAAAGAAACATACATGCAGATGGAAGGGTTTGGCCGGGGGTCCCCTCTGACTCATGGAGAACCCTCCTCTATGAGGTAAATGAAGCGGAGCTTAACAAAGGGTTGGAGAAAATGGAATCACTAACCCCCCAAAAGATGGACCCCCGGCTCCCCGCTGACGCAACCAAGAGAGAACCGCCAATGCATTAAAAAAACCAAAAAAAACATTTAGACGAAAGAAAACAAACACTTAACATGACAAAGGGGGTAGTTGACTGTACCCTAATGACTATGTGAAGACCCTCTGCACAGTGGAAAGAAAAAAAACCCTTTCTTTAATTTTATTTCTTAGGGGGAAATCTTTGGTGGCTCAGGCAGAAAGGTCGTCCCCACTCCGGACATACTAGCAATGGACTGATGTGCGGAGGATATTTCAGATGATGTATATAACTTTCAACTGCTGATGAAGTCCAGCGCCCCATATTTTTAATTAAATGCTGGTTAATGTTGGCTTTTGCGGCTGAAGTGGCTGCCCCTATTCTAAATGAATGAGGAGTGTAGAATTGCGAAGGAAGACCTGCTCTGGATACCACGGTGGAAAGGTGTGTTGAAAACCAATGCCTTGATACAATGGACCGGCTTGAATTGATAAACAAAGGGTCGGAGGATGAAATGGCTTTGCGTTCTGCAATGTACTTCAACATGGAAGTGAAGGGACACAGAGGAGAGTTGATCTTAGAAAGCTGAATACATTGTCCTTGCCGCAGTTGATCTGTTTTTGAAATGCGAAGAAATAAGATGAAATGAGAATCTGGGATGAGCTTGAGGTCACTGCAGCGGATACCTAGGGTAGGAAAGCTGGCAACAAAAATCCAAAAAATGCAGATAGACATATGACTTCAATAGTTAAATCATCAAATGGAGAAAAACAGCCATGGCGGAGAATTGAAATCAATTTACTGAGAATGTCTATAGAAATAGGTAGGCGAGCAGAAGAAGGAGCCGGAGAGCACTTGGAAATTCCTCGTAAAAGGAGACGAACCGCTGGAATTGATAATAGAGTTGGGGAATTGATGGACATCATGCGAAATTGATGCTGAATTCCTGACAAATATAGTCTGATTGTAGCTGGTGCCAGATGTAGAGAGTCCTTTGCATGCACTATGAACGCCATGATCCAGTCCTGGTTGAATGGAGTAGGATTAATCCTGCTTTGTAAACAGAAAGTTACATAACATGCCCAACCTGTAGAGTACGAGGATCTGGTAGATGGGGCAAGTGCTGATGCCATGTAATCTTGTGCTGAATTAAGAAGTTTATTAATAGTTGGATTTAGTTGAAAATCAGCTGCTTGAACTGTGGCGTTGCTGCTGGATATTTCAGAGCTGAGGGCAGCAAACTGTGGAATTTGGAAATCTGTAAACGGGAAAGAGCATCAGCTGCATTATTAAAAATGCCCGGTAGGTGGCGAGCTTGTATTAGGAAGTTATTAGAGACTGAAATCCATACTAGCCGCCGCAGCAATTGCATTATAAGAGCAGAGGAGGAACGTCCTTTATTTATAATATGCACTGTAGTTGAATTATCACAGTAAAATAGTATTGATTCCTTAGACCAGAGATGACCCCATAGCTGGGCATCTGCTACTATTGGGTATATCTCTAGCAGAGCAGTGGATTTTAGATGAGGAGATATGTTCTCGATTTCCTCAGGCCATGTACTGCAAAACCATTGATTATTAAATAGACCTCCGAATCCCAGAGATGAGGCATCAGTAAATAAAGCCATATCGTGAGGAGCTGAAATGAAATCATCATAAAACATAGAGAGACCGTTCCAGTGCTGAATAAGCGCAGACCACATTTTAATGTCTTTCCTAGCTTCTGAAGAGATATTTAAATAGGAGACCAGATTTTTTGCTGTTGATGCCAGCGCTAGCAGCCGAGATATAAACGTCCTCCCCTGTGGAATGATACGTATTGCAAAATTAAAGTAACCCAGCAATGAAAGCAGTGCCCGTTTTTTAATTGTTTTACTGATCTGAAAATCCTGAATGAGCAAACGAATATGGTTAAGTTTAGACTCAGGCAGGCGGGCTTCAAACTTTTCTGTATCTAGAATGATTCCAAGGAATTCCAAAGAATGAAGGTGACCGATTGTTTTTTCTTCGGAAAGCAGAATGCCAACTTCAGAAAATAAGCTTTTAAGATTGGAAATCGCTTCTGCTGGTGCATCTGAAGGAGGAGAAATTACTAAAAAATCGTCCAGCAAGTGGAGCAAGAACGGGACATGATAGTGTGGCAGGATGACAGAGGTTTGAGGCTCAGAGACAGTGGAAGGGGCAAAATAATGATCTTTATTAAACAAAAAACAGTCAAATAAATAGGCACAAAGGCCCAAACAAAAGGTTTAAACAAAATACAGAAATGTAGGCTGGGCATTTGCCTTCACTACAGTTTCTTTCTCCAAAACTAAACAGCACAGCACACCAACCAACAAGAATTTTTTGGGATTTTTTGAGGTTTTTTTTTTGGCGGGAAGGAGGACCACCGGTGGAGGTCCTGTCCGGATGGGCCACCAGCTGACTGGTGTGGGCGCTGTGAGCTGGATGGCCACAGCTGGGCAGGATGCCCCCACAACCCGGACCAGGAGCAGCTACCAACCCCGTCCTCGGCAGCCACCCCACCAACACCGCCTTCACCACCATCACGGGAGATCTGGGAGTGGTTGGTGCACCCCGAAGCGGACCTCTTCCACGACCTCCCCACAGCCCTCAGCACGCTGTGGCATCGAGATGGGGAGAGGTGGGAGGAGTGGGAGAGAGAGCACCACCCGGGGTCCCTCCAGGAGATAGCCGTCATGGTCCTGGCATACCTGGCGATAGACATGGGGGAGATCCCCCTCCTTGAAGAAAAGGGGGTGGAGCTGCTGCCGTCGCTCAGAGTGGGGCAGCCGCTGCCGTCGCCCAGAGAGGGGGAGCCGCTGCCGTCGCCCGAGAGGGAGGAGCCCGAACGTCCACAGCCTGAGAGGGAGGAGCCCGAACGTCCACAGCCCGAGAGGGAGGAGCCCGAACGTCCACAGCCCGAGAGGGAGGAGCCCGAATGTCCACAGCCTGAGAGGGAGGAGCCCGAACGTCCACAGCCAGAGGGGGAGGAGCCCGAGCGGGAGGAGTCGGTGCGTCCACGGCCCGAGCGGGAGGAGTCGGTGCGTCCACGGCCCGAGCGGGAGGAGTCGGTGCGTCCACGGCCCGAGCGGGAGGAGCCGGAGCTGTCTCTCCCTCCACCGCCAGCAGAGGGGGAACAGCCAGAGCTGTCTCTCCCTCCACCGCCAGCAGAGGGGGAACAGCCGGAGCTGTCTCTCCCTCCACCGCCAGCAGAGGGGGAACAGCCGGAGCTGTCTCTCCCTCCACCGCCAGCAGAGGGGGAACATCCGGAGCTGTCTCTCCCTCCACCGCCAGCAGAGGGGGAACAGCCGGAGCTGTCTCTCCCTCCATCACCAGCAGAGGGGGAACATCCGGAGCTGTCTCTCCCTCCACCGCCAGCAGAGGGGGAACAGCCGGAGCTGTTTCTCCCTCCACCGCCAGCAGAGGGGGAACAGCCGGAGCTGTCTCTCCCTCCACCGCCAGCAGAGGGGGAACAGCCGGAGCTGTTTCTCCCTCCACCGCCAGCAGAGGGGGAACAGCCGGAGCTGTCTCTCCCTCCACCGCCAGCAGAGGGGGAACAGCGGGCGCTGTCTCTCCCTCCACCGCCAGCAGAAGATGCTGGAGGTCCCTCCCAGCCTCTGTACCGGCTGCTGAAGGGAGCACGGGGACAAACTGCCCGGTGGCTAAGAGGCACAGCACCGCCCAAGGATGCCTGCCTGTCCGCATCGCCTGGGGTTGCCTGCCTGTCCGCTGTCGCCTGGGGTGGAGCTACTGTCCCAAGCGCCAGGGGGTCCAGAGGGTCCCGCGCCGCCAGGGGGTCCAGAGGGTCCGCGCCGCCAGAGGGGCCAGGGGGTCCCGCGTCGCCAGGGGGTCCAGAGGGTCCAGCGTCGCCGGAAGGACCAGCGTCGCCGTTCCCGCCTCCGCCACCAGAGGGAGACGAGCTGCTGTTCTCGCCTCCGCCATCAGAGGGAGACGAGCTGCTGTTCTCGCCTCCACCACCAGAGGGAGACGAGCTGCTGTTCCCGCGTCCGCCACCAGAGGAGCTGGAGCGGGCTTTACCTCCTGCTGCCAACAGGGAAGAGGAACTCTGGCTACTGCCACCCTGGCCGGAGGTTCCTGCAATGTTGGCCACGCCCAAGGATGCCTGCCTCGCATCGCCTGGGGTTGCCTGCTGCTCTGCTTTTGTTCCTCCTAGGGTCCCCGAAGGTCCTGCTTCGCCTGGGGTCGCCGAAGGTACTGCTTCACCTGGGGTTGCCTGCTGCTCTGCATCGCCTTGGCAGCCACCGTTTGCAGAGTACGAGGGAGAAGTGGAGCTCCCGCTGCCGTCTTCATGGCCAGGGGCTCCCCTCCCGAGCTTACCTCCCGAGGGTCCGCTGCCGTCGTCACCTCCTGAGGGTCCTGCTTCGCCTGGGGTCGCTGCCAGTCCTGAATGGCAGCAGGAAGTACTGTGGCCAGAGCCTCACAAAGGGGAGCTGCCGGCCACGAAGAAGGGGGGGGAGGTGAGGAGACCACTTCCACCACAGCCCCGACCACCACCTCTGTGCCACAGCCCGGCACCTGGGGGTTGGATCCCTCGGCCTGGGCTCTCGGACACCCAGGCTCCATGTCTGGACCTTTGGTCGCTGGGCCTGACTCCCAGGTCGCAGCACCACCAGGCACAGGAGGTCGCCTGGTCTCCTGCTTCTCTCCCCCTGGTTGCCCAGACGTCGCTGCACTGTCGCCTGGGCTTGCACCTCTGCCTGGGGCTGCAGCCGGCTGGTCGCCTGCCTGTGCTCCCGACGCCCCATCCAATGCACCTGGGTCCCCTTTCGCCAGGTCTTGGTCCCGCCAAGAGGGCGCCGGGATATAGACTGACCCTCCCTCAGCAATGGGAGAAGGAAGACCTCCCACCATGGCCGCCCCCATGGGCCACTTGCTTCCCCTCGTCCGGGACTTTGGGACAAAGGGGGGAGGTGGCCGTTGGGGCCAAGTGTGCTGAGCACAAGGGGGGGGACATTGAGAAGAATCCAGCATAATGCTTCTGACAGGGTATCAAATATCTGCGGGCTGCTGCGGCAGCCGAAAGTCAATTGAGTGGCAAAATAAAACTTCCCAGCATATACCAAACAGGTGACGGAGAGAAGGATGGATTGGCATTACTTTAAATGCGTCTGATATATCTGCTTTTGCTAACCAGGAACCACGACCTGCTAATTTAATTGAATGTATTGCGTCTGCAATAGTGATGTAATGCAGGGAAAATTGATCTTGGGGAATTAATGAGTTAATGCTGCTGGTGCTTGACCCCCGTGGTGCTGATAAATCAATAATGAGACGCTTTTTTCCTGACATTTTCCTCGTGGCAATGCCGATAGGATTAATTCTATATACTGGAAAAGGAGGAGCTAAAAATGGACCGACTATAAATCCTTTTTTAATTTCTTTTTCGATGAGAGACTGCACTGATTGTGGTTCTTGAGTCGCTGAATAAAGATTTTTGCTTTGGAACGAGGAAGAAGGAGTAAGATCGGTTGAAAAACCATTTTTTAATCCGTCGATCAGGTAATTAATTAAGTTACTGTCGGGATGATTCTGTAATTTACTTGATAACGCCAGGATGTTTATAGGAGTAAAGACGGTGAGCATCGGGGAAAGTCACTTGCGTTTTAAAGGGCAGATTGTATTAGAGTGAGCGTCTCCGCAATTGTTGCACATGTGGATAAAATTGCATTGCCTATTCGAACAGAAGCCAGTATTGAAATTGTTGCAGATTTGTCTTCCTCCTGAAAATCTGATACTGCGCCCGTATTTGTCTTTCCTTGTAGATTGATCGAGGGGAGCTGAAGAATGTATAGGATTAGGTACTGAAGATCTGTATGAATTAGCGGCGAAACCGGGTGCTTTAGAAGTTGATGCAATTGCAGCTTTAGGGCAGAGGGCTGTTGAATGAGCTGTTGAAGCGCAGACCCCACATGCGTTAGCCCTTAGACCACCAAAAATTCTATTAAATAGATCTGGATCAGGTTTTGCCCAATTGATGATGTGATTATCTGCTGCCAATATTGATGCTGCTTTTGCAGAGAATGCTTTATGATACTCATAAAACATAGTCCCTCCGTATCTGACAGACAGCTCCACGATGTAATATTCGTAAGATTCCAATTCAGCTCTGTGGTTAGGATATACCGAGCATAACACATCTCTGAATATGGAGAAAGCAAGGACAAACTCCCCTAATGTAAGATTTTTAAGCAGTCTGGGATCTCTGGATTTTAGAGTTACCGCCAATTCTCCACAATCGACTACTCTATGGTCCAAGAATTCCGAAGTCGTCATTAATAGTGAAACAAGATTAATGTCCTTACCTTCGAGAATGATACGTCTGATTTGTGGAGATATAGTGTGACGTCTAGCTGCCGTTGGAGAGGAGGATCCGTAGGTAGAATGCGGTAGCAAGGTTGTAAATTGGAGAATCTGCTTCGCTGGCTGAAATTAGGGCTGGACCGGAAGAAGCTGTAGGCGGCGCTGCAGTATTTGATGCTGAAATTAATGACTGCGCTGTAGATTGTTTTCCCTGTTCCATAATAGACACCCTTTTTTCTAGATCCGACAGTTGAGAACTGACAGAAGATAGAGTATCGGAAAAAGGCTGCATAAATGATTTTATCTTGTTGAATATTTGCGAATGTTGGATTTCAATGGCTGGCTGCTGGTTAACGGTGCTAGTTGTGGGGGTGGTTAGATTCGGAATAGACTGACTGCTGTCTGTTTTAGGACGCTGAATGGCTGGGCGCAGCTGATTATGTTTTTTCTGAGGAAAGACTGGTTCTGCTGAGACTGAATTGCAATAGAGAATGAAAAGAGACTCTCTATCACTCCCTGCCGGAATCGCATTAACGTTTTTAAGGAGGGTTTTTATCAATTTATTCATGGGCCACCTATAGGTTAACATATAAAGACTTCTAGTTCAAATGTTTGCCATTGAATAAAGTTTATTTTAGTATTTAAAACATATAGTGCTGTCATGAGAAAAATGGGCTTTACTGAAGTCGAAGTGAGATGAAGAAGAAAACAAAAAGACCATCAGAAAAACATCAAGAGGCTTGTGAGATCAACAGCAAAACAATGTGAGTTCATGTTTTTATTACTTATTTCTTAGCAGACGCCCTTATCCAGGGCGACTTACAATTGTTACAAGATATCACATTATTTTTACATACAATTACATTATTATTATTTTTTTTTTACTTACATTTACCCATTTATTCAGTTGAGTTTTTACTGGAGCAATCAAGGTAAAGTATCTTGCTCAAGGATACAGCAGCAGTGTCCCCCACCTGGGACTGAACCCACAATCCTAACCACTACTCCACACTGGGCAGCAGTGTAGAGTAGTGGTTAGGGCTCTGGACTCTTGACTGGAGGGTTGGGGGTTCAATCCCAGGTGGTGGACACTGCTGCTGTACACTTGAGCAAGGTACTTTACCTAGATTGCTCCAGTAAAAACCCAACTGTATAAATGGGTAAATGTATGTAAAAAATAATGTATAAAACATAATGAAATTGTATGTAAAAATAATGTGATATCTTGTAACAATTGTAAGTCGTCCTGGATAAGGGTGTCTGCTAAGAAATTAATAACAATAATCCTCCGGTCCAGAGCCCTAACCACTACTCCACACTGTGCCTCAGAAAATTTACTTTCCCATTGACTTTTGCATAATTTCCTCAGTAACGTTTTTCTTCAAAAAAGGGAAGTGTGACTATAATAAAATAGCAGTCTCTTCCTGCCTGACCCACTACAAAGGCAATTGTGACATCACTCTAGCTGTGAGAAGCTTGCACTCTGATTGGCCCCTGACAAACACTGCAGGACATGCAGCGCTCTCAAAGATCCCCCTTCACAAACACTGCAGGACATGCAGCGCTCTCAAAGATCCCCCTTCACAAACAGTGCAGGATATACAGAGCTCTCAAAGATCCCCCTTCACAAACACTGCAGGGCATGCAGCGCTCTCAAAGCTCCCCCTTCACAAACACTGCAGGGCATGCAGCGCTCTCAAAGATCCCCCTTCACAAACACTGCAGGACATGCAGCGCTCTCAAAGATCCCCCTTCACAAACACTGCAGGGCATGCAGCGCTCTCAAAGATCCCCCTTCACAAACAGTGCAGGATATACAGAGCTCTCAAAGATCCCCCTTCACAAACACTGCAGGGCATGCAGCGCTCTCAAAGATCCCCCTTCACAAACACTGCAGGGCATGCAGCGCTCTCAAAGATCCCCCTTCACAAACACTGCAGGACATGCAGCGCTCTCAAAGATCCCCCTTCACAAACACTGCAGGGCATGCAGCGCTCTCAAAGATCCCCCTTCACAAACAGTGCAGGATATACAGAGCTCTCAAAGATCCCCCTTCACAAACACTGCAGGGCATGCAGCGCTCTCAAAGATCCCCCTTCACAAACACTGCAGGACATGCAGCGCTCTCAAAGATCCCCCTTCACAAACACTGCAGGACATGCAGCGCTCTCAAAGATCCCCCTTCACAAACACTGCAGGACATGCAGCGCTCTCAAAGATCCCACTTCACAAACAGTGCAGGATATACAGAGCTCTCAAAGATCCCCCTTCACAAACACTGCAGGACATGCAGCGCTCTCAAAGATCCCCCTTCACAAACACTGCAGGGCATGCAGCGCTCTCAAAGATCCCCCTTCACAAACACTGTTATCTTCTGTCAGCTTGTGCACTGACAGGATGGGTGACAGTGTCAAACTAATACAGCAGAACCAGATGTCCATTTTATTAATATGAAATCATTCAATATTTAGCTTATTTGAATATCCCCAGCTTACTTACAAATGACATTTAATAGAGAAAAGTGTAAAGTATTGCATGCAGGCAATACAAATGTGCATTATAAATATCATATGGGAGATACTGAAATTAAAGAAGGGAACTATGAAAAAGACCTAGGAGTTTATGTTGACTCAGAAATGTCTTCATCTAGACAATGTGGGGAAGCTATAAAAAAGGCCAACAAGATGCTCGGATATATTGTGAGAAGTGTTGAATTTAAATCAAGGGAAGTAATGTTAAAACTCTACAATGCATTAGTAAGACCTCACCTAGAATATTGTGTTCAGTTCTGGTCACCTCGTTACAAAAAGGATATTGCTGCTCTAGAAAGAGTGCAAAGAAGAGCAACCAGAATTATCCCCGGTTTAAAAGGCATGTCATATGCAGACAGGCTAAAAGAATTGAATCTATTCAGTCTTGAACAAAGAAGACTATGCGGCGATCTGATTCAAGCATTCAAAATCCTAAAAGGTATAGACAGTGTCAACCCAGGGGACTTTTCTGACCTGAAAAAAGAAACAAGGACCAGGGGTCACAAATGGAGATTGGATAAAGGGGTATTCAGAACAAAAAATAGGAGGCACATTTTTACACAGAGAATTGTGAGGGTCTGGAACCAACTCCCCAGTAATGTTGTTGAAGCTGACACCCTGGGATCCTTCAAGAAGCTGCTTGATGAGATTCTGGGATCAATAAGCTACTGTGGCAGGATGACAGAGGTTTGAGGCTCAGAGACAGTGGAAGGGGCAAAATAATGATCTTTATTAAACAAAAAATAATCAAATAAATAGGCACAAAGGCCCAAACAAAAGGTTTAAACAAAATACAGAAATGTAGGCTGGGCATTAGCTTTCACTACAGTTTCTTTCTCCAAAACTAAACAGCACAGCACACCAACAAACAAAACTCACCCAAAAACTCCTCTCCCACAAAGGGTTTCACCTGCCCTTTTATAGTCTGTGGCTGGAGCCCAATTAACTAATAATTAACAATTAAACACTTAAGGCTCCAGCCACATTCTCACATGTATTTTATAGGGAGGAATTTAACCCCCTCCCTGCCAATCCAAAACAAACAAGAATTCTAAGAAAAACAACAGTAAAAATAACAATAATAAACACAAATTATAGGAGCGAGCTGGCACCCCATCACATTTCCCCCCCCCCCTTGTGCGCAGCACACTTGGCCCCAACGGCCACCTCCCCACTTTGCCCCAAAGTCCCGGACGAGGGGAAGCAAGTGGCCCATGGGGGCGGCCATGGTGGGAGGTCTTCCTTCTCCCATTGCTGAGGGAGGGTCAGTCCATAGCCCGGCGCCCTCTTGGCGGGACCGAGACCTGGCGAAAGGGGACCCAGGTGCATTGGATGGGGCGTCGGGAGCACAGGCAGGCGACCAGCCGGCTGCAGCCCCAGGCAGAGGTGCGAGCCCAGGCGACAGTGCAGCGACGTCTGGGCAACCAGGGGGAGCGGAGCAGAAGACCAGGCGACCTCCTGTGCCTGGTGGTGCTGCGACCTGGGAATCAGGCCCAGCGACCAAAGGTCCAGACATGGAGCCTGGGTGTCCGGGAGCCCAGGCCGAGGGATCCAACCCCCAGGCGCCGGGCTGTGGCACAGGGGTGGTGGTCGGGGCTGTGGTGGAGGTGGTCTCCTCACCTCCCCCCCTTCTTCATGGCCGGCAGCTCCCCTTTGTGAGGCTCCGGCCACAATACTTCCTGCTGCCATTCAGGACTGGCAGCGACTCCAGGCGAAGCAGGACCCTCGGCGACCCCAGGCGAAGCAGGACCTTCGGCGACCCTAGGAGGAACAAAAGCAGAGCAGCAGGCAACCCCAGGCGATGCGAGGCAGGCATCCTTGGGCGTGGCCAACATTGCAGGAACCTCCGGCCAGGGTGGCAGTGGCCAGTGTTCCTCTTCTCTGTTGGCAGCAGGAGGTAGAGCCCGCTCCAGCTCCTCTGGTGGCGGACGCGGGAACAGCAGCTCGTCTCCCTCTGATGGTGGAGGCGGGAACAGCAGCTCGTCTCCCTCTGATGGCGGAGGCGGGAACAACAGCTCGTCTCCTTCTGGTGGCGGAGGCGGGAACGGCGACGCTGGTCCTTCCGGCGACACTGGACCCTCTGGCGACGCGGGACCCCCTGGCCCCTCTGGCGACGTTGGACCCTCTGGACCCCCTGGCGGCGCGGGACCCTCTGGACCCCCTGGCGCTCGGGACAGTAGCTCCACCCCAGGCGACGGCGGACCAGCAGCGACCCCATGCGACGGCGGACCAGCATCCCTAGGAGAAAGCACACTGAGAGTTTCTCTAGACGATGCGGGCAGGCAGGCAACCCCAGGCGATGCGGACAGGCAGGCAACCCCAGGCGATGCGGACAGGCAGGCAACCTTGGGCGGTGCTGTGCCTCTTAGCCGCCGGGCAGTTTGTCCCCGCGCTCCCTTCAGCAGCCGGTACAGAGGCTGGGAGGGACCTCCAGCTTCTTCTGCTGGCGGTGGAGGGAGAGACAGCGCCCGCTGTTCCCCCTCTGCTGGCGGTGGAGGGAGAGACAGCTCCGGCTGTTCTCCCTCTGCTGGCGGTGGAGGGAGAGACAGCTCCGGCTCCTCCCGCTCGGGCCGTGGACGCACCGACTCCTCCCGCTCGGGCCGTGGACGCACAGACTCCTCCCGCTCGGGCCGTGGACGCACAGACTCCTCCCGCTCGGGCTGCGGACGTTCGGGCTCCTCCCTCTCGGGCTGCGGACGTTCGGGCTCCTCCCTCTCGGGCTGCGGACGTTCGGGCTCCTCCCTCTCGGGCTGCGGACGTTCGGGCTCCTCCCTCTCGGGCGACGGCAGCGGCTCCCCCTCTCTGGGCGACGGCAGCGGCTCCCCCTCTCTGGGCGACGGCAGCGGCTCCACCCCCTTTTCTTCAAGGAGGGGGATCTCCCCCATGTCTATCGCCAGGTATGCCAGGACCATGACGGCTATCTCCTGGAGGGACCCCGGGTGGTGCTCTCTCTCCCACCTCTCCCCATCTCGATACCACAGCGTGCTGAGGGCTGTGGGGAGGTCGTGGAAGAGGTCCGCTTCAGGGTGCACCAACCACTCCCAGATCTCCCGTGATGGTGGTGAAGGCGGTGGTGGTGGGGTGGCTGCCGACGACGGGGTTGGTAGCTGCTGCTTTCTTCGCTGCCTTTGTTTTTTCCCCATTCTGCGCACCGCCAAAAAACCTCCAAAAATCCAAAAATTCAAAAATTCAAAATTCAAAAAGAAAATACTGCTCTGAGCCTCTAGGTGGCGCTATCCCACTTCTAACATCACGTGTGGCAGGATGACAGAGGTTTGAGGCTCAGAGACATTGGAAGGGGCAAAATAATGATCTTTATTAAACAAAAAATAATCAAATAAATAGGCACAAAGGCCCAAACAAAAGGTTTAAACAAAATACAGAAATGTAGGCTGGGCATTAGCTTTCACTACAGTTTCTTTCTCCAAAACTAAACAGCACAGCACAGCACACCAACAAACAAAACTCACCCAAAAACTCCTCTCCCACAAAGGGTTTCACCTGCCCTTTTATAGTCTGTGGCTGGAGCCCAATTAACTAATAATTAACAATTAAACACTTAAGGCTCCATCCACATTCTCACATGTATTTTATAGGGAGGAATTTAACCCCCTCCCTGCCAATCCAAAACAAAACAACAATCACAAAAACATAATGAAAACAGTAAAAATAACAACAATAACAAAACACAAATTATTGGAGCAAGCTGGCACCCCATCACACTACTAACAACCAAACGAGCAAGATGGGCTGAATGGCCTCCTCTCGTTTGTAAACGTTCTTATGTTCTTATGAGGAAGCAGACCTGTTTTGGGACAGGATTGTTTATTACTTCTTTCACCCTCACCTGCCCTCACCTAACCCTGTTATTAAATTGTTGTATCAAATAAAACTTTCAAAACTGTATTGAACTTGATTTTGTTCTTTGCACCAACACCATCTTGCCCTCGGTCACCCACAGGTCCCCATGTGGCTCCACTGGTAAAGACACGACCCCGTGGTGTGCAGGGTGAGTCACAGACAGGAGAGTGTAGATCCTGTCCAGGTGTCTGGTGAGCTCAAACCTGACACCTGCAGGGCTTAGTCCTCCTGGGACCAGACACTCCCTGACCCTTACTTCTGTTGTGGGGGATTGCTGTGGGGAGAAAACAGGGTAGATTAATGAGTCACTCTAACATTGCCTGCCTGTTGGGTTCAGTATCACCTACTGCTGAGCCATCCATAATGTTGCTCTGACTGTCTGAGTCACAGCAGCTTCCCGGTGGAACTGGCTGCCCAGTGGTATACGTGATGCAGACATCATTTTATTTATTTCATTCATTCAAATTTCACCTGCCAGGATAGACTCTCGAGTTGCAACAACTTCTTTCCAAGAGTGTCCCGGATCCATCAACCAAACACTCGGTTGCAACAGTTACCCCTGCAGACACACTATGCACGATAAACAAGTATAGCAGAGACAGGACACTTGAAATGGCACAAACCCTGAAGCGAGCGGAGGGAGTTAACACGATGCTTACTGAAGTGGGCTCTTTACAGGTGCTGCCACTAGGGTACCAGCAATGGTAGCCCTAGTGTCAGATTTAATAAAGAAAACTTTAAAAGTTTGCAACACAAGGCGAGCGCTAGCCTCACTAAAAGAGACGTCCCGCTCCAGGAACCTACTACACTACGAAACCCTCTCTATACTGGTTGGGATCAACATCCCCTAAACTAACTGAAGTCCCGGCCTCCCAGCGACTCCGGGTCTTTACGACGGTCCTGCCTGGGCAGAGCCTTCACAGGCACCGTCTTGCAGTTGAAGGGTTCTGTAGCAGTTACCCTGCGGAGTGGACGTTCTCCTCCTTGATGTAAACAAAGCGCCTGTCTGTGTAGCATGGCAGTGCAGTCGCCTCAAGCTGTGGCGTAGATGCCTCTTGAGCTCCACGCAGCCTCCCAGGGCACGCCCCTCCCCAGCCAATCCAGACCTCCCAGTCAGCTCCGCGCCGGACGAGCATAGCTGATCAATTGGTTGCCTAGCAACGCGTATCCTGTTACGCATCCCAGCTGCACACATCCGTGCTAGAACCAGCGACAGGGTCCTCCATGTCACACATGCGTACAGTTTGTAGTTTATCTGCAATTTAAGCTACAGTACTGGAAGAAAAGCATCTGCTCTGCATTTAAATGGTATTTAAAGGACAGTCAGGAGGCTGACTTGCAATTAAACTTTTTTTTCACGAGGGAATGGAATGTGTTTTTAGTATTGCTCCACAAAGCAGCACCCCTAGTTAGCAGGATTTGTGACCAGCTGGTTTTAGCATGTGCTTTTGGGACATTTTCAATAACCGTTCTACTGTATGCAAGCTTCTAATGCATTCCACCTACTAACCGATTCTCGTGAGATTGCAAACGTTTAAAACAAAACCTGGACCACTGGAGGTACTTGAGGGACGGGGATGAAAACCATTACCCTGAGAAGAAACGCTACAGTTGCCTGCAGTTCTACAGAATCCCCACTGGAGGCCGCCCCTGAGTTGCATCAGGTCACGCTGCTGCTGTGTTGGCAGTCTGACAGGTGGAAGCGGAGTCTCGTTTCATCGGAACACGAGGAGCACAGTGAACAAGCCCCACATTATAGGAGCTCCCAGCCACATACACACCACCTCCGAGCCACAAACCCGAAACACACCCAACATCAATACATTTTGACATTTGTACATTTTTTTTATTAAACATATTTTCAGACATCAGAACTGTCTAGCGCCTTTCAGTGGTCCTATAATAACACAGAGGGTTGTGTTTCTCAAAGGCATTTCTGGGCTTGAGCCCCGGACTCCCACGGGAGTCTGTTAAAAATCATGAAGGAGTCTTTATGGACCTAGCCTGTGATAGCGAGCGTCAAGGAGCTCTATTCATGGGTATATTCTATAGTATGGGCAGTACCCATGCATAGCACTCGGGCTGTGGCCACTTTATTAGGAAGGCTTACATGTCATAAATCACACATGAAAGGTGAGTTAACAATCAGACCGTTTGTCCCTCCCTGACCCTGAATACTGCCCTGCCCTTTAAAACTGTGTATCGATTCTCCACTGTGAAGAGCTTTGGGACATCTACAGCTATCTGCATCACCTAGAATTTTAGGATAATTAGATTATTTGACATTATATATATATATATATATATATATATATATATATATATATATATATATATATATATATATATATATATATAACCTTAATTTAGGTCAAGTCCAGTATTTCATGTTAGATTTTGAAATGTCACATTGTTCTATTTTTGTCAGTTTTGCCTTTGCTTTGCACTTGTCCCATACGACAAACCTTATTTACTACAGCTTTATCTTTCATAGCAGATGCCCTTATCCAGGGCGACTTACAATTGTTACAAGATATCACATTATTTTTACATACAATTCCCCATTTATACAGTGGGGTTTTGTCTGCTGCCTGTCTGTCTGTCTGTCTGTCTGCCTATCTGTCTGTCTGTCTGCTGCCTGTCTGCCTGTCTGTCTGTCTGTCTGTCTGTCTGTCTGGTGTCTGTCTGTCTGCCTGTCTGTCTGTCTGTCTGTCTGTCTTTCTTTTCTGTGGCGCTGCAGAGAGCTCGTGCAGGGCATTGGAACTACTGCACATGATTTGAAAAGAAGAGACAGAAGGAACAGGGATGAAGTGTGCCCTCTTGTAGGTAATGGATTCAGGGGACAGATTGCAGTGCACCCCTTTATAACTCTGTAATCAGGAGCCATAGTTACAAGACCGTGTTATTTGTGTTCCGCCTTATAATGAGAACAAAGGCTCTAGCACAGGGGTGGCTCTCCCTGGTCCTGGAGAGCCGCAGGGGGTTCTGGTTTTCATTCCACTTGGGTTCTCAGTTACTTCATGAGCCAATTGTTTTCTAATTGGTCAACACTAACACTTGTTCCAGGTCCATTGCTGATTTAAAGCTGCCCAGAAAACCTGCAGGATTTGGCTCTCCAGGACCAGGGTTGGCCACCCCTGCACTAGTGAATGGTATTAAAATGGGAGTGACGGCCATACAGCAATATAACCGGCTCCGCGGTATAAAGCTGTGCTGCTGCTTCTGTTAGGGAATGATTCTCTAGCTGTTCATCTGTGGAAATGTACAGAATAGTATAGAGTAAGAATTAGCAATTAAGTGTTTAATCACAATTTGATTAAATGTAAGTGTGACCTACAATCTTAAGGATGTGCAGACAGACCAACACCACCCATATCCCTAGAATCATATATCCTCAAAACTTAATGCTGCAAAATGTTAATACCAAGTTTCATGACAATTAAATAAACTGTTTTCCAGATAAATGCAAAAGGTGTGACATACAAACGTCTGCACGTCCGCCTCCACTGTCTCCCCTCGCAGAGGATTTCATCACCAGCGGGGATACTGAAGTACGAGGAGGGGCTGGTAACACAACACTCTTATTCACTGCCTTTCGGGTCTGACACCTCTGGAGACCCAGGTTCCAATCTGGCTGCTCACAAGTGTAATGAGTTTGGCGGTCTCAACCTTATCCCCAGTGTAATTCCATCACCAAAGAGACAGCAAACACCTGGGCACAATCAGACTGTGAGCTGAGTCTCTGGCTGGGTCAGTCTGCTGATCAGATCAGAGACACACTGTGAGCCGAGTCTCTGGCCGGGTCAGTCTGCTGATCAGAGACACACTGTGAGCCGAGTCTCTGGCTGGGTCAGTCTGCTGATCAGATCAGAGACACACTGCGAGCCGAGTCTCTGGCTGGGTCAGTCTGCTGATCAGATCAGAGTCACACTGCGAGCCGAGTCTCTGGCTGGGTCAGTCTGCTGATCAGATCAGAGACACACTGCGAGCCGAGTCTCTGGCCGGGTCAGTCTGCTGATCAGATCAGAGACACACTGTGAGCCGAGTTGCTGGCTGGGTCAGTCTGCTGATCAGATCAGAGACACACTGTGAGTTGAGTCTCTGGCTGGGTCAGTCTGCTGATCAGATCAGAGACACACTGCGAGCCGAGTCTCTGGCTGGGTCAGTCTGCTGATCAGATCAGATACACACTTTGAGCCGAGTCTCTGGCTGGGTCAGTCTGCTGATCAGATCAGAGACACACTGTGAGCCGAGTCTCTGGCTGGGTCAGTCTGCTGATCAGATCAGAGACACAGTCCTCATCCTGGTCATGTGACTTTTTTATTTGGGGGACTTGTTTTAAAAAACAAATGTATATTTATATTCATATTTAGGAGTGTATTTGATTTACAGCAGCAATTTAAGAAATGTTTCATGAAGGGCTGTTTTTTTAAAGCTTGTTTTGTTTAATTAAATTAAGTTTGCAATTCCTGAAACCTTTTATTGAACAGTTTGAGTGGAACTGCCATTAGGTCTGGCTTACAGTACAAAAAGTAATGGATAAACTATGACACATGTTTTTGAAAAAGAGTGGATTTAGTTTCAAGTTGTTTTTCTGGGAAACGTGTCTGGTTTGCTTGCATTCCCCGTGGGTAGTTTTTGCAGTAGAGATGCTGCATGCTGCCCTGTTTGAATTGCATTGATCTGTTAACACATTGATACAGTTGTTAACAGATCGACGACGTACAGGATGAAGTGCTCAGTGCACAGTGCAGACTGTAGCAGGGTGAAGGTAAGAAAGTGGGGTAAAACCTGGCCTCCCAACAGGTGGTGACGCTGGAGCAATTGACCCGCATACCTTAAGTACAGCGGCGGGTTGTGGCAGCCATCTTGGGAAGGACAATCACACAGGTGTTTTCGAGTTGCACATTCGGCAAAGCCAGAGTTTTTTCATGGACACAATCGGCTAACAATTGGTCATGGAGGCTTGCCGGGGGTGTGGCTTGGAGCATAAACGGGAACTGTGTTGATCAGCGAGGGAGTTGTGCTTGGGGAGACAGACGGGGGAATGCTACCTGGAAGGACCTGCTGTGCTGTTGCTGTGCTGTGCTGTGCTGTGCTGTTGCTGTGCTGTGCTGTGTTTACACCAAACTTGTGCTTTAACCCAGGGTTCCAGAAAGTAGGAGAGCGTGGACACTGGGAGTGGAGCTATTTTGGACGGAGAAGAGAACAGTGCCACAACGAATCTACCAGGGAATGGGGCACTAGCACCTGGGTGAGAGCAGCAGGAGGTGGGCGTTTCCTTCCTGCCAGGAGCGAACAGTGTGTGGGGTTGGGGTTTGAATGGGACTGTGGGGTACCTTGTGTTGTGTGATCATGGATACACAATATCACTTTGTTGCACCAGATACAGTGACTTTGTGCATTTGTACCACACTCCACCCAGGGACCCAGACAATGTAATATTTCAATATAGATCACATCCCATAATGCTAAGCAACATATTGAAGTGTTTTAAAGATGATGTTCACGTTAAGCAATGGATGCAAAGTAGAAAGCATTACCAGGCCTCTCTGTAAGCCATAACCCCGCTGCCACCTGCAGCAGTGGGTTGTTATCCATTCCCATGCAGGCTCTGTTACAGTTCAAACATGTTTTAAACAAAAGGGCTCCAGTGTAGAGGCAGGGTAAGATCAGAGATGATGTTATTTATTAAGACTAGTGTTCAAGAACACAGATCAAACCATACTGGCCTGCACATGTTTCAGTGTTTGGGACAATGGTGCCCCTGCCTGGCCAAACCCCTGTACTGCAGCGAAATGAGCCAGTACACTGCAGAGGGAGGAAAGAGAATTCTATTCAGGAACACTCAGGATTGGAGCATCACAAACAAAACAGCATATTCAGATACGTTACCAGCTGAAGCAATGAGTGCCACAACCCCCCCCCCCCCCCCCCCAGTCCCCCCATGCATTTCCCATTGTTGTACGACCCATTTACTATCATTTACCATGGTTTGCAATATTTTTTATACGCTTTATCATACCTCTCTGTGCTTTACAATGCTTCCCTATGCTTTACCAGACCTCTCTGTGCTTTACAATTCTTCCCTATGCTTTACCAGACCTCTCTGTGCTTTACAATGCTCCCCTATGCTTTACCAGACCTCTCTGTGCTTTACAATGCTGCCCTATGCTTTACCATACCTCTCTGTGCTTTACAATGCTGCCCTATGCTTTACCATACCTCTCTGTGCTTTACAATGCTTCCCTATGCTTTACCATACCTCTCTGTGCTTTACAATGCTTCCCTATGCTTTACCAGACCTCTCTGTGCTTTATAATGCTTCCCTATGCTTTACCAGACCTCTCTGTGCTTTACAATGCTCCCCTATGCTTTACCAGACCTCTCTGTGCTTTACAATGCTGCCCTATGCTTTACCATACCTCTCTGTGCTTTACAATGCTTCCCTATGCTTTACCAGACCTCTCTGTGCTTTACAATGCTTCTCTGTGCTTTACCATGCTTTCACTGTGCTTGATTACACTGTGGGAAACCTTCATAAGGGAAGCCCTCTTCATGTTATCTTCAGGTATAATAGGCATATACACGAGTAACACAGCAGAAACTTCTTTTTTTTTTTGGTTTCACAAAGGGGGAGTTATCAAGTACAGGCACAGATGACTGTGGCAGTGACGTCGACCCTATTCACACTGCCAGCATAACGCGCGATCACCGCTGTAGAAATGGTGTTGTGAATGACAATCGTGTGCTTTAAGAAAGGGTCTCAACGGGCATGCACTCTGATACGTGAAGAGTCACGTCAAAGACTTCATTTTTTGTTTGTTGAAATGTATTAATTTACTAACAGATCAACGATGCCGTGCAGAAGTGCTCAGCGCAAAACAAACTTAGCACAGACAACGTCATCTTTTAATATCGACCATACTGACGTGCTCTAAAGATGGACTCACACTAAAAAAAAAAAAACAGATGTAAAGTAGAAAGAATTACCTTAAAATGAGCAAACGCGCAAAATCTGGCATACATGCGCAATCGACAAGGTAATATACTCTATTGACATGATGCAAGGTATCATAAGTCAAGCTGCCTTGAAAATATGTATGATTGCATTAAATACTGCGCTATCACGACATCTCTGAGAACCGCATCTAATCTACCACCTTCATTACCATGGCACAGTCCCTGTTTGCTATGAATGTCAGCAAGGTGCGATGTGACCATTTCACCAGCAGAGGTCATCTGTAATACAAAACTCACAGCTCTGATTAAAAATACAACATACCCCCAAACCTTCACTTTACCCTGCGTGTGTGACCCCTGGGGAATGTACCAGATAGCAGGATAAGAGCTGTTGATATCAATATGCATGTGCTACACCCAATGTGCTAAATCCACTAGTCTGAAAAATAGACAGCAAGGGGATCCAGTGTGGCCAGTATAAACCCTGACAGGAATTCCCAACACGTTGATGTCTCTGGAAACGTCTGGACAGCCCCACAGTTTGTTCCAGACAGTGCATGTGAGTAACGTACAGTATACTGCTCTGCACTATCCTCCCTGGCACAGTGTGCTCAGTTCCTGTAGTAAGCGTTAGAATGAGGGGGCTGGAAGTGTAATAACAGGTTAGGTAATGCACCTGGATTTTCAAGTGGAACCCAATGAGCACACTTTGTGGCGTCCTGCAGGGCTGCCTTGCACAAACCCAGGTGCTTCTGTATTCAGGCTGTCACGAGAGAGAGCGCACTGCAATCCTGACCTGAACACCCCCTGCCCGACAGTCCTGAGCCTCTCTCAAACAGGCTGACTTGTGGTGGGTTTTTTGTTTTTAAGTAGAATGATTTCCACTGTGGGATCATCCGAGAGCCAAACTCAATCCACCTGTGACCTGTGCTTGTTTTGATCCCAGACCTCCAAGGAGGGATCCTAATAAATGAGCCAGCTGAGTCTGCTTGGGAATGTAGCTCATCCTTCCTGGGCTTTGTTCCATCACACAAGGTGGTGTCACCATGGAGATGCTCGGGCTGGCTGCACTGTTCTGCGGTCACAATAGAGCAGAAAACAGACCTGAGCCGTATCAAAGCCATGTAAACGGGGGTATAAGAGGTCAGACTAGAATTTCATTGATTTACATGAGGCAGAAGAAATTTAAATATTTATATAGTTCATCTAGCTTTAGAGAAGGGGAAGCAAGTATTTCTATTATTAATTCATAATGATTGGTTTCAGGAAATATTTAAAGGGCAGATAGTCCAGCAGCACCCTGGTAATGTGTTACAATTAGCTTGAAGGGCAAATACTGCAGGGGGTAAGAGTGCTCAGTCTGTGCACAGAAGCCATGCAGGTTTGTTCAGTCTGTGCACAGAAGCCCTGTGGATGAGTTCAGCCTGCAAGCAGACGCCAGCCTTTTTCGCTGGACCCATAGTAAACCTGCACCAGAATGAAGATTTCCAGGGAAACTGCAGTCCAGTCCTCATTGCACAGCAGCTCATCCAGTCCTCATTGCACAGCAGCTCATCCAGTCCTCATTGCACAGCAGCTCATCCAGTCCTCATTGTACATCAGCTCATCCAGTCCTCATTGTACAGCAGCTCATCCAGTCCTCATTGCACAGCAGCTCATCCAGTCATTGCACAGCAACTCATCCGGTCCTCATTGTACATCAGCTCACCCAGTCCTCATTGCACAGCAACTCATCCAGTCCTCATTGCACAGCAGCTCATCCAGTCCTCATTGTACAGCAGCTCACCCAGTCCTCATTGCACAGCAGCTCACCCAGTCCTCATTGCACAGCAGCTCATCCAGTCCTCATTGCACAGCAGCTCATCCGGTCCTCATTGTACAGCAGCTCATCCAGTCATTGCACAGCAGCTCATCCAGTCCTCATTGCACAGCAGCTCATCCAGTCCTCATTGCACAGCAGCTCATCCAGTCCTCATTGCACAGCAGTTCACCCAGTCCTCATTGCACAGCAGCTCATCCAGTCCTCATTGCACAGCAGTTCATCCGGTCCTCATTGTACAGCAGCTCACCCAGTCCTCATTGCACAGCAGCTCACCCAGTCCTCATTGCACAGCAGCTCATCCAGTCCTCATTGCACAGCAGCTCATCCAGTCATTGCACAGCAGTTCAAGTCAGTCCCTGTTTTACTGGGGGCTAGATAAGGCCTGTCCAAGCTTTCCTTCTCTTGGGTTTGCTGAATCAATCCCATAGTAAAACTGGAATAGCTAACACTCCTGTGCTATTGGAGTCAGTTCTGCCGATGAGCAATTCTGATTTGCTCAACACCTACGAAGTGAGAGCTTGCTTCAGAATTTCAGTTTGATTTTTAAATAGTGTGCAGTCGCAATGTGGAAAATAATAACCACCCCCATGTGTTCTGAATTCCTGAAGAAATTGACAGCATTTATCACTACACTGCACTTGCTCATTAAAATCTATACAGTGCTGGATCAAACGTGTGGGAGAGGCGGTTCATTTAAATCTGTTGCATATTTTTAAACAGGAGACAATTTTCTATTCAGGGATACCAAGATATTTCATGAGAAAGCAGTCTGAGTGAAGTTATCTGGCAACAGACTCCCCATCCCCAGTTGTTCTGCTTCCCTAGAAAAAGGAGAACATTTTGGGGGACCATTCTACTTGTGAGATGTCTTGCTCATTAAAACATTTAGCATATTTTTAAAGAGATGATTATCTATTCACAGATACCAGGGTATTTAGTGAGTAAGGGGTCTATATGCAGTGTGGAGGATATTCTATTCATAGATACCAGGGTATTTAGTGAGTAAGGGGTCTATATGCAGTGTGGAGGGTTATCTATTCACAGATACCAGGGTATTTAGTGAGTAAGGAGTCTATATGCAGTGTGGAGGATGATCTATTCACAGATACCAGGGTATTTAGTGAGTAAGGAGTCTATATGCAGTGTGGAGGATGATCTATTCACAAATACCAGGGTACGAATATCACTTAAATAGTAAGGGGTCTATATGCACTGTGGAGGGTTATCTATTCACAGATACCAGGGTATTTAGTGAGTAAGGGGCTGTGACAAGCAGTCTGTAGTGGTGACGCCAGACCTGGAAGAAACACACAGTACTGCGAAGTGAAATGTGAATTCCGCTGTTGCGTGTTTAATAATGAACAAAATAAAAAGGTTTTAAACAAAAACAGCACACGGCACTTGCAGCCAAAATAAATAGACAAACAAAACAGACTAACACTTAGACGAACAGTGGACTAACAGACAAACACGGTGAGTCAAAACAAATAATTATTCTTTTAGTTTCTTTTACTCTCCTTCTCTCTCCCGTTCTCTACTCACCGAACACCCAACCCCGAGTGAGTAAAGCGTGCATCTATATATACAATTGTGCTGGGATTCAATTACCAATTAATTATTCACTTGAATCCCAGCATGTGAACTAATCTGTGAAAACTCTGTCACCACTAACCTTCGACCAGATATTGTCTTGTGGTCTGGATCAGCACGCCTTGTTCACCTGGTAGAGTTAACAGTGCCATGGGAGGATGCTGTAGATGAGGCGTATGAGAGGAAGAAACTGCGGTATGCTCAACTAGCCACTGAAGCGGAACAGCGAGGATGGAGAGTTCGGGTTTACCCAGTGGAAGTGGGTTGTCGAGGAGTTGTGGCACACTCTACAACCCGGTTTCTCAGAGACGTCGGATTCAGTGGCCAAGAGTTGCGTCGCACAGTGAAGAACTTATCTGAAGCAGCAGAGAGGAGCAGCAACTGGCTGTGGTTGAGACGGAAAGATTCTGGCTGGGGACAGGTAAGTAAGCTGGGCTGAGTTGAGTGGGGGACGGAGGGGGGTGATGCTGGGACGCCAGAATCACCGTCGAGCCCTCTTGAGGTGTCGTGGGCTAGTCGACAAAACACTGAGGATGGAAGGTGCCCACTTGAAAACCCCAGAGATGTACCCTACTTAGCTCAATCCAGACGGTTGTCATGCTGATGCGCTGGGGAGGCCGCACTTTGGTTGATCCCCGGAGCCAGCATCGCAGCCGTTGTGTGTGCTGATGCGCCAGGGAGGCAAAATAAGCTGATCCCTGGAGCCAGCATTACACTTCAGCCATTAACACCAGACAGAAGGATATCTACATCATCATATGGAAGGAAACGTAAATGGATGGAGACACATATGGATCACATTAGTTTACTGTAAAGCTACGTCTTAGTTGGTGCTTATCTTGGCGAGAGCCGAGTTCAAATCAGCATGAAGTTTTAACATCTACTCTCGTGTAATGGAAATCATGTGCTCACATATTAAGTACTTTAAATGCATGTGAAGTGAAGTGCAATCCCTGTGTCTAAATACAATTATACATTTTAAATACTTGTGCTCATTACCCACATTATATCCTATGTACCAACTACAATACACCAACATTAACACACGCAACATACAACATAAAACACAGAAATACACACAGGGGCGGGGCACATTGCCACAGGGGCCTATATGCAGTGTGGAGGAGTATCTATTCATAGATACCAGGGTATTTAGTGAGTAAGGGGTCTATATGCAGTGTGGAGGATGATCTATTCACAGATACCAGGGTATTTAGTGAGTAAGGGGTCTATATGCAGTGTGGAAGGTTATCTATTCAGAGATACCAGGGTATTTAGTGAGTAAGGAGTCTATATGCAGTGTGGAAGGTTATCTATTCAGAGATACCCAGGTATTTAATGAGTAAGGAGTCTATATGCAGTGTGGAAGGTTATCTATTCAGAGATACCAGGGTATTTAGTGAGTAAGGAGTTTATATGCAGTGTGGAGGATGATCTATTCAGAGATACCCAGGTATTTAGTGAGTAAGGAGTCTATATGCAGTGTGGAAGGTTATCTATTCAGAGATACCCAGGTATTTAATGAGTAAGGGGTCTATATGCAGTGTGGAAGGTTATCTATTCAGAGATACCAGGGTATTTAGTGAGTAAGAAGTCTATATGCAGTGTGGAAGGTTATCTATTCAGAGATACCAGGGTATTTAGTGAGTAAGGAGTTTATATGCAGTGTGGAAGGTTATCTATTCAGAGATACTCAGGTATTTAGTGAGTAAGGGGTCTATATGCAGTGTGGAGGGTTATCTATTCAGAGATAACCAGGTATTTAGTGAGTAAGGGGTCTATATGCAGTGTGGAGGGTTATCTATTCAGAGATACCAGGGTATTTAGTGAGTAAGGAGTTTATATGCAGTGTGGAGGATGATCTATTCAGAGATACCCAGGTATTTAGCGAGTAAGGAGTCTATATGCAGTGTGGAAGGTTATCTATTCAGAGATACCCAGGTATTTAATGAGTAAGGGGTCTATATGCAGTGTGGAAGGTTATCTATTCAGAGATACCAGGGTATTTAGTGAGTAAGGTGTTTATATGCAGTGTGGAGGATGATCTATTCAGAGATACCCAGGTATTTAGTGAGTAAGAAGTCTATATGCAGTGTGGAAGGTTATCTATTCAGAGATACCAGGGTATTTAGTGAGTAAGGGGTCTATATGCAGTGTTGAGGGTTATCTATTCAGAGATACTCAGGTATTTAGTGAGTAAGGGGTCTATATGCAGTGTTGAGGGTTATCTATTCAGAGATACCAGGGTATTTAGTGAGTAAGAAGTCTATATGCAGTGTGGAAGGTTATCTATTCAGAGATACTCAGGTATTTAGTGAGTAAGGGGTCTATATGCAGTGTTGAGGGTTATCTATTCAGAGATACCAGGGTATTTAGTGAGTAAGAAGTCTATATGCAGTGTGGAAGGTTATATATTCAGAGATACCAGGGTATTTAGTGAGTAAGGAGTTTATATGCAGTGTGGAGGATGATCTATTCACAGATACCAGGGTATTTAGTGAGTAAGAAGTCTATATGCAGTGTGGAAGGTTATCTATTCAGAGATACCAGGGTATTTAGTGAGTAAGGGGTCTATATGCAGTGTGGAGGGTTATCTATTCAGAGATAACCAGGTATTTAGTGAGTAAGGGGTCTATATGCAGTGTGGAGGGTTATCTATTCAGAGATAACCAGGTATTTAGTGAGTAAGGGGTCTATATGCAGTGTGGAGGGTTATCTATTCAGAGATACCAGGGTATTTAGTGAGTAAGGAGTTTATATGCAGTGTGGAGGATGATCTATTCAGAGATACCCAGGTATTTAGCGAGTAAGGAGTCTATATGCAGTGTGGAAGGTTATCTATTCAGAGATACCCAGGTATTTAATGAGTAAGGGGTCTATATGCAGTGTGGAAGGTTATCTATTCAGAGATACCAGGGTATTTAGTGAGTAAGGTGTTTATATGCAGTGTGGAGGATGATCTATTCAGAGATACCCAGGTATTTAGTGAGTAAGAAGTCTATATGCAGTGTGGAAGGTTATCTATTCAGAGATACCAGGGTATTTAGTGAGTAAGGGGTCTATATGCAGTGTTGAGGGTTATCTATTCAGAGATACTCAGGTATTTAGTGAGTAAGGGGTCTATATGCAGTGTTGAGGGTTATCTATTCAGAGATACCAGGGTATTTAGTGAGTAAGAAGTCTATATGCAGTGTGGAAGGTTATCTATTCAGAGATACTCAGGTATTTAGTGAGTAAGGGGTCTATATGCAGTGTTGAGGGTTATCTATTCAGAGATACCAGGGTATTTAGTGAGTAAGAAGTCTATATGCAGTGTGGAAGGTTATATATTCAGAGATACCAGGGTATTTAGTGAGTAAGGAGTTTATATGCAGTGTGGAGGATGATCTATTCACAGATACCAGGGTATTTAGTGAGTAAGAAGTCTATATGCAGTGTGGAAGGTTATCTATTCAGAGATACCAGGGTATTTAGTGAGTAAGGGGTCTATATGCAGTGTGGAGGATTATCTATTCAGGGATGCAGCGAGGAAAGGGAATACATCCTGTGAAGACTTGTTCCTCTGTTCTAGTCCTTGAGGATCATGTGATCATTGTGGGCAGTGTGGATACTGCAGTAACAGCACACACCGGTAGGTATTTCATTGCGATTGCAATGCTGCAGTGTTGAGCTGCTGGCTGTGTCGGCGAGGCTCAGCCGTGCTCCTGTTGCAGCGCATGTTCAGTAATTACTGCTGGCCTCAGGTGACGGGCAAGGTGATTAATCTCAGATTGGAGGGCTGGCTGCCGCAGACTCTGCCGTGTTCAACATCAGCCTTCTCGCGCTGCCTGTGGAAAGCATTGATTTCTCCTGTGATTAATGGAACAGCATGGGTTGGAGACGCCTGCACTATGCTGTAGGTACAGCACACATTGCAATGATTACAAACACAAAACTATTTGCAAACACAGTGCTGTGTTCTGTATGCCAGTTTGTGCTACATCCCCAGAGTATTCTAAGTCTGTACAGCAACGTGCTTCCAATGCGGTTGTCATGCATGAAAGATGAACATTAATTGAAATTAATAGAGTTCTTCCATTACTTCCATTGCTTAGAACACTCAATAAAACATGTGTTTCAAATTGGTCTGCCTTTCTCAGCGTCTTCTTTGGAAAAATGAAGGACGATATTGAGAAATGCACACTAAGCTGGAAGGTCTACATTGACATACAATAGTTTCTATTAGTTTTACCTGTAAGAACATTCTGCAGGATGAACAATGGCCCTCATATATTCTTCTATTAGAATAATCAACTGCATCACAGCACTGAAAAGGGTTGACAGCACATTTCTACATGTGGAAATATGGGTTGTTTCATTAATAAAAAACAAAAGTAATATTTGTATATTATTTACCAGTAGGCCACTTCATGTAATCTTTAACAAAACTTTTCATCCTTTTACAGGATCGGTCTGCTGCCCTCGGAGACCTTGATCTGCAAGAACCCATGCCAGCGACAGCAGAAGGAATGGACGTGTCCTGGGAACCCACTCGTCGTCCTCTCTGAGCTGGATTTAGCTCTACGCTGGGATTCCTCAATAAGACTGAAAACTGTTTTAAAAAGTGTAGGTCATTAACAGTATACTATGCTAAGTGCCCTTTTATGAAAGCCAGTCCTTGGTTCTTGGTTTTCTATTTTGTTGTTCTTTGTCAGCAAGCTGGAGGTGAATTGGCTGGGAATCCTCACGACTGTGTGTTTGAGCAAAAACAAGGCAACCACTCATGATCACTGTGTGTGTTAACTGGGATCTAAGTGCTCAGCATAGGGATTCATTTAGGGGATTAATCCCTGGAAAGTATATCTGAGTGTGTGTCAGGGAGAAGGTTCCTGGAGCGGGACCTCCCTTCAGTGTGAGCAGCGCTCGGCCGGTGCTTGGCCAGCTTTTGTTTTATTAGCTGTTTTTTCTCGCTGTGTTTTGTTTTGACTTTTTGTATTTATTACACTGTATTTGAGTATGTCCTTTCATCCTAGCTCTACCATTGTTGGTACCCTAGTGGCGGCCACCTACCACTGCAACTACCATTAATCGTCTAGCCCTTTGCGGTCCTATGTCGGACCTGGTTCGACATTGCAATTTTCCCTTTCCGACATCATCAAAAAGAAGCAAAAAACAGGTCTCTAGTCGTTTTTTCTCCGGAAAAAGTCGAGAAAACCATTCAATGACCGAGTGAGATCGATAGGAGCCGAGAGAAGCCGAAAAAAAAGGGGACGTATCTCATGAATACAGATAGCCCCGGCATCACATAGATAACACGGACATAAACAAACAAGATAGCTGCTTCTGCATCCAGCGCCCAAAGAATATCACAGACATTTGCAGAGCTTTTTTTTAGATGTTATAGTAATAAAATAATGACTTGGATCACATTATTGTGGTATTTTCTGGGATACTGCTGGCGCCTTGCAAAGGACCATATGGACAGCTGGAAATACAAAATCAAAATGCATGGCTGAAATCGTGGTGCACACAGGAAGGCTTCACCTTTCTTGAACATTGGAGCACTTTCTACAACAAGGACTATCTATACAGGTGGGACGGACTGCACTTAAACAGAAAGGGAACCAATCTACTCGGAGAAACGATCCTTCAGGTGGTACAGAAGCATTTAAACTAGAAAGGAAGGGGGGAGAAAACAAAACAACAGAAGGGAGACCACATCAAAACAAGGGCAACAACTCAGGTAAGACCACTATTAAATGTATTTATCTTAATGCTAGAAGTCTCAGAAACAAAATGTTAGAACTTGAAGCTACTGCACTAACAAGTAACTACGATGTGATAGGTGTTACAGAAACTTGGTTGTCTGAGAGTGATGGAGACGAATATAATATTAGTGGGTACACACTGTATAGGAAAGACAGGCAGGACAGAAGAGGCGGAGGGGTAGCGCTATACATAAGAAATAGCCTTGAAGCCCAGGTGTTAAATCAGGACAAAGAAAACAATGCAGAATCAATATGGGTCAGAATAATGGACACAAATTCAAAGGGCATAATAATAGGAGCATGCTATAGACCGCCAAATTCAGACGCTGAGCAAAATAATCTGTTGTACAATGACATTCGAAATGCGTGTAGAAAAGGAGAAGCCATACTAATGGGGGATTTCAACTTCCCCCATATAAAATGGGAAAACCCGATGGGGGGCACGACGGACGAAATTGAAATGGTGGAAATGACAAGTGACTGCTTCCTAACGCAATTTGTCAAGGCACCGACTAGAGGGGAGGCATGCCTTGATTTAGTCTTTTCAAATAATGAAGACAGAATAACTAAAACAGAGGTCAGAGAGCCATTGGCAAACTCAGACCACAACATGGTCTCATTTTAAATATTTTTTAAAACCCCAAAAGTAATGACTAAAGCTAAGGTTTACAATTTTAGAAAAGCAAACTATGAAGGTATGAAACAGAGACTAACAGAAGTAGATTGGAGTAAAATAGAGAAAACATCCACAGAAAAAGGGTGGCTGTTTTTAAAAAAAGTAGTACTAGAGGCACAAAACAATTACATCCCAAAAGTAGACAAATCTAAATCTAAAACAAAATGGCCAAAATGGTTTAATAGATCAATTAAAAAAAATATTCAGCGAAAAAAGGCACTTTACAGAGCGTTTAAAAGGGACCAAAAACAAAGCACACAGAAAGAGTACTTGGAACTGCAAACACAAGTCAAAAAGGAAGTTAGAAAGGCCAAGAGAGAGATAGAAATCAGTATTGCTAAGTGGGCTAAAACCAATTCCAAAATGTTTTTCCAATATTATAACAGCAAGAGAACATTCAAAGAGGAGGTTAAATGTCTAAGAGACACAAATGGCAAAATCATAGATCAAGAAAAAAAAATAGCAAATATATTAAATGTTTACTTTTCACAGGTTTTTACAAAGGAGGACACGGACAACATGCCCCACATGTCGACCTGTTCCTATCCAGTTTTAAATAACTTTAGCATAACAGAGGCAGAAGTGTTAAAGGGACTAGGAGCTCTTAAAATAAACAAATCCCCTGGGCCGGATGAGATCCTCCCAATAGTACTCAAAGAAATGAAAGAAGTTATTTACAAACCGCTAACCAAGATCATGCAACAGTCTCTTGACACAGGGGTTGTACCGACAGACTGGAAAATAGCAAACGTAATACCGATCCACAAAAAGGGAGACAAAACTGAACCAGGTAACTACAGACCAATAAGCCTGACTTCTATTATATGTAAACTTATGGAAACTATAATAAGATCCAAAATGGAAAATTACCTATATGGTAACAATATCCTGGGAGACAGCCAGCATGGTTTTAGGAAAGGGAGATCATGTCTAACTAACCTACTTGACTTTTTTGAAGATGCAACATTGAAAATGGACAATTGCAAAGCATACGACAAGGTCTATTTAGATTTCCAGAAAGCTTTTAACAAAGTCCCGCATAAAAGATTAATTCTCAAACTGAACGCAGTAGGGATTCAAGGAAATGCATGCACATGGATTAGGGAGTGGTTAACAGGTAGAAAACAGAAAGTACTGATTAGAGGAGAAACCTCAAAATGGAGTGAGGTAACCAGTGGTGTACCACAGGGATCAGTATTAGGTCCTCTGCTATTCCTAATCTACATTAATGATTTAGACTCTGATATAGTAAGCAAACTCGTTAAATTTGCAGACGACACAAAAATAGGAGGAGTGGCAGACACTGTTGAAGCAGCAAAGGTCATTCAAAATGATCTAGACAGCATTCAAAATTGGGCAGACACATGGCAAATGAAATTTAATAGAGAAAAGTGTAAAGTATTGCATGCGGGCAATAAAAATGTGCATTATAAATATCATATGGGAGATAGTGAAATTGAAGAAGGGAACTATGAAAAAGACCTAGGAGTTCATGTTGACTCAGAAATGTCTTCATCTAGACAATGTGGGGAAGCTATAAAAAAGGCTAACAAGATGCTTGGATATATTGTGAGAAGTGTTGAATTTAAATCAAGGGAAGTAATGTTAAAACTCTACAATGCATTAGTAAGACCTCACCTAGAATATTGTGTTCAGTTCTGGTCACCTCGTTACAAAAAGGATATTGCTGCTCTACAAAGAGTGCAAAGAAGAGCAACCAGAATTATCCCGGGTTTAAAAGGCATGTCGTATACAGACAGGCTAAAATAATTGAATCTATTCAGTCTTGAACAAAGAAGACTACGCGGCGATCTGATTCAAACATTCAAAATCCTAAAAGGTATAGACAATGTCAACCCGGGGGACTTCTTTGACTTGAAAAAAGAAACAAGGACCAGGGGTCACAAATGAAGATTAGATAAAGGGGCATTCAGAACAGAAAATAGGAGGCACTTTTTTACACAGAGAATTGTGAGGGTCTGGAACCAACTCCCCAGTAATGTTGTTGAAGCTGACACCCTGGGATCCTTCAAGAAGCTGCTTGATGATATTCTGGGATCAATAAGCTACTAACAACCAAACGAGCAAGATGGGCTGAATGGCCTCCTCTCGTTTGTAAACTTTCTTATCTTCTTATCTTCTATTGAGGAGTTTGGTGATAAAACGAGTGATCAGGAGATGATTTATCGGTATGCACGACTATGAAGAGGTATGTAAAAAATACAGCGAACAAGGGGTGGGGCGGGGCTGGAGATGCAGTACTGAGTGTCCTGTTGATATGCAGTGCCTTTTAAACCTATTTTACTTTGAAAAAAAATACTTTTAAACAGTGCGTCTAAAATAAACTGCGTGTGTGAAAATAAATTGGACCTGACGCGCCTGAGACGCACTGAATAAATGGACCGCTAAGGAATAATAAAACCTGGACGCCTGAGCATATTTCAGCGTCAACCTCTGTATCTCTCTCGTCTGTCAGCGGATACCCACACAGTAACAAAACACCACTTTTAAAACCTGATCTAAACTACAAGTGATGTGGCAAGTTTTATTTCCTTTAAGTTAGAAACACAGATTTTAATAAAATCATACAGACACAAACGAGACATTGCTTAATTAACACCTTTAACACTATGATGTGTCACCTCTGATATGAATTAGCCAGTCAGAAACTTCCTCTAGGCTCCTTTTCTCTCCTAACCGGATAACAAGCTATCCACAGGTCTCTTCAAGATAACAAGCTATCCACAGATCTCTTCAAGATAACAAGCTATCCACAGATCTCTTCAAGATAACACGCTATCCACAGATCTCTTCAAGATAACACGCTATCCACAGATCTCTTTAAGATAACACGCTATCCACAGGTCTCTTCAAGATAACAAACTATCCACAGGTCTCTTCTTCAAGATAACAAACTATCCACAGGTCTCTCCTAACAGGATAACAAGCTATCCACAGGTCTCTCCTAACAGGATAACAAGCTATCCACAGGTCTCTTCAAGATAACAAGATATCCACAGGTCTCTCCTAACAGGATAACAAGCTATCCACAGGTCTCTTCAAGATAACAAGTTATCCACAGGTCTCATCTTCAAGATAACAAGCTATCCACAGGTCTCTCCTAACAGGATAACAAGCTATCCACAGGTCTCTTCTACAAGATAACACGCTATCCACAGGTCCCTTCTACAAGATAACACGCTATCCACAGGTCTCTTCAAGATAACAAACTATCCACAGGTCTCTTCAAGATAACAAACTATCCACAGGTCTCTTCAAGATAACACGCTATCCACAGGTCTCTTCAAGATAACAAGATATCCACAGATCTCTTTAAGATAACAAGCTATCCACAGGTCCCTTCAAGATAACAAACTATCCACAGGTCTCTCCTAACAGGATAACAAGCTATCCACAGGTCTCTCCTAACAGGATAACAAGCTATCCACAGGTCTCTTCTACAAGATAACACGCTATCCACAGGTCTCATCTTCAAGATAACACGCTATCCACAGGTCTCTTCAAGATAACAAGATATCCACAGGTCTCTTCAAGATAACAAGCTATCCACAGGTCTCTCCTAACCGGATAACAAGCTATCCACAGGTCTCTTCAAGATAACAAGCTATCCACAGATCTCTTCAAGATAACAAGCTATCCACAGGTCTCTCCTAACCGGATAACAAGCTTTCCACAGGTCTCTTCAAGATAACAAGCTATCCACAGGTCTCTTCAAGATAACAAGCTATCCACAGGTCTCTTCAAGATAACAAGCTATCCACAGGTCTCTTCAAGATAACAAGCTATCCACAGGTCCCTTCAAGATAACAAGCTATCCACAGGTCTCTCCTAACCGGATAACAAGCTTTCCACAGGTCTCTTCAAGATAACAAGCTATCCACAGGTCTCTTCAAGATAACAAGCTATCCACAGGTATCTTCAAGATAACAAGCTATCCACAGGTCTCTTCAAGATAACAAGCTATCCACAGATCTCTTCAAGATAACACGCTATCCACAGATCTCTTCAAGATAACAAGCTATCCACAGGTCTCTTCAAGATAACAAGCTATCCACAGGCCTCTTCAAGATAACAAGCTATCCACAGGTCTCTTCTCTGCCTAGTTTTTTCTGAGGACACACATCTACCCTCGTACCCGGAACTCTCTGTATGGCAGAACCCAGCCTATATATAGCTTGGCCTTGGTAGCTCTGCCTCTGAGTTAAACCAGCCTGGAGGGTTAAAGAGGACATTTACATCATTCAATAAACACTGTTCAGTTTATTTCACCTTTAATCAGGGTACAATCAGCCGGCTGTAACCCTCCGCTTACCTTTTAAATGTCTCACCTTTGAAAGGCACTTATTAGCCTGACCATGTAAAACACTGAAGATGTTCTCTCCCCATTGGATTCAATATGTGCTCTAGCTGCTGCCCACACCCCTAATTGTGTTCCCCCTAATGGCAGCTGCAATGCTTTGACTCCAGTAAGTTTCAGTATCATTTTACACATTTGAACCATTGTCAAAACAGTAGCGTTTACAACAACTATTCAACCTAACGCCATTTCAAAGAAAATGTGCCCCTTATATTAAAATAAACACTGCTTTCTACATCCCCGATTCATTTCAGACCGTTTTGCATTTCCCATCTAGTTTTACCATCCCGTTTCTCCACCAGAAAACAATTCCCATCTGGATACAGGTCAGTACATATTCTATAAACGTCCATGCCTTCAGGCAGTTCATATTAAAACAATATGGGTGTTCATTTAGTGACGGATAATCCGCTCCGTCGCAATTAGAAGAAACATCTAGCCATATATTTAAATATGCTATCCCCCTTACAGTAAGTACAGGAGGCTGTGTGGTCCAATGGTTAAGAAAAGGGCTTGTAACCAGGAGGTCTCCGGTTCAAATCCTGGCTCACTCACTGACTTACTGTGTGACCCTGAGCAAGTCACTTGACCTCCTTGTGCTCCACAGCTGATGTATAGTTCACACACCCTAGTCTCTGTAAATCGCCTTGGATAAAGGCGTCTGCTAAAGAAACTAATAATAATAATAGAGGACAGTCCTGATCACAGCTGAGGGAATCTGAATCTCCCAAGTGTCCCGCACACTCCCAGCTGGACCGGGAATCACAATGCGAAGGAGTACACCGAAGGTGAAGCCGAATGATTGGAATAGTCTTACTCATCTGAACTGTCAGCCCCACTCCATTGAGATTGGGATTGGATGCTCTGCTTCTCAAATTTTATGGGATCATTTGCCTAATCATATATAATGCAGATATTCTGCATCTGCATTATACATACAACTGCACACAGACACTGCACACTGTACAGTTATTTGAATTGTTTGTGTACCCCTCCTTACCTTTTTTATGATGTTTGCAATCATTCAGGCTGCTTGAGAGTATCCAGTATAAAATACAGAATATCACACCAGTGTAGTAAAAAAAACAAGAACCACTCACTCCTGACCCAATCATAATGACTGACAGTAAACGGATCATACTCGTCATGGCACTTGTTGGACATCTTGCTCATTAAAGTCATTTGCATATATCTGAAGAGATGATGATTATCTATTCAGAGATACCGAGGTATTTAGCAAGCAGCAAGTCTAATTAAGGACCACAAGACACAATCTTTGTTTTTTGTATTATTATTGGTAGGCAGATGATGAAACCACAAAACGCATTATAAGCAGACCTCACAGAGGATTGCTTTATAAAAGAATTCAGCTCAGGTCCTCCCAGGCTCTGATTTTCAATATTTAGTGGCATTAAGAGGATTTCATATGCAAACACAATTCCTCCGCTAGAGCGAGCAAAGCAGTGACAGCCACTGGTGTTCCCTTCCCAACGGAGCCCCCAGAGACACTCAGGGCTGGAAATAACTCTGTGAAATAACTCAGGCCTCATGTGTAATGGCTTCAGATTTACAATGTTAGCTTGTATAAGGGCACAGGGGCCTGCAATTGTTCAATAATGTATTATGTGCCCCTGGGTATCTGAGCAGCTCATTTGGATTTGCCCCCTGCAGCCCTGGTTGCTTCACACACACACACACACAAGCCTACAGAGAACACGGATCCTGATTTAAAGAAGAACGATTTCACACACACACACACAAGCCTCTGCTGCTGTCGATCGCTGCCTCGCTGTCTCGCTGCCCTCACGCTACAGAGAACACGGATCCTGATTTAAAGAAGAACGATTCCACAGGCACACACACAAGCCTCTGCTGCTGTCGATTGCTGCCTCGCTGTCTCGCTGCCCTCACGCTACAGAGAACACGGATCCTGATTTAAAGAAGAACGATTCCACAGGCACACACACAAGCCTCTGCTGCTGTCGATTGCTGCCTCGCTGCCTCGCTGCCCTCGCGCTACAGAGAACACGGATCCTGATTTAAAGAAGAACGATTTCACAGGCACACATGCTGCAGCACTGTGGGACTGATCATTTCTCACTCCCTGTAGAACGCCTTTCTATCAAATCTTTGTTTCGCACTCTTTTTCAGTTGTCACGGCAACCGGTAGAAGCTGGATGAGGGCAGAGTCAAAGTCAAGACTCAAGGGAGCCCGCAGTTTAATACACCGGGCCGACTGGTAATCCTTCCAGGAGAGCTAAGCAAGACTTCCAGATTCATCCTCTTACTTCCTCAGCACTATCCGCCATAACATTGTGCTTATATCCTTGTTTCAATGCTACAAAAAGTGATACTGTTACTGTAGCTAGTCATTTCCTGTGCTGTAGGTCACACAATACAATTGCAGCATGGCCATATAGACAGACAGACAGCATAAGAAATTCAAAGCAACTTATATAAACAGATATGAAAGGCTCACCTTTGGAAAATGTTTTAGAAAAGAGAACACCTGCCCATTGAGCTCCTGCTGTCAGCCCTCCATCACAGCCTGTCAGGTCTCCCGTCCTGCTCATTATGATTGAACTGACCTGCAATGGGGGGATGCAGCTTATGTTAAAGAAAACAAGTCAGGGATGCCATCTGCGAAACAAAGGGAAGCTCATTTACACTTACAAAGTGTGTGTTACATATCAAAGGTGTTTCCATTTTTACATCCAACCCCTGTAATACTGTAATGATGCGATCACACCGCAGGCATGGAATATAGAACATACACACACACACACTCACACACTCACACACACACACACACACTCACACACACACACACACACACACACACACACACACACACACACACACACACACACACTCACACACACACACACACTCACACACACACACACACACACACACACTCACACACACACACACACACACACACACACACACTCACACACACACACACACACACACACAAAACCTGCTCTTGTGGAGCGAGGAGCTCCCTGTGGGTCCGACTGCTTATTATGATGCATTTACAGCATGACAGAGTTGTTTAGTGAGAGCCCAGCCAGGGAGCATTAGTGGTAATGTTAACGCTAGGTGCATCTGCGGTTCAGGGCACACTTAGCTACTGTTTGGGAATGTATTGACTGAGTAACAATAATGAAAAAGACTCATTGTGTTAAGTAGGGATTCAATTAGTTCAACTTTCAGCTAGACAATCCCAGTGCACAGTAAGATCTGATAGATCTTGCTGTGCACTGGGATTCAAACAGAAGAAAAAAAAACACAATATCAAAAATTCACACACAGTTTATCACCTTCAATATCACACAACACATCATCTATACACCAAATCTGCTGAAAACTCTCCAAATTATTTTTTAGTTTTATAATAACTAATAACATTCTGCTTAATAACAACATTCTAAAAATGATAACTGAAACCATTCATCTTATTTTTTCTACTCTTAAAATAGCC
Organism: Acipenser ruthenus; assembly: GCF_902713425.1. Taxonomy (NCBI): domain Eukaryota; kingdom Metazoa; phylum Chordata; class Actinopteri; order Acipenseriformes; family Acipenseridae; genus Acipenser; species Acipenser ruthenus. The sequence goes on from NC_081213.1 coordinate 10,080,090, forward strand.
AATTTGGCTTGTCCAAAAATACATTTAACAAGTTGACTCTTAGAATTGTCCTTTTTACAAAATCTAAAACCAAAAACAAAGAAACTGGAAACAAACTGGAAACTCAATCCAACAGTAATATTTCTCAGCACATTGAACATTATTTTGAATCTTTTACAGAAAAGAAGAACAATGAAAAACAGTCTCTCTTTGAGAGAAGAAAGGGAAGGGCAGCTATCTTTCACTGCAGGATTAATAATCCACACAAAATAATTAACAGAAAGAATAGCGTGTAAGATTCTCCATTGCAGATCACCTGATCCTTTGGGTAATGGTGGCCTGTATAAGGAAGCCCAGGCTGGCTGTACATGCTCTTCCACCCCCAACCTCTCTGTCCAAGGAGTATCAGGTAAAGACTCAAGCTGTGTCTGATGCTGTTTACACAAATTCTATACAGTGTCCTACCATCTACTGTAGCCAGGGAAAGATCTTTCAGAGCTTTAACAGTCAATAGCTTCCTTGGCACATCAGAGTCCAGACTGAGCTCAGGGGAAATAGCTACATTGCTTTCAGCTGCTGCTCCACGCAGACAAGTAGCAGCCCTAAATGGAGCGTTATCACAATTAAATAATTCAATGACTCTACTTACACAAATCCATATATTTACAACAATTAATCTAAAATATACAAATATACATAATTCTCCATGTGCAGGGATTCCGCCCTGTCACACACACACACATCACCTTTCTTAGGAAGAACAATAAGGACAGCCCTCCTGCAACACTGAGTTGACACTCCTTCTTGTGCACTCTCTCCAAACACCTCCCACAAATCCTCTCCCAACAAAGGCCAAAAAGCTTTAGAAAATTCCACTGGGAGACCATCGGGTCCAGGTACTTTGCCATTATTCAGCCCTTGGAGGGCATCAGTCAATTCTCCCAAAGTCAAAGGGCTGCCTAGCCCTCCAGCCTCCTCTTCAGACTGTTGAGGGAGATTCTGCAGGAAGCACTGTGGCTCCACTGTTTCCCTCAACTCTTGCCCATCCACTGTCTTCAGATAATTAATCATTTTACCCTGGACACTTTTCTTTTCTAGCCACAAAAAAGGTGGTTGCTGCATCCATTTCCATCATCTTCTTAAAGTGGGACCTGACTACTGCCCCCTGCACTTTTGTTCCCAACAGATCCACCAACCCCTGCTTTTTGTATTTTAGTTCCTCAATCAGACTGTCATCTGGCTGGGAATCCAGAGCTTGCTGAAACTCTAGAATATCTGCCTCCAATTCCCCAATTGCCTTGTTTAAACTCTTAGTGACATTTCTATTAAACTGTTGACAACAAGACTGGATCTGTACTTTCCCAACCTCCCATCATAACCTCAGAGAAGAAAAATCCCCTTTCTTCACCATCCATCTCTCCGAAAAGAAAAGAAAATATTTTTTTAAATGTCCATCACTGGCTAAACGATTATTAAAATGCCAGTATACACTATGAATTCTCAAATTTGGAAGCAATACACAGCATGAAACTAAATGATGATCCGATAATCCAGTAGGGATAATAACACAGGATTTTAAAAGATTCAGGTTATGTTTAAAGGTATAAAAACTATCCAATTGGGCCATGGAAACTTCTTTACCACATGTTTTAACCCATGTGTACTGTCTGACTTTGCCATTAAAGTTCCTCCATACATCAATCAGTTCTGAATGTTTTAAAATTCTTAAAAACTCTCTAGCAGACTGTGGATGAGGCTCCATGTGTTTTCTATCTAGCCCATTATTTACTGTACAATTAAAATCACCACCTAAAATAAGATCTTCTTCTGGTCCACAGTCTAATAAAATACTTTCTAAACGCTGGAGAAACAAGACCTGCTCCCTACCAGTGGTGGGTGCATGAACATTTATAAAAATAAAAACCCTGTCCTCAATACAAGCCTGAACTTTCAACAGCCCATCTTTTACTTTCATCAACAATAACGGAGCTGGGATTGAAATTTTCTAAAAACAGAATGGCCACCCCAGCAATTGTCCCATTACTAAAAATTAAATTCCCTCTCCAATCTTTAACCCAATCAATCTGATCTGCAGTCAATATGCGTTTCTTGTAAAAAAAAGTGACAGTCAAATTGTTTTGCTTAATATATTCTAATAGTGCAGTTCTCTTCTCAATATTTCTACAACCATTGATGTTGAGACCCCATATGTATCCAAGTCATTGCATAGATGGAAAGAAAAGAACGTAATACCGATCCACATAAAGGGAGACAAAACCGAACCAGGTAACTACAGACCAATCAGCCTGACTTCTATTATATGTAAACTTATGGAAACTATAATAAGATCCAAAATGGAAAATTACCTATATGGTAACAATATCCTTGGGGACAGCCAGCATGGTTTTAGGAAAGGGAGATCGTGTCTAACTAACCTACTTGACTTTTTTGAGGATGCAACATTTAAAATGGATAACTGCAAAGCATACGACATGGTTTATTTAGATTTCCAGAAAGCTTTTGACAAAGTCCCGCATAAAAGATTAATTCTCAAACTGAATGCAGTAGGGATTCAAGGAAATGCATGCACATGGATTAGGGAGTGGTTAACAGGTAGAAAACAGAAAGTACTGATTAGAGGAGAAACCTCAAAATGGAGTGAGGTAACCAGTGGTGTACCACAGGGATCAGTATTAGGTCCTCTGCTATTCCTAATCTACATTAATGATTTAGATTCTGGTATAGTAAGCAAACTCGTTAAATTTGCAGACGACATAAAAATAGGAGGAGTGGCAAACACTGTTGCAGCAGCAAAGGTCATTCAAAATGATCTAGACAGCATTCAGAACTGGGTAGACACATGGCAAATGAAATTTAATAGAGAAAAGTTTAAAGTATTGCATGCAGGCAATAAAAATGTGCATTATAAATGGTAGATAGTAAAATTGAAGAAGGGAACTATGAAAAAGACCTAGGAGTTTATGTTGACTCAGAAATGTCTTCATCTAGACAATGTGGGGAAGCTATTAAAAAGGCTAACAAGATGCTTGGATATATTATGAGAAGTGTTGAATTTAAATCAAGGGAAGTAATGTTAAAACTCTACAATGCATTAGTAAGACCTCACTTAGAATATTGTGTTCAGTTCTGGTCACCCCGTTACAAAAAGGATATTGCTGCTCTAGAAATAGTGCAAAGAAGAGCAACCAGAATTATCCCGGGTTTAAAAGGCATGTCGTATGCAGACAGGCTAAAAGAATTTAATCTATTCAGTCTTGAACAAAGAAGACTACGCGGCGATCTGATTCAAACATTCAAAATCCTAAAAGGTATAGACAATGTCAACCCAGGGGACTTCTTTGACCTGAAAAAAGAAAGCACATAATCAGTACCCTCAATCTTAAGAGCAATATTTAAATCTTCATTTACGTCATTAAGCACCATATATACCTGTCTTTTAAATGACACTACATGCTTAAGATGGGGAGATTTACAGCCCAAAGCGATTCGCTTTGCCCCTGACATTAGTTGCCCATGAAGGGCTAACTCTCTCGCTAGAGATTCATTTTTTTAAAAGGGGGAACATTAGACAGAGTTATTCTCCTTGCTGGAACAGCGAGCAGTGAAACCTGGATAAGCGTATCATCAATGACAATACCTTTTTACACTACTTTGGAAATCAAATCTACTGAGCTCAAAAAACAACGATCGATCCACTCATCCGAGAAGCCAATTTAATCTCACAGCCCACAACATCACCTGTTGCCAACACACATTTCTCTAAAGGAATACAAACTTCTGAAACAACTTCAACTCCATGTCAACGGGATCATTTTTCAAATGGAAAATTAGTAAACCCTCTGTTCTTCAATACAGTCAGCTTAGCCTGGCCCAGGAGGAAGAACACAATCACAGCATCCCCAGTGAGAACCCCCTCTCTCTGTTCTTCAATACAGTCAGCTTAGCCTGGCCCAGAAGAACACAATCACAGCATCCTCAGTGAGAACCCCCTCTCTCTGTTCTTCAATACAGTCAGCATAGCCTGGCCCAGGAGGAAGAACACAATCACAGCATCCCCAGTGAGAACCCCCTCTCTCTGTTCTTCAATACGGTCAGCTTAGCCTGGCCCAGGAGGAAGAACACAATCACAGCATCCTCAGTGAGAACCCCCTCTCTCTGTTCTTCAATACAGTCAGCTTAGCCTGGCCCAGGAGGAAGAACACAATCACAGCATCCCCAGTGAGAACCCCCTCTCTCTGTTCTTCAATACGGTCAGCTTAGCCTGGCCCAGGAGGAAGAACACAATCACAGCATCCTCAGTGAGAACCCCCTCTCTCTGTTCTTCAATACGGTCAGCTTAGCCTGGCCCAGGAGGAAGAACACAATCACAGCATCCACAGTGAGACCCCCATCTCTCTGTTCTTCCTGCTCTTCAATATAGCTAGCTTAGCCTGGCCCAAGAGGAAGTTTGTAAACTGCACGATAGAACTCATCACAGAAACCAAGTGTGCCAAAGCCTTGGACAGGTTTTAATGTAAACAAAAAATTAAGTACAGTTTTAATTTCCTAACTTTCCATTTGTGTTTACAGTGGACAGACAGCGACACCAAAATATACACTTGTTGGAATAAAAAAATATCAAAATTCGCTTTGGTTGTGTCGGGGGTTTAAGGATTTCGGTTTTTTTTTTTTTTTTTAAACAGTCGCCAACATCTCCCATTCTGGACACAATCCATACGATATTGCTCAGATAAGATATTGCTCACGGGCAGCAGTGTGGAGTAGTGGTTAGGGCACTGGATTCTTGACCGGAGGGTTGTGGGTTCAATCCCCAGTGGGAGACACTGCTGTTGTACCCTTGAGCAAGGTACTTTACCTAGATTGCTCCACATAAAAACCCAACTGTATAAATGGGTAATTGTATGTAAAAAATAATGTGATATCTGTATAATGTAAAATAATGTATAATGTAATATCTTGTAACAATTGTAAGTCGCCCTGGATAAGGGCGTCTGCTAAGAAATAAATAATAATAATAATAATTACCTATTACAATAAAACTATCAAGTTTAAAACTCATGTAATCCCGCATTTCCTTTAAGTTGGTTCTGTGATCCCACTAGCATAACCTCTGTTTTATCTGAATTCAACATTAGAAAATTCTGTGACATCCAATGTTTGATGTCTGTAACGCAAGCAGCTAATAACACCCAGGCAGAAGAAATTCCTGGCTTTAGGGACAAATATAGCTGGGTATCATCAGCATATTTTCCACTAAATAATTTTAAGATTCTGCATTATAGAGAAAAAAAACTGGAAAAAATACAGATTAGGAAAAATAAATAATCAGAAGAGTAGAGAAGTGACTTATATTATATAACGTATTCATCATTTTTGGCTTTTAGGGAAACACAGACTTTGCTCAGCAGATTTTTGAACCTATCATGTTCTTTCTTCTCAAGCATTACATTAGCATCCCGCATTACCTGTTGAGCGGAGCTTACAAATGAGTTTAAACAGTGTTCAATTACACTTATCCCTCGTTTACCAATAGTTTCTAAAAAAAAAATCTGATACTCTGAGCGCTATATCCTCCTCTCATCTGCTGGCTAGCAGACAGCTCATAACTAATAGAAGAATCAGTGTCACTGCCCTCCGCCTCACTTTCACGTTCTCAGCTTTCCTCCATTGCTCCGTTTGCAGTACAAACTGCTCTGCCGAGTCCCCCCTCACTGGCACCTCACTCTCTGCACCCCGTTCTGCAATAATAATGCCACGTTTCGCAGAGCTTTTCTTTGGCTTTTCTTTTAGGCAGTTTAAAAATCCCTCCTGCATTCACCTCCCCCTCTAATCTCTTCTTCCATGCTTACAGCTAGCGTTGTTTTTTTTTACCCTCAAGTTAATTTGCTGTTTCCGGATCAGCAGCCTCTCTTTGCACAGGCTCATTTACATTCTTCCCTTCCACCACTGCCTCTGACTGAGCTGCAGGTGCCCCTTTCACCGGCCCCACCTCTCTGTTCACATCAGTACCTGATGGACCGGCTTCCGACTCGGCCGCCAGCTCAGCAGTGACCCCCTCATCCTCACTCTCCACCTCCTGACCCCCTTCTCTTACAATTCCTTGCAATGTGCCCCTCACGACCACACTTAAAACATCTCATTAGCGCGGAGGTGGCAAAAACTACATAGTCACAGCCATCCACCCAAAATCTAAACATAATCTTCATTTCAGTAGTTCGGGACAAACACCAATCACAAAATGTTTTAGTACAAATATTTATTGTACAGAATGCGGAGTATGTGATTTAACAGAAAAGTATGCTGTATATACACATTCATTTGGCATCAAACCTAACTTGGTTTGAGGGTTCGTTGCCTGGCCAACTGGACGAGGCTGAGACCCCCATTTGATAAAATATAAAAACTGTTAAGAAAGGAGGAGATGGGGAGGTGGTGGGTTACGATGAAATCAAAACACAACTGAGAGATAAGTGAAGCGGGTATTTATAGTGCTAACAATTTAAATTGGCTAATGTGTAAATTGAATGATTCAATTTGGTGACGCGGAGATTGGTGTCTGACCCTCCTCCCGAACTTTAATTATAAATTTCATTTCTTTATTTGGGCCATTAAGCAGCATGTAGAGCTGCCTCCTAAACCACTATGTGTCTCAGCTCAGGAGTCTTACAGCCCAGCGGAATCATTGTTATCTCAGACATGATCTCCCCGTGGCGGCTCAGTTCTCTAACCAATAACTCCTTTTCAAAAACGGCGGTATATTTGAAATCGTAATTTGCAGAGCCGGAACAGCAAGCGGTAGAGCAGACATTAAAACTCCTTCAATCATCAACCCTTCCTGAACAATTCTATGAATGAGATCTTCACTGCTCAGAAAAACAACAGCCTTATTCATCCGAGAGGCTGACTGAATATGCTCACACCCCACTACTTTCCCCAGTTCAATAACACAGTTATCCACTGTGTAATTGTGTCAGTGAGCCCCCTCCCCCTCCCCCTGTGTAGGTGTGTCAGTGAGCCTCCCTCCCCCTGTGTAGGTGTGTCAGTGACCCCTCCCCCTCCCCCTGTGTAGGTGTGTCAGTGACCCCCCCCCCTCCCCCTGTGTAGGTGTGTCAGTGACCCCCCCCTCCCCCTGTGTAGGTGTGTCAGTGACCCCCCCTCCCCCTCCCCCTGTGTAGGTGTGTCAGTGACCCCCCCCCTCCCCCTGTGTAGGTGTGTCAGTGACCCCCCCTCCCCCTCCCCCTGTGTAGGTGTGTCAGTGACCCCTCCCCCTCCCCCTGTGTAGGTGTGTCAGTGACCCCCCCCTCCCCCTGTGTAGGTGTGTCAGTGACCCCCCCTCCCCCTCCCCCTGTGTAGGTGTGTCAGTGACCCCCCCCTCCCCCTGTGTAGGTGTGTCAGTGACCCCCCCCTCCCCCTCCCCCTGTGTAGGTGTGTCAGTGACCCCCCCCCCCTCCCCCTGTGTAGGTGTGTCAGTGACCCCCCCCCTCCCCCTGTGTAGGTGTGTCAGTGACCCCCCCCCCTCCCCCTGTGTAGGTGTGTCAGTAACCCCCCCTCCCCCTGTGTAGGTGTGTCAGTGACCCCCCCCTCCCCCTCCCCCTGTGTAGGTGTGTCAGTGACCCCTCCCCCTCCCCCTGTGTAGGTGTGTCAGTGACCCCCCCCCCCTCCCCCTGTGTAGGTGTGTCAGTGACCCCCCCCTCCCCCTGTGTAGGTGTGTCAGTGACCCCCCCTCCCCCTCCCCCTGTGTAGGTGTGTCAGTGACCCCCCCCCTCCCCCTGTGTAGGTGTGTCAGTGACCCCCCCTCCCCCTCCCCCTGTGTAGGTGTGTCAGTGACCCCTCCCCCTCCCCCTGTGTAGGTGTGTCAGTGACCCCCCCCTCCCCCTGTGTAGGTGTGTCAGTGACCCACCCTCCCCCTGTGTAGGTGTGTCAGTGAGCCCCCCCTCCCCCTCCCCCTGTGTAGCCCTCCCCTACAGTATCAGAAACACTGCTATGTATTGGACTCCCGGAATATTTTCTATAATTCACTAATGTAGTTAATTCATGGAATTCATGGTTAGGCCATGTTGACAGTAAATTGTACAAGTATTTATTTCTTACTGTTTAACGGCCTTTCACTAGTTCACTGTTTTTGATGCATAAGTAGGGTAGCAAAATAGAAAGAGGGAGCATTTGAAAGGTCTGGATGCACATCAGAATACGCAACATTAACTGCACTGCAGCTCCACTGTACTGACACTTGTGCTGCACTGTGTGATATGTGTACAGCAAATGCAATGATCAGGAAAATAACTGTGTTAATATCAGCACTTCCATCTTCACAATCACGGAATTGTGTGCGGAGGGCATGCAGTAAATATCAGATCATGGTAAGTACAGCACATTCCATAAATATGAAACCCTCAATAATGCTGAATTCGAAACACTAAAAGAAACTGGATTCATTCAATGACCAAGTTGGAAAAGACTTGTCATTGAATCCCTTAAGTTTCTTTTAGTATTTCTATGCACAGTACCTGCAGTTAACTTACTTGTGATTTGAAGTGTATTGGATTCATGCATGTATTTGATTTCATTTATGTATGTATTAGTTTCTTCTAGAAGAGACAGACAGACACCGGACACAATAACTTCTTGGATGAATACAGCTTTTTAAACTGCTCTTTGAAAATGACCATTTGAATGTAAAAAGTGAGATAATGTCTGTAATATAAATATGCAAGGTGAAGTGTACAGTTAGACTGCAGTCCTGGTGTATCTAGAGAGGCAGGCTGCTGAGCTGCACCTCACCTCTGTGGACACCAGGGGGCTCCTGATCTAAGGAGGACAGGGTCAAGGTGTGTAAGATCAGCCGCTCAATCCTGCGGACTTGAAAAGGAAACGCTGGTGCTAACAGGAAGACCACGTTCACAGGAACACCAGCTTGCACACGTCTGTAAGTGTCTGTAAGTGTCCCCAGGGTCTGTGAGGGGGCTAATCACTCTTCCTCCCCCGGGGTCTGTGAAGGGGCAGGGTGCACAGGAGAGGATTAGCCCCTGCCACCCTGCAGAGACTCGCCTGTCATTCACCGCTCACTCCTTGCTGCTCCCTAATTTACACACAAAATACAAACAGGTCCCCTGGGTTCCCACAAACTGCGCTCAGGTCTATCCTTGGGTAGAAGGGCACAGCTTGAAGTGTGTTGCTGTGATTATAAATGGCCTTTGAAAGATGAAATCATTTGTAATAAAATGAATAAGTGTATGAGTTGCATGGCTTGGGTTAAGGCTAGGGTTTGGATTTTTATACCAATCTAAGAGTCCTGTGTGTTCATTTTATAACAGACTGCCACTGCAACAGGGAGATCAGGGAGCACTGAGGCCCAGACTTATAAAAGGATTGCGCATGTTCTACCACCGTAAAACAGGCGCTGAGGGTTCTGAATTCTTGGATGGGATTTATAAAACACACACAATGGCATAAACACGCAATTAATTCTATAAATTTGCAATAAATAAATTTGGGTCTGAATCCTATGATTAATACAGTATCTATATCATGATATATATTATATGCAGGTGCTAATCCCAGATCTGGTACCGTTCTGCCTGTCAGGCGAGAATAATACCAATGATGAGCCCTATGAAAAAAAAAAAAAAACGATGAGAACTTGAAGCATATACGGGAGCTGCTGTAAATGAAGGTCAGCACATAAGAAACAAACATGCTCTCCCTCTTCCTTAATAAGATCCAGTACCTTTGTATTTATAAATGAACCCCTGCATATCTATATGCCAGGAAATATACTGCAAGCCCGCTGTTAATTAGCATTCAGAACTTCTATTTGTGTATTCTACAGCTTTATACAACAGATACCCCCGCGCTCAATTTCTACATTTCTCTTTTAACTCATCAGATCAAATCAGAACAATGTAACAAAGGTCCACATTCACAGGAAAAACAAATTCATTCCAAAAAGTCATTCTCATTAGTTATTCTTCATTTCACAGCTTCATTTTTTGAAGGACAAACAGATTAAAGTTGTAATCCACAAAGAAAAATCACAAACATGTTTCAGCCAAAAAGCCTTCATCAGTGTGTACACAGCTCAATACCTCAGTTTAACAGGTAATTACAATTAAGTGAAGTATTAGTTCATGGGCACACAACACAAATTACCAATTGATTTGCCACACCTGGTGTATCCATTTTCGCTTAAATTCTAAAACTGTTATCTCAGTGTAATTTACATGCAAAATGAAACATTCCTCAATTGAGTTACAGACATCAATCAATTATCCATCACTGATCCTTCAAATACCCCGTAAACCAAAGTTATATAGATACACTAATAAACCAATTTCCTACCCTATTATTTTGAGTGGAGTAGTGGTTAGGGCTCTGGACTCTTGACCGGAGGGTCGTGGGTTCAATCCCAGGTGGGGGACACTGCTGCTGTATCCTTGAGCAAGGTACTTTACCTAGATTGCTCCAGTAAAAACCCAACTGTATAAATGGGTAATTGTATGTATAAATAATGTGATATCTTGTAACAATTGCAAGTCGCCCTGGATAAGGGCGTCTGCTAAGAAATAAATAATAATAATTATTATTAATATTAATCAAGCTTAAATAAAAGCAGTCATTCTTAAAACAAAAATTAGGTATAGTTCATAAAAAAAGGTACCCAATTTAATCCTTCATTTAATCCACTGGGTACCACAGTATTTAGATTAAAAATCCAAAACGATTCTCTCTGTAGTAATTTATTATTAAGCCACCCCTCCTATTTTTCTATTCCAATACACCTTAAAGTATCAATGTCACTGTTTTCTTCCAAAAATGCTTCGGAACTGGTGTAGTTATATGTTGTCTCTGAATGGAGCTTCTTTATTCACTAAGTCTAGTTTTTAATTGACGAGCGGTTTTACCCACATACCTCTTTCCACATGGACAAGACAGTAGATAAACTACATGTGTGGTGTTACATGTTATACAAGATTTGATCTTTCATTTTTACCAGTTGTAGGACAATTAAAAAAAACTAGACTTTATAAGATTCTTACAAGAGACACAGTTGCAACACGGAATGCATCCCATTATAAACGCTCTTTCACTCTGATTTATGTACATCTGCTTTCACCATCATAGTGTAGCGGAGATGTATCTGCTCCGCTGCGGAATAAGAGAAGGCAACACAGGATCCAGATCAAAGCAGTTAAAACTGCTATTTTTATTTAAGCAGGAATAGCAGGCAAAAGGATGCTCTTTTTAGCAACAGGATAAGTAACTCAGCTAGGCAGTGCCAACCACACACCACACACCACACCACACATCCCCGAGCTGCTCGCAGGCAGCTCCTAAATAGACCACCCCTGAGCCCTATTGGCTCACACACACAAGGGTACATTTACATACATACTGACCAATCGCCCTACCCTCGGTCCCGCGCAAACAGCTGACTGGCAGAACCGAACACAAATCACAGTACAGCCAACACAGACCCCTCTCTCATTCAGCTGCACTGTGCACGTGACACCCTAGGCAGCAGACACGAAACACGCTGCCACTCACAGACTCGCGCAGGGTGACACACACAAACGACGGGTAAGACAGGACAGCACACACACAGAAATACACTTATTTACAGAGGAAGAAACAGTCCCGGTCCCTCCCGCAAGTTCAGCACACCAAAAGTCCCATTCGGTGTATTGCGAGACCCGACGCTACCAGTGTTGGATCATGTGTTTAATGTTTATAAAATGTATCATCCAATAACATCTCCTTTATTTCGTTAACATGAGTCATTGCATCCGGAATAACTACAGACCCACCTTTATCAGCTGGTTTTATAATAATTTCTTTATCAGTCATTAACTGAAGAAGTGCCATTCTTTTGATCTTATTCAGATTGTTCATGCTATAGGTATGAGGATCATCATTATTTGAGTTGTCAATTCCTTATCAATATCACCCTCCACCGATCTACAGAAAGTATTAACAGACGCATTCGTCACAAATGGCATAAATTTACTCTTAGGTTTAAAATGGGTATAGTTTGTTGGTTTTGTAGGCATGGTCTTAGATCCAAAAAAAACTTTTCAACTTATTATTCCTGAAGAACTTAAATAGCTCTATCTTAACTAGGAAAGGATCTGGAACAGTAGCTGGTACAAAAGAATGACATTTAGTTAGTACTGTTACTTGATCAGTAGAAAGTTCTTTGCTGGACAAATTAAAAACTGCATCTTCATTGAGGAAGTTTCTTTTTACCTTTGTATTCTTCTTCCCCCTTCTCTTGGTGCTGAATTTTTTTCATTGAGAAATCCGATGTGAACTTCGTACTGGAGCTAAAAGAGATGACGCGGTTGAGGAGGCCATTGATCCAGAGAACTTCAGTGAAGTGGAAGACTCCGGATGCATTAACCCTGGACCGTCCACCTCCATCGTTCTGTCTCCATAATCCACTTGACAGCCAGACATAGATTTTATTGTCTTTATAATCCAGTGTATCACGTTGAAATTTCTTAATCTTGAACTTTTGCAACTCAGACTTGAAGTTTTCCAACTGTTTTTTAATTTTTTCATGTACAGAAATCATTGCAATATGGTTGAATTTCTGTTCCACCTCCATTTGGCAGGTGGCGATGGATTCTTTTGTTACAACCATTTCTTTTGTTGTAAAGTCCACAATTAATAACATTAAATCCATAGAACACTGGTTTAAAATTTGACACCATGTCTGGCAAAACCCAGCATTTTTTCTGCCGATGGTAGGCTCCTTTTGGAGGTGTAAGCCCCTTGGTATTTTATTGCTCCTGTAATACTCACTCAGTGTTATTGCATGTGAGTCCAAACAAATTTCCTTCTTCTGTAAATGTAACAATGTTTCTGTAAATGCATCCAATGTCTCTGAGGAAAAGGAGGGAAATGAAGAAATATCTCCTGGAACTAGAATCTTCTCTGCATCCGTGTTGCTATAGGAAAAAGTGATGGCCTTAGCCTTCGTCAATTTATTTATCTCCTCAAAGGAAGACATTTCTTGATAGTGGCAGCAGATGGTTTTAAAAATTACAATTTATACAACAGATACCACCGTGCTCAATTTCCAAATTTCTCTTTTAACTCATCAGCGCGGAGACCCAAAAATGAATCAAATCAGAACAATGTAACAAAGGTCCGCACTCATAGAAAAAACAAATTCATTCAAAAAGTCATTTAAATGATTTATTCTTCATTTCACAGCTTCATTTTTGGAAGGACAAACAGAAATATACTGCTAGCAAGCCCACTGTTAATTAGCATTCAGAAGTTCTATTTGTCCACCAGAAGTACCCTACCATGTATGTCAATGTAACCCTTTGAGAATATTGTGATCCTGAATGTTCGATTCCAATTTACAAAGACAGAGAGATGAAAGGAGAGGATTGAGACATTTGCAGCTGTAGTGTGTCTTGAATTCTAAAAATGTCGGCCCCCCTGAAATGCAATTTTATTTTTATTTTTTTACTACAAAGTTTATAACCTGCTGGGTTGGGCACGAACCAGCGACACGCACACCGCAAGCATTAATCTTAACTACTATGCAAACAAACTGGTGACACACACACTCGAGCAAGCATCTTAACCGCTGTGCAAAAGAACCGGCGACACGCACACGCGAGCAAGCATCTTAACCGCTGTGCAAAAGAACCGGCGACACGCACACGCGAGCAAGCATCTTAACCGCTGTGCAAAAGAACCGGCGACACGCACACGCGAGCAAGCATCTTAACCGTTGTGCAAAAGAACCGGCGACACGCACACGCGAGCAAGCATCTTAACTGCTATGCAAAAGAACCGGCGACACGCACACGCGAGCAAGCATCTTAACCGCTATGCAAAAGAACCGGCGACACGCACACGTGAGCAAGCATCTTAACCGCTATGCAAAAGAACCGGCGACACGCACATGAGAGCAAGCATCTTAACCGCTATGCAAAAGAACCAGGCTCATCTGTAGGTGTGGGTATAAAGCTTTTAACCTTATCTCACCGACGGGATAACGAATCCTTAACGGAAATGCATTACGCCTGTTAAGACTGACATCAACACTGACCCAGGACTCAATTACTAATGGGGATCTAAAGGGACACCAGTGAATGTCTGAAGACTGTTTCCTTTAAGGAATAGCAAATGCTCAATAAGACAACTACCACTGATCGTCCGGGCGATACGGCAGAGAATTGGGATATCTGGAAGGATCTGTTCGCACAACATGCAAGGAGTGAGCAAGCTGCATGGTGCCTGTGTCAGACCATCATGCAAGGAGTGAGCAAGCTGCATGGTGCCTGTGTCAGACCATCATGCAAGGAGTGAGCAAGCTGCGTGGTGCCTGTGTCAGACCATCATGCAAGGAGTGAGCAAGCTGCATGGTGCCTGTGTCAGACCATCATGCAAGGAGTGAGCAAGCTGCGTGGTGCCTGTGTCAGAGCATCATGCAAGGAGTGAGCAAGCTGCATGGTGCCTGTGTCAGAGCATCATGCAAGGAGTGAGCAAGCTGCATGGTGCCTGTGTCAGAGCATCATGCAAGGAGTGAGCAAGTTGCGTGGTGCCTGTGTCAGAGCATCATGCAAGGAGTGAGCAAGCTGCGTGGTGCCTGTGTCAGAGCATCATGCAAGGAGTGAGCAAGCTGCGTGGTGCCTGTGTCAGACCATCATGCAAGGAGTGAGCAAGCTGCGTGGTGCCTGTGTCAGAGCATCATGCAAGGAGTGAGCAAGCTGCATGGTGCCTGTGTCAGACCATCATGCAAGGAGTGAGCAAGCTGCGTGGTGCCTGTGTCAGAGCATCATGCAAGGAGTGAGCAAGCTGCATGGTGCCTGTGTCAGAGCATCATGCAAGGAGTGAGCAAGCTGCGTGGTGCCTGTGTCAGAGCATCATGCAAGGAGTGAGCAAGCTGCGTGGTGCCTGTGTCAGAGCATCATGCAAGGAGTGAGCAAGCTGCGTGGTGCCTGTGTCAGAGCATCATGCAAGGAGTGAGCAAGCTGCGTGGTGCCTGTGTCAGACCATCATGCAAGGAGTGAGCAAGCTGCGTGGTGCCTGTGTCAGAGCATCATGCAAGGAGTGAGCAAGCTGCGTGGTGCCTGTGTCAGACCATCATGCAAGGAGTGAGCAAGCTGCGTGGTGCCTGTGTCAGAGCATCATGCAAGGAGTGAGCAAGCTGCGTGGTGCCTGTGTCAGAGCATCATGCAAGGAGTGAGCAAGCTGCGTGGTGCCTGTGTCAGAGCATCATGCAAGGAGTGAGCAAGCTGCGTGGTGCCTGTGTCAGAGCATCGTGCAAGGAGTGAGCAAGCTACATGGTGCCTGTGTCAGACCATCATGCAAGGAGTGAGCAAGCTGCGTGGTGCCTGTGTCAGAGCATCATGCAAGGAGTGAGCAAGCTGCATGGTGCCTGTGTCAGACCATCATGCAAGGAGTGAGCAAGCTGCATGGTGCCTGTGTCAGAGCATCGTGCAAGGAGTGAGCAAGCTGCATGGTGCCTGTGTCAGACCATCATACAAGGAGTGAGCAAGCTGCATGGTGCCTGTGTCAGACCATCATGCAAGGAGTGAGCAAGCTGCATGGTGCCTGTGTCAGACCATCATGCAAGGAGTGAGTGAGTGTTCAAGCTTCCCCCTCTCTCACTTGGAAGACTCTCAGTTGAGACTTCCATGTTGCTATGGAACTGACTGTTGCTAGGTAGTAATTTGTCTTGGCCCCCCCTCCCTGCACAAGATTAACCTGAGGGTCAAAGGTGAGCTGGCAGGAAGGGGCGTAGAGCTGGTCTAATTGATTCCAGGCACCATGCACCGACTAAAGCTGCATTCCCTTCAGTCTAGATAGCACATTCACCATGGCAACCAGACCAAATCACCAGTATGTGAACACAGGCCGCTGCAGCACCCCCAGCGCCTGCTTTCTGAAGCAGGCAGGGTCTGAGCACTGTGTGGATGGGAGCCCTACAGTGTGAAAGTTGTGTCTCTGTCTCCTCTCTTCCCCAGACTGTCTAAGGTATGATGTTAACCCAAGGTTACTTTGGGACTGTACAGAAAAATAAACAAAGAGTAATCTAAGCAATTAAATACCCTGAACTCATAACCAATTTAGATATCAACAAGTTAGGAGCATTAGGCAAAATGAGAATAAAAAATGATTGAATTAATCAAATTGTCCTAAAATGACTAAAGGAATATAATTGAATTGTACTTTCCAGGTGTCTTGCATTTTAAAGAAAAACTTCTAAGTAGACGAACATCTAGGGCATTCATCAGTGCAATGCATTTGTCTAGTATTTTAAGTATTCATTTTTCATGTGCAGTACAAACTTCTCAGAAAACAAAATCCTGCAAACCAAACAAAAACACCTGGAATATTTAACATGTATTTGTAAAAAGCCTGTCCTTCATGTGGCATTTGCTAATTTGCTAGTAGTTTAATATAATAACCAACTGCATTATCCTGTGCACCGTGTTGGGACTGGTTTCTAATAGGTTGACGCTCATGTTTAGTCAGTGCTGCATGGTCCTGTGCACCGTGTTGGGACTGGTTTTTAATTGGTTGACCCTCATGTTTAGTCAGTGCTGCACGGCCCTGTGCATCGCGTTGGGACTGGTTTCTAATTGGTTGACGCTCATGTTTAGTCAGTGCTGCAGGGCCCTGTGCACCGTGTTGGGACTGGTTTCTAATTGGTTGATGCTCATGTTTAGTCAGTGCTGCACGGACCTGTGCACCGTGTTGGGACTGGTTTCTAATTGGTTGACGCTCATGTTTAGTCAGTGCTGCATGGCCCTGTGCATCGCGTTGGGACTGGTTTCTAATTGGTTGATGCTCATGTTTAGTCAGTGCTGCACGGCCCTGTGCATCGCGTTGGGACTGGTTTCTAATTGGTTGACGCTCATGTTTAGTCAGTGCTGCATGGCCCTGTGCATCGCGTTGGGACTGGTTTCTAATTGGTTGACGCTCATGTTTAGTCAGTGCTGCATGGCCCTGTGCATCATGTTGGGACTGGTTTCTAATTGGTTGACGCTCATGTTTAGTCAGTGCTGCATGGCCCTGTGCATCGTGTTGGGACTGGTTTCTAATTGGTTGACGCTCATGTTTAGTCAGTGCTGCATGGCCCTGTGCATCGCGTTGGGACTGGTTTCTAATTGGTTGACGCTCATGTTTAGTCAGTGCTGCACGGCCCTGTGCACCGTGTTGGGACTGGTTTCTAATTGTGTTGGTCTGACACTCATATTTATGTAACCACCAGCCCTTCTGGAGCCTTCCAGGAAAAACAAGAAACGACAACTCTCGAGGGTTTATGAGTGTGTATGAGTGTTTAGTAATTGTATTTCTTCTATTAATATTGTTTTTCTGTTGACAGTCCTGTGTGATGTTTAGCTGCGATACGCTTTGATAAATTAATGTTTTTCCTGTGCAATGGCAGTGCCTCCCCCTCACCCGATATAACGAGTCGGCTATTAGCTGTTAGTTTTGACCACTTTTCATGTATTGCATTTTTGTGCTATGGCCCCGATGCCATGGGCCAGAAGAATTGGAGGTAATTCTATCAATAATTTCACTGTTTGGTGACAGCATTTTATATATATATATATATATATATATATATATATATATATATATATATATATATATATATATATATACACTACCGGTCAAAAGTTTTAGAACACCCCCATTTTTCCAGTTTTTATTGAAATTTAAGCAGTTCAAATCCAGTGAATAACCTGAAATGGTACAAAGGTGAGCGGTAAACTGCCAGAGGTTTAAAAAAAAAGTTTAGGTTACCAAAAACTGAAAAATAATGTACATTTCAGAGTTATACAAAAAGGCCTTTTTCAGGGAACAAGTAATGGGTTAACAACTTACAGCTGTTCTGCAGCAATGGAAGTAAATTAAGCCTTGAAAGTTGATGCTAACAATTCCTACAGGTGTCCCAACTTTTGTTGATTACTTACAAACCCTCTGGCTGTATAAAAGCAGTGTTGGAACAGACTGTGTTACTACACCCTCTTAAGCATTATTTGGACAGTATTGTACTGCAGGAAGTAGTATATTGCTAGTCTTTCTTTTAGAGAAATTGCAAAGAAAGCCAAGGTGTCAGTGAGTACAGTTTCCTACACCATCAAAAGGCACTTGGAAACTGGAGGAAACTCTGACAGGAAGAGGTCTGGCAGACCCAAAGCCACAACAGAATCAGAAGACAAGTTTCTGAGAGTCAACAGCTTGCGTGATAGGCGGCTCACAGGACAACAGCTTCAAGCACAGCTTAACACTGGTCGAAGTAAGCAAGTCTCAGTTTCAACTGTGAAGAGAAGACTTCGAGTTGCAGGTTTGACAGGTCGAGTGGCAGTAAGAAAGCCATTGCTAAGATGGCAAAATAAGAAAAAGAGGCTTGCCTGGGCTATGAAGCACCGCCAGTGGACTACAGAAGACTGGAAGAAGGTCTTATGGACCGATGAATCAAAATTTGAAATCTTCGGTTCATCACGCAGGGTTTTTGTACGCCGTCGAGTAGGCGAAAGGATGGTTCCTCGGTGTGTGACACCAACTGTCAAACATGGAGGAGGAAGCATGATGTTCTGGGGCTCTTGCTGGATCCAGAGTCGGCGACTTGCACAGAGTGAGTGGTACCCTGAACCAAAACTGCTACCACAGCATTTTGCAGCGCCATGTAATACCCTCTGGTATATGCCTAATTGGTCAGGGGTTCATCCTACAGCAAGATAATGACCCAAAACATACCTCCAGGCTATGTCAGAACTACCTTAGAAGAAAAGAACAAGACGGTAGGCTTCAAATCATGGCATGGCCAGCACAGTCTCCAGACTTAAACCCCATCGAGCTGGTTTGGGATGAACTGGACAGAAGGGTGAAAGCAAAGCAACCTACAAGTGCAACACATTTGTGGGAACTTCTGCAACAGTGTTAGGAAGAACTTTCCGAACAATATTTGATTTCCATTGTAGAAAGAATGCCACAAGTGTGTTCGGCTGTTATATCTGCAAAAGGTGGCTACTATGATGAGTCAAAAATGTATATTAAATTTTGTTAAACAAAACGATTCCATGATTTCTTTTTTATCTCCAATTGTTTATTTGTTCTATGCTTTAATTTCAGAGTACATTGAGACATTAAACTGCGTAAATTTCAAGAAAAACTGGAAAAATGGAGGTGTTCTAAAACTTTTGACCGGTAGTGTATATATATATATTTAGCTCAAAGAGCCAGCTGCCCTTAATTATCTATAAAGTTTTGATGAGAACTATACTTAGCTCTCTGTGCCGTCAGTCTCTTAAGTTTATTATCCGCCTTTCTCGCCCTCAATTATATTAGAACCTCAATTCTGACCCCTGGCCTGCCAGTCAGTCCTAGGTCTTTCTCAGTACCAGCAGAGACAGACAACTGTTTTGAACTGAAGGCTTGTTGAATCCACCAGACTGATGTCGCCTGTGAGCTGAGCAGCAGGATTCAAACCCAGGACTCCAGAGGTGAATGTCCGGGGAGCCAAGCCGTCGTCTGTCTTTGTGCGCCTCCTAAAGGCTGCTTCGATTTCCAGGCTCTGTAGTTGTGCAACTGTCTGGTAACCCAAGGGAGTCTCTAGAGATGAATTTTCCTCAACGCTCGCTCATCAAGACTGTAGTATGAACCCACATTAACTGCTTTAGAAATTGAAAAGTTCACCTCATTATTAAAACAATCTTATTGAGTGTTTACAGTATTCCTATAGGGAATCATTGCTTGGAAGCAGCGCTCTGCAATGGAAAGGAAAAGCAGCCCTAGGCGATGATCTGGTCCCTAAACACCACATCAGCCTTCTCGAGCACACTGGCGCTTACAATCTCTTCAAATGAGCTTCTTTAACAACGGTAATCTAGCAAGAAGAAATTGCCTTCAAGGACTGAGGTCTAATTTAGTCAGAATGGAAATGAATGACATGCTGTTCAATATATTGGTCTCAAACGACCACCCTTTATTGGAAATGTGTTTTTCATTTCTTAGATCAGTGTGGTCCTGGCTTCTTATGGCAGGTGCTTCTAATATTTTTTCCAACCTCTCAATATGAAAATTCTAACCGCCACATACTGCATTTTAATATTGTATTAATCTGCAAGATTTGAAATGCCTTACATTTCTCTAAAGACAGGTTTCATTACCTTTTCATCAACACTTTGACCTATTGATCTGTACCAATACTGATT
The DNA here is from genome assembly GCF_902713425.1 of Acipenser ruthenus. Lineage (NCBI taxonomy): Eukaryota > Metazoa > Chordata > Actinopteri > Acipenseriformes > Acipenseridae > Acipenser > Acipenser ruthenus. The sequence continues at coordinate 10,100,282 of NC_081213.1, forward strand.
AATTCTGGCTGGCTAGAACTGATCAATAACTCAAATAAACTCAGCATGGAATAGGTTATTGTCCTGCTGAAAATGAAATAAGAGCAGGAGAGTTTGTGTTCATACCTACTACAAAACACTTATTCTTCATTCAAGAACTTGGTGCACTATAATGAGCTATGCTGTGCTTTCGGTCTTGTGTATCACAATATCAACCATACATCCCTCTATTATGATGCGATACACCCAGAAGTTTGCAGGTCTTTCATTTCATTGTGTTTTAAGATGAATACAATGCAGCACTGGATCACTCCCGTTTACCTGGTTACTGATCTTTCCATAAGAAAACGGCACAGCTGATATAATAAACACACAGAGTGCTGTGGTGAAGCGTTTGGAAAGTTTAGTCCTTGACATTCCACGGTCATTGCTCAAGGTTCCTTCATGATATGCAGGAACTGAAGTCTAATAAAAAGTGTATTTGACACAGCTGTGAGAATGAAATAAATACATCTTAAAGATCATAGAGTTTGTGTGCCAACACAGCTCACCCCAACATCTGCTCCATCGCTCCGGGGTAATTATCAGTGAGAAGCGCCTGGCAGTGGAGGCAGCGTGACAGGGCTGCCATGTTGGCACTGGCACTTCCAGATGGCATGGAGAAGGAAGGGCCAGCACGGCTGCCCTCAGCCTCTCTGGGTTTATACTGGTTTATAATTTATTTTCATAACTATTACACTCTTGGTAGTGCTAAATACTAAAAGAAAGCTTATGAATCCAGTGAGAAAAGTTTCCATTGCAAGTGTTTCTCTGTGTCTTCAATGTTGAAATGAGTTTTGGGTCACATACTGTACTATTCTCTTGTATAATGCTGTTATTTTATTCATTGCTGAATGGGCTGTTGATTCTCTTTCTTGTCATTTCAACAATGAAAAAGACTTCTAATTGAAATGTTTCTCATTGTTTTTTACTTTACCATTCAGTCCAGGCAGCCTCTTCATGCTCAGCCTGCTGCTCAACAGTGACACCTGCTGGAGGGTTGAGAGCCTCCACGGCAGGCTTAAGCTATTTTAAATGATCTAAAACAGAAGCGGATCTAAATACCGCCGCTCTTTAACTCTGTACAGCTATGGTCAAAAGTTTTGCATCACCCTACAGAATTAACTAATTTTGCTTTATAAAGTCAAATGAAACCTGCTGAATAATGTTACGTTAACATATTGAATTACATACCGCTTTGTGATTTTTCCAAATACTGAACAAAAAACAACTGACAACAATTTGACATTTCGAAATCGAACATAAAATACTGTACTACTATTATGGCTTCCAGTATACTTTTTCAATATCATTTTGTAGTTTCTTTGATTACACAAAATTATGTTCATATAGTTTTTTTTTTTTTTTTTTAATTATGTCTCAATCCTAAATTTCTAGGTGAAGCAAAACCTTTGGCCATAGCTGAAGTAATCCTGATGCACAAATGTGTTGATGAAGACACTGCCTTTGAATGCACGGCTGAACAGTTTGGAGATCTCTCAGCTACTGGGGACCGGACGAGCTTTCTGTAGTTGGGCCAAATGGCCTCCTCTCATTGTAAAGGTTCTTATGTTCTCAGACACAGACAAATCTCACACCCATAACAAAAAACACTGGTAAAAATATATACTATTTAATAAACTTATGTTAACCTGACAATTCTTAGTTATCTTCAAAAATAGCTCAGTCATGTGTCTGGGAAAGGCAAGTCAACAGAGCTGCCCTCCCACAGAACACATGGCTGCCAGCAAACACATGCAAATAAACTTAAAAAAAACACAAAACCATCCAGAAATAGACAAAAAAGGGTGTCCTGAGGCAGACTGCTATATATTATATATGCATAAAAATACAAAAAGGTGGCAGTGTAGGTCATGGGTGTGAACTTGTTCTTTTAATTTGAATTTGAAAATAAATTGCACTGGCTATATTGAGCTTTGTGCTGCACAGGGTTCAAACAGGATTTCCGTTACTACATGTGTGTTTGTGTATTTCAGAAAGTGTCAACACAGCAAGTTCAAAGATCGTGCTCTCAGTGTCCTGCCTCAGTCTTTCTGGGTCTCTGGTCTGGAATACAGCAGGTGCTGAGCAGTCTTGTGACCCCAGGGAAACAGAAACAGCAATTATGTGTCCATCTCCGGGTTAAAATCTGAAAGGAGGCAGAGAGAGAGAGAGAGAGAGAGAGAGAGAGAGAGAGAGAGAGAGAAATACAACCTGTTACCCCAACACTCTTTCTGATCCAATTGATTTTCTCTCTCCACCATTATAAAAGTTCACCAAGGTTCCCCATGGTTATGCTTTACATTTACTCACAAAAAAATCAATGGCAGGATATAACACAGCGTTTCTTAATTTGAACCCAGTTGTATTAACGTATCCTGCATTGTAGGGAACACAGATAAGTAACAAAGACACGGCTAAATTCTCTCATATGAGTTTAATAAGAAATAACTCTGGTTAAACAGACAGAGCCTCTATCCTTGTATAAAGGCACATTAAAGCCAAGGGTTCATTCGTGCTGCTTCCCAGATCCGGCAGCTATTTGCAACAATTAAACTGTTTGAAAATAATGAACAGTGTAAAAAAAACAGGGTTTTTTGTAGCAAAACAGAGCTCTATATACATAACATAATTAAAAAAAACACTTTCCTGTTCCATGAACTGAATGACAGAGTGTACTGTAACCATATATTTTAGGATGCGACGAGTAAGAAAATGACTAGTTTTTTTACACCCAAAATGGCAAAACATAAATAACTAGCGCTCTTCACAACACGTGTCGTTGCTCCTGTTCCTCAGACACAAAACCCTGATCCACAAGCAGAAGAGAACCTGAAGCTTACTGTATAGGGGAGCTGCTGTAAATCAAGGGCAGTACATTAGATCTAGAAACAAATATGCTCTCCCCTTCCTTAATAACAACATCTGGTACCTTTCTGTTTACTAATGAACCTCGGATTAAAATACATACATGACAACGCGGTGCAAGACTGCACTTGCTTTGTTATTTGGTCATTTTTAAATGCCTCTAAGAATGGCGTCCCAAAAAAAAATGGAATTCTACAATTCTAGAGTTCCAATTCACTTCCTGCTCACACAGTTAATACAGGAGGATACTTTGTCATTTCTCAGTGACAGCAGGAGCACAGGGAAATCAAAAGAGGAGGCTTTTTAAAAGAGAGCAGACCTGAAAGCTAGTGCAGCTTTGTGTTCATTGTGAAGGACGAGGATTCACTCAGTCAGGAGCAGGGTGTTATTGTAATGATCTTATCGGCTTCACTTCAATTCATTGAACATGTTTTAAAACTAGCCCCAATTCTAATGAAGGCATTACCCTTAACGTTTTCTATATTTGTTTGAGTTTTACCTTAAAGATTCCTTTAAAAAGTCTACATCAACAGACCCACGCAGGCCAGATGTTTTCCCCCTGGCCAGTGTGGGTCTGATGATGTGGAGAGAAGAGAGAGGAGTGAGAGAGAGAGGGGGGGCTCGGACTGACCGGCACACTGGAGAGTGTTTAGGTCAGGATTGAGTTTCCCCTGCTTGCTCACTTGCTTGGTCGAGACAGAGATATACAGAGACATGGAGGTAAACAGAGACCCCGCAGAGCTGTGTGGAATGGACACGTTTATTATGTGTGTAACTGAAAGACAAAGGCGCTCTCTCTCTCTCTCTCTCTCACTCTATCTCTCGCTCTCTCTCTCGCCCATGCTCTCGCTCTCTCTCTCTCTCTCATGCTCTCTCTCTCTCTCTCTCTCTCTCTCGATGAACAGCTGTGTGTGCTGGTGCACAGTGCTCTCCTGGGGCAGGTGTTGGGATTGAAACACAGGAAGGACCTGTAGCCAGTCCTGGACTATCGGGCTGCTCACCACACCTGGCGGTGTCTATTTACTTTTCAATTGTCTCTGCAGAAACACAGCGTGCAAGACTGTGACCCTGACCTTAGAAACACAGACACAGCATGCAAGACTGTGACCCTGACCTTAGAAACAGACACAGCATGCAAGACTGTGACCCTGACCTTAGAAACACAGACACAGCATGCAAGACTGTGACCCTGACCTTAGAAACACAGACACAGCATGGGAGACTGTGACCCTGACCTTAGAAACACAGACACAGCATGGGAGACTGTGACCCTGACCTTAGAAACACAGACACAGCATGGGAGACTGTGACCCTGACCTTAGAAACACAGACACAGCATGGGAGACTGTGACCCTGACCTTAGAAACACAGACACAGCATGGGAGACTGTGACCCTGACCTTAGAAACACAGACACAGCATGGGAGACTGTGACCCTGACCTTAGAAACACAGACACAGCATGGGAGACTGTGACCCTGACCTTAGAAACATAGACATACAGACACACGGATATAAATAGTTCACATTTTTCTTGAGTGTGATCTAAGACTCTGAGCTGAGAGGGAAAGCTGAAATCAGGTAAGAATGTCTGGTTTATTTCTGGACCGCGAGCATGCAGTTCCTCACTGACCTCAGCTTCCTCTCCCTGTTAAAAGCATGTCCATATAAAGACAGAAACTCTAAATAATACATCCTGAGGAAGGACAGGAGAAGCTGTAATGAGGTCAGGCACAGTCTAGCTGCTCAGAGCTGTTAGGAGGCCACACACACCCACACACTCATTCACCACAAACAATGTTACCCTGTTACCCAAAACCACATTGGCTCATTTTATTAAGAAACAGGTTAAGACAACATAAATAAAAATGAATGCATGAATGAATCTATTTCTGCTAAATATATTATTCACAATGTAGACATTGACCTGTGAGAATTCCCTCTGAAGGAGAGTCCCATTGGAACCCATCTGCTGCTTGCACTGGCTGCCAGGGCGCTTGTGTACTGTAATCACACTTACTGTTGTTGGAGTCTTGGTCCTTCTTCCCCGTGGGCTCACCCTGGCACTCCGAGCGCTCTGCAGTTTGGAACTCGCTCTGGGTGGGCCTGGGAGGTTGGTACATGCTCTGGGCCGGGACTATCCTCTGGGCACCCTGGTAGAAATTCTGCACTGACCCACCACCGGGCCTCTGGACCTGGATGTAGTGCTGGGCCGGCCCCAGGTTTGGGGCCTGTTGGTACAGGCCCTGGTCACCAGGGCAACGGGTCAGGCCCTGGAACTGCGCTGTTCTCTGATAGAGCGACGGGGCAAACTGTCCGGCTTGGCTGTACATGTCACTCCAGGGAAAGGCCTGGAAAGCTGTCATCCCACCTGGAATTCAAATACATAAATAAATAATAAAAAAAAAAAATACATAAAACACAGGTTGATGGCTGCTATTCGAGCGATTTCAGACTTGAGCGGTTTCTAACGAGGTTGCCAAGGAAACATTTATAAAGCAGTCCCAGGAATTCAAGGGTAAAAGCACAAAGGGAAAAAAATGAATATTTCAGCGCCAGACTAACTCATTGAACCACTGAATACCTGAAAACTTTACATAGCACCAAGAATGTGAGTTGTTTGAACTCTGGGCCAAGTATACAACGCAAGCTATAAATATAGAGCACAGAGTAGTGAACTGTACTGGAAACACCACCATAGTGCCACACGTGTTCAGATAATCAAGCTTCTTCTGTATTTTATGTACAATACAATTCACATTTCTATAGCATCTTTCATCACAAGGATCCCAAAGCGCTTCACACAAAAACACAAAAAAATACATAAAAATAGAGACAACAAATATGCTTTGAATTGTAAAATCAGGAAACCTAAGATAAAAAAGCAAGTTTGTAAAAACTGAATAATTAGAAGTCTAAAATAAAAATGTAATAAAATGTCTCAAACAAAACTCTGGTTCTTTAACCGTCTGAATTAAAGGTTAGGTTTCTGTTTTTTTTAGCGGTCAAGCCCAGGAGTATTTGGCAGAGGCAGCTCTCCTCGTCTCTCATCCCAGCAACACAGACCCAGCAGGAAGGCTCCTCTCCCTGTTCCCCGGCTTGCTGTTTGTTTGAGACCTACATTAAAACTGCAGACAGCGCCCCACAATCAAGTTCAATTTCACACTCAAATATCATTTACTTATGACACTTGTATAGCGCTTTTCATACAAAGGATCACAAAGCACTGTACAGTACATTAAAGAAAAAATGCATTTCCATTTACACAACACAATAGCTTTGTATAAAAATCCCCCGGCATGTTACACACACACAACTGTTACATATTAAATAGCATATTAAAAAAATGGTATATAAAAAAATAAATAAATAATAATGTTAAACATGTAGAAATTTAAAAGTTACATTAAAATCCACTGAGATAAGAAAGCCGTCATATAAAAGTATGTTTTTAGTCTTGAAAACTGTAACGGTCCCAGCTTCCCTGACAAACGAAAGCAGAGCATTCCATAATTCAGGAGCTCTACAAGAAAAAGCCCTCCCTCCTCCCGTGTTGCTTTTGTTGACCCCAGGAACAACCAGCAGCCCTGCATCCTGTGACCTCAGAGTGCGGTTTGGAAATATGGGGTCAGTAACTCCTGCAAATAACTAGGTGCTAATCCATTCAGGGCATTGTAAGTGAACAGCAAAATCTTAAAATCAATTCTATACTGGTTTTAGTCAGAATTCTAGCACCGGTATTCTGAACAAGCTATAAGCGAGACACCACACCTTTTGGGATACCAGAAAGACATTACAGTGCTCAGATTTTCCTCTCCTTCCCCACCTCTGACTCCACCATCTCCTCCCGTATCTCTACCTGTCTGTCCGCTATTTCCTCCTGGATGCACTCGCATCACCTCAAACTCAACCTCTCTAAATCTGACCTCCTTTTCTTTCCCTCCTCCTCCCCCTCCTCTGATCTCTCTATCTCTGTTCCTCTGGAATCTACCACACTCTCTCCCTCTTCCTCCGCTAAGAACCTTGGAGTCACCCTGGACCCTTGCCTCTCTTATTCCCAGCACATCTCCACTCTGGCACGCACTTGCCGATTCTTCCTGAGCAACATCCGAAGAATCCGACCCTTCCTCACCAACTATGCTACCCAGCTCCTGGTCCAGGCCCTGGTACTCTCCCGCCTAGACTACTGCAACTCCCTCCTGGCTGGCCTCCCTGCGTCCGCCACCCGTCCGCTCCAGCTCATCCAGAACTCTGCTGCCCGCCTGGTGTTCTCTCTGCCTCGCTTCACCCACGCTACTCCACTACTCCGCTCGCTCCACTGGCTCCCGATCACCGCTCGCATCCAGTTCAAGACTCTTGTACTAGCCTACAGATGCCTTGACCAGACTGCACCCAGCTACCTCGACCCTCATCTCTCCCTACACCCCCACTCGACCTCTCCGCTCCGCCTGCACTAGAAAACTAGCTCTACCTCCGCTACGCTCCCCTGCCTCCAGAGCCCGCTCCTTCTCCACCCTTGCTCCGCAGTGGTGGAATGACCTTCCTACAGATGTCAGGACTGCCCAGTCCCTGACCACATTCCGGCGCCTCCTTAAGACTCACCTCTTCAAAGAGCACCTGTAGAACTCCTCTGTTTGTATCCTGGGACACTATCACCCTTCATGTAAATGTGCTTTATTTTGCGCTTATCAGCCCCCTATTTTACTGCATTTAATCCTGTACTTCAGAATACTGTAATCTGCCAAGTGTTTAACCTGTAGTACTTTCTATTTAATCACATCCTGTTGTAACTATCATTATTTAATCATATCCTGATGTAACTATCACTATTATCTGCTGTATTATTGAATTGTGGTTTGTCACACTGAACAAAAGTTATTGTATTTCTTGCTCTTATTGTATTACTTGTATTGTAACACTTGAAATGTATTTGCTTACGATTGTAAGTCGCCCTGGATAAGGGCATCTGCTAAGAAATAAATAATAATAATAATAATAATAATAATTAGTCTCTCGGCATCAGATACAGAAATAATTGGTCCAAGTTTGGCTATATTTCTCAAATGGTAAAAATATACTTTTGTAACTTCCCTAATATAAGTCTCAAATGATAGATCAGGATCAAAGATGACCTCCAAATTTTTCATTTCTAGTTTATAATTTTATGAAAAATTACTATGGTGGAGCTCATGTAATCCCACATTTTAGTTAGTTCTGAAAGCCCAGTAGCATAACCTCTGTTTTATCTGAATTTAGCATAAAATAATTCTGAGACATGATGCCTGCAAGACAAGCAGCATGTAACTCCCCAGCAGAAGTATTTCCAGGGTGTCTGTGAACTACATCCTTCCAGTTTACCCTTCCAGGAATTCCACTTTTATCTGAAAACTTGATGGCAGTCAGGTTTGTCTGCATTTCCAAAATGTAGTTTTAGCTGTGGGATACTACTACCCCTCATCCCTAAGCGATCAGATCCAAGGGGGCCATTACCTTCTGCCGTTTCTGTTTTACTGAACGGATAACATGTTACAGTGAAGGCCGACCATGCACGGGCTTATACTGAACTAGGTAATGTGCAGAGAATGTGAGCGCTGACAAAATTCCGCTCACCGCCCAGAATATCCTCCGCTCCACTCCACTCTTTCTTCCACTCCGCTCCACTGCTTGAGATTCCCGCTCCACTCACATTGTATTAAAATGATTAACTTTTTTTTCCCCCCCATGTTGCCAATTGCAGATGAAAAGATGTAATGTACATTCAGAAATGAATACGATTTAATCTTCCTTATTATAATCGCATAGCTTGACCCAAGTAAAAGAAAAAAGCTGACAAAGTGCTCAGAGAAGTTCTCTAATTCAATTCAAAGACACTTTCTCATTATTATTGATTTGTTCTGAAAAAATGCATACATTGAAAATACAAAAGTCATGAAATCTCATCTTGCAATGAACAGGTTTTTAACAGGTTCTTACGATGCTGTGTATGGTGTACTCGCCTAGTTCAAACTTTGCATATGATTCATATCAAATTAGCTTTATATTGGGCTTGCTTGTATCCAAGTATTGCATAGGGAGCTCAAAGCAACCCACAAACACATGAGTGAGTCTCAATGGGGCTGACGGACCACCCTGTAGTGTATGAACTATCTTAAGATTGAAGAAAATATAAACTGTGTTCACAGCGCTGTATTGGGGCATAACCGTAGAACTGTATAAAAACAATATAGGCTATGTTGGTATATAGTAACCGTGATGACGTTTCTCACATTTTTATATGGCACAAATGCAACTCCATAAATCGGGAGAAGATATATGTTTCTCTCCATAATGAATTATAAAGTGCAACGCCAATCACGTTTAATATAAAAAAAGAGCTTTTTTTTAAAATGCAATCTCAAGTCTGCAAAACATGAAAGTGCCTAATTGTGGTTTGAAACTGGAAAATGAATGGTTCCCATGCACAGGCATGATGGGAAATACTGCACAGTGACCTCAGCTGTATTTGTCACCTTCTTTGTTTCATTTTTCTGTGCAAACTCCATGGCCGAACATGTATTTAAGAAAAATAAACCCATGCTCAGTTCTTGTCGGTGCTGTGAAGAGCGGGTTGGAAATGTCCGCTCGGCGCTCTGCTCCAGCGACTTGTGAGCTAGAGATACATTCAGCCTGTCCCCCAGGGTCCTGCCTGGAAGCACGGGCTACAGGGGCGATCGCAGCCCTCACTCTCAATACACAACAAGACATAGTCACTTATCATCAGTGTGCTTCGTGTACACTACTAGTGTTTAGATTTGTATTTGAATAAGAATATATACCAAATGATAACCCTGGGAGTCCTGCAAGAGTCGGGTCTCTCTGACAAAGCAAGAGAATAGCCAAAGTGCACAAAGGTCAAATTATACATCATGAAAAACAAATGCATGTGCAATCCAACACTGCGAAGGTTAAATTACAGAGATGCAAAAATGTATCTATTAAATCGATTATTGATTGATCTTATTTTGTGAGCCTCAACTAAAACACCCATGAAATCGATTAATGGCCTCACCTAGCTGTTATGGCGACCCAGAACTCCCTGCTTTCCTAGCAGGCTGCTCGACTGGAGCGCCTTGCTTACATTGGTTTTGAGACGAAAACTGCAGAATCTAATAATTAAAAAAATGTAAAAATTGGATGTCTTTGTGCTTTTTAATAAAAAAAGTTTTTTCAATGCTTGCATTCACACGACTGTGTATAATTGTGTACATGCATGTTTTCAGTTGTATTTTTGTGTTGCTTTTTTGATTGTTTCTTGCTTTTGAATAAAAAAGTGTTGATGCATCAGTTATTTAGGAAAAATATTATACCTTCTCTTTAAACCACATTTGTATAAAACCAAGAGTTTCTATCAGATTAGAGCCGAATGCAATCCGAACCGTCTACCCGAGGCTAGCAGTGCATGATAAAGGTTTGGTGGATTGGTGCAAAATTAGGCAGTTATCGTGTTCACCATGTACAGAAAAGCGTGACAGACAGAGACGGACACGATCAGCAAATTGTGTTGAACGAGGACCCTAAAAAACCTTTAAAAACAAAGCAAGCTCCCGTCTCTCCCCACCGTCTCTCCCCCACTGCACACGCCCGTCTCTCCCCCATCATCTCTCCCCCACCATCTCTCCCCCACCACACACGCCCGTCTCTCCCTCACCTCGCAAGCCCGTCTCCCACCCACCGTGCACGCCTGGCTGCAGCAGGATCTGGTTGCCCCCCTGGCCCTGGTAGTAGCCGCGCCCAGCCCCCGTGCTGTAGGTCATGACCCCCGGGTTGGCTCCGTAGGTCAGGTAGGAGGGGTTGGCGTCGACGGGAGGGGTGGGGGCCAGGCTGGCGCTGGTCGGGTAGGTGGTGTTGATAAAGGGGAGGCGCTGGTACTGTGGGAGCTGGCCCTCGTTCAGGCTGTGAGTCGCCAGCAGGCTGCTGTGCTGCTGTGCAAACTGGCCGAGCTGGAATGAGGCCAGGCCACCCGCGCTCTGGTTGCCGTGGAGATAGTGCTGGGGGGGGGGCTCCACCTTGAGGGAGGTCCTGAGGTGCTCGCTGTAATCACACAGGGGGGAGGGGTTGGACCTGAGAGAGGGAGATAGGAGGGGTTAGGGTTGCCTGCCTGCCTGCCAACACTGTGCCTGACTGTAGTCAGTGCCATTCTGTCCCTTGGCTTACATGATTAACACATTCAAAAAAATTACAAAAAGAGAGATTCCGAGGTGTTGTGCATCTTAAACTCATCTAATGTCACGTTAGTCACATGCGTTTCTGACCACAAAGCTGTGACCCGCAGACCCCCACACTGAAAGATATTCTACACAGGCGGACACTTCCTTTGTAAGGGCTGGGGTTGTTCCAAATAAAGTGACCACACCCCCAGTATTTGCTGAAAATCCATCCTGTGCTCCACTCACTGCACACTGATCATGGCAGCAGAGTTTCTTCAATGAAACAAGCAAGTGCCCGGAATAGCTCAGCTCCAAAAGTACCTCCTTTGATGTGATGCAGTTTAAACTTCAAGACCCTGAGCGGAGGTTAGAAACACAAGAGTGGCTGTGCAGCCGGGCTTGCAGGGAGCCTGTGGCCTGAGAGATTCCTCAGTTTAGATTTTCCGTGGTGCTGCGGTTGCGGTCTGCCCTGGGCAGCGTGCCCAAACTGGGAAAATAAAGAAACTTCAGCTTGTCCTAATTACACACTTCTGCTTTCAGCAGCCCGCCTAGCTATACTGCACTCGAATCCTCACGGGCCTCTAGTGCCTGTCACCGCTGGAGGCCTGGGTTCAAATCGGGCAGCTCAGGTCACAAGCAAAATGACTGCTGGTCTCTTCAATTACCCCTTAGAAAAGTTGACCACAGTATAGCACAGCCAAGTGCAATAATGCACAGCGAAAGCATGGTGAAGCATAGGCAAGCACTGTAAATAATAGTAAGGTATGTCAAACATATTAATAAACACCGTGGTGAGCTTTTACAGGGGACCCCATTCACACTACCTGGTCCTCACATTTTGAAAACGTAATTGTGAATGAAGTGAATGGTGATCACAGTGTTTCAATGTGCTGATCAGGTGTTACTGAGGCAGTGTGGACAGGGGGTAGTTTCCAGTGGACATTAGTGGAATCCACAGCGCAATTGAAACAGCGGTTTGACTTCCTAACTCCGGCAAGACTTATTCAGAATCGATTTTGTTATTATATACAAAACGTCCATGTTTCAGAACATAAACAAGGTCTCCTCCACGCACACCTTCAATCTAGTTCTGTATCACCATCAGCTTCATATTTCACTTTGAAACAAAGTGGAGCAAAAACTTAGTAAATAGTATCTGAACGCAGTCCTGCCCTTATAAAAGTTTCCCATAGCAAAAGCACAGCCAAGTGTAATAAAGCACAGTGAAAGCATGGGAAAACTGTAGCATTGCAAAACCCAGAGAGGCATTGTAAAGCATTTGAAAAACATGGCAAAGCATGGTAAATGCATAGTATAACAACGGGAAACACTTTTAGCACAGTAGTCTTTTCTAACGGTGGTGTTCCCCTTCACTCACTCACCCGGTGGTTCCATCGCTCTGCAGGCTGTAGTTCAGCCCCTCCCTGCCGTGCCCCTCCTGCCCGCTCTCGGGTGTGTCCAGGGTCAGGGGCACCAGGTGGTTGGAGGGGTTGAAGGAGGCGCTGAGGGGCAGGCTGGCCCTGCGCAGGGGGGGAGGGCTGGGGATCGCAGGCAGGTACTCCAGCTGCAGCCCCATCTCCGCTGCCACCGCCAGGCCTGTCAAGAGAGCAGAGCCAGCTCCCTGTCAAGCACGGGGTAACACAGGGAGCATGCATTCTCACAACTCATTACAGAGCATCTTGCTGCTGGTGTTTCACTGTTATATCACTGTATTCTTCTTCTTTAGATTCACTTTGTATCATTTTCTGATAAAATGGCATCCTAGTGACTTGTTTAAAACCAGAGTGCAGCCACAGACTTGTCTCCCTGCAACACTCAACCCCAGAGAAAATAAGGAATACATCAGTAAGAAACAGCACAGTGAACAACACTCAACCCCAGAGAATGTAAGGAATACATCAGTAAGAAACAGCACAGTGAACAACACTCAACCCCAGAGAATGTAAGGAATACACCACTAAGAAACAGCATAGTGGACAAATGAGGTAGAGAGCTGGAGGGGGGCAGGGTAATGATTGTTACACTTTGGTATCCAAGCTGGGCATGTTGCAGATAATGACGACATTAGTTAAGATAACTCTGATACTGCAGAACCATAACATAAACTGTGGGATATGCATAGTATAAACATGGGAAAAGCAAAGGGGAAAATTGCAGAATGGCTGTGCAAGTGTACCCTGGGGAGCCTTTATAAGGGAGGTTCTGTACGTACTGGTGGGACTGGAGGGGCTGCCCAGCATGCTGGTGAAGTGGATCTGGTTCTGGTTCTGCTGCACTGCCAACCGGGGCATGATGGGCTGATTGTGCATATGAAACCCGCCTCTGAAACACACATTGAACAAGACCTCCATTACAAACACACTCACTCCATCAGCACCCCGCCTCTGAGACACACACACAAGACCTCCGTTACAAACACGCTCACTCCATCAGCACCCTGCCTCTGAGACACACACACAAGACCCCCGTTACAAACACGCTCACTCCATCAGCACCCTGCCTCTGAGACACACACACACACACACAAGACCTCCGTTACAAACACGCTCACTCCATCAGCACCCCGCCTCTGAGACACACACACACAAGACCTCCGTTACAAACACGCTCACTCCATCAGCACCCTGCCTCTGAGACACACACACACACACAAGACCTCCGTTACAAACACGCTCACTCCATCAGCACCCTGCCTCTGAGACACACACACAAGACCTCCGTTACAAACACGCTCACTCCATCAGCACCCTGCCTCTGAGACACACACACAAGACCTCCGTTACAAACACGCTCACTCCATCAGCACCCTGCCTCTGAGACACACACACACACACACAAGACCTCCGTTACAAACACGCACACTCCATCAGCACCCTGCCTCTGAGACACACACACACAAGACCTCCGTTACAAACACGCTCACTCCATCAGCACCCTGCCTCTGAGACACACACACACAAGACCTCCGTTACAAACACGCTCACTCCATCAGCACCCTGCCTCTGAGACACACACACACAAGACCTCCGTTACAAACACGCACACTCCATCAGCACCCCGCCTCTGAGACACACACACACAAGACCTCCGTTACAAACACGCACACTCCATCAGCACCCCGCCTCTGAGACACACACACACACACACAAGACCTCCGTTACAAACACGCATACTCCGTCAGCACCTCGCCTCTGAGACACACACACAAGACCTCCGTTACAAACACGCACACTCCATCAGCACCCCGCCTCTGAGACACACACACACACACACACAAGACCTCCGTTACAAACACGCATACTCCGTCAGCACCTCGCCTCTGAGACACACACACAAGACCTCCGTTACAAACACGCACACTCCATCAGCACCCTGCCTCTGAGACACACACACAAGACCCCCGTTACAAACACGCTCACTCCATCAGCACCCTGCCTCTGAGACACACACACACACACACAAGACCTCCGTTACAAACACGCTCACTCCATCAGCACCCTGCCTCTGAGACACACACACAAGACCTCCGTTACAAACACGCTCACTCCATCAGCACCCTGCCTCTGAGACACACACACACACACACAAGACCTCCGTTACAAACACGCACACTCCATCAGCACCCTGCCTCTGAGACACACACACACAAGACCTCCGTTACAAACACGCTCACTCCATCAGCACCCTGCCTCTGAGACACACACACACAAGACCTCCGTTACAAACACGCTCACTCCATCAGCACCCTGCCTCTGAGACACACACACACAAGACCTCCGTTACAAACACGCACACTCCATCAGCACCCCGCCTCTGAGACACACACACACAAGACCTCCGTTACAAACACGCACACTCCATCAGCACCCCGCCTCTGAGACACACACACACACACACAAGACCTCCGTTACAAACACGCATACTCCGTCAGCACCTCGCCTCTGAGACACACACACAAGACCTCCGTTACAAACACGCACACTCCATCAGCACCCTGCCTCTGAGACACACACACAAGACCCCCGTTACAAACACGCTCACTCCATCAGCAACCTGCCTCTGAGACACACACACACACACACAAGACCTCCGTTACAAACACGCTCACTCCATCAGCACCCCGCCTCTGAGACACACACACACAAGACCTCCGTTACAAACACGCTCACTCCATCAGCACCCTGCCTCTGAGACACACACACACACACAAGACCTCCGTTACAAACACGCTCACTCCATCAGCACCCTGCCTCTGAGACACACACACAAGACCTCCGTTACAAACACGCTCACTCCATCAGCACCCTGCCTCTGAGACACACACACACACACACACACAAGACCTCCGTTACAAACACGCACACTCCATCAGCACCCTGCCTCTGAGACACACACACACAAGACCTCCGTTACAAACACGCTCACTCCATCAGCACCCTGCCTCTGAGACACACACACACAAGACCTCCGTTACAAACACGCTCACTCCATCAGCACCCTGCCTCTGAGACACACACACACAAGACCTCCGTTACAAACACGCTCACTCCATCAGCACCCTGCCTCTGAGACACACACACACACACACAAGACCTCCGTTACAAACACGCTCACTCCATCAGCACCCCGCCTCTGAGACACACACACACAAGACCTCCGTTACAAACACGCTCACTCCATCAGCACCCCGCCTCTGAGACACACACACAAGACCTCCGTTACAAACACGCATACTCCGTCAGCACCTCGCCTCTGAGACACACACACAAGACCTCCGTTACAAACACGCACACTCCATCAGCACCCTGCCTCTGAGACACACACACACAAGACCTCCGTTACAAACACGCATACTCCGTCAGCACCTCGCCTCTGAGACACACACACAAGACCTCCGTTACAAACACGCACACTCCATCAGCACCCTGCCTCTGAGACACACACACACACAAGACCTCCGTTACAAACACGCACACTCCTTCAGCACCCTGCCTCTGAGACACACACACACAAGACCTCCGTTACAAACACGCACACTCCATCAGCACCCCGCCTCTGAGACACACACACACACACAAGACCTCCGTTACAAACACGCACACTCCGTCAGCACCCTGCCTCTGAGACACACACACACAAGACCTCCGTTACAAACACGCACACTCCATCAGCACCCTGCCTCTGAGACACACACATACAAGACCTCCGTTACAAACACGCACACTCCATCAGCACCCTGCCTCTGAGACACACACACAAGACCTCCGTTACAAACACGCTCACTCCATCAGCACCCCGCCTCTGGGACACACATTTCTAACGCTCTAGAGCGGTGTTGGGTACGTCAACCTGAGACTGTCTTTAACTCTGCGTAGTAACAGATGCCATGCAGAGGGAATGGAAGTGCAGGTAACATTAATGCAGCTATTCTATGAGCTCCCATCACTTAAAGCTCTGCCTCCAGTCCTACCCAGGGGGTGCGGCGGTCAGCTGGATGTGTCCGGAGACCTGGGGCGCCTGCATGGCTGTGGTGGGCAGGGTGGACGCCGCGCCTCTGCCAGTGTACTTCTTATCCTGCTTCTGGGTGGTCTTGTCAATCTTCCGCCACTTCGCTCGCCGGTTCTGAAACCAGACCTGAGGGAGAGGAACACTACTGAGCTACAGAACAGAGGGGCTGTTACACAGCTCAGAGATAGCGGGTTACAGACAACACACACACACACACACACACACACACACACACACACACACAGAGACAGAGAGAGACAGAGAGAGAGAGAGAGAGAGAGAGAGAGAGAGAGAGAGAGAGAGAGACTATTACAGAGCTCAGATTTTACTTTTAATCGCACTTTATTTTCAATTAAATTAGACAGTACAACAAAAACATTTCCACAAGATCAAATAACCTTACCAGTTATGCCCAATACCAGTTGACCATTTGAACACGTTCTTCAATCTCCATCTCCTGATCGCTGAAGCTCTCAGTGCCTGAGTTTACTGAACACGTTCTTCAATCTCCATCTCCTGATCGATGAAGCTCTCAGTGCCTGAGTTTACTGAACACGTTCTTCAATCTCCATCTCCTGATCGCTGAAGCTCTCAGTGCCTGAGTTTACTGAACACGTTCTTCAATCTCCATCTCCTGATCGCTGAAGCTCTCAGTGCCTGAGTTTACTGAACACGTTCTTCAATCTCCATCTCCTGATCGATGAAGCTCTCAGTGCCTGAGTTTACTGAACACGTTCTTCAATCTCCATCTCCTGATCGCCCAAGCTTTCAGTGCCTGAGTTTACTGACCACGTTCTTCAATCTCCATCTCCTGATCACTCAAGCTCTCAGTGCCTGAGCCATTCTTCAAAAAATATTTTACAGAGCTGACAAACAATTTAGTATCAGGGAAATAATTCTCCACTACAACCCCTCTATTTCCCTTTGTTTTTTCTAAAAGCTCTGATACTCTGCACACTGTATCCTCCCTTTTGATTGCTGGCTTGCTGATGATCCCGAGGCGAGAGAGGAGTCAGTGAAGCCTCCCACGCCATCGCTCTCAGTCCCGGAGGCGCCCTCAGTAACTGCGCTGGCAGCAGCCACACTCCAGAGCTTAGTGACCCGCCTCCCAGCAGAGCTGCTCTGCTCTCCGGCTCACTCTCCATTACTCTTCAGCCAGCGCTCTCGCTGCCGTCTACCGACCACTCCGTGCTACACTTCTTTGCTAGTCCCTTCAGCTAGCTTTCTCCATCTTTTTTTCCCTGGAATTTTGAATGCCCATTTCCACCTGCATCTCCACATCTCCCCACACAGTCTCCACTGTCTCAGTTGCTGTCTGTGAGCTGCTCAGATCCCCGATCCCTCAGATGTGGTCAATATTTGTTCCCCACACCTCTCTAGGGGACAGAACTGCTCTAGGCTTGTCTTTACTCAAAGCCTAGGGGTCAGCTATTCAAAGGGGATATTTGTCAGCTTCCTTTTTTAAAAACCTCTAATTAACCGGATAACTTCTTAATACCGTTTTTAAAAGAATCAGGAAAGGTAAAGTCGACAGCTCTTACACACACTCAATCCAAGACTTCACCCACACACTCCCTGCATGCACCATGAGAGAGAGAGAATGTTACACAGATCAGATAGTGTTACAGACAGCACACAGAGAGAGAGAGAGAGAGAGAGAGAGAGAGAGAGAGAGAGATCGGTAATCAGCATAGATAGAGTGATACTTCAAAATCCCCAACA
Organism: Acipenser ruthenus; assembly: GCF_902713425.1. Taxonomy (NCBI): domain Eukaryota; kingdom Metazoa; phylum Chordata; class Actinopteri; order Acipenseriformes; family Acipenseridae; genus Acipenser; species Acipenser ruthenus. The sequence goes on from NC_081213.1 coordinate 10,118,582, forward strand.
GCACCATTGTTTTCAGAAAGGTAAAAATCACCCAATGAAGCTACCAAACCAGAGATGAACCCAGACAATTTATTAAAGGTTTGTAAGGTTTCTTTACCATTCATTTTAGAATTTCAATTGGTGCTTCTTTAACAAAAAAAATAACAAAATGATTGTGTCAGTAAGAAAGTGGGGCTCCCTCACCATGATCCTCTGTGGGGTGACCCCAATGGCAGCGGCGATCTCTTTGCGCTTCTCCCCGTCTGGATAGTGATCCTCTTGAAACATCCTCTCCAACTCCTCCAGCTGGTCTGCACCAGACAGGGAGTGAGAAAGAGTGAGGAGTGTGGGAGAGGGAAAGGGAGAGGGAGTAGAGAGAGGGAGATAGAAAGTGAGAGAGAGAGAGAGAGAGGAGAGAGAGAGAGAGATTGAGGCACCAAGCTCCCTCCTAGACACAATGCTACCCACACACAAAATGGGATAAATTCAAAGCACATCTGCCCATCTCTTGCAGATGATTCGCTAGTGATCTGTGCAGATCTGCTAAATTTATATATTCTGCCACTGATGAAAGCATTAGCTGAAATGTTTGCATACACTTGGCAAAACTTTGGTCTACTTAACTCATGGTTTCTCACAGTTTTACCAAAAGATCCTCTGAGTAAATGCAGCCCCCCTCACCTCGGTGCCCCAGTCTGGTCCTTACCAGTGTTATAAAGGGTCCTGGTCTTCTTCTTGGGCAGGGGTGGCATGGCAATGCTGTCCCCCAACTCATCCGGTGTTAGGGACTCGCTCAGGCCCCGGTAGTGGGGGTACGCCCCCTTGGCCTGGCTGGCGTAGCGGGTGTGGCGGCGGGTGGCATAGGCAGGGTTGATTTTGAGGTCCACAGGCTGGAACTCGGCCAGGCTGAGCACTTTGGAAGGCAGCATGAGGGGGCCATCGCCCTGGGGGGAGGAGGAGGAGGCCTGGGTGCCCAGTTTGAGGTCCCCAGGCTCATGATCGCTGTCCACCAGGGCTTGGTAGGGCCTCTTTGCTCCCTGCACCCCCCTCTGCTCTGGCTCCTCTTCGTGGTAGATCCCCACAGAGGCCTGGGGGCAGTAGGAGGCAGGCAGCTGGACAAAGTCTTCCGCCGAGGGCTCGTTCCTCTCAAAGAACCCCGGCACACGCCCGCAGACAGTCACGAAGTTGACTTGGCACTCAGAGGGTATGGTCTCCGATGTCAGGAAAGGGGTGCTCTCCCGAGGGGTGGGCTGCTCCTCCACCTGCAGCACACAGAAACTGTCCTCCTCGGAGTCAATGGCACGGCCCTCTGTCACCCCCTCCACAGACACGCTGTTGATCAGGACAGTGCGATAGCCAGGCAGGGGAGAGGTCTCCTGGGTCTCTGGCACTCCTCTTTCTTCTTCTTCTTCATCCTCCTCCTCCTCCTCCATCTCTTCCTCCTCTCGTTCCTCACCGGAAGACCCCGGCCCCTCGCTCCCCCCTCGTCCGCTCTCTGTCTCGCTCACCAGCTCATTGCAGAGCAGCTCTCTCCGGCCTGCAACACAAACGGGTGCAAGTCAGTGTGAAAACACAAATCCTGCAGAACTACATGAAAAGGTTACAATTCAATCTGCAGAAGCCTGTAGCAAGCTATGCACACAGAGTCTCCATACCTGTAGTATAGCACACCGCAAGCAGGGGAGCAGGCATCCTGTCCCAAGGCTTGGATAGGTATTAATAAATAATGAACTCACGAAGATGTGAAAGAGGGTTACATTAGTTCAGGTCAGTAATTTAGGGAAGAGATGGAACAAAGACCAGGAGGGCACCAGACAGGACTGGGATTGTATGCTTCAGTGACAGAACACCCTGCGGAACAGACCGGGGAAGGAACACCCTGCGGAACAGACCGGGGAAGGAACACCCTGCGGAACAGACAGGGGAACGAACACCCTGCGGAACAGACAGGTGAATGACACTGTTAAGATCTTAACATTTCCACAGAAGGAAGCACAGAGAGTATGGCAGGTCTCTAATATCTACTGGTCAGCATGAAGCAGAGAGTTGCTCAACAGTGTATTGCTTTCAGGCATGCTTTAAAGTTAGGGATACCTTAGAATCGAAAGCCAGTACCGAAGCCAAGTAAGGTAAGTGGATTTCAAAACATTAGGGACTGCACCTACCTCTCCAAACACTGCCAAAAAACCAACATAATCCAATCAGAAAAAAGATACTACTTCTCATATTAAACAGTAACGTGGCTGTATTATTGTGTTGGTTTTTCAGGTAATTGCATTGCCAGCACGGGAGCTCTCCTTGGTTCCTCAGCTGTGCAGGTGGGAGTGAGATCACAGTGGAGGGACTGAAGATTACCTTCAAGAACAACAGATTGCACACCTGGCAGCTGTCTTCACACACACTCCTCTACAGTCCTTTACTGTTCACAATGACATATTAGGAGACAGGAGACATAAGAACGAAGGTCCTAACAAAGTGAATACTTAACATACTTAACTTTTTATGGAAAGGATTGGATGTTGCTACAGGAAACTGACTGCATTTCAAAAGTAGGATTCAAAGTTGAAGGCAGAAATGAATGCCGGTCAAGTAAGACGTGTGTTCTGCACGGAACTGGCTTTATCTCACCTGTACAGGTAAGGCCTGAAGTAAAACACAAAGCCCTTTGAGGAGGGTATTAAATACTTTATAGTAGTTGGTGGCACATTTGTGCAGCAGTGTGTTTGATACATGTGAACACCCACAGGTATGATAATAACTGGAATTCCATTATATTTAAAGGAGTAGTTTTAAAATTACAAGACATACTAAATTAAAATCAGAACAGGTACTAAATATTTGAAACATGTTGTAAATAACGTGTTTGTGACCCGAATGCCTTCCATATATCAACACAATGTTCATGTGTAATTGTGACTTGCAGACACCCCTCCTTATTCCCCCCAGTCTCATACTCCTGACAGTGTGCCAAAGACATCCTTTCCAGCTGAAATCCACTTCGCACACATTATTAAAATGTAGACAGGTGAACGAGTTGTGATATTTTTGGGGGTCCCTAATACCTGCGGACCAACATGGAGGGCAGTACTGCTTTCAGGCCAGGTCACACATTCGTGGCGCAATGCTGCCGGCTATCAGGAGGCATTTTACCACCAATATCGCTGCCAATGTTACTTAACCCCTTGGGTCCATGTCGGAGCAGGTCCGACATTGCAAATGTCCTGTTCCGGTCCAATGTCCGTTATCATTTTCTGCCTTTATCATTTCTGTAGTTCACTACTATTTTTTCTAAATAACTTGCTGAGACAGTAAAAAAATATATTTGTTATCACTTCAATGACGTATTGTATGTTTCTTTGCTAAGCTGATCGCTCATTTCATACACCTGCATACAGTGCCTTGCGAAAGTATTCGGCCCCCTTGAACTTTGCGACCTTTTGCCACATTTCAGGCTTCAAACATAAAGATATGAAACTGTAATTTTTTGTGAAGAATCAACAACAAGTGGGACACAATCATGAAGTGGAACGAAATTTATTGGATATTTCAAACTTTTTTAACAAATAAAAAACTGAAAAATTGGGCGTGCAAAATTATTCAGCCCCTTTACTTTCAGTGCAGCAAACTCTCTCCAGAAGTTCAGTGAGGATCTCTGAATGATCCAATGTTGACCTAAATGACTAATGATGATAAATAGAATCCACCTGTGTGTAACCAAGTCTCTGTATAAATGCACCTGCACTGTGATAGTCTCAGAGGTCCATTTAAAGCGCAGAGAGCATCATGAAGAACAAGGAACACACCAGGCAGGTCCGAGATACTGTTGTGGAGAAGTTTAAAGCCGGATTTGGATACAAAAAGATTTCCCAAGCTTTAAACATCCCAAGGAGCACTGTGCAAGCGATAATATTGAAATGGAAGGAGTATCAGACCACTGCAAATCTACCAAGACCTGGCCGTCCCTCTAAACTTTCAGCTCATACAAGGAGAAGACTGATCAGAGATGCAGCCAAGAGGCCCATGATCACTCTGGATGAACTGCAGAGATCTACAGCTGAGGTGGGAGACTCTGTCCATAGGACAACAATCAGTCGTATACTGCACAAATCTGGCCTTTATGGAAGAGTGGCAAGAAGAAAGCCATTTCTTAAAGATATCCATAAAAAGTGTCGTTTACAGTTTGCCACAAGCCACCTGGGAGACACACCAAACATGTGGAAGAAGGTGCTCTGGTCAGATGAAACCAAAATCGAACTTTTTGGCAACAATGCAAAACGTTATGTTTGGCGTAAAAGCAACACAGCTCATCACCCTGAACACATCATCCCCACTGTCAAACATGGTGGTGGCAGCATCATGGTTTGGGCCTGCTTTTCTTCAGCAGGGACAGGGAAGATGGTTAAAATTGATGGGAAGATGGATGGAGCCAAATACAGGACCATTCTGGAAGAAAACCTGATGGAGTCTGCAAAAGACCTGAGACTGGGATGGAGATTTGTCTTCCAACAAGACAATGATCCAAAACATAAAGCAAAATCTACAATGGAATGGTTCACAAATAAACATATCCAGGTGTTAGAATGGCCAAGTCAAAGTCCAGACCTGAATCCAATCGAGAATCTGTGGAAAGAACTGAAAACTGCTGTTCACAAATGCTCTCCATCCAACCTCACTGAGCTCGAGCTGTTTTGCAAGGAGGAATGGGCAAAAATTTCAGTCTCTCGATGTGCAAAACTGATAGAGACATACCCCAAGCGACTTACAGCTGTAATCGCAGCAAAAGGTGGCGCTACAAAGTATTAACTTAAGGGGGCTGAATAATTTTGCACGCCCAATTTTTCAGTTTTTTATTTGTTAAAAAAGTTTGACATATCCAATAAATTTCGTTCCACTTCATGATTGTGTCCCACTTGTTGTTGATTCTTCACAAAAAATTACAGTTTCATATCTTTATGTTTGATGCCTGAAATGTGGCAAAAGGTCGCAAAGTTCAAGGGGGCCGAATACTTTTGCAAGGCACTGTATAGATGACAGAAAAGCAACCGTGACAAACAAACCAGTGTTTTTATTTAGTAGATTATATGGGGGGGAATTACATTTACCACTCAGTCCAGGGAGCCCCTTCATTCTGGGGATTCATTGACCCATTTATCAACTGCATACAACTATGGTCAAACATTGTGCATCTCCCTATAGAATTAACTGCCTTTATCCAAATCTAACATGAAATAGTGTACCACTATCATGGCTTCCGGTAGATCTTTGCGAAATCATTTTAGTTTCTTTGATTACATGACATTAAATAAAATATCTAAAGTATGTTCATATAGTTTATGTCTCAATCCTACAATTCTAGGTGATGCAAACCCTTTGGCCACAGCCGACTGTGTGACACTGACAACTGCCATTCCATATCTCTATAACATTCGTGCAGAAGTCTCGTGATGCGTACTGCTCATGTGTGCCCGGTTGGGGACTAACAGTATCACACCACAAAAATGCTGTGTTATGCCAATTAGTGTCAGCGCGTCTGCAAATTCATTTGCGTGGCCTAGTTTACTTGTGTCTCAGTTCAATGGATTTGCTCCGAACGTATTCAGCACTTCTTTAATTTTTGTATAAGAACCTGTTGCTGAGGATCTCAACCTTCATATATCTAACTTTAGGTCTATTACACAACGTATAAAAAAAAAAGGAATAGATTTCTAAAAAGTGTCCGGGAGAAGTATTTTTGCATGCTCAGCACGTGACTCCACACATTCAATGTAAAGGGAGACAGTACTGCGCTCCGCTACATAAGTAAATGCACTAATCAGCAGTGCAATGTTCTCTGATCTTCACAAACTAGGAATGTTAAACAATCCAAAGATCAAACCAATACGGTTATACATAAAGTGACCAGACGTCCCGTTTTGGACGGGACAGTCACTCTTTTCTTGGGACGCTCGTTTCGTCCCGTTTCTGCATCAAAGTTTAAGAAAAATAAGAGAGAATGGAGTAAGAAAGTTTACAAACTAGAGGAGGCCCCATTCAGCCCATCTTGCTCGTTTGGTTGTTAGTAGCTTATTGATCCCAGAATCTCATCAAGCAGCTTCTTGAAGGATCCCAGGGTGTCAGCTGCAACAACATTACAGGGGAGTTGGTTCCAGACCCTCACAATTCTCGGTGTAAAAAAGTGCCTCCTACTTTCTGTTCTGAATGCCCCTGTATCTAATCTCCATTTGGTGCTATCTGTTGCATTCATGTGAAAGCTATATAAGGTATTTTATAAATATTTTACTTCATCAATTATCACTGCTCTTGGTTTAATAGAAGAAAAACAACACCTTGATAAAAACATGTTTTTTCTTCAGCGAAAGAGGCAAAGGTCAGGGCTGAATTACTGGGGGTGGGGTCGATCCCTTTGTTTCTCCAAATAGTTTTATTTCCAAATGTCCTTTTTAACATGTTTTAAGATGACAAGCATCACTTAAAACAGAATCTGTTAAACACGTCTTAACTGGATGGCATTTCCTGCCTTGTCTCTGCAGTTTTTCATACCAATCAATGATAAAGAGAAAGCGTCTCCTGACAATCTGAAAACTCCCCTGTGCTTTTTACACAGGCTAATACTTATAGTAATGAAGATTAAATCATATTTATTTTGTAGGTAAAGAAGTGACAACATTTCACTTGATACTGTTGACTCAAAAAAATTAACTCCAGCCATGATCAGTAAAGAAATGAGCCTTCGTAAAATGTGTACTTATCTAATTCAGATTGTCAGAAGATGCTTTCTCATGATCACTGGTACCGAAAAACTGCATAGATTGAAAATAATGGAATAGACAGGACATTTCACAATGCAACAGGTCTGAAGAGATACCTGTCAGCTTACAGCATGTTAATAGAGGGGGTTTGGAAATACAACTATTCAGAGAAACTGAAAGGGTTTCCCTACCTGGATGACTATTTACCAGACTTAATAACTGCTTCAGAAGGAAATTCCAGCTTCTGTAATCAGGGCAGCTTCTAAACAAACTCAGAAAGGCGGATTATCTGTGAAAAGGTGGGGACTCTTCTGGGGGATGCAGTGGGGTTCATGCACACAGTCCAAAGACAGGATCTTTAACACACTGCATCACCTTTGGGCTTCCCTCCACATCATCGGACATGTACGAGTCTTGTTTAATAGTAGAAAGAGGCTGAAATCAATATTATCTATTAATCCAAGCAGAAACTGCAATAGGAACAAAATATACATAACAAATACTAGGGATATTAAACAGGAGGAAATGTTATATTGTGAAAAAAATAGATGATTCTATGAAGTAATCATTTAATAATGCGATCTGTTTTCATACAGGAAGGGCCTGGTTTGCAGATTGAACACTGGAGGAGGAGGAGGATCGCACAGAGATAAAGAGAGAGAAGATGCAGTTTCCTTGACAAAAAAGGGACTAGATTTGCAGCAGTAATCAGTTTTTGTGTGTGTGTGAATTAATAATCTCAGAATCTGATATTATTGAATTGCTACTGTGTAATGTAATACCTAGTTGTGTAGAAATTAAAGAGAATAAGAGAATGTATTCACAAAAACAAGTTTTTGAAAGATTCCATTCTGAATATCACCATGAGTCTCTGCATTCACTTTCAATAGGATATTAGATTAAACACTGCCAAAGTGGAAATAAAAACCACAGCGCTTCACCGTAGCTTGGAAGTTAAAAGGACTTCAAAATCTGGTCACCTTAATTATACAATATATTGCACACTATTACTTTATTATTACAATTGTGCCGAATGCCTTTATAGTGTGGTGCCTGTGAGATTTTCATAAATAAATAAATAAATAAATAAAATTAACATTACACATTAACAAAGTGTATAAAAACAAGCGCACAGTTAACTCGCGACTTCAATTGATACTTCACTAAAAGTAACTCCCGGACGACTAAATTCGTGCACTGCGCTATTGTACTTAAACGCTGTGCTAAATAAAGCCAGGCCGCATTATTATTGAATGCAATTTAAATAGGCCTAGTATTGGGAATCACAGTAAATTGGCAGGTCTCGAGAGTGTATTAACTAAACGCCGTTCAAACTATTTAGCTTTGTGTTATTAACTGCCTAATGCAATAATTACACGCATAAAACAATAAGCTTAATTCCTTACCGAAGTCGTTACCAGGGTCTTGTTCTTGTCCATTTTTTTCAGGGTCACACGAATCCATTTCACAAACCTTTTAATTCTTGTTATCACTTTGCTTTTTCTGATTTCTTTTCTTTTCACTTAGTGTCCTAGTGGAAATACACCTCTCCCCAGAAAGCGGAAAGGACCATTTCAGAAAGGAGGGGGAGCGGGGAAATTGAACGCAATTAATTAGTTTATTACAAAAATAACGAGGCTTTGGTTTTGCTATAGATCTGGGACAAGCACGCGAAGCGAATTGGTCATGTGTGTGTTTAAGTTCAAAGAATGTGCTTTAAAAAGAATTATAATTCGCGGTGTTTTTTGCACGTCTTTAATGGTTCCATCCAATTGGAGCACACCTGTGTTAAGCGCTGCTCAGAACTGCGGCACCTGACTGAAATTGAAGGAAAGCGACTATCCACCAGTCATCATGTACTCACGGACATGCGGTACACTTTCCAGCTGTAATTTGACATATAACTTACATTTGAAAAACTGGGACATTTGTTTTCTTCAATTCATTGACGCGGTATCACAATTATTAAACAAATAATCCTAAAATTGATTCTTGTATTTCTGAATGCAGCTGACACATCCTATTGAATACTCTACTGTTAACTTGCTGAGCACACTGCTGCTGATTCTGCTCAGTAGTAAAACCGAGGCGATGTAAAAATCGTACCGTTTCTGACCGGGACAGTAAGTGAAGGCTGAAATCCGAGTTTTCTCGGGATGTCTGGTAATCTCCTGTGTTACTAAATAAACTATAAGTGTAGCCCGTGCCCCAGTATGCAAGTCAAGTACAAAACCAAACTAATGCTTCATCTTCCACTCCCATTACAAAAAAATGCTGTAGTACTGTAACGCTGTATTTGTAGATACTGTAACTTTTGTAATCCAGTGCAATGCATTCGTTCTGCATGAATATAATGGGCAATCAGCAGAGCCTCTGTCTATCACATATTATACTGGAGTGTGTGTGCATGAAGGCAGTGTGCTGCTTCAGGCTGCTGCTGTAGTGGACAAAAACAGCATTCCTAATCAAGAGAGATACCATGAATTATTAACCATTCCCAGAGACACACCCTTATAGAGAGATCTTCCAGATCCCTGTCCTGTCACTATTCTGCAGATATACCTGCAGTATAGTCTGTTGTTTTGGTGTAACTCTGCCCTACACAGGGATGACAATAAAGGCTATTCACACTATAGCGTTTATTCGCTGCATTTTCTAGGGTCAAAAATCGAACCTATGGAACTGAACACTACCTTTCATACTTGAGCGTAACCGCTGAGAAAAAAATGTGGCGGAAATACGCAGCGTTCACCACCCTGTCCTGCTAAATTTGGATATAATCTGAAGGCAAAATGGATCGGGTGTAAACTGCTGCATGGTTATTGCTCTGAAGAAGAAGAGAAAGAAAATAATGTGGATTCACACTATAATAACGAGCAATGGAAAACCATAGGGGAGTACCAGCGTCTTGTGCAAGAGCTGAAATATACTCTGCGTGTGTGTGTATATACAGTGCCTTGCGAAAGTATTCGGCCCCCTTGAACTTTGTGACCTTTTGCCACATTTCAGGCTTCAAACATAAAGATATGAAACTGTAATTTTTTGTGAAGAATCAACAACAAGTGGGACACAATCATGAAGTGGAACGAAATTTATTGGATATTTCAAACTTTTTTAACAAATAAAAAACTGAAAAATTGGGCGTGCAAAATTATTCAGCCCCCTTAAGTTAATACTTTGTAGCGCCACCTTTTGCTGCGATTACAGCTGTAAGTCGCTTGGGGTATGTCTCTATCAGTTTTGCACATCGAGAGACTGAAATTTTTGCCCATTCCTCCTTGCAAAACAGCTCGAGCTCAGTGAGGTTGGATGGAGAGCATTTGTGAACAGCAGTTTTCAGTTCTTTCCACAGATTCTCGATTGGATTCAGGTCTGGACTTTGACTTGGCCATTCTAACACCTGGATATGTTTATTTGTGAACCATTCCATTGTAGATTTTGCTTTATGTTTTGGATCATTGTCTTGTTGGAAGACAAATCTCTGTCCCAGTCTCAGGTCTTTTGCAGACTCCATCAGGTTTTCTTCCAGAATGGTCCTGTATTTGGCTCCATCCATCTTCCCATCAATTTTAACCATCTTCCCTGTCCCTGCTGAAGAAAAGCAGGCCCAAACCATGATGCTGCCACCACCATGTTTGACAGTGGGGATGGTGTGTTCAGGGTGATGAGCTGTGTTGCTTTTACGCCAAACATAACGTTTTGCATTGTTGCCAAAAAGTTCGATTTTGGTTTCATCTGACCAGAGCACCTTCTTCCACATGTTTGGTGTGTCTCCCAGGTGGCTTGTGGCAAACTGTAAACGACACTTTTTATGGATATCTTTAAGAAATGGCTTTCTTCTTGCCACTCTTCCATAAAGGCCAGATTTGTGCAGTATACGACTGATTGTTGTCCTATGGACAGAGTCTCCCACCTCAGCTGTAGATCTCTGCAGTTCATCCAGAGTGATCATGGGCCTCTTGGCTGCATCTCTGATCAGTCTTCTCCTTGTATGAGCTGAAAGTTTAGAGGGACGGCCAGGTCTTGGTAGATTTGCAGTGGTCTGATACTCCTTCCATTTCAATATTATCGCTTGCACAGTGCTCCTTGGGATGTTTAAAGCTTGGGAAATCTTTTTGTATCCAAATCCGGCTTTAAACTTCTCCACAACAGTATCTCGGACCTGCCTGGTGTGTTCCTTGTTCTTCATGATGCTCTCTGCGCTTTAAATGGACCTCTGAGACTATCACAGTGCAGGTGCATTTATACGGAGACTTGATTACACACAGGTGGATTCTATTTATCATCATTAGTCATTTAGGTCAAAATTGGATCATTCAGAGATCCTCACTGAACTTCTGGAGAGAGTTTGTTGCACTGAAAGTAAAGGGGCTGAATAATTTTGCACGCCCAATTTTTCAGTTTTTTATTTGTTAAAAAAGTTTGAAATATCCAATAAATTTCATTCCACTTCATGATTGTGTCCCACTTGTTGTTGATTCTTCACAAAAAATTACAGTTTCATATCTTTATGTTTGAAGCCTGAAATGTGGCAAAAGGTCACAAAGTTCAAGGGGGCCGAATACTTTCGCAAGGCACTGTATATATATATATATAGGAATCATACAGGGAGAGGTAATCCACACACAGACGGAAAGTGGGCGCGAACCCGGGACCTCTTGCACTAAAGCATAGCGTCGATACCGCTGTACAAAGCAGCCGACTCTATTCTTTAATGCGACCAGTCGCGGGTTCACGCCAGCCCTCTGCCTGTGTGGCGCTCAGTTAATTCGAAGACTAGCACCAACGACATTATGTATAGGATATGCCTGCCCATTGGGCAGGTATCGCTGAGCTCTCTATATCAGAGCTGCCGATAGGCCCCTTCCTAAAATGACACACTCGGTCCCGCCCACCGAGGGATTAAAACCGTCATCCTGAGGAAGCCATTTCTCTTTTTCCTTCTCAAGATGGTAAGGTAATACCTCTGTGTTGAGCTCAGTGTGTTGATAGAAAAGAGCTTTGAGTCGTGTTGTATTTCCCTTGCATTCGTGTTGAAAGCCGGCTTGCCGCTTTCGTGGAATCACCGACTCTCTATTTTGAGTCTCTTCTTTCTGTCTTTCAGCAGCCTCCTCTGTCTGTCGTGTGTGTGCGACTGCCTGTGCAGTCACCCTGTGATTGAGTATCTATTTCTTTCTTGCGAAAATACAGGTCCTCCACGGGGCTAGGCCTTGCCGCATCCCCGCTGTCGAGTCATTCCCCCAGCCGCCGTGTGGCAGCTGGAGTGGGCCTGTCATTGGCTGCCGCTGCGCGTCCCCTGTCTCTTGTCAGACTGCACGGCCCTGTTCAGGGTTGTGCTGTTGATAGCTGCAGAGGGGTTGTGACTCAGCCATCCAGCCATGTATTCCTCCACCGGGCTCTGTTGCTTCATCCCGCTGTAGAGTAGACCTCTCCGGCTGTGTAGGCCGCCCACCACGGTGAGTCGGGCCTTGTAAACAGACAACAGTGTGTTCTCCCCCATCTGTTTCTACCGTGTTTTTGCTGTCTGCCTTCAACAAGCCCGTCGTGGCTTTGGCCCTTGTGTCTCCCTGGTGCATGCTACGCGCTGACCAGGTGTGTGACCACGCGGTTAGGGTAGGCACCGTTGCATAGCTGCCCCCCGGTGCTTCAGTACCTCGGTGCACGCATAGCCCTTACTAAGATACTTTGGTATCTCGGTGCGCACAGTGCCCAGCACTACAGCATCAGTGCACGGACGAGTGCCATACGGTACACGGTGCACATGGTGCTCTCGGTACTCACGGTGCACACGGTGCTTGGTGGCCACTGCTACAGCGCTAGTGCACGAATGGTGCTGTACGGTACACGGTGCACGTAGTGCTTATGGTACTCGGTACGCACGGTGCTCGGTGCACGAGGTGCCTTGATGCCCTCTGTCCGTAGACGGTGCTCCACTCCACTGTAGGCTACGTGCTGTCCGGTCGTGTGACTGCACGTAGTGCAGGCTAGACATCCCTGTCCAGTTGCTGTGATCGAGACTGTGAAATAGCTCTCTCTCGAGTTTTCTGCTTGCCACTTCCCTGGAATCAGAGCTTCTGTGAATTCAGCTATAAACACTGCACAACTGCGCTATGTTTACTCTTTTTCTTTTCAACATCCTACATCTGTTTGCGATTGCAGTCTGCTTTTCTAACCTTACAGCGCTCGCTGTTTTGTGTTTTCCTCTGCTATTGCAGTTTTTAAAAAAAAGAAAAAGAAAAAGAGACGTGTGATCCTCCACCGGAACCCGCGCCCCGCTGTGGAGTTGACTCCGCTGGATTGTCTCGGCCCGCCCTCTCGGTGAGCTTAAAAATTTCAGTTCACCTGTGTTGCTGTGGTGTCTGTTGTATTTACCCTCACAGCTTTGCTGTTGTGTGCGTGTATGTGTGGTTTTATTTCACTGCCTTGCACCCCGCTGTTGAGTTGCATACACCGGCTTGTTTCAGCCCGCTTGCTCGGTGGGCTGGTAAAAACAAAACAAAATCAGTTACCCGTGTTGCCCTGTTCAACAAGGGTTCACAGTAAAATTGGTGTTGTGTTAAACTATTGGGTCTGATGGCCGCAGCATGAGCACCCACCCAACTAGAGTTACTCCACATGCGCCTGATCCAAGTGTGGCTCAGTGCCTTTCAGCTGCACCCCAAGCGTGACAGACACCATCGGCTGACCGTGTCTCGCCTATGCTGGGAAGCTCTACGCTGGTGGAGGCAAGCCTCTCACCTGAGCGAAGGCGTAAGGATGGGAGTGATACACAACCGTCAATTGGTGATGACAGACGCATCCAACTCTGGTCAGAGGAGTTCGCGGATCCTGGTCGGATCGCTGGACATCCTTGCACATAAATGCGTGGGAGCTGAGAGCAGCCCATGAGTGGCCCAATGCGTTTTGTACGTTTCCTTCGAGAAGGTCAGGAGAGACAAGGCGACAGTTCTCCTGGTGGCCCCTAGATGGTAGAGGAGATTCTGTTTTTTAAACCTCTGCTAGCTGCTGCAAGGCCAGCCCTGGGGGATCCTACTGCGCATGGATCTCCTCAGTCAGGCGCAAGGCACCCTCTGTCACCCAGGACCGGGCAGACTCTAACTGTGGGTCTGGCCCCTGAACGGGACCGTCTGTCCGCCTTAGGGCTCTCAGACACAGTTGTCAGTACACTGCAGAATGCTAGGGCCTCCTCCACATGGGAGTTACACGCCATATGTGAAAGTATTTTCAAAATTGGTGCATGGCCAGAGGTCATGACCCAAATTATTGACCTATAGCAACTATTTTGCAGTTTCTGCAAGATCTGTTAGAGGCGGGTCAATCCACCTCTACGTTGAAAGTGTACCTAGCAGTCATATCTGCATGCCATGTCCCCATTGACTCAGTGTCCCGGGCACTTATATACTAGCAACCCGTTTTTTGAAGGGTGCTCGGTGGTTACACCCTCCAGGAGGGCCGTTCTCCCCGAATGGAGCCTTGATGCTGTACTGGAGGCTCTCATGAAGGCCCCGTTTGAGCCCATACACTCCACAGAGCTGAAGTACCTGTCTATGAAGACAGCCTTCCCCTTGGCTATCACCCTGCAAAGCGGGTCTGTGAGCTGCAGACGCTGTCGGTGCACAGCTCCTGTATGCATATTTGGGAGGATGGCAGCAGGCTGCCACTGCGTACAAACCCTGCTTTCCTCCCCAAGGTGATTACAGCCTTCCATGTGTGGTAGCGTGGCGGGCAGTCAAGACTGACTAGCGGCAGGAACAGCAAACACCCACAGACAGAGTTATTGTTCAGCGCCTTGGCGCACTTTTATTCTCACCAAATAAAACAAAACACAGGAACAAAGTAAATATTTGAACCAAAATACTATAAACCCTTTTACAAACAGAACAAACCAAAAGCCTATCTTCACTTGAAGATACTAACTTCACTATATTGAAGTCCCTAACTCACACAGGACAGCTAAGCTGTTTCCCTGTCTTAAATCTAGTTTATCAATTTAATCACTCTGCACTTACGTTCTCCACATTCAACACTCCTGCCACCTCCTTCTTACACTAAGAACAAAAGGACAGTTTATATAGCACAGATAATTGCAAACACTCAGACAATCAACACCCTATCTACCCAATTAGCCAGGTGTTTCCCTTTTCTGGCTGAATGCCATCAGCCCTAAAGGCTTCTGGGAAATGTAGTTTCCCCAGCTACTTCGGCCATGACGCCTATCATGAACTACAAGTTTTTCACCTTAACAGGGGAACATAGATCTTGTCAGCCTCAGACTGACATACTTATTAGCCCTCACTGCCCCACATATCCTCCCCCTCAGCTCAAACCCTCTGGTTAGAGCGGCCTCCGCCGAGAGGCAATGTGCTCGGGATAGACCATCCGCGTTTCCATTTACTGAACCAGCTCTATGTTTAATGGTAAAGCGGTATGGCTGCAAGGCTAAAAACCACCTTGTCACTCTGGCATTCTTCTCTCTGTTCAGACTCATCCACTTGAGTGGGGCGTGATCTGTCACCACAGAAAACTCTCTACCCAGTAGATAATATTTTAGGGTTTCTACAGCCCATTTTACTGCCAAACATTCTTTTTCTACTATGGCATATCGCTGCTCCCTTGGTAACAATTTTCTACTTAGGTAGATGACCGGATGTTCCTCACCATTTATCATTTGTGACAACACTGCCCCGAGACCCACATCAGAGGCATCCGTCTGCACCACAAATGGCTTTTTAAAATCAGGGACTATTAATACTGGGCCGCTACACAATATGTTTCCCAACTGGTTAAAGGCTTTTTCAGCCTCTCCTGTCCACTTAACCATATTTGGAGTTTTACCCTTAGTCATTTCGGTTAATGGCGCCGCAATTGTAGCAAAGTCCGGAATAAACCTCCGATAATATCCTACGATACCCAGGAAGGCCCGAACCTGCTTCTTATTTATGGGCCTCGGCCAGTTTTTTATGGCTTCCACTTTGCTCACTTGTGGCCTAATTAACCCACCACCGACAACGTAGCCCAAGTATTTTGCCTCTGTTAAACCCAGATGGCACTTTTCGGGGTTAGCTGTAAGCCCTGCCTGACGTAAGCTGTCTAAGACATTTTCCACCTTAGCTAAGTGAGTCTCCCAGTCCTCACTATGCACCACGATATCATCAAGATATGCCGAGGCATACTGAATATGAGGCCTTAAGACTTTATCTATAAGCCTCTGAAATGTCGCAGGGGCACCGTGTAATCCGAAGGGCATGACCGTGTATTGAAATAGACCTTCCGGGGTCACAAAAGCTGTCTTTTCCTTAGCCTGAACTGTTAACGGGATCTGCCAGTAACCTTTGGTAAGGTCCAGTGTAGACAAGAATTTGGCTTTGCCCAATTTCTCAATCAGCTCATCAACCCGGGGCATTGGGTAAGCGTCAAATTTAGATACCTCATTTACTTTGCGAAAATCATTACAAAATCGCCAAGACCCGTCCGGCTTTGGAACCAAGACTATGGGGCTGGTCCACTCACTATTGGATTCCTCGATTACCCCCAAGCGTAACATTTTTTCAACCTCACTTTTTACGGCTTCCCTATTGGCTTCTGGTACCCTGTAGGGTCTGAGCTTTACCTTTACCCCTGGTTCAGTGACTATATCGTGGTGCACTAACGTTGTCTTTCCTGGTAATGTGGTGAATAAGTCCTGATTTCTATTCACTAAATCTCGTACCTCTCTAGTTTGTGTCGCATCTAAATTGGGGCCTATGTGAACTATATCTGCTGGTGCCCTATCACCCTCAGCTATTGGCTCTTCTGCGATTAAGACGGTTTCACGATCTTTCCACGGCTTCAACAAATTAATGTGGTAGATCTGCTCTTTTTTCCTGCGGTCTGGCTGGCGCACTTTATAATTTACTGGACCCATAACCTCAATTATTTCATAGGGCCCCTGCCACCTGGCAAACAGTTTACTTTCAGGTGTTGGAACTAAAACCAGCACACGATCCCCAAGTTGGAACCCTCTAACTTGTGCTTTCTTATTATAGTTTCCCATCTGTTCTAACTGAGCCTTCTCCATGTGCTCTCTTACTATGGGGGTCACCTTCCTAATTCTCTCCCCCATCTCCATTACATGATCTATCACATTCTTACCTGTGTCTATTTGGCTCTCCCAAGTTTCCCTTGCCATGTCTAGTATCCCCCTGGGCTGTCTCCCATAAAGTAACTCAAATGGGGAAAACCCAGTAGAAGATTGAGGAACCTCTCGTATCGCAAACATTAAATACGGCAACAGGGTGTCCCAGTTCTTCCCGTCCGTCCCGACTACTTTCTTGAGCATGTGCTTTAAGGTGCGATTAAACCTCTCAACTAGGCCATCCGTTTGTGGGTGGTACACAGACGTACGGATGGGTTTAATCTTTAATAAGTCACATAGGTCTCGCATAAGTTTCGATACAAAGGGAGTACCCTGATCCGTCAAAATTTCCCTTGGTACTCCCACCCTCGAAAAAACCTGGACTAGCTCTTTTGCTATTGTTTTTGAGGCGGTGTTTCGCAAAGGAATAGCCTCTGGATACCGTGTGGCATAGTCTAGAATCACTAAAATATATTCGTGACCCCTGGCTGACTTAGGTAAGGGCCCCACCAAATCCATTGCTACACGGTCAAACGGCACATCTATTACTGGAAGGGGAACTAAAGGCGCTCTAAAATGGGACCGGGGACTCGCTAACTGGCACTCTGGACACCCCAAACAATACTGCTCTATTTCTTTATATATGCCCAACCAAAAGAACCTCTTTAAAACCCGTAGTGTAGTTTTCTTGACCCCCATATGTGCTCCAAACAAGTGGCTATGGGCTAACTTCATTACTATATTTCTATAGGGGTGTGGCACCAGTAACTGTGTGACCTCATTTCCCTCTTGTTGTACGACTCTATACAGCAAATCATTCTTGAGAATGTAATGTTCTACAGGATTTTTGGTTTTACCCTCCACCGGCACCCCATTTATTTCCACCACAGATTTCCTAATATTCCCTAGTGAGAGATCATTTAACTGCTCCCTTCCAAACTGTAAATCTGGCAGAGACCATTGCTCCAGTAATTCCTGGTCTCGAATTTCTACTGGTTCTGTACCAGTTGCCCTCTCCCCAAGTAACATTTCTGGTACTCTTTCCCCTATGGGGCCCTTGCGTCTTTCTTCTCTTTTAACCCTTCTTGTTTTTCTAATTCTTTGGGGTTTTACAAACAGTGTCGGGTCTGGAAACGGGAAGATCTGTTCAAGGCACTCCTCTGGGCCAATTTCGCCTGACACTAAATTTCCAGCCGGGGGAGCCAATTCCCCTTCAACTTTAACCAGTGCATCAAACCCTGGATAATCTCTTCCTAGAATTACTGCGTGCGGCAACTTAGGCACGACCCCAACTCTCATTTTGCACTTTGAATCTTGACATTCAAGGGTAACCATACTGGTTGCATAAAAATTCACGTCCCCATGTACGCAAGTAATTCCAGTTTTAAGATTATGGTCCAATTGGTTTGATTCCACAAAATTTGTGGAGACCAATGTAATTGCACTACCTGAATCTGCGAGTGCCAGAGCTTCCTTCCCGTTAATTTTTAAAGGCATTAGAAATTTATGTACTCCTAGTGCCATGTTCACCACATTTACGACCCCACAATCATACTCATTGAGACCCACGTTACACTGCATGGGCTCGTGTTCGTTTGGGCACTGCACACTTATATGCCCATACTCTTGGCAACGGAAGCATTTAACATTTTTATACCGCTCTAGATTTATATGCCTGTTACTCCCCAGTCCCTTCACAGCCTGTGGCTGCTCTTCAGAGGCCCTTTTCCCCATTTCCCTCTTACCGGTTCCATTGCGAGACCAGTCCTTCAGGGTAGAGGGTCGCTCGGTGCTCCTTGACAGTGTCTCGTTGGGTAACCGAGACAGTTCTACTGCAGCCAAGTGACGCTCAACTAAAGCTACAAACTCATCCACTGTGCCTGGGTCCCCTTGACCAATATATCTCCTGAGGGAGGCAGGCATGGCTCTCAAATAATGATCCATAACCAGAATCTCCACAACTCGGGTCGCTGTGTTGACCTCCGGATTTAGCCACCTCCTAGCCAGATGTATGAGGTCGAACATTTGAGACCTTGGGGCAAGTTTCTCCTGAAACTTCCAGTTGTGGAAACGTTGTGCACGAACTACTGGGGTTACGCCAGCTCGGGCCAGGATCTCTGCTTTCAAGCTGTCGTAGTTCTCCGCTGCTGTTGCCTCCAGATCATGATATGCCTTCTGGGCATCCCCGATCAGGAACGGGGCTACTATCCCAGCCCACTGTCCCCTGGGCCAGGACTCTCGAGCAGCAGCTCGTTCAAAAGCAAGCAGGTAAGCCTCTACATCGTCACCGGTTGTCATCTTTTGCAGAACGTGGCTCGGTCTCATCATGGGCCTCCCACCCGGTGCGTTGTTTTCTACCGTGGCAAGCCGATTCGCCAGTTCCTGCCTTTCGGATTGCCCTCGTGCGATCTGGGTCAACAGGAGCCGAGTTGTCTCTTGCTGTGTCTCTGCTTGCTCCCTTTGCAGCCGGTTAGTTTCTTGTTGTGCCTCTGTCTGCTCTCTTTGACGCTGGTTTGCTTCTTGCTGAGTAGCAGTGGCCTGCAACAAGGCTCTGAGAACATCTTCCATAATTTATGTGTATTTTTTTTTTTTTTTTTTTTTTTCTCTCTAGGGCACTAGTATCCCACCGCTGCCACCATATGTGGTAGCGTGGCGGGCAGTCAAGACTGACTAGCGGCAGGAACAGCAAACACCCACAGACAGAGTTATTGTTCAGCGCCTTGGCGCACTTTTATTCTCACCAAATAAAACAAAACACAGGAACAAAGTAAATATTTGAACCAAAATACTATAAACCCTTTTACAAACAGAACAAACCAAAAGCCTATCTTCACTTGAAGATACTAACTTCACTATATTGAAGTCCCTAACTCACACAGGACAGCTAAGCTGTTTCCCTGTCTTAAATCTAGTTTATCAATTTAATCACTCTGCACTTACGTTCTCCACATTCAACACTCCTGCCACCTCCTTCTTACACTAAGAACAAAAGGACAGTTTATATAGCACAGATAATTGCAAACACTCAGACAATCAACACCCTATCTACCCAATTAGCCAGGTGTTTCCCTTTTCTGGCTGAATGCCATCAGCCCTAAAGGCTTCTGGGAAATGTAGTTTCCCCAGCTACTTCGGCCATGACGCCTATCATGAACTACAAGTTTTTCACCTTAACAGGGGAACATAGATCTTGTCAGCCTCAGACTGACATACTTATTAGCCCTCACTGCCCCACACATGTTAATCAGTCTGTGGAATTGGAGTTTTTCCATCCACCTCCGTTTGCTTCGGAGGAGGATAGGAGATTGAATTTCCTCTGCTCGGTGCGGGCATTGAGGTAAAATAGAGAAAACATCCACAGAAAAAGGATGGCTGTTTTTTAAAAATGTAGTACTAGAGGCACAAAACAATTACATCCCAAAAGTAGACAAATCTAAATCTAAAACAAAATGGCCAAAATGGTTTAATAGATCAATTAAAAAAATATTCAGCAAAAAAGGCACTTTACAGAGCATTTAAAAGGGACCAAAAACAAAGTACACAGAAAGAGTACTTGGAACTGCAAACACAAGTCAAAAAGGAAGTTAGAAAGGCCAAGAGAGAGATAGAAATCAATATTGTTAAGGGGGCTAAAACCAATTCATTAATATTTTTCCAATATTATAACAGCAAGAGAACATTCAAAGAGGAGGTTAAATGTCTAAGACACACAAATGGCAAAAGCTTTTGACAAAGTCCCGCATAAAAGATTAATTCTCAAACTGAACGCAGTAGGGATTCAAGGAAATGCATGCACATGGATTAGGGAGTGGTTAACAGGTAGAAAACAGAAAGTACTGATTAGAGGAGAAACCTCGAAATGGAGTGAGGTAACCAGTGGTGTACCACAGGGATCAGTATTAGGTCCTCTGCTATTCCTAATCTACATTAATGATTTAGATTCTGGTATAGTAAGCAAACTCGTTAAATTTGCAGACAACACAAAAATAGGAGGAGTGGCAAACACTGTTGAAGCAGCAAAGGTCATTCAAAATGATCTAGACAGCATTCAGAATTGGGCAGACACATGGCAAATGAAATTTAATAGAGAAAAGTGTAAAGTATTGCATGCGGGCAATAAAAATGTGCATTATAAATATCATATGGGAGATAGTGAAATTGAAGAAGGGAACTATGAAAAAGACCTAGGAGTTTATGTTGACTCACAAATGTCTTCATCTAGACAATGTGGGGAAGCTATAAAAAAGGCCAACAAGATGCTTGGATATATTGTGAGAAGTGTTGAATTTAAATCAAGGGAAGTAATGTTAAAACTCTACAATGCATTAGTAAGACCTCACCTAGAACATTGTGTTCAGTTCTGGTCACCTTGTTACAAAAAGGATATTGCTGCTCTAGAAAGAGTGCAAAGAAGAGCAACCAGAATTATCCCGGGTTTAAAAGGCATGTCGTATGCAGACAGGCTAAAAGAATTGAATCTATTCAGTCTTGAACAAAGAAGACTACGCGGCGATCTGATTCAAACATTCAAAATCCTAAAAGGTATAGACAATGTCAACCCAGGGGACTTCTTTGACTTGAAAAAAGAAACAAGGACCAGGGGTCACAAATGGAGATTAGATAAAGGGGCATTCAGAACAGAAAATAGGAGGCACTTTTTTACACAGAGAATGTGAGGTCTGGAACCAACTCCCCAGTAATGTTGTTGCAGTTGACACCCTGGGATCCTTCAAGAAGCTGCTTGATGAGATTCTGGGATCAATAAGCTACTAACAACCAAACGAGCAAGATGGGCTGAATGGCCTCCTCTCGTTTGTAAACTTTCTTATGTTCTTATGTTCTTATGTTACATGGATAAGACAAGAGCTCTGCGTCATACTGCCCAGCTCTTTGTCTGTCACGGTATACGGACCCTAGGACAGCCCCTCTCAAAGTAGCGTCTGTCACATTGGATTGCGGACACAGTCTCGACTGCATATTATGGTGCTGGCTTGCCCCCACCTGGGAGGGTAGGCGCACATTCCACTAGAGGGTTGACTACATCTTGGGCCCTCTTCAGAGGGGCCTCGCTGTCTGATATTTGTACTGCGGCTAGCTGGGCTACGCCGCATACTTTCTCCAGGTTCTACCGCCTTAATGTGGTAGATCCTGCCCTGCCTTCATTAGGCACGAGGGTCTTTGAGGGTGTAAGCTCACACCGCTAACCTCTGGGTTAGACAGTGCTTGTGCGTCCCTCATATGCTGACATTTTCACAATGTCACACTGTTTTGCTATTATTTACTGCATGACCAATAAATATAGATATACAAGCGTTTGTAAGAATGGAGTTCACAGAAGCGGTCATTCATAGTCATTCATTTTAACAATAATATTATATAGGCCGTCTATAATTACGTACAGGTATGGAATAATTCATATTTATGTTTACAGATTTGTTATTGTCATGGTTGTCCTCTGCCTTGGGAGAATATGTGTTATTGTCAGTGTGAGAATCTGTCTTGGGGGAATACGCTTCATTATCAGTGAGAGAATCTGCCTTGGGGGAAGATGTGAGTGAAATACATTTTCTATTTATTATATTTTACTATTGGTAGATATTGTTAAGTATTTGTGCATTATTTTCCACTTATAGGTGTGTTCACAAGAGGTTCAGAGGTAGAGTAATGTCATTAAAACATTAAAACAATACCTTTTGTAAGTTAAGTTTGTAAACAATAAGTTTGTAAGTTAATGAACAACTCCCTCCAAATCAGTGGCTTCTTTCAACAGTCAAAAGTCAAAAATAACCCTGCCTCCAAACCAATCAATTGGAGAAATGTCATTGAAGCAAAACCCTGTTTCCTTTCCATAGTAAACCAATCAGATTGGAGATGTGTTATTCTGCCCCCAGAACAAAATTCATCGCTGTGACAGGGTGACTGAGTCGGTGACGTCAGGAAGAAGCAGGAAGGAAAAATACTGACACCAGGGAAGTACTGCAGGTAAAGGCTGCGTTTGCCGTTTTTATTAATAACAAAAATAAAATATTTAAAGAAAAACACACTGTGTGCTCGCAGAGCAAAATAAAAAGGTTAAACAAAACAAAATCACGAACACAAACAACGTGATCAGGCTTTTCAATCTCCGTCTCTCTGCTCGCTCTCTCCTCTAACACCCACCCGGAGCTGGAGAGCTGCAGCCTTTTTATATCGTGGCCGAGGGGTTTATCTAGCTTGCAATTATTTATTCTATTACCCCACGGCCACAATCTGCACGTGTTTATTAATTACAACTGTGGATGGGACTACCCATCCACGCTACAAAACAAATCGTCTACGCCGTCAAAATGCAAAATAATAATAAAATCAAAATACAAAACAAATACAAAATACACTGCACAGGGGCGGAGGGGACTCCGTTCTAAACTAAAATAAACAGATCAATGTACAGGGCTGCTCGCCCTGTTACAATCGCAAATAATTGAACTGAGCGTGTGTGGATTGCCTTGCCCTGTGTGATGCACCTGTCTGCGTTAGTTAGAGAAAGGAGACAGCTGAGGAAGCAATGGAGAAGAGCAGAACAAAGTCAGAAGGGGGCACTCAGTCTGTTACAAAGGGTCATAAAAGACAAGCTTGCAACATTGCGCAGCGCTGAGCGCCTACGGAAACGCTACAAAAAGAAGGAGCGTGTGAGAACTAACTTTTATAAAGACCCATTCCAATTTGTAAAGAAATTATTCACCAGTGAGAAAAATGGCACACTAAAATCATCTAAGTTTGAGCTGGAGAGATATTTGGAGGAAACACATGCAGATCCCTTCAGACATCCGACCTATCGGTCCACCAGAATACCAAATGGTGGACTGTGCACCTAAGTGGAAAGAAGTAGAGCAAGCTGTGAAAAAAACAAGGGCTTCATCATCTCCAGGGCCTAATGGAGTTCCGTACAGAGTGTACAAGAGTGCTTCAGGAGTTCTACGAATTCTGTGGAAATTGATGAAAGTGGCATGGGAAAAACAGGTTGTACCAAGAGCATGGCGCCGAGCAGGTGGAGTCTTTATACCTAAAGAAACAGATTCTACAACCATCAGTCAGTTTTGCCATATTTCTCTATTAAACGTAGAAGGCAAGATTTTTTTCAGCATTATTGCTCAGAGATTGTCAGCTTACCTATTAAAGAACTGCTTGATTGACACTTCAGTACAAAAAGCGGGCATTCCAGGTTTCCCAGGATGCTTACAACACATCAGCGTGATCTGGCAAATTAAATCAGCTAAAAATGTTCTTTGGGCAGCATTTGATTTTTTCAGTGTACCGATGACAATATCAAATTTAGTGAAAGCCTACTTTGGAGATTTGCAATTTAGGTTTTCAATTTCAGAATTCAGCACTACATGGCAATGCCTAGAAGTTGGAAAAATGGCAGGATGCACCATTTCTCCACTGGCTTTTACCATGGCAATGGAAGTAATTATTAGGGCATCGAAATGGGTAGTGGGAGGTGAGTGCTTGGCTTCTGGAATGCGACTACCATCAATTCGAGCATACATGGATGACATGACAACCATGACTACAACAGTAGCCTGCACTAATCGGTTATTGGGCAAATTAACCAATGACATTGAATGGGCACGAATGCAATTCAAGCCCACTAAATCAATGAGCATCTCTATAATTAAAGGTAAAGTATAATGGTGAGGCAATACCAACAGTGTCTGAGAAGCCAGTGAAAAGTCTTGGGAGATGGTACGACGGGGATCTAAAGGACAGTTTGCGTGGGAGAAGTTAGACAACAAGCAGTGGAAGGGTTGAAGAGCATAGACAGCAGCACTTTACCGGGCAAACTAAAACTCTGGTGCTTTGAGTTTGGTCTACTGCTAAGGCTGCTGTGCCAACTGACTGTGTACGAGGTTTCTTTGACAACAGTAGAAAAGCTGGAAGCTTTAATCAGTTCATACGTCTGGAAATGGTTGGGAGTTCCACGCTGCCTCAGCAGAGTGGGACTTTATGGTAAAGGAATACTGCAGCTACAAGTCTCTGCTCTAACCGAGGAGTTTAAGTGCGCCAAGGTCAGACTGGAAATGACATTAGTAGAGTCACGCGACAAATGCGTAAGGGAGGCAGCACCTGTCTTGAAAACTGGAAGAAAGTGGGCGGCAAAGAATGCCGTGGCAGATACAAAGGCTGCCCTTTAAATCAGTGATATTATGGGGCAAGTTCAGCATGGAAGAGGGGGTTTTGGTCTCAGTTCAGCTCCTTCTACATGGCACAAGGCAGCCCCAGCTCAACGGAGGAAGCTGGTAGTCAACGAGGTGCAAAAGCAGGAGGAGAGGATGAGGTGTGTAAAGGCCGTTTACCAGGCCAAGCAAGGAGAATGGATGAGATGGGAGAGTGTGGAACAACACAAGATTGGCTGGCAAGACCTATGGTCAATGGAACAGAGCAGGATCAGTTTCCTCATCAGATCAACATATGATGTTCTCCCATCACCACAGAACCTAAACCTCTGGGTGGGTAAGGATCCTTCATGTCCTTTGTGTTCATCACCTGCAACATTAAGGCACGTTTTGAAAGGATGTAAGGTGGCTTTTAGCCAAGGACAGTTTACATGGCACCATGACCAGGTGCTGCGATGTTTGGCCTTAGCATTGGAAGACAAGCGTAACATGACCAATAAGTTGCCACCTGTTCCATCAAAACATTACACACAAAAGACAACATTCCTCCGCCCAGGAGAGCAACCACCAAGAAAAGGTGTGTCACAAAGACGGCCAGAGTGGGTGGCGTCAGACCAGAAAAGGAATACACAGAGAGATGTGGTTTGGTATAAGCTGGGCGCGTGATCGCGCTCAGCATTTAATAAACAGAAAATAAAAGGTTTGAAACACAAAAAACACTGGACACGGCACTTGCGCCAAAATAAAGAGACAAACAAAAACGAACACACACTAACAAACAGGGACGAACAAACACGGTGAGTAAAGCAATATTTACGTTCTTTCTTTCTTTCACTTTTTAGTTTCTCCTCTCTCTCCCGTTCTCCACTCACCGAACACCAACCCTGAGTGCAAGAAATGTGCGTCTATATATACTATTGTGCTGGGATTCAATTACTAATGAATTATTCACTTGAATCCCAGCACGTGAATTAATTCTGTGCAACCCCGTGCTCACATATTACATTTAACCAGCACGTGAAGTGATTTGTGCTCTCCTCGTGCCTAAATACAAATCTACACTTTTTAAATACACGTGAAACACAGACCCGTTTATATCCCGTGTACCAATCTATACACCGACATTAACACACGCAACATCCAACATACAACACAGATCACACAAATGCACACAGGGGCGGGGCACTTTGCCACAAGGTGTTAAAACCAATCCTCGCCCAGGACAACTGGAAGCTGCTAGAGACTGGAAAATGCTGGCAGATGTTGGTCAACGGTTTATTTTTCAACCTGAGATTGCCACCACTAACCTTCGACCAGATATTGTCTTGTGGTCTGGATCAGCACACCTTGTTCACCTGATAGAGTTAACAGTGCCATGGGAGGATGCTGTAGATGAGGCGTATGAGAGGAAGAAACTGCGGTATGCTCAACTAGCCACTTAAGCGGAACAGCGAGGATGGAGAGTCCGGGTTTACCCAGTGGAAGTGGGATGTCGAGGATTTGTGGCACACTCTACAACCCGGTTTCTCAGAGACGTCGGATTCAGTGGCCAAGAGTTGCATCGCACAGTGAAGAACTTATCTGAAGCAACAGAGAGGAGCAGCAACTGGCTGTGGTTGAGACGGAAAGATTCTGGCTGGGGATCTCAAGCACAATAGAAAGAAAGCAACGCTGATGTACAGGTAAGTAAGCTGGGCTGAGTTGAGTGGGGAACGGAGGGGGGTGATGCTGGGACGCCAGAATCACTGTCGAGCCCTCTTGAGGTGTCGTGGGCTAGTCGATGAAACACCACGGTGCCCAATTGAAGACCCCAGAGATGTACCCTACTTAGCTCAATCCAGACGGTTGTCATGCTGATGCGCTGGGGAAGCCGCACTGTGGTTGATCCCCGGAGCCAGCATTGCAGCCGTTGTGTGTGCTGATGCGCTGGGGAGGCAAAATAAGCTGATCCCTGGAGCCAGCATTACACTTCAGCCATCAACACCAGGCAGGAGGATATCTACATCATCATGTGGAAGGAAACGCAAATGGATGGAGATGCAGATCACATTAGTTTACTATAAAGCTATGTCTTAGTTGGTGCTTATCTTGGCGAGAGCCGAGTTCAAATCAGCATGAAGTTTTAACATCTACTCTTATGTAATGGAAATTATGACAACGAAAACATTGTTTAAACAAAATTAGAAGTACAGACAAGACTACCAAACGCAATCCTTTCCATGCATTCTGGTGTTATGTTTTTTTTTCTTTCAATAAACTATACAGTAAACACAAGTAGATGGTTCTGTCAATGCATATGTAACGTCAGACAGTGCTTTACATTATTGGGGGAACAATTTGTGTTTGTATTCTTCATCGAGATATTTCTTATGCTGCTTATCATAAAGAACAAGATATTCTGGGTTCATTGGCAAAGCAGTTGGGGGCCTAAGAGAGTAGTGTTGCTGAATGAGTGTTCCTCTGTATATAATCCCACTAATCCTGCCTGTCGCAATTTCATTCGCTATAACTCCTGAAGCAGATGGGACCAGAGTCTCCACTATAAATACATTTATAATGGAAGGGGAAATGTGCCTGTAATTTGCCCACTAGTGAGATCATCTAGACCATTTCAGCAAATTATTTTTTTAAATCCTATCTTGTCCACTGCTGGTGTGTTGATTTCTAAAAACTAACAACCAATTCATTCCAGACGCTGCCACACCCCCGTGTCCTCCAGCCTTTGCTTTTCAAATCCAATTCTGGTTCATTTTCATTCCTTACTGCAGCTCTTTGAATGGTCTCTGGCTCCTGCCTGGAGATTCCTTCATAAGCCCTGTGTTAAACACTCCATACAGCTAGCTTTGAAAACACAAGGGTATGGCAGACGACAGAATAATCCCATCGGTTTTAACTGCAGAGCACTTCATTTTGTCACACATGTCTCAGATATCTGCTTTGAAGAAGCACATGGTATTTGTAAACTGGATTTTTATTTAAAAACATGATGGGCAATATTTTTAAAGCGTTTACTCCTGTCTTTAAGTTATCTTTTTTTGAAGAGGTAAAAACACCTGTTCATTTTACATTCAGCTGTGTGTTTCAAGTCCTCTGAAGCACCCTCAGTGTGTTTTGTTTATTCCATTATTTAACATTGACATGATTTTCTCTCTTTTAGAGTAAATAGGAGTTAAAGAATGGAGTAAATGCTTTCCGATTGGGTTGCACTAGCTGTCATTCCCCGCCCCTTCACTGGCTTCCTTCTTCCCTGTCAATAACCAATCAGCTGCTTCTTCTGCTGACTCGCATGCTTTCAGTGCGTCACATGCAATGACCCAGAAGACACTGCTGAGATGAGATGACACAGGAAGTACAAGTGTAAGACGCTTTCTCTCAGCACAGGATGTTGAGAGACTGATGCATGCCTGTGTAACTTCTACAATAGACTACTGTAATGCCCTATTTTCTGGAATTCCAGATTGTTTGTCCAGATTACAGCCAGTATTGGCATCCCTACACTGGCTTCCAGTACGACACAGGATTTATTTTAAAGTCCTGCTTTTAACCTATAAACATAAGAACATAAGAACATAAGAACGTTTACAAACGAGAGGAGGCCATTCAGTCCATCTTGCTCATTTGGTTGTTAGTAGCTTATTGATCCCAGAATCTCATCAAGCAGCTTCTTGAAGGATCCCATGGTGTCAGCTTCAACAACATTACTGGGGAGTTGGTTCCAGACCCTCACAATTCTCTGTGTAAAAAAGTGCCTCCTATTTTCTGTTCTGAATGCCCCTTTATCTAATCTCCATTTGTGACCCCTGGTCTTTGTTTCTTTTTTCAGGTCAAAAAAGTCCCCTGGGCCCACATTGTCTAACCTTTTAGGATTTTGAATATTTGAATCAGATCGCCGCGTAGTCTTCTTTGTTCAAGACTGAATAAATTCAATTCTTTTAGCCTGTCTGCATACGACATGCCTTTTAAACCCGGGATAATTCTGGTTGCTCTTCTTTGCACTCTTTCTACAGCAGCAATATCCTTTTTGTAACGAGGTGACCAGAACTGAACACAATATTCTAGGTGAGGTCTTACTATTGCATTGTAAAGTTTTAACATTACTTCCCTTGGTTTAAATTCAACACTTCTCACAATATATCCGAGCATCTTGTTGGCCTTTTTTATAGCTTCCCCACATTGTCTAGATGAAGACATTTGTGAGTCAACATAAACTCCTAGGTCTTTTTCATAGTTCCCTTCTTCAATTTCAGTATCTCCCATATGATATTTATAATGCACATTTTTATTGCCAGCATGCAATACTTTACACTTTTCTCTATTAAATGTCATTTGCCATGTCTGCCCAGTTCTGAATGCTGTCAAGATCATTTTGAATGACCTTTGCTGCTGCAACAGTGTTTGCCACTCCTCCTATTTTTGTGTTGTCTGCAAATTTAACAAGTTTGCTTACTATACCAGAATCTAAATCATTAATGTAGAATAGCAGAGGACCTAATATTGATCCATGTGGTACACCACTGGTTACCTCGCTCCATTTTGAGGTTTAGCTCCAAAGGATTAGCTCCATCTTACCTGAGTGACTTATTGGTCCCATATGTTCCAGGTCGGTCCAAAATAATAAAAAAAAAAAAACCCCAATCATCCAATCATGATGGAAAGAGGTAGTCATAATATTCAGCATACAGTTCTGAATCTGTTGCATTCTGAGGATATATGGGGGTGTCTCTGTCTGTCTGTATATGCATCATTCTGTATGGTGCACATACATTTTTGTATATATCTGAATAACTACTTATCAAATTGTTCATATTCTGTAGGTTTAACTCACCCCTAGTAATATATATATATATATATATATATATATATATATATATATATATATATATATATATATATATATATATGTATTGTAAGACAGCAGGGAGGGGGTTAATTTCCTCCCTGCAGGAAAACATGTGAAAATGCACTCCCAGGGCAATTGTTAATTGATTTATTGTTTAATTATCCCCTGCACCTGGGCGGCAATTGTAAATTAGTACCAGGTGCAGGGTATAAGAGAAGAACAGTTACTTGGTTTGAGGCTGCTGAGCAGAAGGAGGCAGAAGAGGTGCTCTGTTTCCGAGCAGTCGAGAAAAAGGGTGGATGCAGTTTAAACCGGTGAGGTTTTGTTTTGTTGTTCTGTGTTTGGTGGGGAAACGGCTTAGTCGTCCCACTTTTAGTCAGGGTGTTCCGGAGAGTTTAGTTAGTGCTCGTAAAGAGCTAGGTGTTTGTTTTGTGTTTGTTTCATTTTTGCGAATTAAAAATAGCGCGTCGGCGCGTAAAAATCCATTCCTGTGTGTGTTGGGTCAGTTTTTAAAGGGGCAACGAACCCGAGTGGAAGCAGCTCGGTTACAGTATGTGTGTGTGTGTGTGTGTGTGTGTGTGTGTGTGTATGTATGTATGTATGTATGTATGTATGTATGTATATATATATATATATATATATATATATATATATATATATAATATATATATATATATATATATAATGTGTGTGTTTACATTTTAAGTAGTAGCAGATAGGTTTGTTGATTGTTTGAGTAGTATTGTTCCTTTAGTATTTGAGTTGAGTTAAAATTGCCAAAATGAGTTGATTAAGAATCTGTTTAAATAGCCATTCGAAAAGACATGATTTAATTAACAAGAACAGCAAGAGATACTACTATGCCAAAGCGCCAGTGTCATCCACAGGAGACATCTGCGACCAGTCAACCTTCGCCAGCTGGCTGCAGCTGCACAGGAAGAGCGGCGGAACATCTCACAGCAGTGTATCCAGAGGCTGATCGGTTCTATGCGTCAACGCTACCAGGATTGTGTAAATGCTCAGGGAAGTCATACCTGATACTAAGTTTGTAATGTTTTCATTTTGACAGTGTGTCACGTTTCATCATGATTCTTTGATTTGTTCACATTTTGTGTGATTTTGTTTGATATCTATGTTTAAAATATTTGATTAAATCAATTAGACCTGAGTGTTGCGTTTCTTTTATGCATCAGTGTGTGTGTGTGTGTGTGTGTGTGTGTGTGTGTGTGTGTGTGTATGTATATATATATATATATATATATATATATATATATTACACACACTATAATCATTGCAAAAAACTGCATTAATGCAGCAGTTAGGGTTGAACTCCTCGCCACAAAAGCAAAGAAATGTGGCGTAGGGTTTTTTAACCCGAACTCGCCATTCCCACCCTCATGCAAGTAGCCAAAGCAACCGCAGACAAAGCTGCAAGACGAGCAGCGCAGCGTAACTCAAGGTGGATATGGTAGTGAGAGGTACAGGTGTGTGCTGACTTCCAGGTAGCAGCCCTGCAGATTTCTGGATAGGACTGTCCCTGGAAGCAGCCATTGAGGCAACAGTGTGTCCGGTAGAATGAGCCTTAAGCCCTGTAGCAGGCTCCCTACCAGCCAACCTATATGGTTATTTGAATGCTTTGAAATGCTAGAAAACGGTAATAGTGCATTGAGACATGTCAATTACTTTCATACTTGCACTGAGATCAAAGGTGCATGCAAATATAGTTTTATTGATGCGGTTCTGCAGCCTGAAGTGGGTGTGTATGTGTTGAAGTGTACATGTATATCCATGGCTACAGCACCAGCGGACCATGATGATGGGTGTCTCTTGTGTCATCTGGAAAGAGTTGCATGTTCTATGTCTTACCTGATGACGACAGTCTGCAGTTCCTTGTGTTGTCTGGTTCCTTTGGCTGCTTGTGTGGGGGTGGTGGGTTAAAAACCCTAACGCCACATTGCCTTGCTTTTGTGGCGATGAGTTCAACCGTAACTGCTGCATTAATGTAGTTTTTTGCAATTAACTTCCTTCCTTTTTGAGGAGACTGTTTTTACTTTCATTATAAACTACATCACTTCTGTGGAGATGTTGCATACATGACTGCTGCATTTTACCACACTGTATTATGTTGTTGAAGCCGACACCCTGGGATCCTTCAAGAAGCTGCTTGATGAGATTTTGGGATCAATAAGCTACTAACAACCAAATGAGCAAGATGGGCCGAATGGCCTCCTCTCGTTTGGAAACTTTCTTATGTTCTTATGTATTAGACATGTTAATGCAAACTCAGTAATTCCAGCAAAACAGTCAAACAAGGTTGATCGTTTGTATCTACATAGCTTTTTAAATCTATAATTCATAATTGTAAGTAGCAGCCCTTTATGTCAGTTTAAACAGGTTTTAATGGACAAGACATAAGGTTCATTTCACAAGGTCTCTAAAAACCTATTTAATTATTATTTATTAATGAAACATTTACAATGCAAACTTCATTAACAGTGAAAAAAAAAAAAATCATGAACATGAAACATAAATGTAAATAATTATTTTTGCAATTGAGCGCAATGATTTAATATTGCTTATTCTTCACTAAAGTTAGAACTTTTTAAAAGTGATTCTATTAAAAGTAATGTTAAACTGCAGTGACAATGTTATTCTGCATTGTGCTGTTAAACTGCAGTGATTACACTGTGTAACAAATATTTATTTATTTTTTGGTTCCTGGGTAGTAAGTGTTATTTCCTAATTGCTTATGCCTCAAAGGTATAGAAAATGGCTATTATTCCCCACAAACTTTGCTTTTGTGACCAGGACAGTGATATTTTGAAATTTACCTATTTTCCAGAACATTCCAGATAGATTCAGTGCTGAGTAAACTTGGAGTAACTTCTAGAACTTTCTAGAACTTTCCAGTAATATAAATAGTAGTATAAATACAGGGGCCTTAAGCCCACCACTTCAGTTTAGTTCCAGCTGCCTAAGTGGATACATATCTGCATTTTTCTGAGATGGCATCAAGGTCATAGGAGACTTCAAAATGGTGGCATTCCTGAGGTCTCCAAGGCGGTTTTACCAAGTTTCCCTGCTATCTTTGCCTTTGGGACAGCAGGGACACCAAGGCGCACTACCACAGGCGGGACTGGCCACAGCGGACCGAGTTCTCTGTGGGGAGGAACAACGTCAAGTGGGAGCCACTGGTGGACCCCCGGAAGGTGCTGATGCCACCACTGCACATCAAATTGGGCCTTATGAAACAATTTGTCAGAGCTCTAGATAAGGAGTTGGCAGCCTTCAAGTACCTTCAAGACTTCTTCCCTAAGCTGTCTGAGGCAAAGGTCAAAGCCGGTGTCTTCGTCGGACCACAGATAAAGAAGATCCTGGAGTGCAATGAATTCCCCAAGAAGCTCACTAGTAAGGAGAAAGCGGCTTGGAACAGCTTTGTCGCAGTGGTTCGAGGCTTCCTGGGCAATCACAAGGCCGAAAACTATGTGGAGCTGGTTGAGACTCTGGTGAAGAACTACGGCACAATGGGCTGTAGGATGTCCCTCAAAGTCCATATCCTTGATGCTCATCTTGATAAATTCAAGGAGAACATGGGAGCGTACTCAGAGGAGCAAGGCGAGCGCTTCCACCAGGATATACTGGACTTTGAACGCCGCTACCAAGGACAGTATAACAAGAACATGATGGGAGACTACATTCGTGAAAGTGATTTACAGTATAATCGTAAATCTCGAAAAACTACTCACTTCTAAATATTTTGTAGTCATTTTTGTATTACTTTAGTATAAATACATGTTAATTTGGATTCATATGTTGTTTTTTTCTGACTTTATGTGAACGAAAAGACACAAATTTGCCCGTTTTCTCATTGGAAATAGGTAAATTTCAAAATATCACTGTCCTGGTCACAAAAGCAAAGTTTGTGGGGAATAATAGCCATTTTCTATACTTTTGAGGCATAAGCAATTAGAAAATAACACTTACTACCCAGGAACAAAAATTGTGTTACATAGTGTTATTACAGTCTAGTGTTAATCTGTAGTTCCAGTGTGATTCTATTACAGGCTGCTGTTAACTGCAGTTGCAATGTGTTTTTTCACTGCTTTTAAACTGCAGTTACAAAGTGATTCTATTAAATATAATCTTAAACAGCACTTACACGGTTTTGCATCTGTTGAAAATGTCACAGACAATGTGGTCCATTAAAGAGGGCAACTTGCTTTTTTTTTTTGTTATAAAAGTCACTCTGCTGAGGTACCAGCGTTGATAGCGGAAATAAAAAAAAAAATATTCCTTAACACTTTAATACGAGTCCATTTTTAAATGTAAAGGATTTAACTGATGAACAGAATGAAAAAGCACAGGCTTACAAGCAAAGGTAGACAATCAGCCCAGCGTTTTAATCTGGAATTTGAATTCATGAACGCGAGACAGTAACAAACCTGCTAATCAAAAGAAATCTTTTTTATTATCGATCCACATTGAACAGAAACAAAAGCTTCACGCAGATTGTTTCAAATTCGCTGGATGTCTCCGAGCTCTAGCATTCAAGTAGGCTATAAATTCGTGTCTGTGTGTGGTCAGGTGCAGTAAATAAATCAAGTCCACACAATCCTTTCTCCCAAAACAGTCTGTGGGTTTTTAATAATAATAAAAATAATAACAAATAAACACAAAATAAGTCCACCCCTTTACCAGCGATGGTATTGGGGGGTACACAGCAGCTCTCTTAAAAAATAAACAAAAACGGGACTTTGTCCGTCCCCACGTTCTCTCTGTGCACGCAGTGCTCTTGGTCCAGAGAAGCGTGGTGCCGTGAGTGGTGCGGTGCGGTGCAGTGCAGGGACGTGCTCTTTATATTGCCGGTCCGCGGCTCACTCCCCCGCTGCAACACAAAACACACATAATCCTACAGATCATAAAAACAATACAGGCTCCGGCCGTTTGCTTTTCATTCTCAGCGCAAGGGGAGGTTTTGACATAGCTGCTTCCCCTTTGTACCCAGCAAACTCCTCCCTGCAGCCAACGCGTCGCCATGGTTTCTCCAATAGAGGGCTGCCCCGCAGCTGACTGCAATGGAATCGTCCTGAGTACTTGCAGCTACGCGCCCCTCCTAATATGGTCACCTTCCGGTTTCCACCTACCACCGAGGTGGTAGATCTAGGAGGCAGCATACCTTCCCCATTACACAGCGCCCTTTCCAATCGGGAGGGAGATTTGCAGCATTGATCCTTTCTCTCTCTATCACAGTGTCACACCACATCGAATAAATGTTATCCACGTAACATAATGAAATTGGAAATACCGACCCCATATTATCAGTAACAGCTTATCGATGAGCAATCCAGCATTCATTTCAAATTATATATCCCACCTTTAAGAGAACATCAGATTCTGCGTACCCCCTCTTGGTACAGACACCACTGATTATCATAACACACAAATGACAAGTCATCACCAGTATTAGAATTAAATGAAAACTTTTATTAAAAAAGGCCATGCCTACATTTAGTGTATAGACATTTGGACCGCTCTGTTTTTATAGACATTTGAAAACTGTGCATGGAACTGATCAGGAATACAGTCTGGATCCGTGTGCTTTCAAACGCTGTGAGGTTTTTGTACCTGTACTTTTACAACATTTAAAAACAGCATTTCATCATATACACCAATAGCTGTTTTGTACCTCTAAGCTTTCCATATTGTTGGAAGCAACACTGCAGAGTTTGGGATTAGTGTCTAAAAAGTATCTGTTCCATTCCACCCCTCCTGCCTTATCTTTCCATGTGTTTGCAATCATTTTGAATGGTTCAAGTTCTAGAATTCTAATATTAAATACTAGTAGAATATTCAATTGAATGCCAAATGTTTTGACTAGAAGTCTGAGTATTTCTATATGCAGCACATAGTTCTGGAT
Source organism: Acipenser ruthenus (assembly GCF_902713425.1). Taxonomy (NCBI): domain Eukaryota; kingdom Metazoa; phylum Chordata; class Actinopteri; order Acipenseriformes; family Acipenseridae; genus Acipenser; species Acipenser ruthenus. The sequence continues at coordinate 10,154,337 of NC_081213.1, forward strand.
GATATTCCAATGTTAAGATTTGTATCATTTCTCTTTTGGAGTGCTGAACTGGCTCCACCTTGTGTGGTTTCACTGTTTATGTTTCCTGGTTCTTGAAGTCATGTGATACTGTCGTGATACTGTGACCGTTGAACACTGTTGACTCCACCTGCTTCACAATCATCAGAATTCAAAACGATTCCAAACATCATCAGAATTCAGAATGATTCCAAACATCATCAGAATTCACAACGATTCCAAACATCATCAGAATTCACAACGATTCCAAACATCATCAGAATTCACAACGATTCCAAACATCATCAGAATTCACAACGATTCCAAACATCATCAGAAGGTAAGGGAGGTGTAGGTTCATTTGTAAAGGATCAACCCCCCTCCCCCTCCCAGCCCAGCACGTCAACCCCATTTCCAAGCCTTACTTTTCTCACTTTCAAATAGGTAGGAATTATAAAATACTGTACTGATAGCTTCAATAATGTTATCAGGTTTATTGATAAAATGATCACTAGTAATGGAATGAAAGGGTTCAGATGTGATGAGCAGTGTAACAGGGACAGATTAACATTGCAACACTGAACGAGGGGATCGTGTCAAACTGCCTCCTGTACAAGAGGGCACAGTCTAAAGAAACGGGCAGTGGAGCTCTCAAAGACCTCTCCAGTGACATCATCACGCCACTCCAGTGCCCCGGGGACAAACCAGGCATCGCTGGACAGGCTGTGATCGGAGTGCACGATTAAACCTGCGCCCGTTTCCTAAACTCAAGAGAAACACATCAAAAGAATCTCTTTGCATGTGTACTCAACAGTAGTGACAATTAAGCACACTGTCTGTCTGTGTGGGGGTCTCGATACTCTGTGCCTCCTCTATTCTACTCCAGGACACTTCACATGTGCAAAGCAGTGGCGTCAGAGAACATGGATCCACGCGCACCGGGACACCTCGCCGTTTGTTTTGTAAACTCGTGTTGCAATGCATTCTGGTACTTGTAGTCCTGCATCTCAAAAGAAACCCCACAGGTAAAATGTACCTGAATGCACAATAACTACCTTGGGGAAGGATCAGATTTAACCCAGCACAATAACTACCTTGGGGAAGGATCCGAGATCATTATAATCATACACTTGTTACGTGTGAGACACTACTGCTGATAACAGTAACCCACGACTGTGGAGCAGGAATTAGTCTAGCTGGCTTCGGTGCCCTCATCTACATTGGGTCATAACACAAACATTTACACATGAGAAACACCAAGCAATTCAAATACAAGGTACTGTACTTTAGATGTGTTTGATTTAGATTTTTTTTTAAAAAGCAATACAGATCTAGGATATGTGGCATTTTTCGTTTCAAATACGATAAAAAAAGACATTGTAAATGTAAGACATTGTTCGATAGGCTAAAACTGACATCCTTTTTATGTATGTCTATATTAATATATATTTGTATTAAATATTAAAGACGCAGACCTCCTACTACATTAACAGCCATTCTCTTTGTTCATAACACCACAGTAGTGCTGCCAGCAGGCAGTGCGTGTGCTGCAGGCTCAAAGCTGACCCCCGTCTCTCCAGTGACTGGCTGACCTGGAGGCTTTCTCTCTGGAGCTGCCCTGGTCATGCACAGGCTGCAGCACAGCAGGGGACACATTCTGTGAAGCCCAGCACAGACACGAAACCAAGATACAAAAATAAATAGGGTCCTTTTCCTGGAATTTAAATGTGTGTAGTTTAAATTAACACTGAAAAAAAATCAAGGAAAAACAAATACATAAAAAACGTGAGAAACATTGCCTACCAAACTTTATTTTACTTTGAACTGCAGTTAATAACAAGTGGGTGCAAGTGTTTTGCTCTAGAGAAATATTTCACACAATCCACACTTATTGTTTTGCCCTGAATATACATTTTGTCCATCTAATGCAATGTTAGTTTTCAAATGCCATGGATTCTTTGTATGGTTTACATACTGTACAGTAAGTATTTTCTTAAGTTTCAGTGGGCCAAACTGTTGTTAGTTGTAAAAATAAAGTGGGGGCAAATAATTACACAGAACATGCATGGATGGAGAGTACCTGGCTTCATGTCTGTATCGAGCAGAATGTACACTGTGTGCTTTGTACCTGTGTGAGCAAGACCATGCCTTCACTGGGAGCAGGGCTCTGAGACGGAGAGAGAGAGAGCCATGCCTTCAATGGGAGCAGGGCTCTGAGACAGACAGCCATGCCTTCACTGGGAGCAGGGCTCTGAGACAGAGAGACAGAGAGAGAGAGCCATGCCATCACTGGGAGCAGGGCTCTGAGACAGAAAGAGAGAGCCATGCCTTCACTGGGAGCAGGGCTCTGAGACAGAAAGAGAGAGCCATGCCTTCACTGGGAGCAGGGCTCTGAGACAGAGAGACAGAGAGAGAGAGCCATGCCATCACTGGGAGCAGGGCTCTGAGACAGAAAGAGAGAGCCATGCCTTCACTGGGAGCAGGGCTCTGAGACAGAAAGAGAGAGCCATGCCTTCACTGGGAGCAGGGCTCTGAGACAGAGAGAGTCATGCCTTCACTGGGAGCAGGGCTCTGAGAGAGAGAGAGAGAGAGAGAGAGAGAGAGAGAGAGAGCCATGCCTTCACTGGGAGCAGGGCTCTGAGACAGAGGGGGAGAGAGAGCCATGCCTTCATTGGGAGCAGGGCTCTGAGAGAGAGAGAGAGAGAGAGAGAGAGAGAGAGAGAGAGCCATGCCTTCACTGGGAGCAGGGCTCTGAGACAGAGGGAGAGAGAGAGCCATGCCTTCATTGGGAGCAGGGCTCTGAGACAGAGAGAGAGCCCGTAAATAAACCAACACTCTGCTAAGGGTCCTATCATGTGTTCATGGGTGAAGCTTGCTGTTTCTCCCCAATGGAAAAAGGAAAAGGATGCAGAAAAGATCCCTGCTCTGGGCTTGTCAAGCCAATCCTCCAGCATGAATCCATCAGGACACGTCAGAGCTCGGAGGCTGTCTATCTCCCAGCATCCCTCAAGAGCAGGTCGGCTACTGCACAGGGAGAGTGCTTTACACAAGGAAAGGGGGGAGAGACACGTGTTATAAACGGGTGGCAGAACATTACCTTGCATCTTCTGTAACCAGCACAGTAACTGATCTACTAGAATGCTGTTTTATATGCAGTGTCTATTCATTTAAGAACAGTCTGTCTATATGCACATTAAACACAAACCCTATTGCACACGACATTGAGGCAGCAGCACACGGCTGCAGCAGGTGAGATGAGGCTGTATGTAGCGGAACAAGATCTCCAGCACTGCCTACAGCACCTCTGCTGGGATGGCCAGCATGGAGGAGACTAGACATTCCCTGTGCCTGGCCTGGGTTCAGCACGGTTTCTGAAGCTGCGTTTCGACTGCCTGGTCAGGCTGTGCTCAGGTGTGTGCACCAGGGGTCTGTCTGTGGTCCAAAGAGTGGGGTAGCTTTGCATTTGGACATTTCTCAAGCACAGTGAGAAACGACAAACTGTGTGTGCCAGCTTAAGAGAGGGCTGCAGTTAAACTGTATTGCAATGGGTTTACCCGTGTATTAGTTATTCTTTATCTACAGTACATTGAGTCACAGAGGAGCTTGTGCAGCAGTTCATAAGAGAGGCACTAACGCACTGCCCTCAGCCACTCTGCTTCCAGCCGCTCCCTGCAGATGGCGCTGTAGACATTGCAAAAGAAGCGCCTCCTATTGAGGTTAAAGAGAGTTACATGATAAAGGCAAATTAACAGTGTAGAAAAATGAAAAAAAAAAAAGCAGTGCATCTAATGGAAAGATGAATACGCTCCCTGGGTGGGGTACTTGCGGGTGTGCATATAGCACTATATTCAGCATATACTGCACAAGAGCTGGACAAAAAAGCATTAACAACCTACCATATGCAGCACACACTTCAGTGCTAGGGGCTGTTTCCTAACGCCACTTGTTCCGGGGCCATGTAGATGCATTCAAGACTTTGTTTCTGATGTTCCTTAAAAGTGACAACTATGATGAATTTGAGGAATGTGCTCCTCCAGAACAATTTAAACACCTGCCCCGTAGAATTAGTGCCGCCCTGGCTGCCGATCTCCCTAACGACAGTGATATGGCAGGTGTTTTCATTTTTTGGACTACCCCCCCTTGTGCAGATATACTCTACAAACACAGAACACAGATCTTTCTACCCGTGAGACGTCACACACCACCACTGAAAACGCTGAACTGAAGTCTTTGATCCCATTGTCCCCACCAACACATCACAAGACACCTGGACACCACAGCTCAGTTATTGGGGACAGGGCTCCCAACCTCCCCTGGCAGGTCAAGGCAGCCCCAGCACAGAGTCCAGAGAGACAGAGGGAACCCCATTGAGAGTGCAGATACTGCCCTGGTCCCTGGCTGAGCTCCAGGATATTATAAAGACGCTTCATTCATGATCCTGTAAGGGGGATGCATATCCCAGAGACGCCGATACTCGGGTTACTGGAATCTAGATGAAGTTTGTACCGTATTGTTCACACAACACTACCTATTAGGATGTGCAGCAGTTACTACATTTGTTCACCTGGTGGCAATGTGCACAATACAACAATCAAAAAGCTCATTTAAAAAATGGTATAAAATAATGTTAAAGGGGACTAATTCTCAGCCATAGCATTCTGACTTCCTGTTTTGTGTGTAATATGCAAGATGTAAAATATTAAATTAGGAAAACATATGTATTCAGAAAAGCTGTTGCCCTCTTGCTATGGCATGCTTAGAACAGCAATGCAGAGAACATGACTGCAGCAGTCACCCTCCCTCCTTAACCTCTATCACTGTACTGTGCATCACCCCTCCCTCCTTAACCTCTATCACTGTACTGTGCATCACCCCTCCCTCCTTAACCTCTATCACTGTACTGTGCATCACCCCTCCCTCCTTAACCTCTATCACTGTACTGTGCATCACCCCTCCCTCCTTAACCTCTATCACTGTACTGTGCATCACCCCTCCCTCCTTAACCTCTATCACTGTACTGTGCATCACCCCTCCCTCCTTAACCTCTATCACTGTACTGTGCATCACCCCTCCCTCCTTAACCTCTATCACTGTACAGTGCATCACCCCTCCCTCCTTAACCTCTATCACTGTACTGTGCATCACCCCTCCCTCCTTAACCTCTATCACTGTACTGTGCATCACCCCTCCCTCCTTAACCTTTATCACTGTACTGTGCATCACCCCTCCCTCCTTAACCTCTATCACTGTACTGTGCATCACCCCTCCCTCCGGGGGCGCTGTTCAGGACCCCATTGCTCTACAGCAAGAATATCCATAGACCGGCCATCAAGTGATTTTTGAGACATTTTAAGGCAGTCAATCAGAAACCCTGGCATGCATCGTACTGCACTGTCTGCATCCTTACAGCACACCATGATTCTCCACATACAACCTCTACACCCCCCTCCCTTCCCCTCCCTCCCTCTCTCCCTCTGTCCCCCCCACCCCCTCCCTCCCTCCCTCCCTCCCTCGCCACCCCCTCCCTCCCGCCCTCCCTCCCCATCCTCCCTACCCCTCCCTCCCACCCTCCCTCCCCATCCTCGCTACCCCCTCCCTCTCTCCCTACCCTCCCCCCCCCCCCCACCCCCCACCCCCTCCCCTCTCAATGGAACTGTGCTGGGAGACCCATCAAAACTGCGCAGGGACAGGTTTAAAAAGCGCTTTCTTTTCTTTACTTTATCTATTTATTTATACATTTTGTTTTATTTAGTTTTGTTTGTTTGTTTCACTTAAAGAAAGTTCACAGTCCTGCCGTCGGCTATGCATAGAATTCCTCCTGTGTGTCTGGTTTCTGGTAGCTGACGGTGGCCTGCTTGGGCTCCTCCAGCGTGTAGCTACCCTCGTCCTTCTTCTTCATCCGGTAGATGAGCAGCATGACCAGGAAAGCAGCGAAGAGAGCGCCCACCACTCCACCCACGATCACCGCTGGAGGGGAGAGAGAGAGGCTGAGACATGCATCTACATTACAAACAGAGGGGAGAGAGAGAGAGGGGGAGAGAGAGGCTGAGACATGCATCTACATTACAAACAGAGGGGAGAGAGAGAGAGGGGGAGAGAGAGGCTGAGACATGCATCTACATTACAAACAGAGGGGAGAGAGAGAGGGGGGAGAGAGAGGCTGATACATGCATCTGCATTACAAACAGGGGGGAGAGAGGCTGAGACATGCATCTACATTACAAACAGAGGGGGAGAGAGAGAGGGGGAGAGAGAGGCTGAGACACACATCTCTACATTACAAACAGAGGGGAGAGAGGGGGAGAGAGGCTGAGACATGCATCTACATTACAAATAGAGGGGAGAGGGGAGGGGGGACACGCATCTCTACATTACAGAGAGAGAGAAATACAGAGAGGGGGAGACACATCTCTACAGCTAGAGAGAGGGAGAGACACACATCTCTATATTAAAAGGGTAGAACTCCACATGACACAGTGCGCAATCAAAGCTACAGCAGAGAGAGAGAGAAAGAGAGAAGGGAGAGATATGAAACACATCTTTAAATTACAGCTACAGGGGAGGGAGGAGGGTAGCCCTCTCCACCCCACTCCAAGATCACAGCTAGAGCACACAGAGTGTATTGGATTGAGTGAAACAGAGAGAGAAATAAAAGGCACAACACAACTTCCACTGGGATCCTACACTAGCACTGCGGTACACAAACACCAACCCAGTCTAGCTAACAACTTCCACTGGGGATGAGCGGATCCCAACATCGAGACTGGAGTGAACCAGCACACTGGAGCGCCACCTAGCAGGGGCACAGAGGAGAGAGGCAGGGGGCAGGCAGGAGTGGAGACTCCCACTGCAGAGCCGGCACGTCTACACAGAGACACAATAAAGCCACTAAATCTTACCTGATAGGTAATACCAGCGCCTCGCAGGGCTCCCACTTTCCCTATACGATAGACACATGACCATAAACTTGTTCAAATGTTTATTTAATGAAGACAAATTGACCGAATTGCCCTTCTGCAATTTCAGTGGAAATCTACAGGTAATAAAGAAGTCAGATTGGCTGGGCCTAGAACAGTTCACACTGCTCTGCAGTGGGAGTCTCAACACAAATAGCATGATGGTCATGCTGTATTTCCTCTCCCCTTCAAAGAGTTAGCAGTAATAACATATCTCAACGTGTTGAAAGAGAATAAAACCCATCCCCTCTGCCCGTGTGTGGAAGGGTGACGAGTGGGTTGTAACACAGGGGAGCACAGTCTAACCCTCACGATGTCTAGCTAGCTCTATCTGTCAGCCTGTCTGTCTGTTTACCTATCACCAGGAAATCTGCGAAGACGACGCCCACCAGGCTGCCTACAATCACCGCTGGAGGACAGAAACAGGACAGGGGTGTGTCATTGAGGCCAGGAGGGGGGCTGAGACACACTAGGAAAGGACTCCACATACACACACACACACACACTCACACTCGCACACACACTCACACTCGCACTCACACTCACACACAGCATCCTGGGGTAAGCAAACATGCTGAATATTGGGTGTTTGAAGCGTGTGTCTAATAATCTCACTCTAGCCATTGAAATGTGATTCTCAATAAAACTAAAACGCTGGACTACAGCAGTAGAATGTGATCGGCACATGTACGCAGTATATGTACGCAGTATATACACAGATATCCGTCACTCACTGCTACAGGCTGCAGCACTGCTTTTAATGAGAGTGCCAGATCTCTGAATGCATAAACTGTGCACTCTGCTGACATCTGTTCCCTGACATTGTGACACACATCTGCATGCTAGAGATAATGTACAGGAGTGTAGACTGTATCTATCATTATTCCATATCTATCATGTGACCCAACCAGAGCAGCTGTGCCAGTGTAAAGGGCAGTGTGTGTGTGTGTGATGCAGTGTAGAGGGCAGTGTGTGTGTGTGTGATGCAGTGTAAAGGGCAGTGTGTGTGTGATGCAGTGTAAAGGGCAGTGTGTGTGTGATGCAGTGTAGAGGGCAGTGTGTGTGTGTGTGTGATGCAGTGTAAAGGGCAGTGTGTGTGTGTGTGTGATGCAGTGTAAAGGGCAGTGTGTGTGTGTGTGTGTGATGCACTGCAGTGTGTGTGTGTGTGATGCAGTGTAAAGGGCAGTGTGTGTGTGTGATGCAGTGTAAAGGGCAGTGTGTGTGTGTGTGATGCAGTATAAAGGGCAGTGTGTGTGTGTGTGATGCAGTGTAAAGGGCAGTGTGTGTGTGTGATGCAGTGTAAAGGGCAGTGTGTGTGTGTGTGTGATGCAGTGTAAAGGGCAGTGTGTGTGTGTGTGTGTGTGTGTGATGCAGTGCAGTGCAGAAAACATGACATACAGCTGCTGTTTGTTTTGTTATCTGGTACTTCTTCAAAGCTGCCACACTTAGGAATGAATTGTGAGGAACACATTATCACTTTACATTTGAACTCAACAGCACCTCTCCCCTCGCTCTCACCTATCAACACCTCCTTCCTCTCCAGGATGTTCCTCTGGGGAAGCTGAGCGGCGGAGCTGCCTGTGTCGATGGTGTTGCCGAGCAGGTCAGGCTCCACCTTCTTGACCGTCGGCTTGGTGACGGCCCTCATGACCTTGTTGTTGTTAAGCTCCTCCTCCTCCCGGATCTCGAAGTCTCCGCTGGGCCCGGCCCCGCCCACATCGTTACTGACCGTCGTGTCCAACACACCGCCCCAGTTCTCTGTCTGCGCGTGAGAGAGAGAGAGAGAGTCCAGGGGAATATAATAGCAATATAAATGCTCTTATGTAGGGGGGCGGTGTGTGTGTGGTTATGCATGAGAAAAGCGGATGGGCTTGTATGCAAAACTATTTCAGAAACGCACTTGGGACGTGGAACAGGTTAATGAACAAGTTAATTGCTAAATAAAACTGCTATATCTTCTAGCCTCCCTACGCTGATGATAAAGACCCGCCCCCTCAGACCAGCCTCCCTGCACTGATGATAAAGACCCGCCCCCTCAGACCAGCCTCCCTGCACTGATGATAAAGACCCGCCCCCTCAGTTCTAGCCTCCCTGCACTGATGATAAAGACCCGCCCCCTCAGACCAGCCTCCCTGCACTGATGATAAAGACCTGCCCCCTCAGACCAGCCTCCCTGCACTGATGATAAAGACCCACCCCCTCAGACCAGCCTCCCTGCACTGATGATAAAGACTCGCCCCCTCAGACCAGCCTCCCTGCACTGATGATAAAGAATCGCCCCCTCAGACCAGCCTCCCTGCACTGATGATAAAGACCCGCCCCCTCAGACCAGCCTCCCTGCACTGATGATAAAGACCCGCCCCCTCAGACCAGCCTCCCTGCACTGATGATAAAGACCCGCCCCCTCAGACCAGCCTCCCTGCACTGATGATAAAGACCCGCCCCCTCAGACCAGCCTCCCTGCACTGATGATAAAGACCCGCCCCCTCAGTTCTAGCCTCCCTGCACTGATGATAAAGACCCGCCCCCTCAGACCAGCCTCCCTGCACTGATGATAAAGACCCGCCCCCTCAGTTCTAGCCTCCCTGCACTGATGATAAAGACCCGCCCCCTCAGGCAATGTAGATAAGCTGCCAGCGGTTCTTGTCCGGTCAGCAATCCATCCTGCCAGCCCTGAAGCTGCCTCTCCATTTCACCTCCCATTGCACAGCTAATCTCTCCCCACGAAGCTATCCAACTGTCTCCAAATTCCATCAGAGTCTTTATTCGGGCACTTTCTCTCTCCTGTGATGTCTTTTTAACCAGAAGGAGGAACGACTGCAACATTTGAACGCATGGTCGCTTTCCCAGAAAGAAGCTCTCAGACCGAGCTGCTGCATTCTGACACAGATAAAGTGAAGGTCAAAGGAAGCCGTAAGCAAAACAAAAAAGGAGCACTTTAGACAAATAGAGCTGTCTTTCAAGGATAAACAGGCAGCTTGAAATGATGCAGGTGGCGAGAGTAGTTGCCTAAATATATAATATATACAAATAAGTATATATTCAACATTCAAATTCAATATAAAAAAGATATATATAGATATATACAGTACTATGCAAAAGTTTTAGGCAGGTGTGAAAAAATGCTGTAAAGTAAGAATGCTTTCAAAAACAGACATCTTAATAGATTATATTTATCAATTAACTAAATGCAAAGTGAGTGAACAGAAGAAAAATCTAAATCAAATCCATATTTGGTGTGACCACTCTTTGCCTTCAAAACAGCATCAATTCTTCTAGGTACACTTGCACAAAGTCAGGGATTTTGTAGGCATATAGTCAGGTGTATGATTAAACAATTATACCAAACAGGTGCTAATGATCATCAATTCAATATGTAGATTGAAACACAATCATTAACTGAAACAGAAACAGCTCTGTAGGAGGAATAAAACTGGGTGAGGAACAGCCAAACTCAGCTAACAAGGTGAGGTTGCTGAAGACAGTTTACTGTCAAAAGTCATACACCATGGCAAGACTGAGCACAGCAACAAGACACAAGGTAGTTATACTGCATCAGCAAGGTCTCTCCCAGGCAGAAATTTCAAGGCAGACAGGGGTTTCCAGATGTGCTGTCCAAGCTCTTTTGAAGAAGCACAAAGAAACGGGCAACGTTGAGGACCGTAGACACAGTGGTCGGCCAAGGAAACTTACTGCAGCAGATGAAAGACACATCATGCTTACTTCCCTTCGCAATCGGAAGATGTCCAGCAGTGCCATCAGCTCAGAACTGGCAGAAAACAGTGGGACCCTGGTACACCCATCTACTGTCTGATTTGATTTGATCAGAATTAATGGTCTCCTCAATGCTGAGAAGTACAGGCAGATACTTATCCATCATGCAATACCATCAGGGAAGCATCTGATTGGCCCCAAATTTATTCTGCAGCATGACAACAACCCCAAACATACAGCGAAAGTCATTAAGAACTATCTTCAGCGTAAAGAAGAACAAGGAGTCCTGGAAGTGATGGTATGGCCCCCACAGAGCCCTGATCTCAACATCATCGAGTCTGTCTGGGATTACATGAAGAGAGAGAAGCAACTGAGGCTGCCTAAATCCACAGAAGAACTGTGGTTAGTTCTCCAAGATGTTTGGGCCAACCTACCTGCTGAGTTCCTTCAAAAACTGTGTGCAAGTGTACCTAGAAGAATTGATGCTGTTTTGAAGGCAAAGGGTGGTCACACTAAATATTGATTTGATGTAGATTTTTCTTCTGTTCACTCGCTTTGCATTTTGTTAATTGATAAATATAAACTATTAACATGTCTATTTTTGAAAGCATTCTTACTTTACAGCATTTTTTCACACCTGCCTAAAACTTTTGCACAGTACTGTAGATATATGGCACTGCCTGAATTATTGTCCACACTGTATTTTATAACCACTGTGCACAAGCAAACACATCCTGCTTTCCGTTGCCCCATTGCTTCAGAAGACCATCACAAAGATGTTTAAAGTGATATGCACATTTAGCACAAAAGAAATGTAAAGTCTTTAGGAATATGCAATCCTTCCATAGCTTCAAAACTCTCAATTAAAAATCTAATGTAAAAAAGCAAAACGTACTGATGAAGACCTTAGTGAAATGTTTGTCATCTTGACTTCTTAAAAGTTTTACTTAAGAATCCGTAATCAATCTCAATATTGAATACAGAGGTACTTGGTTTTCTGCTACCCTTATTGACAGCGCAGCCCGGAGGGTTAAAACAACACCACCAAGACAACACCAAGAGCCCTTACCTCCACTGCGGGGTGGAGAGCTGGGCTGCTGGGGGTCTCAGAGGAGGAGTCAGGCTGTGGAGACAGGGAGGGAGGAGGTGTGGCAGGGGCCCGGGGCCGCAGCGTGGCAGGGGATGTGGTTGTGGGGGCAGGGGTGCGCCTGCGGGGGGCTCTAGTGGTGGTGGTGGTGGTGGTGGTGGTGGGTTCTGTGGTAGGTTCTGTAATGGGCTCTGTGGTGAGAGCCACTGTTGTGCTTTCCTCCTCCTCCTCCTCCTCCTCCTCCTCCTCCTCCTCTTCTTCCTCTTCCTCCTCCTCCTCTTCTTCCTCCTCCTCCTCCTCCTCCTCCTCCTTCTCTTCTCCGATTGGCCCCAGCACCACCTCCTGCTCCTGCGTGGTGCTTTCGGGTGGGCCGGAGCTCGTGGTGGGCGGGGCTTGCCTCATTGTGGTTGTCACGGAGGTGGTGGTTGCCATGGGGATGGTGCTGGTCTCCTCCGGTGTGGGCTGCACTGGCAGGGCTGCTGGGGGAGCGGAGGGGGCTGGGGACAGGGCCTGGGTGGTGGAGACGAGCACCGGCTCCTCCGTCCTGAACAGCACCTCGCTCCTCACCTCCACATCCGGCTCGGGGTCTGTGAGAGTTCAAAACAAGGTCTGTCAGTAACAGCCACCCCCGAGCTGTCTGTATCAGGAGCTACAGCCACAAGAATGTCTTACAGAGGTTACTAACATGAACCTGCCACAGCTGGAAACCGCACGACCACAGCCACACAATCCACTAAGCATGTAAAAACATAGTGACACACAGGCCCTGAATATCAAAAGTGTCTTCTGACAGTCGCTGTCTCCGTCTGCTTTAACACGACTCTCATCCCGAACTTTGTTTCATAAAATGAAACCCTTTTCTGCTGTTTTCCGACAGGTTTAATGGGTGCAATTTACATAAATATGGTGGAATAACTATTCAGTATTTAAATGAGAAACCTACATGTTAATGATGCAGGATTCAATGGACAGGTGGGATTGAACGGTAGTAAAGACAAAACAGACGTGTGTTTCAGGAGGTACGGAGAAAGAAGAGAAGAGACATTTAATAGAACACAATAATAAAGCAAGTACGTCAGGACACAGAGAAATAAAAGTTAAGTTCGAGAGCTCGTTTGAATGTCATTTTGTAAATGTATGTTCTGCATTAATTACATTAATTTCCCGGTTATGGCAGATATTTTATGCCAAAATTAAAAATAAATGAATAAATAAATAGACATTTGTTTATTTATTTTTCATTTTGGCATAAGATATCCTGCACACCCGGTTGCACTTTATGAAAAAGAATAACACTTGAGTGTAGAATATGATATCATACAAACAACCGTGGCAAACAATGCCAGGGCTGTGAGTGATAGTGGCAATGCACGACCCCTCAGGGTGCTTGACTCCAAATCCTTTAACTTCATCACATAAATACAACATTGTAGCATTTGCTCTTCTCTAAGGTCCAAACAGGTGGCCCTTTCACGATACACTGGTGGGGTCTACCTTCGGCTGCGAGTCTATACTGGGGGGGCAGCTACATTATCCCTTCATCCTTTAAAAATCGCAGCAATCCCTAGCAGCACATTGGACTCCAGCACCATTAGTATAGTCAAATTGTCACTCCACCCACAGCAAAGCCTTTTTATTTCAAACAGAGCCTATTATTTCCCATCTCCATTAGGACTCTTTGAAACACACGGAACCATTTTAGATGGAAAATACTCAGACCACATCAACCCTTTTGATTTTTGCATAGGGGTATGTTAATTAGGTCCCCACTTCATTTGCATAACATTCCACATACTGCTGGAATTGGGGTTTTGTGACTGTTCTCATCCTTCATGGCCATTTTTGATTTTTGCTTGGAATACAAAACAGTCGGAAAGTTAAAACACCACCTCAAACCCCCGCCCGGACTGTCGGAAAAGCTTTGTTATTCAGGGCCAGTATTCTGATTACTTTCAATGCTAAAGAATGTCTTGCCAAGTTTCATCACTAGGGTTACCATTTCACTAAATTCTTGTTGTTTTGAAACTATAGGAGAAGGGAAAGACCCCAGAACACTTACCTAATTGGTCAGCCAGGTATATATATATATATATACACACAGTATATATCTATATATATATATATATATATATATATATATATATACACACAGTATATATCTATATATATATATATATATATATATACTGTGTGTGTATATATATTATATATATATATATATATATTAAGCCAACGCCGTCCTCCTTTTGTGTTCAATTTCTCATCCCTGCTCCACCCCCCATCTCGCTACCTCCTTCACTTACTTATTCTGAATGCCGGCACTAGCCAATCACCCCTCTGCTGTGTGGGCTCAAAAAATATCTGCATAATATAATATGCAAAATCTTTTCAACAAAAAAAACATTTCAAGTTTTTGTTTGACAGACAGGCGGCTCTGCTCAATACTCACAGCCGGAGCCGGAGCCTGAGAAGCGATCCTCATCGTCGAAGAAGTCATCGCCCCCGGAGCTCTCCTGGTCCTCTGGGGTGCTCTCCTCTGACCCTCGCCTCCAGCGGTACGCCTGGAGAGAGACAGAGAGTCAGCATGACTGGGGGCTGCCTTCACACAACACAACACAACACAACACAATACAGTGGACAGCTTTAACATGACTGGGGCTGCTCTAATACATAGGAGAGCTTTAACATGACTGGGGTCTGTCTTCATAGCAACACCCCTGCACTGACTCTGGAAGGGTGCTGATTATTATTCAAATACAGGATTGGAGGATTTATAATGCTTAATATTAATATACTGTACAGATCTCTGAATTCCCTGTAATTGTTTGGAGCTGAATGCTTTTCACATTGGCAAGACACTGTCACAGACACTTGTGTCTAATTTGTCTGGGTTTATTTTTAGTATTACTACAACCTGATTAGCACTAGCAAGCCTCAGTTAACAGCATGCAGTCCAAGACTAGTACTAATCCGGGTCTGTGGAACCAGCCATGAGGGAGGTTACAGGACAACTCAAGTGATTTAGCCAATATGGTGTCGGTTCTTAACATTTACAAATACTTAAATAAACCTAATAAAATTCAAGAAGAAATTGAACCTTCATGAATTTATTAAGTTTCCTGTAGTATTTCCTTCTTCAAATGGAATGAGCTCACTGTGGAAACGCGATTCCCAGAGGCGAATGGTAAGCCAGAAAATGGCAGCTCTGTAAAAACATCAAAGCACAATCTACGAGGCAAACAAGAGGCATTTCCCATGCACGACACACACCACACCGGCTGGCTCATCAAAGCGCAAAGCACAAAGCCACTCAGAGATCAGACAGAGTCCAAAAACTGCCTGGCCTTTGGCCCCCGTGGTTTATGACATCATGAAAAGCCCCCTGATTGAATTACAGCCTTCCACTTTACATCTGATTCACGTCCATTAGACAGAATACATGGAATCTGAGAATGATCTGGGGCAGTGTACTCTAAAGCAGAGCCTAAATTGAAACCTGAAGCTTCAGTCTCACCTCCTGGTTAGATTCGGACAGAAAGTTACACCCCCACCTGATGCTAAAAACACCCCCTCCTGGCAATGGTTTATCAATCGGCTTCTCAGAATGTGCCTCCCGCTCCTTATAGAACACACTCTACCCCCACATTCTGTCCATCAGGAGTGCACAAACCTGCTGCTCCTGTGCTCTAGGGATCGTTACACAGTGAAGTGCTGAAGACCTGGAAGGAGGGTGAAAGGCTTCAGTTCAGTGATTCAGGGTAGTGGTGGAACAAAGACCTTGAGGACTGGAACTGGGCACCTCTGCTTTAGATTATAAAAGAATCCATTCAAGATTACTGCATCAAACTGCATTCAGAATGACATTCCAGCCCCAATGATTACACATCCCAGCTAATCCTTCCTAGTTTGACAAAGCAGTGGAAAATCCAAGTACCCTGCTGTTGAACCGTGTTGCAAATGAGCCTTTTCTACAGGTAGGATGGACTTCACAATCATGAGGTACTGCAGGGTGGTGCAGCTCCTCCATTAACTTTAATTAATGAATTCCTGAAGAAGAACGCAAAAAAGAATCTGCTTTCAATCCAAACTTGTTGATTCAAATCTATAAATGAACATCACAAAGACTTACTATTTGGCTTACTATTTGTAGCAGGTATCTGAACACGATCCCTATAATAACACAGAGTCAGCTAGGAGTTAACTAGCCAGGCTGCTGCAGTGCTGTGTCCTGCTTTCTGCTTTTCAATACTTCACCAGGACAATAGAGATGAAGCCTTGCATTCTCTAGGGGGTTCGAGTATTAATTGCAGCTCCTGAAAAGCCCAACAATGCACGCTTCACCTGACATTTGAAAAGATTCAGTTTTAAAAATGACACACGCCGCTGAATGCCAGAACCACTGAGACAACGAAAAGCCTGCCCAGCGAACCCACACTGGGGGCAGTGCGGCTCTCATGAGAAGCAATCAGGCACAGAAGGGAGGCAGCCACTGCAAGCACAGACCTGCAGGTGAGCATGGATTTTCCATGAGAAACACTAAGCATGTCAAGCGACACACAATGCAAGCCAGCATGAGGACAGGTGAATACGTGCTGAGCAAATGAGAGGGTCATTTCCTGTGCTTCAAAATGAGTTTCTGCAATTACAAGAGATAGGAATGGATTTGGGTACCACTGCACTTGTTGGGCAAGTTGAAAACGGGCAAACGATTGTTGCACCGCCCCCCAAAAATGATTGTGCGAGTATTCACATCTGTCCCAGAGGTTGGAGGGGAGGGCACATTGAGGTTGGAGCGGAGGGTACATTGCCCTGAGGTTGGAGCGGAGGGTACATTACCCTGAGGTTGGAGAAGAGGGTACATTGAGGTTGGAGCGGAGGGTACATTGCCCTGAGGTTGGAGCGGAGGGTACATTGAGGTTGGAGAAGAGGGTACATTGAGGTTGGAGCGGAGGGTACATTGCCCTGAGATTGGAGAAGAGGGTACATTGAGGTTGGAGCGGAGAGTACATTGCCCTGAGGTTGGAGCGGAGGGTACATTGAGGTTGGAGAAGAGGGTACATTACCCTGAGGTTGGAGCGGAGGGTACATTACCCTGAGGTTGGAGAAGAGGGTACATTGAGGTTGGAGCGGAGGGTACATTGCCCTGAGGTTGGAGCGGAGGGTACATTACCCTGAGGTTGGAGAAGAGGGTACATTGAGGTTGGAGCGGAGGGTACATTACCGTGAGGTTGGAGAAGAGGGTACATTGAGGTTGGAGCGGAGGGTACATTACCCTGAGGTTGGAGAAGAGGGTACATTGAGGTTGGAGTGGAGGGTACATTACCCTGAGGTTGGAGAAGAGGGTACATTGAGGTTGGAGCAGAGGGTACACCTGGTTTATTAAACACGAGTCAGGGCTGTGCTGGAGCGTGTGAAGGACTCGGCACACTGGTGTTACTGATAAATGAAGCAGACAGCGCCGTATATCAGACATCATGAGATACAATGTTATTGAAAAGCAAATTCCACAGGGGTACAGTGAGGGTGGTGCAGAGTGGAGGGAGCAGGCAGAGAAATATCAGCAATGACTTCCAGCACTGGTCACCGAAATGTGTTGGGTCTTAGCACCCTATAAGCACGTGTTTCTAATATATTCTAAAATAAGAAGTAAAGCTATCCTGAATGTGATGTCACTTCCATCTGATACAAGGACATTTCTGCATCACATCAGTATCAGGGTATGTCCTACATATTATAATGTTACTAGAAGTCTTTCCACATGTACTGTGAGGTTTGTCAAAGTGCTCTGGTACGCTAATAAAGAACCATGTATCTGGCTCAGGGGCACCTGTGAAACGAGCGTGGTGGTCTCCGCCCTCCATTACAGCGCTGTTAATTAATGATGCACTGTGACATGACTGTGTATCAGAAAGGAGTAGAATATTTAACTGTACAAGGAAAAGACAATGCACACATCCGACTGCAGAAGCACAGCAGCAACCTATATTCAACGTGCACCCCTTTGTTTATAAAACATTTGAAATGTTTAACACTTGAAACAGGTTTTAAACTATAAACGATTAACATTCCCAACCAAACGGGGGCACTGTGGAGCAACAACAAAACTGTTCAAAGTGCTACCTTTTTCCACTTACAAAAGATGAAAGAAAGAAAATGAGAAAAAGGATGAAAGAATGGAAAGGGCTTCAAAGTGCAGCAGTGGAGGGACGGGGGCCCTTTCAAGAAGACAAAAGCCTCTCCCCTGGACTCCATCTCAGCTTCCATACCAGCGCCTCAACGCACCCGACGAGTAGAAGCTTCCCTAATGTCACATTGTAACTGCTCAATGCCTTGCTATTAGAAGCAGTCTGTGGAAGAACTCCAGGGCGCTCTGTGCTTCTTGCTCGTGATCGGTATTGGTGTAGGATGAGAAACGCCCCCGTGTGCCAGAGATGAATCTGCAGCCGCTCCACTCCATTCACAGGCTGCGGCTCCCCACTACAGAAACCTGTCTTCAAAAATCTCCCCTTTTGTTTTTCCCCTATTCATCCCATTTCATCTCCTGACACTAATGAGGAAAAGTGAAGCAGAAGAGCCAGAACTGGCTGGTCTTAAGAGCAGGGCGACATGACTGTTTGGCAGGGCAGTTTACACAAGTGCTCATTATTACAGTGGAGAGCTGAGAGGGGAGTGTTGGACGAGTGCTCATTATTACAGTGGAGAGCTGAGAGGGGAGTGTTGGACGAGTGCTCATTATTACAGTGGAGAGCTGAGAGGGGAGTGTTTACACTAGTCACGCTGGTCTGTCAACTTTCTGTGCAGAAAGTTATCAGCGGTCACGGTCAATTATCAAGCCAGTAATGCCCTCTTCACACAGTCCTGCCCAGTTGTAATCCAACTACAACACTGCACCAGGTTTCTGTTTGTCTTCAGCTGCTACATCTCCGATTGTTCATCTATACCCTCCTGCCGTGCCTCCCTCCATCACTGAAACAGACCATGTCCCCTTTGTAATGTTTCAATCTTAATCTCTGCTCTTCAACTCTGGCGCTACAATTTATAACACCACCATTTCCCCTCCATAAAGAATTCTTTCTGTGTAAGGCATCGACTAACTGCCAGGGCCTTAAGTCAAGGTTGGCATGGCTCTTATTCAACAGAGAGACACACACACACAGACACACACACACACAGCTCTCCTCCCCCTGCATCTCCTCTCCAGCCAGGAGTCTGCTTCTCAGAGCCAGGAAAAGAAGCACAAAAGTCAGATAGCCAGTGCCTGGCGAGTCCTGGAAGCAGTCAAGACTTCAGTAATGCAATCCCTCCCAGAGAGCCGCTTTACCCAGCTCTTCGTTCCAGAACACAGTTGGCACCTCATTGCATTTTCCCCCTAAAAGGATCTGAGAACGCTATAAAAGAGTAAACAGTGTGAGAGAAGACACTGCAAATTACCATTTGAGAAGTTTCAAGACTTTAAACAAGGGTTCAATTGTCTGCACCACTGCAAGATGTGTGTCCCCATGTTCTCAGCAAGAACAATAAACTAAAGCTGTATCATCCATAACTGTTAAAACACTCAATAGTGCTGCATTTAGAAACCTACTAAACGAAAAGGAAGAAATTCAAATGACAAAAGATCTGTAGTCGGAATGTTCCGTCACTGAATGCATTTCTTTCACTATTTCTAATGCTCTAAAGTGCAGTGAGAACTGCAGCCCGGGGTGTGGTTTTTGCTGCATTGTATTTATTTATTTTGATACCGATATGTCAGTCAGAGTCCCTGGCAGTCTACACAGAGGTTTGGGGAGAGCTCTAATGGTACAATACAGACAATCAGGCACTGCAGCACAACAGCTGTCTTGGCAATAGACTACAAGTTTAGAGTATCGTTTTTACTTAACATGTACAAAAGTGATCTCAACCGCTAAAGAAAAGGATATTTGTTTAGTCAGCTAAGTTTCCAGTAACGCCTGATTAAATAAAATCCCCCCTCCTTGTGGACTTGCACCCTGCCTGACACGAGATAATAGACTGTGCTGCTAATTTCACTGTCAATTATTTCCTGTCAATTACAGCACTGCTTTATTAGAGGCTTCCCGCTCCGCATGGTGCCTTTCCAATGAGGTAATCCTGCAGGTCCTGGAAGCAAACACAAGCCAGGTGCATTCCGTTACAGAACACCCAGCCTGCAGCCACTGTGGGAGGAAAGGTACTTCCGAAGCAACTTCCTATTAATACTAAAGAAGCCTTTCAGACCTGACACCACAACACTGCTGAGGCTGTGAAGCTTTCAACATTTAAACAGTCAAGAGGGTGAACACAGTAAAACCACACCAATGATTATAATTCCAGTGTAGAATTGATACAGGACGCTAGACCTTTTAAGCTGCTAGCCAGTCTCCCCCCTTCACTCCCTGATCTGATTTCCCGAAGTGTGTGCAGCCCCCCCCCCCCCCCCCCTCCATTTCCCAGACGGCCCCCTACAGAATTCCCCGGATTTGTTATTCCAATAAATAAATGAAGAGGCATCTCTGAACCCAAGCTCTTTCTAATCCTCACTCCTGCACACGCCTGCCAGCAAAGCCTCTCTCCCTGGAAACTGTGCTCAGTATCTCTTTAACCTCTTACCTCCTGGTGCTGTGCAGCTGGGACCAGTAAAGACTGAGTGCACTGAACAGTGAAACCTGTTCTTAGCAGCCAGTGATTTCTATACAGTATGACCTCCAACGAGCAGCCCTTTTGTGACTGCTGCTTGATTAGGGGCTGTGTGCTACTCACATGCTTTAAATCACATAAATGTGACCAAATTGGGTTGGAAGATAAAGCTGCGTGTGTGGAGGTAGAGGACCCCTGTCTCAGTGACAGGGCAGCCCTGCGTCTGTGGAGGTAGAGGACCCCTGTCTCAGTGACAGGGCAGCCCTGCGTGTGTGGAGGTAGAGGACCCCTGTCTCAGTGACAGGGCAGCCCTGCGTGTGTGGAGGTAGAGGACCCCTGTCTCAGTGACAGGGCAGCCCTGCGTGTGTGGAGGTAGAGGACCCGTCTCAGTGACAGGGCAGCCCTGCGTGTGTGGAGGTAGAGGACCCCTGTCTCAGTGACAGGGCAGCCCTGCGTGTGTGGAAGTAGAGGACCCCTGTCTCAGTGACAGGGCAGCCCTGCGTGTGTGGAGGTAGAGGACCCCTGTCTCAGTGACAGGGCAGCCCTGCGTGTGTGGAGGTAGAGGACCCGTCTCAGTGACAGGGCAGCCCTGCGTGTGTGGAGGTAGAGGACCCCTGTCTCAGTGACAGGGCAGCCCTGCGTGTGTGGAGGTAGAGGACCCCTGTCTCAGTGACAGGGCAGCACTGCGTGTGTGGGAAGGGTTAACAGAGGATTTAACCACAGGCAGAGAGGCTGAAACCACGGCTGCATTAATCACTCATTTACAAAGGAATCGGGACAGAGAGGAAATTAATTTAGCTGCTTTAGGCAGTCGAGGGGGGTGGGGGGGATGATGACACACACTAGAGCTATCCCTCAGTCACTGCAATCGTTGTATTATTAATATCACCGCACACTGACAAGCCTGGGGGAGGGAGGGATGAGGGAGGGAGAGGGGCAGCACAGCCCTATGTTTTTGCTCCTTATCTGTTTGTTTTCCAGACTTCATTTGTTTCACACCAACTCGCGTGATTTCAAAAGATGACACCCGTTTCATCTTCCCATTCACTTCCAGTGTTACAGGAAACAGAACCCCTCCTGCGACATAGTTGCACTCTATACTCCACGTATGAAGCTATGTGTGGGCAAGAGGGGTTCTATTTCTTGTAACACAGGAAGTGAATGGGAACTTCCATCCAGCTTCCTGTACGGTGTTGCAGTAAGAAAAAAGGTGTGTCATTTTGAAAAGAGCCTTCTCTGGACTGGAACTGAACCCAGAACCAACAGACGCTGCCTCCCTCTCCCTGCCTGTCACTTCGTTGGGAATTTATTTCAGAGCCACCTGGATAGCAGCCAGACCCTCAATTCATCTAATCTGATAACACTGCTGCTCTTTTCAATAACACATTACCAGAAACAAACGAACACCCGAGCAAGAGAACAACCCCCTCCAGTATAATCCCTCTGCGCTCGGGAGGGTATCACCTCCATCACGTGAAGCAGCGCAGCTCTCCAGTATAATCCCTCTGCGCTCGGGAGGGTATCACCTCCATCACGTGAAGCAGCGCGGCTCTCCAGTATAACCCCTCTGCGCTCGGGAGGGTATCACCTCCATCACGTGAAGCAGCATGGCTCTCCAGTATAACCCCTCTGCACTCGGGAGGGTATCACCTCCATCACGTGAAGCAGCGCGGCTCTCTAGTATAATCCCTCTGCGCTCGGGAGGGTATCACCTCCATCACGTGAAGCAGCGCGGCTCTCTAGTATAATCCCTCTGCGCTCGGGAGGGTATCACCTCCATCACGTGAAGCAGCTCTGCTTTCTCACGGCTTCTTCTCCAGACAAACCCAGTCATGTAGTGGAGCTGGAACGTGGAACAGTTCCGCTGCTATTTCTATAGGCAGCTCAGACATGATCGCTCTGCCACTGACACACAGACACGTAAAGGGAAGCATCCTAACAGGATGGGGAAAGACACTTTGTGTAATCAATGCAATACCTACCTATTATAAATGTCACTAGAAGGTCAGTATACGAATAAAATGCAAATTCGTACAATAATTATTATTTAAGAAAATCTGTATTTGTGTGGCGTTCTGGACTACACCAAAAAAACACACCCTCCTTATCACAGAACCAGTCAATAAAACACACCCACCTTATAGAACCAGTCTATAAAACACACCCTCCTTATAGAGCCAGTCTATAAAACACACCCTCCTTATAGAGCCAGTCTATAAAACACACCCTCCTTATAGAGCCAGTCTATAAAACACACCCTCCTTATAGAGCCAGTCTATAAAACACACCCTCCTTATAGAACCAGTCTATAAAACACACCCTCCTAGAGCCAGTCTATAAAACACACCCTCCTTATAGAGCCAGTCTATAAAACACACCCTCCTTATAGAGCCAGTCTATAAAACACACCCTCCTTATAGAGCCAGTCTATAAAACACACCCTCCTTATAGAGCGAGTCTATAAAACACACCCTCCTTATAGAACCAGTCTATAAAACACACCCTCCTAGAGCCAGTGCTGTACACTCCCACATTACACTGGGACCACATTACACTGATCAGGAGCTCCAACACAAACCCTGCACCAGGAGTACCAATGCACTGATCAGGAGCTCCAACACAAACCCTGCACCAGGAGTACCAATGCACTGATCAGGAGCTCCAACACAAACCCTGTACCAGGAGTACCAATGCACTGATCAGGAGCTCCAACACAAACCCTGTACCAGGAGTACCAGTGCACTGATCAGGAGCTCCAACACAAACCCTGTACCAGGAGTACCAATGCACTGATCAGGAGCTCCAACACAAACCCTGTACCAGGAGTACTAATGCATTGTTTGTCGAGTGGGAACCAATCCTACACAATATTTTATAACAGAGATGATGACTCTCTCTCTCTCTCTCTCTCTCTCTCAGCAGCCCAGCTCTCCAGTATATATTACCAACTCAGCATCAAAAGCCCCTTTGTTTCTTGCTTGGACCCTTGCGCTCTCACTTGTAAATAACCCTAATTGTCCCTGGGCCTGGTGTGTGCCAAGGAAGTCTGTTCTGAGTTTCAAATAGGAGCTTAACCCGTTCAACACACAGACACTGCCAGGTCATGTCTATGGAGCCAGCTGATTCTAACCGATGATATTGTCTCACTGCAACAATGTCATGTTATTTCATATTTTCCAGTGGTACTGGGATGTACCAGTAGTTACTAGGGGTAACGTTACGTATCACGATACGATATGTATCACCATACTTGTGATGGTCCTGATGGGCTACTTGTATGATGCTTTATACAATCAAAAGCACTTGGTGAACTGCAATGAGCTCTGCTGTGCTTTTGGTCTTGTATCACAATACACACGATATACCCCTCCATTACGATACAATACATCATGAAAAGGAAGTATCACGATTCATCGATACACAATGAATTGTAACACCCTGTGACAGGATGGGTGTAGTGTGGTGTAAAATAATAGACTCCAGTCCTCTATTCAATTAACCACCTTGGTTTTATTTCTTTTCAATTAGAATACCAAAATGCACTCAAAACAATAGGGAAAATAAACAATAAGGAAGCCGGGGTACACAACAATGTGGGCATTGTTGAGGGCAACCGCCGTCAGCCAATGCGTGATTGCCACCGCGCTTCCCGACCGGGTCTGTGACGTTGCGCACCGCGGCTCCGCCTGCTCCTCCTCCCCAGTGCCCTCACCGGTCGGAAAGGAGATCTAAAACAAGAATTCACTCTCTCTTTGTCACACACCCCCAGTGGTAACCATGTTATTCAATGGTTAATGGATGCCCTGTAGTCTAAAGTGCTAACATGCACTGATAACACACTGCTAAACAAACTTCCAATGCACTGATAATAACACACTGCTAAACAACCTTCCAATGCACCGATAATAACACACTGCTAAACAACGTTCCAATGCACTGATAATAACACACTGCTAAACAACCTTCCAATGCACTGATAATAACACACTGCTAAACAACCTTCCAATGCACTGATAATAACACACTGCTAAACAACCTTCCAATGCACTGATAATAACACACTGCTAAACAACCTTCCAATGCACTGATAATAACACACTGCTAAACAACGTTCCAATGCACTGATAATAACACACTGCTAAACAACCTTCCAATGCACTGATAATAACACACTGCTAAACAACCTTCCAATGCACTGATAACAACACACTGCTAAACAACCTTCCAATGCACTGATAACACACTGCTAAACAACCTTCCAATGCACTGATAATAACACACTGCTAAACAACCTTCCAATGCACTGATAACACACTGCTAAACAACCTTCCAATGCACTGATAATAACACACTGCTAAACAACCTTCCAATGCACTGATAATAACACACTGCTAAACAACCTTCCAATGCACTGATAACAACACGCTGCTAAACAACCTTCCAATGCACTGATAACACACTGCTAAACAACCTTCCAATGCACTGATAACAACACACTGCTAAACAACCTTCCAATGCACTGATAACACACTGCTAAACAACCTTCCAATGCACTGATAACACACTGCTAAACAACCTTCCAATGCACTGATAATAACACACTGCTAAACAACCTTCCAATGCACTGATAATAACACACTGCTAAACAACCTTCCAATGCACCGATAATAACACACTGCTAAACAACCTTCCAATGCACTGATAACACACTGCTAAACAACCTTCCAATGCACTGATAATAACACACTGCTAAACAACCTTCCAATGCACTGATAATAACACACTGCTAAACAACCTTCCAATGCACTGATAATAACACACTGCTAAACAACCTTCCAATGCACCGATAATAACACACTGCTAAACAACCTTCCAATGCACTGATAACACACTGCTAAACAACCTTCCAATGCACTGATAATAACACACTGCTAAACAACCTTCCAATGCACTGATAATAACACACTGCTAAACAACCTTCCAATGCACTGATAACAACACGCTGCTAAACAACCTTCCAATGCACTGATAATAACACACTGCTAAACAACCTTCCAATGCACTGATAATAACACACTGCTAAACAACCTTCCAATGCACCGATAATAACACACTGCTAAACAACCTTCCAATGCACCGATAATAACACACTGCTAAACAACCTTCCAATGCACCGATAATAACACACTGCTAAACAACCTTCCAATGCACCGATAATAACACACTGCTAAACAACCTTCCAATGCACTGATAACAACACGCTGCTAAACAACCTTCCAATGCACTGATAATAACACACTGCTAAACAACCTTCCAATGCACTGATAATAACACACTGCTAAACAACCTTCCAATGCACCGATAATAACACACTGCTAAACAACCTTCCAATGCACCGATAATAACACACTGCTAAACAACCTTCCAATGCACTGATAATAACACACTGCTAAACAACCTTCCAATGCACTGATAACACACTGCTAAACAACCTTCCAATGCACTGATAACAACACACTGCTAAACAACCTTCCAATGCACTGATAATAACACACTGCTAAACAACCTTCCAATGCACTGATAACACACTGCTAAACAACCTTCCAATGCACCGATAATAACACACTGCTAAACAACCTTCCAATGCACCGATAATAACACACTGCTAAACAACCTTCCAATGCACTGATAACAACACGCTGCTAAACAACCTTCCAATGCACCGATAATAACACACTGCTAAACAACCTTCCAATGCACCGATAATAACACACTGCTAAACAACCTTCCAATGCACTGATAACAACACACTGCTAAACAACCTTCCAATGCACCGATAATAACACACTGCTAAACAACCTTCCAATGCACCGATAATAACACACTGCTAAACAACCTTCCAATGCACTGATAACAACACACTGCTAAACAACCTTCCAATGCACCGATAATAACACACTGCTAAACAACCTTCCAATGCACTGATAACAACACACTGCTAAACAACCTTCCAATGCACTGATAATAACACACTGCTAAACAACCTTCCAATGCACTGATAACACACTGCTAAACAACCTTCCAATGCACCGATAATAACACACTGCTAAACAACCTTCCAATGCACTGATAATAACACACTGCTAAACAACCTTCCAATGCACCGATAATAACACACTGCTAAACAACCTTCCAATGCACTGATAATAACACACTGCTAAACAACCTTCCAATGCACCGATAATAACACACTGCTAAACAACCTTCCAATGCACTGATAACAACACACTGCTAAACAACCTTCCAATGCACCGATAATAACACACTGCTAAACAACCTTCCAATGCACCGATAATAACACACTGCTAAACAACCTTCCAATGCACTGATAATAACACACTGCTAAACAACCTTCCAATGCACTGATAACACACTGCTAAACAACCTTCCAATGCACCGATAATAACACACTGCTAAACAACCTTCCAATGCACCGATAATAACACACTGCTAAACAACCTTCCAATGCACCGATAATAACACACTGCTAAACAACCTTCCAATGCACTGATAATAACACACTGCTAAACAACCTTCCAATGCCAACTCCCCTTCGATTGCATGGACTTCATTTCCAGAAAGGAATAAATAAAGATGAATCAGCCCCTAAACTGTGCCAGGTATATTTAAATGGTTTAAATGCAGAGCAAGACACTGACCCCTGGCTCCTGTGCTTTCTCTATCCTCTCTATCTTATTGTACTCGGTGATGTTAATGAATTGGTTAATGCATCACCCGGCAGGACAGTATCGTTCAACAATACACAGTTAAAGAACATCAGTATTCAGGTCATTAAAAATCCACTCCTGTGTGTTGAGTCAGGGGTGGTACATTGTTCAATCTACACTGCTGGAAAATCATTATCTTTAGAAAAACAAATCTCGTTTTAAATTAGAAAACTAATCTTTCAGCCCCAAGTTATTTCTCCTTCCCCCACAGCAGATTCAGCTGTATAGAGTTCTTGTTTATAAAAAAGAAAGAAAATAGAAACTCTAATCAAAACATCTTATCTGCCATTGAAGCAAGATAATGATCTTGGTAAGATAATATTCCTGCAGAATTAAGCCTCAAATCGCTTCTTTACTTCACACTGCGTCTTTGAATACACTAAACACAATAAAACAGAAATATAAATAAATATTCACAAGAGTGTTTACAATAGTAGGGCAGGGGTTCAAATAACAGGCAGCAAACCAGTAGATTGCTTATTGCCGTCCCTTCAAAGAAGCTCTGGGACAAACATTCAAACACACGCAGCATGGAATGTGCTCCGTGGCAAGGTGAGCGTGTTCGAATGTGTTCATATATCACAATTTATAAATGCTGGTACCCTGCACACTGGGCAGGCTCTATCAGTACCCCTGCCTGGCCCAGCCTTTAACACAGGCACTGTCAGGGGGGCTGTCTGCTCTCCCAGGCGAGCCCACAAACTCCTCACCCAGCCCAGGAGAGGAGGGACGATAGCTCGGTGTGGAAATAAGACCTATTGAATAATAGTTTCACCAACTCCAGGTTTTAAATTATCTTGATTAGCCACAGTGTACAGGTAACAAGCTCTGGTGTGTCTTATTAAACTCATAGCAAAACCAGGAATGGATCAAACTGCTCTATAATGGGACTTATTTCCATGCCTGTAGCT